>NC_136057.1:337022400-337658650 GCF_964261635.1 Lissotriton helveticus | reverse complement strand
GTACAGGGGCAGCACAGTGCTCTCGGTTCTCCTGGCCTTCCTGCTTAGTCGCCTTCCCCCCACATGCTCGTAAAAGAGGACTAATTCATTGAATGTGGGGATACGAGGATGAAGGCTTTGGCGCCTATCTAGACAAGCATTTGCAATGCACTAGGTTTCGCATTTTGGAGACTTTGGGCTATTGGCACTGTAAACGTCAATAGCTTATTATACCGAGGTAAAAGTGGATAGCTCTTTACTCTCTCTTTGTATAAAGGTGAGGGTGAGCAGTAAGGCTTTATCAAAGGATAGCCTTAAGCATCTATGTAGTGGGCTGGCCCCACGTGTTCAGGAGACATAGTAGACGTAGCCAAGATGATTTCATGTAGTTTATGAAGTCTTTAGGAAGTATTTACAGCAAACCCCACAAGGAGCAGCCTGCTAGTTGCTCAGCCAATCTTCCAACTGACAACACTCACATCAGGCACCCAAACATTCCACTCATGTCAATCACACCAACATCAGCTAGAGACAAGGTGAAAGGGAACATTACAGCATAACATGAGAATACTACATATCCTCTCCCTTTTATATTGAAAAATAAATTGAACCACATTAAAATCAAAACAACTACACACAGCAATGTACAAATGATGAAAACGTCCATAAACCCTGGGATGAATGGTAAAACCACACCACGAGAGGGAAAACAGATAAACAAGGGAGGAAAGTAGAGTGAAAGGATTAAACACAGACTCACACCATCCTCCTCCTTTAAAAGAGAACAAAAAGAGAAAGAAAGTAGTGTATGAACAGCTCACATATACCAAGTGAGCAACAACCACATTGAAAATAAAGAGAGAAACTTACCCCAAGACAAAAACACTATGGGCGTTCAGCACCCAAGGAAGTACTTCCCATGTAAAGTAACTGTGCGGAAGGGAACCAAGACCAAACACGCCACCCATCATGTGAGGGACACATGCCATAAGTAGTGTAACAACTAGTGTAGTATAGGACTAAGACCCAAGAACCGGTGCAGCACGAGAAAACAACACAGGTGCAGCACAGTGTGGCAAACTAACACTCACAATAGCAAAGTGAGGCACAGTGCGGCTTACACACTAAACACAGCAAGATGAGAGGCAGTGCGACTTACACATAAGACAGCAAGGTGAGGTGCGGGGTGGCTTACACACTAAACACAGCCAGGTGAGGTGCGGGCGCGACTTACACACTAAACACAACATGGTGATGCGCAGGGCGGCTTACACATAAAAACTACAACATGACGTCAAAAAGTGTAAGAGGGACCAACACCCAAAAACACACACCCAAATGAAAGGATGTACATCCCACTCAGATAGTGTAAGGGTTGACATAATAAGAGAGTTGTCCAACAACATGGAAATGGTGACTGTAGGAGAGTAGGGTCTGCAATCCTATGATCACCCAGATTTTTGCTTTTTGCTTCACTGGTTTACGACTTTCCCTGGCTGTGGGCCTGCTAATCAGACCCACAGCCTAGCTGTTCTCTCTATTCCAAATTGTACCCAGGTACTGAATTGGCACTGGGCCCTCTCTAAGTCCCTGTACCCAGGGCTGAGGTGCACCCAGAAGTCTCCCAGAGGCTGCAGCATGTATTATGCCACCCCTGGACTGACTAACCAACTGGCGGCTTGACAGCTGGGGGCAAGGTGGTGTACTCACCCTTTGCTTTAGATATAGTATCCCTATATCTAAACCTAAATGGACACACAGATCTCCTATCAGTCACTCCTATGGCAGGCCTTAACAATCCTGAAGGCAGAGTGCTTGGAATCGTGTGAGATAGTGCTCTGGCATGAGCTGAGCCTGTCTGCGGCTTTCGGGATCCAACCCTTAGCCGTTTCCATGATATCGCATACCATATACTCTTAAGTGCATTATAATCCTCGCGGTTATATGCCAACTCTGGTATCGCTTTATCAAAACATGTCGAGTAAGGTGTCATACGAATTGGAATACTAACCCCTCGCCAATTCTGGCGACGGGGTTAGCATTCCACCCTTCTAGAGGGACACGACATGTATGTAACCTGTAACCCCGGTTATAGTCAGACATAGCCTTAGCCAGCACCGTCCCAGACAGGATTTTGTGTATCCTAGGTAGGCAGGGCTTTAGAGGAAGGTGACTGCAAGTGGCACCCCGGTGCTCACTGTGCATAGGCCGGCTGAAACCAGTTCCAGGGGCACTCCAGCCCCTGGCCTGGGGAAAGCCCGCCAAAGGAGAGGGGTGTAACCACCCCCCTCCTAGACCCACCCATAGGGCAGGACTTAGTCGCGTGCCAGCCCCTTTTTGCAGGATAAAGGTAGGACCTGGCCCCCTTCCAAATCAGATCATCTTTGAATCCTGAAACTACTTTCCACGAAAGGAACTCAAGACTTCTTCCCAAGATTCTCCCTTGTGACTAAGGAGTAGTCACCCTGCAGCAGCAGGCACCAACCAAGCATCGCGGTTTGTTGCCAGTCTCTCCTTCGGATCAAGACTGCTCCAGCACGACGATAACCGGCTTCCCTGGCACCTCTGACCTCAACCTACACCATCAGCCCAGCTGTGATCCGTGGGTGTGACGAGACCTCGAGGGACCGGCCATCTTCAGAACTGCACGACGCTTGTCCAGCACGACTCCCGAGTGACCCTCGACTGAGTGATTTGGGGTAAGAGAAGCCCCGACCCTGAGCAGCTCCAGCACCGAAGTTCAGCCCCCCTGCATCCACGAGATCTGCGTGGGGCCCTTCTGCTCTTTGCTGCCAACCGCGTTGTCCAGGTCACTTGCCCGTTGGCTAGTGACCCCTTCACGACGCTCCACGACGACAACTACTGCTGGTCTGGTTGCTCCAGACTAGCCCTTGCTCCCCTCCAACAGAGGAGCACCCTGGACCCTCCAGGTCCACTCAAGACGCCATTTTAGGTCCACCGCGTGGGCCTTGCATTTGCCAAGACGTGTTGCCCAATCCTGGGTCCAGCGACGTCGACAGCAAAAACCTTCGTGGGACAACTCGCACCTCCATCCTGGTCGCCGACAACGCCTCCTGGTCCGAGAGACTGCAGAGCCCAGCAGCGCCCACTCACCTGGCTGAGGTGACTTCGTCCGGTGCCATCCTGGTGCCCACTCAAATCACTGGCTAGTGATTCAGAACTTGGTCCCCTCTGCTTACAGGTTTCTTCTTCCCTGATCCAGGCTTGGATCACTCCGAACTTTCTTCACTGGCCGCCTGCCAGCAACTCTTTCTTCAGGCTCCTGGTTCTTCAACGTGGGTTTCCGACGCAACTTCAACCCTATGCAGCCGCAGCCCCTGGGCTAGGTAACCTGAGTACTCCGGTGCTCCAGCATAGTCCAACACCCTAAGTGTTCGGATCCACTCTTGTTTTCGACCCACCTAGTCGGGTTCGCCCGAGAACAGTAACTTTGCAACTGCTAGCCTCCATAGACTTTTTCCCGCCTTACGCGTGAGAGTTCCCACTCTGCACACGACGTCCACAGGCCTCCTGCATCTAATCCCAGTGTTTAGAATTGTAGGCCTAGCGATTCCTAAGTCTAGAAAAGTATTACTTACCTGCTAGCAAGTTCGCATTCCACTTACTGTGTATATGGTTTTTCGTGCCCCTAGGGCATTTGTGTAAATTGTGCGACAAAGTATTTTCTTAAGAGTTTTGTTATGTGCTTAGCTCCCTGACTCAAAGAGTTCAGGGTAGTCTTGTTATAAATAAATATCTGTTTATTTTCATAACAACTTGTGTGGTGTCCTTTCACTTGGTGTTCAAGGGGTAATGTGATGGTAAAACAGCTGGCTTAACACGCCCTCTAGAGTCTTAGCCTTAGACTGCTCGTATCCATGCTACTAGGATAGCTGGTCTATAAGGTTGACTTACAACCAATCATCAATAAGGGTTGTTTGGACTGATACATAGTGATCACTAGAATAGTGAGCACTGCATATCAGGCCAACTTCTCACAGTGACTGACTAAAACCCAAACCAGGCATAACAAGGGAAAGGCTTAACAAATTTCTGACAAGAACGTAAAGAGGAGACAAGGGACTAAAACCCACTCTCATCCCTTAGAGAGGGATATGATATCTGAAAAGAAAACGTGTGAAAACCATCAATGTAGTACAGTCATAAAGGTAAGTACACCCAACAAAAGAAATCAGATCGCCAATGAGCATATAACATGTCATTCAAAACACACAGCACGTTTTCCCTTTGCAAGACTACAACTAGTGACAAAACAATAAAATATGCACTGTAAGCTTAACATAACAAACATGTCACTGGTGTGCCTGTCACCGCAATGATGAGGAACAGGTATTCCTAGGAACCCAAGAGCACTTCGAAGGAAAGGAGTGGCACACAATACTTGTGAAAGAATAGTACAATGCTGCAGAGAAAACTCCGACTGAAGGGCACCAGGTGTTATGAAATTCAAACTCACCACACGATCTGCAGTCAAAGTTCAGTGTCCAGGTTCTGAATCAAAAAGAACTCAAACTCGCCACCAAACGTTGAGACTGTCAACTGTTGCGCTTACTTGTAAAGCGTTGTAGCTAAAGCCATGAGGTCGGAAACGATTTTCACTCCGGGACTATCGTGCTCTTAAATAACTTTATTACATTAACAGAACATGGTTGGCAAATGAAAGGAGAGCCCCAACTTGTTGAATGAGCCATCACCAACAAAAGATGGCTGCACGCTTTGTACGTCGCGCAGGGTGGCTCTCGGCGTGTTGGTGCTACAAAACGTCTTGTGACAGCCAAAAGCCTCTTAGAAGAACATGCGTCACAAAGTTCCTTTGAGGCATTGCAGGACAACAGTGGAACAGGTCAGGTAAGACTGCACGCGCTTTACTTATTTAAAAAAAAATGCTGAACGCGCGTGCTAGACACAGCTCGTGCCTTATTCAAAGAAGGAGCTGTTAAACTGTCCTTACTGCGGCCAAGCTTCAGCAGATGTTAAAATAAATAATAGACCAGGAGTGTCTCACCTTGTCCCTTATGTAGACCCATACTTTGCGTTCTCCACCCGTCTCAAGATTAATCAAAATTTCACAAACAATCTTGTCTAACGGTCGCGGAACTAATGTTGCAGCTCGTCCACTAGCCACTGGCAATGTAAGATGCAGCCATAATCCACTTTTGCGCAACCACACGTTTCGTTGCACTTCGATGCAGCGTAGTGGCTGACAGCAATACACGGTTGTGAAAAGCACTATTAAAAATGCCAAACTGTATCAGCAATGAATAAACTCTCAATGTGAATTACAATGTGCAGCATCAATGTAGTAAGAGTCCACATGAAGCAAGTCACAATCAAAAGGCTTTCCCTTCTTAAAGACGCAGTAACAGATATGGCTACACAAAACCGAGTACAGCACGCTTGGGCTGGGGCTGTCCGATGTAATAGACACTGGTGGAGCTGTGAAGCGTGCTGCTCCAGTTTCCTTTGTTTCTTTTTTTTTTTTGATTTCCTTAGTAAACACTTACTCAGTAAGTCTACTTGAGCAGTCTGTGTATCCAAATTGACAAAGTACTTCTTTTAAATTTCCTCATGTTGTTTTTGCTTGTAATTGCTGTAGGTCCATTTCAACATGCAAACTTCTTTTAATCTTCATCTTTAGCTTCCATAAGACCAAGTTCGTGAGATAGGCTTCCGATCGTGGCCAAAATGTAGTGGGTTGGCCCCACGTGTTCAGGAGACATAGTAGACGTAGCCAAGATGATTTCATGTAGTTTATGAAATCCTTAGGAAGTATTTACAGCAAACCCCACCAGGAGGAGCCTGCTAGCTGACAAAACTCACACCAGGCACCCAAGCATTCCCATCATGTCAATCACACCAACATTCTACATGGGACACTCACACTGGCAGAGCAGCTAGAGACAAGGTGAAAGGGAACATTACAGCCTAACATGAGACTATTACAATCTGTTGTACACACTCAGGCAGCAAATGTCACACACTCAAAGACTGAACTCAGACCAATTTGCTTGTATCAAAAATATTATTTAGTTATTTTATTTCTAGAACCCAGCCAAGCCTGGTGCAGATAAGTGAAATAAATGCCTTGTAAATTTCCTATGCAGTGTTTTACAGTTGAATGCAGGTTCAAAAGCAGTTGGTTGAATTACAGGTAAGTCAAAAGTTCAGATTTACTTTTTAGTTACTTTACAGATTACTATGTGCGTTACTTTTCAGATTACTTTTGCTAATCAGTGTCATATGCCTAGATATCACACTGAGATATCTCCTACAAAGTAATTCACAATTTTTGTACAGTTTTTAAAAGTCCCTTACAAACCAACTCTACACACAACAATTTTCAAGGAAAAACAGTCAATGTATTCCTATAGAGAAAAACGAAGTTAACAGTTTGCAGGTTAAGTACTTATTTGTGGGAGTTGGTATTCTAGGGTTAGAACCAGGGTTCCCCCCAGAGTCGAGGATACACTCTCAGAACACCCTCGGTGGCACTAGAACGGCCAGGTGAAGAGTGCTGAGGCCCAATGGGTTTAAAAAACAAAATAATATATTTTTTATTAAATAGGCTCATTAAATTACAAGTACTGAAAGACAGGTGTATACATTCAAATGTTCAAAATGTAGTAACAAGAATGTTTTATAACAGGGTCAATACACCATTAACATTTTAGTCACAATCAGGTAGGCTGCCGTTCAGGTAGGTCTAAATCATCCAGGCAGTCCATGTGGCCTCATGTCTTCTTCAGTCGCAGGTCTCACCTACAACCAATAACTCACGTACTGTTGATTCATCTCCCTCGTTTCTGTATTTCTTTCAGGGGGGACGATATTTTATCATATTTTTCCCCACAGCCCCTGCTGTCAAATATAACCTTTTCCGCTTGGTGACACCAATCAAGGTCAGTTTCCCATTGTGCCACCCTTTGGGGGAATGTGTGACCCCCACCTTCTCGCTATGTTGCGCTCTGCCACTCCGTTTGCTAAGGCTAGCCAGGTTCTTGTGTGCCTAGGACAGTCTTCCTCCCCCTTAATAATAAATAAAAGACCCTTGGCATCTACAGGTATCCCTTCTCCTATGACCTTTGATATTATCATCGTCAATCTCTGCCAAAAGCGGCTGATTATCGGGCATTCCAATATAATATGGAAAATGGATCCGCCTGACAACTTCTTATGCAGTGAGACAACTGTACTTTCCCCCATTTGTACAGCAGTGTGCGGGGGTAGCAAGAGTGGTGCAGGATCCTAAGTTGTATCAATCTGAATCACAACCTAATTGCTATCCCTGTAGGCCCCTGCAACGCATCGGTCTTGTAAACTTGTGAATTTATAAAGCGCGAATTGTTGCCCGGGGGCGTCCAAGCGCTGTTATGCCTAAATCCGCCATCCAGGACGCTTGTAGGGAGGTTTGGGGGTCTGGTGCGTTATATATAGCTTTTTTATACATTGTAGAAGTTCCTTTGTCGGGTATCGGATCTGCTGATAGTCTGTCTTCCAGAGGGGAATAGTCAGGGATGAACTCTCCTCGCTGTATGCGTCTACTTAATGCATTTGCAAAACGCGTGTAGGGGAAGACTTGGGTAGATGCTAGTTTAAATTTGTTCTCCAAGTCCTCAAAGGGTATCAGTGCTGTTCCTCTCCATACGTCCTCTAGGTGGTCAATACCTATGGACCGCCATCCTGAAAACCCTGCCAAGGTGGTTACTTCCATCAGTTGATCTCCCACCCACAGTGGTGTCATTGCTGTCAAGAAGCCATACCATCCCAAATATTTGTTTGCTTCAAACCAGCAGTTCATTACTGTTGCAAAGTGAGCCAGGAGTTACATTCATCCATTTTGTAGGCTGGTACTTCTCTATCAGTATATATCCATTAATTTATAACCATAAGTTGTGAGGCTCAATAGTACCACAGTCTAGCGTCAATGATCCCAAGCCCATCCTCGTAGACTCCTCTCTGCAATTTATTCAATGCTATTCTAGGTATTCCCTCCTGCCATATTAAGATACAGAGTTCCTGAGCTAACTGTTTTAAAAAGGTGGCATGGACCAGGCATGGTGTGTTTTGTAACAGAGGAGGCGCGGCAGTCATTTTGTAAAATGCTGCTCGCCCCATCAAAGACCGACGGAGCATGCAACACTATTTCTTATCTGCGCAGAATCTTTCCAATAAGGGGAAGAGATTTTCCTGTAGGAGTAACGCACAAGTTACTACTTGTGCAACAATATATCTGTAAGAGACATTAGTTAGTGATAGATTCCTTACCTTAGAATATCCCCAGGCGTCAGACTGGTTCCAGAAAGTTTTGCTTAGCAGTACCCTTGCGCGTCAGTAGGTGGCGTACTGCAGCTCCGCGTCCGTCACTGGCGTCGTCAGCGCCGAGATGACATCACGGAGAGTACTTAGGCGCCACCAATGCGCGCTGACGTCAGTTCTGTACACAACTTTCCACGCCAGGAACACAGAGCCATGCAAGATACTGACCATTGGTGCATAAAACTAGGGCCCAGAAAGGGATGCCCTTAACCCTAGTAATCAGTCCGCAGAACGGGCAGGATGGGTAGGGCCGTAAGGAATCTATCACTAACTAATGTCTCTTACAGATATATCGTTACACAAGTAGTAACTTGTGCATCTGAAAGAGACACGTTAGTGATAGATTCCTTCCCTTAGAATAGATACCCCAGCAATACCAACACCGGAGGTGGGTCTGCGAACAGGATTACACCGTAAAGTCACGGAGCACAGAATGGCCAAAGAAGCAGTCTCTCTGGACCTGACTGTCAAGGCAGTAATGCTTTGTAAACGTGTGCAGCGAGGCCCACGTAGCTGTCTGATAAATGTCCTGCAAGGGAACACCGCGTCCCAAGGCAGTAGTGGCTGCAGTTGCCCTGGTCGAATGGGCACGCAGCTCCACAGGAGGCTCATTCATGGCCAAGTAGTAACATGCTTTGAGGAATAGAACAACCCACCGGGAAATGGTCCGTTTGTGCACAGCCCAACCTATTTTGGCGCCCAAGTAGCCAACAAAGAGCTGATCATCCACCCGGAACTGTTGTGTACGCTGCAGATAGAAAGCAAGCGCACGTTTTGGGTCTAGACGGTGGAGCCTCTCCTCCTCCTTGGAAGGAAGAGGAGGCAGAAAGAATGTGGGCAAAGTGATGGTCTGCCAGATGTGGAAGGGCGTGACAACCTTTGGCAAGAAAAAAGGACGGGTCCTTAAAACCACCTTGTCCGGATGAACAGAAAGGAAAGGCGGTTTGGAAGAAAGAACCTGGAGCTCACTCACTCTTCTGGCAGAGGTGATAACTACCGGAAAAGCCGTCTTTAGAGTAAGAAGACGTAAAGGACAGTTATGAAGAGGCTCAAAGGGAGCGCACATCAGAAAAGTCAAGACCAGATTTAAGTCCTATTGAGGCATTATGAAAGGCACGGGAGGAAACATTTTTGTAATGCCTTTGAAAAAGCGGTTAACAACTGGGGACTTAAAAAGAGAAGGCTGATCCGGAAGCCTCTGGAAGGCGAAAATGGCAGAAAGATGACCTTTGATAGTGCCAAGATCAGAGCCCTGCTGGGCCAAAGACAGGAGAAACAGAAGAACCTCAGGAAGAGGGGCAGAAAGGGGATCCACAGCCTTTGCTGTGCACCATGCCACAAATGTGTTCCATCGGCAGGCGTATACTGTTTTAGTGGAGGGATGCCTGGCTGCCAGAATGGCATTACAGACTTCGGGAGGAAGGTCGAAGGCCGTCAACTGGCGCCGCTCAATCTCCATGCATGGAGGTGGAGGGTGGGCAGGTTCGGGTGAAGGACCATCCCCTGCTGCTGCGACAGAATATCCTCCCGAAGAGGCAGTCAGATCGATGGTCATACTGACTAGCTTGGGATACCATACTCTTCGAGCCCAGTCCGGAGCCACAAGAATACCTTGGGACTGGTCACTCCTGATCTTTAGTACTCTGGGCAGAAGGGGTATAGGCGGAAAGGCGTACAACAGACAGCAGCTACACTTGTGACGAAAAGTGTCTCCAAGCGAGTGCCGCCTTGGAAATTCCAACGCGCAGAACTGATGTCACTGTGCGTTCTCTTTAGTGGCGAATAGATCTAACCAAGGCTCACCCCACTGCTGAAAGAGACCTTGCGCCACGTCCGAGTTCAGATGCCATTCGTGATCCATCAAGCACCGGCGGCTGAGTTTGTCTGCCCTGGCGTTCAGAGAACCTGCCAGGTGTGGAACCACCAAGGTAATGCCTTGATGTTCCAGCAGAGCTTCCTGACATAGGCTCCAGGACCCCACCCCGCCTTGTTTGTTCCAATACACCATGGCGGTGGTGTTGTCCGTGAACACCTGCACTACACTTCCCCAGACAGAGGGAAGGAATGCCTTCAGTGCAAGTTGGATCGCCCGAAGCTCCAAAAGGTTGATATGGAGCCGGGACTCCGCAGGAGATCAGAGGACTGTGATCTCCACCTCTCCCAAGTGGCCTCCCCATCCCAGGAGGGACGCACCCGTCATTACTGTGTGCTCTGCTTGAGGAAAGGAGAGGGTTCTGCTATTGACCCAATCGCGATACGTGAGCCACCACTGCAAGTGACGTGCAGTGCCCTCCGAGAGCTGGACATGATCGGACAGGTTGCCCTGATGCTGCGCCCACTTCAGGTCCCACTGCAGAGCCCGCATAAGCCACCTGGCATGTCGCACTGGCAGGAGGCCATCAGGCCCAGGAGCCGGAGGGTCATCCTGACTGAAACCCGGGTGAGAGGCTGAAAGATCGGAATCTTCTGGTATCCTGGACTCGCTGCTCAGGAGGATAGCCCCGAATATGCGTCGAATCCAAAACCACTCCGATGAAGGGGAGCTTCTGAGAGGGACTCGGGTGCGACTTTGGCACATTGATGGAGAACCCCAGCAAATGCAGGAAGTCGGCCGTAGCCTGAAGGTGGATGAAGACTGCCTGGGCCAACAGCAATTTGGTCTTCTTAGATCTGAACATCTTTCCCAAAAATGGACGACTAATGACTACCACTCACTTTAAAAACACCTCGAAAAACTGTCTGTTGATGTATAACAGCTTCCACCCTAAACACCTACGGGACAACCTCCCATATGGCCAGTTTCTGCGCATTCGCAGGAACTGTACTGAGATCGGAAACTTCAGACTCCAGTCTAAGGACTTGAAAAAGAAATTGGAAGCCAGGATGTACCCAAACAAAATCATTGATCAGGCTTACAAACGAGCAAAAAACAACTGCCGGGAGAGCCTATTGGAAGAGAAAGCACCGAAAGAGGAAGAGAAAAGACCTATTTGTGTGACCACGTACAATACAAGTTCAAACCAAGTGACAAAAATCATCAATAAAAATTGGAAAATTTTGAACAGTGGTGGTCTGGAAATACCAAAACCTATCTTCTCACACAAAAAAGCACAAAGCATAAGGGATGTTTTGGTCCACACAAGACCGAAATCTAACAATGTCAATGGGCAAAAGAATCCGAATTTTGTACAGGGCCATCACCCTTGTGGAGGATGCAAAGTCTGCTGCCTAAGAAATGCGTTACTTACCTGTAACAGCAGTTATCCAGTATTGGTGTCTTTCATAGATTCACATGCCTGAATCATTCCCCGTCGTCGAGACGGGAGCCTCCGGTAAATAAAAAAGTAATGTCCTATAGACATACATAGAGAAAATAGGCCCAAGGGTCTCCCCTTAGTGGCCTTTCCTTGTCCTTATGTAAAAAGGACCAAACTCTTACAGTCAGCCAATCAGCTCCGACCTCCCTCTAGGACCTCCCTGGGAGGAGCCCCAGTCCCTCAGATTTTCGTACGCACCCAACTAGGTTGGCGTAATATTGTTAGAGAGGGATGTGAGACCTTCCAGGGGAGGCGGGAGGGTTGCATGTGAATCTATGAAAGACACCAATACTGGATAACTGCTGTTACAGGTAAGTAACGCATTTCTTATCCAGTATTTGGGTGTCTTTCATAGATTCACATGCCTGAATCAGAATAGCTAGCAATCAGATATGCACCCGCGTGATGGAAATGCTCTGTAGTCACAGTAGACAATGCATGTGTCGTCATACAACATGTGGACAGCATAACAGTAACATCACAATAGCAAGGAACGTGCATACCTGGATGGCGGGATGTAGGAAGGCCCACATCACTGAAAGAGATGGCGAAGCACTGCCTGGCCCACTGCCGCATCCTTCTGAAGTTCGATATCCAGGCAGTAATGTCTGGAGAAAGTGTGCGGTGACTTCCAAGTCGCCGCTCTGCAAATGTCCAAGATTGGTACCCCAGCGAACAGTGCTGCGGACGTGGACATCGCCCTGGTGGAGTGAGCAGTAACATGCTCAGTTAAAGGCCGTCCGGCCTGGTCATGGCAGAATGCAATCGTTGATGAGATCCATATTGAGACGCTTTGTTTCGTGAGGGACAGGCCCATTCTTGGTCTGCTGTATGTCACGAACAGTTGTGAAGAGTTTCTGAAAGTCTTAGACTTATCTAGGTAGAACCTGAGACATCTTTGAGATCTAAAGAATGTAGAGCCATTCCCGCTGCGGTTGAAGGGTTCGCAAAGAGAGTTTGAAGGATTGTTGGCTCATTGAGACGAAAGTCTGAAGGCACCTTTGGAATGAATTTTGGATTCGGTCTCAGCACCATGCTAGCATTCCTGAACTGCATGTATGGTTCCTGAATGGACAGAGCTTGGAGCTCGCTCACTCTTCTGGATAGAAAACCGCCTGTAGCCCACTGACTCTTAGTGGGGATTTTTCACGAGACATACTTTGGGTCAGCTCCGTGTACTGGTTGAACGGATGTTTCATGAGCTTGGTAAGAACCACATTGAGACGCCAGGAGGTGGCAACATCCTTACTGGCGGGAAAGATCTATATAAAAGTTTCAGAACTTGCTTAATCAACCCGTTTGACCAGAGCGATGGGCTCGTTTGAATTCTTTTATAACGAGATAGCACTGTTAAGTGTGCTGTAATGGATAGATAAGGCAATATTTGCACCAGTGATGTGGAGAAAAGCATATTTCTGCGGTCTACACCGCAGACACAAAGCGCTTCCCTTTCCGGGAATATGTTCACGTGCTATCCGCACTTGCTCTGGCAAGAATGTCTACAGTCCTGTGGATTATTCCGATTGTGGAACTCTGAACTCAGTCTTGTGGATTATTTCGATTGTGGAACCCTGAACTCAGGGGTCAGGCTACCAACCAGAGAGACTTCAGACCCTGATGTCGAACTGCATTATCGATCATAGCAAGCAGAGATAGATACTGCCGCCGGTGGATCGGCGGCTACAGGGATAGGTGGTGGAGTTCTGTGAACCAATGTCGCCTCTGCCCAATTGGGGCTATTAAAATCAGAATACCAGGCTCCACCAACCTTGTCTTGAGGACAATGGGAGCATCGGGAATGGCGGAAAGGCCTACGCAAAGACATTGCGCCCTGCGGTTGGAGATGCATTCCCTAGCCAGTTACCGAAGTGTGGGCATTCGGCTTGCATTCACGTCGCAAGTAGATCCATTTGTGGCGTGTTTTATCTGGAGAAGATGTGGCCAATGAGTTGTTGGTCCAGCTCCCCGTTACAATGGTTTCTGCCTGCTGAACGCATCGGTGAGCCCATTGTTCGTCTTATTCTTGGTAGGCAAGCTTAAAGGCCCAGGAAGACCGTCAGCAGTTCAGGCAGATTGATATATAGTGTCTTCTCCATAGGAGACTACCTTCCGCATTTTGTGACGACGTGAGGAACCGCCGGAAGTAGGAGAGACAAGCCTTGAGATAGTTTTTGAGAGGATATTCCTCATTGTAGGACTCCGGCCATGTGAGGATTCCCTTTTATGTGGCAAGATGACCCTGTAGATTGTAACCACTGCCTCGATAGCGCCTCTTGTAGAGGTCTTGTTCGTAGTTGAGAGCGAGGAATCAGGAGGATACACTATCACTCTCTGATATGAAAACCTTTGCTGACCGTGTGGCCAGGGTTATACCTAGGAAACCGATGTACCTAGGAAACTGATGTAGTGAGAAGGTCTCAGGACCGATTTTTCCTGATTGAGGATGAGATCCAAGCATCGAAAACTGAAAGCAGGCGTTGGGAGACCTGGACACGTCTTTTAAGGATGAAGCCTTGAGCAGGCAGTCCTTCAGAACCGAAAGACTTGGTGTCCTAGTTATGTCGCTCCCAGGGAACTGTATTTCGTGAATATGTGTGGTGCAGACTTGAGCTCGAAAGACAGAACGCGAAACCGTAAATGTCTGCCCACTACTGCAAATCGTAAGTACTTTGAGCGATTCCTGTGAAGTGGGATATGGAAGTAAACGTCTTGTTTGCTGGACCTCATGGGTTACCATGCGAAACAACTGCCTCATTTAGGAGGGTGTTGAAGTCTCTGAAGCCCAATGTTGGTTTCCTCCTCTTATCTTTTTTCTGGATATAAAAAGGAAGCGGGAACAAAAAAAAAAAAAAACCTTTTCCCTTATGAGGAGGAGGTACTCTCGCTATAGCTCCTTTGAGGAGGAGGAACTCTCGCTATAGCTCCATTCTACAGCATAATCCAGACGTAGATGCAGCTGTATATCTTGATATCTCTGCTGCCCGTTCCATGAGAAGACAATTTCTCAGAGGATGGGAGCTTGTTTTGCTATTGTCGGCGACTGAAGGCATTGTGGTCTACTCTGGCCTGAAGAGCAGGAAGATTGGAATTGATAATTCCTTTGAGGGAAGACCTTCTTCTTCCTCCATTTGTACTAAAGGACAGGTCCATATACCGAGGAGTGTCCAAAGCTCTCGCATTGTCTGTTTCGTTAATTTTTCGCGCCAATAGTGACTGGCTCTCATCTGGCCTGTCCACAAACATTGTTTGCACCTCAGGACGGAAAGGGCCCTCCTTGGATCCGCAAGACTGCTGGTCCAGCCACCTGCGGCACCCTGTCATAGCGATATTCCTCGTGTAGTGTATGGTTTAACGCCAATGCACCGCCTCTAGCGGAATCCACCTAACTTCCTCTTCGGATGAGTCTGGTAATTCCGGCTGGTATTCGGAATTCCGGCTGGTATGGGGCCAGTGTGCCCACAATTTTTCCATGCTAGCGTAGCAAGAGCGCTAGAACGTTCACAGAGGAAAACCTGTTCGTCAGGTTGTCCACTCTTAGACCCTCCTTATCAGGAGGAGGTGACAACGGGGCGGAAGGATCCCCGGAGTTTTTCTAGGGCGCCTGTGGCACTACGGAGTCCGGCTTAGAAAGTTCCTGTCAAGCACGCCGGTGCTGTATCTGGCGCCTTATACTTCTTCTCCAACGGAGGGATCACCAGTGATACAGAGGAGGGGCACTACCGGACCCATACCACTTCTGACTATAGGTAATGGATAACCCGTATTGACCTTACTGCCTTCTTGTAGGGTTCTTTGAAGACGTACCAGAAGCAGGCCTGTTCTTGAGAGGTCATGGAGATCGTAAAACGTTGAGCAGCTCTCCGTACCACCTTAGAAGAGATTCCAGAAGTGGTGGAGTTCCTTCTTCGTCGATGAATTCGTCGACGAGGTTGCCGTCGTAGACTATGCCATCGTAGACGCGCAGTCATAGATGACCATACCCTCTTAAAAGAGAGTACAGACTTGGTGGATTTCCTCCTTCGTTGACGAGTTCGTCGACAAGATCTCCGTCAGAGAGTATGCCGTCACAGACGAGCAGTCATAGATGAGGCCGTCGTAGACTACTCGTAGACAAGGCCGTCGACGCCGTCGTAGACTAGCCTTCGTAGCTGAGTCTGTCGTAGATGAGGTCATCATAGACTAGACCATCCTAGACGAGGCCATCGTAGACGAGTCCCTCGTAGACTAGGCCATCGTAGACGAGGCCCACGTAGACGAGGCCCGCGTAGATGAGGCCATCTTAGGCTAGGCCATCTTAGAGAAGGTTAGAACACAAGAAAGTCCCTAGTTGTCAGGGAGTACCCTCTGTCATGGCCCCTTGTTCTCAAAGGACCTAGCACGACATCAACACTATTGTTGTGTCTCCCCTGGTCCTGTCATTCGACTGGACCCCAATTGATGTACAGACCAAAAAAATTTTTTTATCAATTAGATACTCGAGGTCAACAGAACACACTTAGAATAAAACATATATAATTCCTGTGGCATTCAAAAAAGATTTTCTATATTTGTATGTATTAAAAACAGTAATTTATTAAAATGTCATCACGTTACAGTACATCACATATTGCATAGTCATACAAAAACAATAATATATAAAAACCAAAGAGTCGACGCGGCGTTTCGGTGTCTTGACCAGTGAGTCACACCTTCTTCAGGACGGTTTTTAAAATCACTAAAAAGAGAATGCCACAATTATACACTGTTTACAGACTTATTCAAAAACAAGACCTCGAGCTAAAAAACATATATACACATTGCACATTTATTTAAAAAGCAACACTCCTATACTTATTCATTGCAATTTTCCCATTAGTGCAATTCTACCCTTTCGCATACATCGGATATATTTCTTATAATTCTTCTTATCCCCTTTCAGATCTTATATTGGTAGCCATAGTCCATATATTTTCTTGTTTATGTGACTAATAGAAACATAATTGTCTTTATAAGACTTGTTACCGTGACCAAATATGTACATTTCTGATTTACGTAGATCCTATGGTTTGTTTGCTGATACTTCAGAGTTCTACATACCTTGGACATCAAGTGAGACAGATAATGATATAACCTCTGAGTTTACCCTCTATTTCTTAATCCATTAGGGGTAATGTAGAACTCTGAAGTATCAGCAAACAAACCCTAGGATCTACGTAAATCAGAAATTATTTTTATTATTATTATTATTAATTATGTTTCTATTAGTCACATAAACAAGAAAATATATGGACTATGGCTACCAATATAAGATCTGAAAGGGGATAAGAAGAATTATAAGAAATATATCCGATGTATGCGAAAGGGTAGAATTGCACTAATGGGAAAATTGCAATGAATAAGTATAGGAGTGTTGCTTTTTAAATAAATGTGCAATGTGTATATATGTTTTTTAGCTCGAGGTCTTGTTTTTGAATAAGTCTGTAAACAGTGTATAATTGTGGCATTCTCTTTTTAGTGATTTTAAAAACCGTCCTGAAGAAGGTGTGACTCACTGGTCAAGACACCGAAACGCCGCGTCGACTCTTTGGTTTTTATATATTATTGTTTTTGTATGACTATGCAATATGTGATGTACTGTAACGTGATGAAATTTTAATAAATTACTGTTTTTAATACATACAAATATAGAAAATCTTTTTTGAATGCCACAGGAATTATATATGTTTTATTCTAAGTGTGTTCTGTTGACCTCGAGTATCTAATTGATAAAAAATTTTTTGGGGTCTGTACATCAATTGGGGTCCAGTCGAATGACAGGACCAGGGGAGACACAACAATAGTGTTGATGTCGTGCTAGGTCCTTTGAGAACAAGGGGCCATGACAGAGGGTACTCCCTGACAACTAGGGACTTTCTTGTGTTCTAACATTATCTCACCCTGTCCCGTATTGGCATATAGGGTATCTCCCTCTTTTTTCTTGCATCTTAGAGAAGGCCCTGGTCGACCAGACAGGCTGTCCTAGACGATGTCGTCGATGACTATGCCGCCGTAGACGAGTCCTCGAAGATGAGCCTACGTAGATGAGGCTATCGTCGATACCGTAGACAGGGCGTCGCAGGCGAGCAGTCGACTCCTTAGACTAGCCCTCGTAGACGAGGCCGTCATAGACTAGGCCGTCGTAGACTAGGAAATTGTAGACTAGGCCATCGAGCACTAGGCCTTCGTAGACGACTAGGCCATCGATCATTAGGCCTCCATGGAGTAGGCCAGTAGACTAGGCCATCGTAGACTATAGATTAGGCCATTGTAGACTAGGTCCTCGTAGACTAGGCCCTGTAGACGCTATAGATAGGCCGCCGTAGACAGGCTGTCAGACGCGCCCACAAAAATGCGCCTTTGTAGATGAGGCCATCATCGTAGGTGAGGCCATCATCGAACCGTAGACAGGCCGTAGACATGCCGAGTAGTCTTCGTAGATGAAACCATCATTGATACTGTAGACAGGCCTTCGTTCCGAGAGGCTGTCGTCGATGGTTGCGTCGCCGACGTCAAAGGTTGCGTCGCCGACGTCGATGGTCTCGTCGTCGACGGCGACGGTCTTGACGTCGACGGTCTCGACGGCGACGGTCTTGACGTCGACGGTCTCGACGTCGACGGTCTCGTCGTCGACGGTTTCGCCGTCGTCGACGGTCCTCGTCGACGTCGACGGTCTCGACGGTTTCGCCGTCGTCGACGGTCCTCGTCGACGGCGACGGTCTTGACGTCGACGGTCTCGACGTCGACGGTCTCTTCGTCGACGGTTTCGCCGTCGTCGACGGTCCTCGTCGTCGTCGACGGTCTTTGCCGTCGACGGTCTTTGCCGTCGACGGTCCTCACAGTCGTCGACGGTCTTCGCCGTCGTCGACGGTCCTCGTCGTCGTCGACGGTCCTCGCCGTCGTCGACGGTCCTCGCCGTCGTCGACGTCGACGGTGTCGAAGTCGACGTCCATGGTGTCGTCGACGGTCTCGTCGTTGACGTCGATGTCCTAGTCGTCGACGCTCTCGACGCTCCAATCGTCGACGGTGTCGCCGTCGACGTCTATGGTCTCGTCGTCGACGTCATCGTCGAAGCTGTCATCGACGCTCTCATTGTAATGATGATGGTTTTGACATCGATGGCTTCTTAGGCTGTACCTCTAGGAGGTATAGACGACGCCTTTCTGAACGAACCTATGACCAGAGGAGGGGATATAGACGGCTCATACGTCGTCTATTTTGTCCGATATTTCTCCAAAGCAAGTCCTTTACTCTCCTTTCCCACAGAGTGGGGAGACCCTTGAAGGACTGCGCCCGGAAGACCCCTGAGCGGTCTTGTTTAGGGCCTTCTCAGGATGGTACCCTGAGGAATGAGTCTGAGGAGATTCTCTATTGAGGTCTCCTGGACTTTGAGGGCTGAGTCTGAGGAGATTCTCTATTGAGGTCTCCTGGACTTTGAGGGCAACACCTCATCGCAGTAACTGGAGAAAATAATAACCTCCTTTCTGGCCTTAAGCATATTAACAGCTCTGTTCACGACCCCTCAAAAGTCACTTGAAAAAGCAACATACCTTGTAGCCTTTGGTCTGAGTGCGAGGAACCGAGCAGAGCCACCTCTTGGAACAAGAAGTGCAGGCTCCAAACAGAATTCTTCCGTTCTTTCCCTTGTTAAAACCTTCTTTAAAGAAAGTATTTGAAGATAAAGATGTATTTGAAGATAATCCATAGTAGAAAAGCCAAATTAAGTGAAAAAAACACAGAATCTGAGCAGAGCTCAGAGGAGACTCCCTTAGCACAACGTGCGGTAGAAAATCTGAGGGACTGGGGCTCCTCCCAGGGAGGTCCTAGAGGGAGGTCGGAGCTGAGTGGCTGACTGTAAGAGTTTGGTCCTTTTTACATAAGGACAAGGAAAGGCCACTAAGGGGAGACCCTTGGGCCTATTTTCTCTATGTATGTCTATAGGACATTACTTTTTTATTTACCGGAGGCTCCCTTCTCGACGACGGGGAATGATTCAGGCATGTGAATCTATGAAAGACACCCAAATACTGGATAACTGGGAAGAGCAACAAACTGACCTTCAACAATGGAACTGTTTGGGAACAGAGAAATTTCAGTAATTGTAATAGTGCCAATGTCGTGTACTTGATCACCTGTCCCTGCAAACTTGAGTATGTGGGAATGACGAGCAGGGCAGTAAAAATCAGAATAGGCGAACACAAGAGTACTACAAAATGCAAAAAATCAAGCACAAAACTCACCAACCATTTTTTGGAAAAGAATCATAGACCTGAAGAAATATCTTGGACTGTGATTGAACAGGTCGGCAACGAAAACTTCCTCTTGGAGAAAGAGCAGAGGTGGGTGTTTTGCATCCAATCCCACAAAATAGGTTTGAATGACGATATACCCTGGGGCCAATTATGATCTCTACATAGCTTGGACAATTCTATTATAATAACTGTTCAATTGATCACCCAGAGAGATCACATAGCCCCCCTAAAAATTTGGCATAAGAATAATATCTGCAAACAACAGAGACTATTCCTAATCACCAGATTCGGATATACGGATGATACATGGCAAACCAATGTCTTGGAAACATAAGACCAACTGCAGAAAATTATATATACACCAGAACCCCATTGTAGCCAATAGTGAAAAGCGTAGAAAGACTTCCGTTTTTTCCCTCTAGACTGTGCCAGATAGCGGCAGCCATTTTAGGTCAGCGCACTAGTTTTTCCCGTGGGCGTCAACACACATGCCGGACAACGCGGAACTGAATGGTTTCTTAACTGTGCAATGAGCAGGAAACTGTCAGTCTTCGGAGCAGCACGGGGGTAGGAATAAGGACAAGCTCTTATGCCGGTGATGTAAGTAATAGACTCAGACCTCGAGTCTTTAATAAATGGGTCACGGGGGCATAAAAAATCACAGATATGAGCTGTATATGACAGATTGGTGCGGTTTTATTTTACAGTCGACCGCGCTGAACACCCTTCGCCTGCAAGCTCATGGGGCATTGAACACTCACAAGGAGTACGTATAACGCCATCACGATGGCCATAGTCGATATCACAATTTTTTTTTAAACGCGAAAAAGGGTTTTCATTTTTCTACCCGTCAGTTTGGTCGTTTGAGTGTGTTGAGTCGCAATTGTATGGGTGATGAAACAAATGTGAACCTCTTCAGTTTGAGGGTTCTGCAGAATAGGTCTGGTGGAATCAACCAGTTATGAGAGGTGTATAACAACTGCCTTTTATCAAATAAGGCACAACAATCGTTTATAGTAGCTCATGGCGATTCGCCTCTACTATGTCTCATGACAACAAAAAATATTTGTAATAATATTCGATTGAAGAAAAACACGTATTTATGTTGTTCTTTCCCCTTCTCTCTTCCCTTTTTTTCCTTTTCATTTACAGAGACCGCAATAGGTCAATATTTTTGGTATTCATTGAAAATTACCATGCTTCACTAGGGCCAGCTCATGCCCTGAAGCTCAAACAGTCAGCTTATTTTTGCTGTATTGTTTGTAGGACAGTAGGCTTATTATTGTAGAACTGAGCTATTATCAGTAGGGATCACTATATGGTCCTGATGAGTAAGCAGTAGGGGACTGCTTACGAAACATGTCGACTAGGTAGCAAGCTAATGCTCTACCTCACATTCCCCTTCTTAATGTTCCCAGCTAGAGAAGTTAATAAAATATATTTTTCTACTAGGCCAGGGAATTTTTAATTTTTTTTAATTTTTGTATTCTCTGCACTCACTAGTAAGGTCCCTACACTTCACTGACACCCCTACACAACATTTGTCACAACATAAGTGCTCCCGCGTAGTTCGTTTGGTCGTAGCACGCCCCGCCCCGTTATAGGGACGGGAAGACCCCTATGATGAAGCATGACAATAAGGGATTATTTTAGTGTGTGAGGGGTATTTTAAAAAGCACATAGTGCTCTTGTCTTTCCAAACCTAAGAGAGAGCCTAGTATCTCACAGAATCATTCACAGAATAAAAAACACTTAAAAATGTTCAACACCTCGTCACATTGATAGAATCTCATTGTTTATATGATACTGCTAGTAGGGTGATTCTATCAGTACCTCTATGCTTCCTCTTTTTGTTTTGGAACTATGCCTATGCACAAGAAAAAGCAACACAAAGTCATACAACGTATGAAAAAGATTAGCCACAAGTCCGAGAAAGCTAGGCCGCAAGGGCCAGAAAATCACAGGAGACCAGACATGAGGCGGGAGACCGCTGAATCACCTTGACAATCAAAAAGGTCCACGCCATTGAATGGCAGATCCCGAAGAGCGTTCCGAACATTGTCGGGAAACCAACTATCGTGCAACCACGCATGATGGTGCAAAGCAACCGACCGGGCCATTGGCCTACCCACAGAATCTGTTGCGTCCAAGAATGATCAAAGGGAAAATTGCGCCATTTACCAGCTATCAAGAAGGCAGCGATGCAAGTTAGCGCGCATCCCTTCTGGGAGGGAAGGAAGAAGGAGCTCAACTAAGTCCCAAAGGGCAAAAGAAGCATGTGCGAACATGCAAGACGTGTTCAAGGCACAGATGCCTGCACTGGCGGAGGCAATAATGTGGCGACCACATGTGTCCAGCCATAGAGACTCCCTAGTGGGAGGTAGCAACGGCAGAGTGGAAGAAGGCTGCTCAAGGGTCCTCACTCAGTCCCACCCTCTTCAACGTTTACATGAGCCCCCTCGCGGCCATCGCACGCCAACATAACCTCAACATCATCTCCTATGCCGACGACACTCAACTGATCCTATCACTCACCAGAGACCCTAACATGGCCAAAACCAACCTACACGAAGGAATGAAAGAAGTAGCCGAATGGATGAAGCACAGCCGTCTGAAACTGAATTCAGACAAAACAGAAGTCCTCATCTTAGGTACCTCCCCCTCCGCCTGGGACGACTCTTGGTGGCCAGAGGCCCTTGGAAAAGCACCCATCCCGACGGACCACGCACGGAACCTGGGCGTCATCCTGGATTCCTCACTCTCGATGTACAGACAAGTCAACGCCGTTTCTTCATCTTGCTTCAACATTCTCCGCATGCTCAAAAAAACATTTCGCTGGATCCCTACCGAAACTAGAAAAACAGTCACCCACGCTCTGGTCACGAGCCGACTGGACTACGGAAACACCCTCTACGCCGGCACCACCGCAAAACTCCAGAAAAAACTACAACGCATCCAGAACGCCTCAGCCAGGCTCATACTAGACATCCCGCGTAAAGAACACATCTCTGATCACCTGAAAAACCTCCACTGGCTCCCCGTCAATAAGAGGATCACTTTCCGGCTCCTAACCCACGCACACAAAGCACTCTACGAAATCGGACCCGATTGCCTCAACACACGATTATCCTTCTACGCCCCCTCCCGCCAACTACGATCCTCCAACCAAGCCTTTGCCACTGTACCTCGCATCAACAAAACCACCATGGGAGGTAGATCCTTCTCCTACCTAGCAGCTAAAACTTGGAACTCACTTCCCACTCACCTTCGCCTTACTCAGAACCACCTAGCATTCAGAAAGCAACTCAAAACGTGGATATTCGACAAGTAACTCCCCACCCTTCTTCAAGCGCCTTGAGACCCTCTGGGTATGTAGCGCGCTATACAAATCTTTTGACTTGACTTGACTTGACAAGGCGAAAGCCGCCTGCACAACCAGACCCTGAGCTCTACGGTGGAGAGACAAGCAGACAGGACTGTTTGGGGTTGGACGATGCGTGCGAGCAATGGCCCGATCAACAGGATCACCAGAGGAGGGCTGTGCCCAGGTACCAGGAAGGATGTCAAACAAAGACCCACCCAGGGGCAGCAAAGGCTCCATGTCCACAGGCTCAATGGGAGAAGATCCAGTAAAGAATCAGAACGCAGGAAAACCACAGGGAACTGCAATTGAAGAATATCCGCAGCCCTGCGGACAGCCCTCGCAAAAGCCGCACTACCCTCTGTCGCCATTCTGAGGGGCAACAACAAACCATTGGTTGGGGACGGTTGGAGGCTAACTGGTCCACTAGATAGTAAAGGTGGAGGAGCCCGAGGTTGATCCGAAGGCCATGGAACGCTAGGCACTTGCACCAAGGGGCCCCGAAATGACCCCGAGTATGGTGATCCCGGAGGGATTTCATCATCCTGGAACAGAGGAGCCGTAGGCGCCAGCGCCGAGAACATCCAGAGGGGACCCTATCTGGGCGCAGCCCGACGGAGAAACTACCTCCACCTGCGGGGAGGGAAGAGGTCAACAGGGTGTCGAACTCGGTGCTGCAGTCGACATCAGCGCAGGAAGCCGCACAGGGCTATGCGGGGATTGGACGGGTGGGCTGGACGGACGACTGGGATGCCCCTCCGGGCCATTTCCCGACATCCTATCGACTCCGGAGTCGATGCACACAGCCGGTGCAGAGGACGAATCTGCCAGCAAAGACCAGACATGAGTGTCTTCTTCCTCTGTTGGATCCGAAGGCGCACAAGGTAGAGGGGGTGACCCGAAGAAAGACTGGAGAACCCTTGAATAGTCCTCCATCTGGGACTTCGTCGCTCCGACACCCGGAAAAGGTGGGTGTGGGGAGACGACTTCTGGGCGCCTGTGCCTGGCAAAGACCGAGAGCAGCAGGCCCCAGCGTCACGTTCACGGGAGGGCGACCTCCGTGACTTATGCTTGTGCTTACCTGTCTCCGAATTACATCCGCGGGAACGACCCCGTGAGTGGGCCCGATCCCGAGAGGGAGAACGGTGGCGTGCAGGCGCAGGACTGGACATCCGGGCGGCCAGCAGCTTCATACGACGCTCCCTGAGGAACTTTGGTTTCATCTGCCGACAGGCGTTGCGCTCTTCGGAGTCGCGATGCACTCCCAGGCACCACATACGTATTGCATGCAAATCCGTGACAGACATTTGTCGCATACAAGTCTGACACGCTTTAAAGCCTGAAGGCATCGCACTGTTCAGTGACGCCGAAGGCGTTGAGAACGCCTAAAAAAACAGGCCAAGGAACTGCTGGTTTTCCTGGACCCACGTTGGGACACGGAAAAGAAGAAAACTGACGTCAGCGCGCCGGGAGGGGCTTATATTGATCCACTGACATTACATCCGTGGATGACGTCAGGGCGGAGCTGTGTGGGCTGCCTCCGGCGCACAGAGGTGCTGCTGCGGAAAGTTTTCCGGATCCAGTCTTATGCCTGAGGATTTTCTAACTTAAGGAATCTGTGGCTAGATGTCTCTATCAGATATCTCTATT
Organism: Lissotriton helveticus; assembly: GCF_964261635.1. Taxonomy (NCBI): domain Eukaryota; kingdom Metazoa; phylum Chordata; class Amphibia; order Caudata; family Salamandridae; genus Lissotriton; species Lissotriton helveticus. The sequence goes on along the minus strand of NC_136057.1, from coordinate 337,633,739 downwards.
AAAATATTGGCCTTGACCTTCATAGTGTGTAAATGCAAGTCTAAAACCTGACTATGAGTCTCATCACTACGGCGAAGGAGGCCCTCCTCTGTCACTGGTCTAGGAAGAGAACATTTTCATCCTCATAATATTGCACCTCATCACCATTATAAACCCAAAGGGGGGTTGGCTCTGGTCAATGTCGGAACAAAAAAGCTGTTGGAGTGCTGGGGTGAGTTCTGAGATAAAAGCGCAGTTCTGTCTGAATCGGAATGGACTGGGGTAGAGTGGGTCAGTACAGCCTCAAGATACAACCTCTGTCGCTTCCAAGATATACCCGGCTCAGAGACAGAGTGGACTAAAGGAACTGTGGCATCCTTTGTTTTGTGCAGAGTCATTTGGAGGGGCGGGGGTTTTACTGTTTTTTTGATTAACAAATACATTTGTCACTGTATGATGGATCTACACCAAATTTGGTCCATTGGTTCGATTTCAAAGGGGAAGGGGAGCCACGGAAGTCTTAATTTGCTAATAAATTTGACAACATTTGATAAATCTGAACAAATATTTGTCACACATTTATCAGGTTTAGCTGTCTGTTGCTTATGTCTTAAATGGGGGTAATAACAGTTTTATTCATGAATACATTTGGTACTGTCTACAAATTGTTAATATGGAAGGGGCTTGAATTGGACAACATAACGAGAATTTCGGGGCATTTTCAATCTCGAGATTGTTGAAGCATAACGGACTCTATCAGAGCCGTACTTGAAACATAGGAAATCTATAGACCCAAATGTAATTTTCCTTGGAAAAGTCCATTCTCCTTTTGGCATATTATAGTTTTTGTTTTGAATGTATTAACTTACATTTCCATTCAAAGTTTTATTTTGGTCACTGAAGGTAACATGAACCCGGGTGAGTTCAAGACAAATAACTTTGTGAAACAAAAAATTAATCAATGACTAAAGAGTTATTAATTTTAAAAAACTATGCGAGTTTCCATGGCAAGTTAAATCATGCAACTTAGCACTTACTGTTAGCGGAACAGGGTCTTGGAAGGCCAGGCTCATCTCATGGCAGAAAAGGTAAAGGAGCAGCCTTTCGCACTTCTGTATAAGAAAATAAAATGACCGTGAATAGACTAACACAAACAGGGATTGATTTATCAAATTAAAATGACAACTGCAGATTCAACAGTGAGCGTAACCTTTCATAACCACTTTCAAAGATATTCCAGATTAAGAAGTTGCGGGACTAACACAAACAGGGATTGATTTATCAAATTAAAATGACAACTGCAGATTCAACAGTGAGTGTAACCTTTCATAACCACTTTCAAAGCTATTCCAGATTAAGAAGTTGCGTACACTGCAAAGTGGCATTAGGAACTTCACTTGAAAAGGAAATTGTTGCTTACCCTGTAATCATCTGTTCATGGCATGTACTGCAGTAGATTCGCATTCTGTGCATACTACAGCAATCTAGTATTGGGCTTGATGTGTACAACTTATTTTCTTTTTCAAAAGAAGTCTTTTCAAGTCACGAGACCAAGTGACTCTACCTATGGCAATGCACAGGAGGTGTGAGGAGTGGACCAAGTAGCGTCCTTACAGAGGTTTGCTAGTGGAATGTTACTTTAAAAAACCAGGCACGCCCCTTTCTTGCGGCGAGTAGAATGGGGGCTGGAGGGAGTGGGCAGAGACCTTTCAGCTTTAGCATAACAAGTCTAAATTCACTTGACAAGCCAACGTGCCACTCCTGCCTTAGTAATGGCACTTCCCTTTCGTGGCTTAGATTAGGACATGAATAGCTGTTGTGTCTTGAGAAATACTTTAGTTACTTTAATGTAGTACATTAGCACACTTTTTACATCCAAAGTATGTAATGTGTGTTCTGCTACAAACTGGCTACGGGGAAAAAACTGGCAACCATTTTGTCAGATCAATGTGAAAACGGGAGCCCACTTTATGGAGTAATTGGGAGTGGTTCTGCAAACTACCCTATCACAATGAACCTGGAAGAAAGGCTCCTTCAATTTAAGAGCATGTATCTCACGGACTCATTTAAGGGAAGTGATGGCTATGAGGAAAGCTACTTTACACAACAGAAATTGCAATGGTTAAGAGTGAAATGGACGAAAGGAGGGCCCATGACTCTAGTGAGAACAACAATAAGGTTCCACACCGGAACAGGAGGCGTCCCAGGCGGATGCAAGGACACACTCAAAAAGAAATTTGAGACCAATTTAGAAAAATAACAGATTTGTATATATTATTAAAGAAACCAAGATCTGAATCGGGTAAGTACTTTCGGGGATGGAATTTTTACAGTAAAGCAAAAATATAGCAACATTTACAACTTTTGAGGTATGAGCCACAAACGTGTTATGTTACCCTAAGGGAGAAAGACACACTGCATGCACATACCTTTAAAATAAATTGTTTCTATTGGCATGTATGCAATAAGTACACTGATACAACAGTTGTACACCGATACCACACCATAAAACTGTGCTACATATGAGAAATATAGCGATACAGCCACAGTTATACATATTCATCTGACAGAGTTAAAAGCTACAACAACCAGTGGAAGGATAGCAAACATACATTCGCTGTTAAGTAGGATCCGGAAGTATTAGCAGTACATTGTTCTGGGGGCACAGATATCCTTGGGTTGTGAGGGTATTGGTAATTCTTCAGCATAAAATTTAAATTGTTCTTTTCAGTAAAACATGTCAGACAACCACTGACTCAGAGTGGACGTTATCTGCTTCCCCAAATTTATCGCAACTCACCTTTTGCCTAGCAACAAGGGCACTGCATCCAGTCTGCTCATCCCCGGCTGTAGGTCCTTAACCAGGCCAAGGCGGCACATGCAAGGTCGGCTCACCAGACTCAAGAGTCATTTCAGTGAGGTCATCTGTGACCTGCAACTAGTATCTGTGAACCGGGGGCATAGCCAGGCCAAGTGTAAAAAGTCGGCGTTGGGTGCCTCAAACTGTACACAATTGTCATCAGCACATAAACCAAACGTATGTAGTTTATCGGGGGTGTGGGACATCTGATGGAGGTACTTGAAATGTATTTTATGTAAGTAACAGTTCATCGTAAGCATACACATCTGCGTACAACAAAATATCAATTCAGCTGGCTCTACTGACTGGTCCAGGACCGCATTCCACTTTGACAGCTCTGGGTCCACGGCCTTAGGTCTGTCTCACTCGGCTGAGATGTATAGTTTAGTAATAAGGTCCCTACGTGTCGGGTTGGATAACTGTGTTTAGTGTCTGCAGAATGGGAAGTTCACCAGAATGACTGGGGAACAGTGTACGCAGCGCCGCCCTGAGGATTATGAATATGAAAGTCAGCTAGGGGGTGTGGCGTTGCGTGCAGGAACGCCTTCTAGAGCGATGAATGTCCCTCTAGTGTTAATGTCACCCATAGTCTCCAGACCTGCCGTGTATTGTGCTTGAGTTCGCGCAGTTGTCCGACTGATCTAGCTGGGTGAAACAGCAAAGGGAGCGCCAGAGTGTTCGGGGGACGTTTGTTGGCAAATACCCAGAGCACACACCAAACCCTTATGGTGCTATGAATAGTATTACATTCAGATCTATTAGCACAGGCATATGTATGGGGTAGAACAGCAGCTAACAGGAGTGGGCGGGCATCATCATGTTCAATCGCTAAATAAGATATATAATCATGGCAGCGGTACCACTAATGTGCAAAGTGGGCCTCTGAGCACAGGTATTAAGATCCATGTCCGGTGCTCCGAACCCACCTCGCATGTATGATAGAGTAAGTGTTTCCCACTGGAGTTGATGCTGCTTTCCCACCCACAGGAACGTTGTCAGTTGTGTTTTAAGTGCATTAAAGAAATGGCTCATCAGCACAAGTGCTATGTTGATAAACAGATAAGGAAACGTAGGTAATACCACAATTTTCATAACAGCAATCCTTCTGACCTGGACGGTGGAAGTCTGGACCATCTAGAGACCTGATTAATCAATCAATTAATTAATCAAGACATCTGTAAAGAGCGCTACTTACCCGTGAGGGTCTCAAGGCGCTGGGCGTGAGGGGGCTGCTGCAACTGCTTGAATAGCCTACTTTTGAGTAGCCTCCTGAAGGTAAGTAGGTCTTCGGTCAGCCGTAGGAGGATGGGGGGTGTTCCACGACTTGGCGGCGAGGTAGGAAAATGATCTAACGCCGGTGGTCTCTCTGTGGATGCGGGGGACGGTGGCGAGGGTGGCTGAGTGGAGTTCGCAGTTCAGGGTGTGGGATTTGAGTCGTTTGTTGAGGTACGCTGGTTTGGTGTTGTGGAATGCTCTGTGTGCGTGGGTGAGGAGCTTGAAGGTGATCTTCTTGTTGACGGGAAGCCAGTGCAGGTCTCTCAGGTGGGGTGTGATGTGGCTGCGGTGAGGGACATCGAGGATCAGGCGTGCAGAGGGTTCTGTATGCGTTGCAGTCGTTAAAGCAGTTTGGCCGGGGCTCCCGCGTAGAGGGCATTTCCGTAGTCCAGTCTGCTGCTGACGAGGGCCTGGGTGACCGTTCTTCTAGTGTCGGTGGGGATCTACCTGTAGATCTTTCGGAGCATACAGAGGGTGTTGAAACAGGAGGATGAGATGGCGTTGACTTGCTTGGTCATGGAGAGTGTTGAGTAGAGGATGAATCCCAGGTTGCGTGCGTGGTCGGTGGGTCTTGGTGCTGCTCCCAGGGCAGTCGGCAACCAGGAGTCGTCCCAGACAAAGGGAGTGGAGCAGAGGATGAGGACCTCCGTCTTGTCAGAGTTCAGCTTCAGGTGGCTGTTATCAATCCATTCGGCAACGGGTTTCATTCCTTCGTGGAGGTTGGTTTTGGCAGTGAGAGGGTCCTTGGTAAGCGAGAGGATCAGTTGTGTGCCGTCGGCATAAGAGATGATGTTGAGGTTGTGCAGTCTGGCGACGTTGCCGAGCAGGCCATGTAAATGTTGAAAAACGTCGGGCTGTGCTTTGCCTTGGATTCCTGCGTCGTGGAGGCGAGTGCGTAGGGTGCGGTGGCAGACTGTGTCGAAAGCGGTGGAAAGTTCCAGGAGGATGAGGGCCGCGGTCTCGCCGTTGTCCAGCAGGGCCCTAATGTCATCTGTGGCGGTGATAAGGGCAGTTTCGGTGTTGTGGAATCTGGGACGGGTCCAGGATGCTGTTCTCCTCGAGGTAGCGGGTCAGCAGTTTGTTGACAGTTTTCTCAATGACCTTCGCCGGGAACGGGAGCAGGGAGATGGGCCGGAGGCCGGACGTTCTTGAGGTCAGTGGGGTCTACTTTGGGTTTCCTGAGCAGGGCGTTGATCTTGGCGTACTACCAGCTCTCAGGGAAGGTCGCAGTCTCGAAGGAGATGATGATGGCTTTGCAGAGGTGGGGTGCGATGGTGGCGCTGGCTTTGTTGAAGATGTGGTGAGGGCACGGGTCTGATGGGGAGCCGGAGTGGATGGTGCTCATGATTTTGATGGTGTCGTCGTCGTTGATGTTGGTCCAGGTGAGTAGGGGGTCACCGTGGGTGGTGGCCGCGGGGTCTGAGGTGTCGTTGGCTGCTGTAATAGACTGGTTGTTGAAGCTGTCGTCGATGTCTGCGATCTTGCGGTGGAAGAAGGAGGGCAGGGAGTTGCACAGGTCTTGCGAAGGTGGGATGGTGCTGGTGCTGGAGCTGGGATTGGAGAGTTCCTTCACAATGTTGAAGAGCTCTTTGCAGTTGTGTGCGTTGTTGTCGGGCGGTCCGTGAAGGAGGTCTTTTTGGCAGATCTGAAGAGGTGGTGATGTTGGCGCATAGCGTTCTTGTGGGCTGCTTGGTTCTCTGGTGTCTGTTCGTGGTGCCATTTCTTCTCCAGCTTTCGGCAGTTTTGCTTGGAGGTCTGGAGGTCCGCGGTGAACCAGCTGGCAGTCTTGTTGGTGTGACTGTTGGAGGGGTCCTTGATCGGGCGATGGTGTTGGCGCAGTCGTCGAACCAGCGTTTGAGGTTGCTTACATCGCGGTTGGTGGGGTCTGTGGGTGGGCTTCGGGCGAGGGTGGTGAGTAGCTGGTCTTCGGTGATTTTGCTCCAGCAGCGGCGGGGGATCTGTTGGGTGCGGTGGTGCGTGGTAGGCTTTTTCGAAGGTAAAGTGGATGCAATGATGACCGGTTCAGTGGCGTTTGGTGGTGTGGCTGAAGGAGGCGTGGGAGCTTGCGGAGAAGATGGGATCAAGCGTGTGTCCGGCGGAGTGGGTGGGAGTCGTGACGAGCTGTTTGAGTCCGAGGTTGTCGAGCAGGGTGGTGGAGTTTGTGTCATTGTTGTTCTCGAGGTGGAAGTTTAGGTCCCCGAGGAGGATGTAGTCCGTGGATGCAAGGGCGTGCGCGCTGACTCAGTCGGCGATGGAGTCGCTGAACTGTGGTCTGGGTCCGGGGGCCTGTAGATCAGAGTTCCTCTGAGGGTGGTGTTGGGATCAGTGCGGATCTGGAAGTGCAGGTGTTCGGCGGTGTTGCGGGCGTCGTCGGAGTTGGTTGAGACCTTGAGGGTGGACTTGTGGATGAAGGCGATTCCACCTCCTACTCTGTTGGTGCGGTCTTTGCAGGTGATCTTGTAGCCGTCCGGGATGGCTATGGCGATGTCGGGTGTAGAGGAGTCATTCATCCAGGTCTCTGTCAGGAAGGCGACGTCCGGAGATGATGTGTCGAGCAGTTCCCGTATTTGCATGCGGAGCGGGTATTCATGAGTATGCATCTGAGGTGGTTGCGTGCTATTCTGGTTGGTGGATTTGAGGGTCTGCTGCTGGAGAAGGAATATGCTACTTACCAGTATGCATCTGTTCTTGGCATGTAGGGCTGCTGACATTAATATCTGTGCATAGATCGCCGCCTAGTGTTGGGTCCGGATGATTGCACTTTGTTGTCCTGGAAGAGTCTTCGAAGTATCACGAGATAGGGGACACCTCCACTGGACAAGAGTGCGCATGGGCATCTTCTCCATCCTCAGATTGTTTTTCGCCATTGTGGCAGAGATGGAGATAGGAAAGTAAGAGATGGCCATGCAAAAGAAAATGCTGCAGCTGCGACAGGCACCGGGGAGGAGGGCGGGCGATATGAATGTCAGCAGGCCTACATGCCAAGAACAGATGCATACTGGTAAGTAGCATATTCCATTCGAGGCATGTGGGCTGCTGAATTCATATCTGTGTATTTGAATTTGAATTAAAAAAAATGTATAGAGCGCGCGTACACTGCAGTTTCTAGGCGCTAGAGGGTACTTGAGCTGAGACGGACGCTGGGGACTATAGGCTGAAAGCTTGTTGGAACAGAAAAGTCTTGAGAACTTTGCGGAACTCAAGATAGGAAGGGGAAAATCTGACCAGGGGTGGGAGAGAGTTCCAGAAAATAGGTGCCAGAACCGAGAATTTCTGACCTCCCGATCTTTTTTTTTTTAAATCGGGGGATAACCAATAAAGATTGAGAAGAGGAGCGCAACGCTCTAGGGGGGCAGTAGTTGGCGATAGTGGAATTAATAAAAGCGGGGGCGGTGCCTGCTCGAGCTTGAAAAGTAAGACAGCCAAGTTTAAACAGAGCACGTTGTTTGATGAGAAGCCAGTGAAGGGCGATGAGGAGGGGAGAAGAGTGGTGATATTTGGATAGGCCATGTACCAGACGGGCAGCCTGGTTCTGTACCACCTGGAGACGCTGAAGTGCGTAAGCGGGAGCACCATTGTAAATTATGTTCCCGTAGTCGATCTTGGATAAGACCATGGCCATCACTATAAGTTTCAAAGCAGAGGGGGAGAAGAACCGGGATACTTTCCTGATGATGCGGAGGGTAAAAAAAACAAGAGGAGACAACAGAACTGATGTGAGAATGAAGTGTCAAATCCTGGTTTAGAGTGATGCCAAGGGTTTTGACTGAAAAGGTGGGAATGGGGGGTGAGCCAAGGGAGGGGGGCCAGAAAGAGGGAGATCAGGGGTTGCCACTGTCTCCAGTCAAAATCAGTTCCGTCTTATCCGGGTTGAGTTTGAGGTGGTTCGCATTCATCCAATCCCGGATAAACAGCATGACGGACTGGAGGCTAGCGGCACCGGATAGGGGGGAAGAGAAATTAAAAATAAGTTGGAGGTCATCAGCATAGTTGTAGACTGTGACCTCCAGTTGTTGCAGTGCAAAAATAAGGGGAAGAATGTAAAGATTGAACAGGAGGGGGGAAAGGGAGGATCCCTGGGGGACGCCACAGTTCACCCTGCAAGGCAGGGCAGAAAATTCGGCAAGATGGACTGTCTGAGTCCGATCAGCCAGGAAGGAACCTATCCAGGTCAATACCTGTTCCCCCATGCCCGCCGCCTTGACACGGGACAAAAGGATGGAATGGTCCACCGTGTCAAATGCGGCGGACAAGTCTAGGAGGACAAGGGCTTGAGGAGTGTTAGTGTCAAGTCCCTCCCTGAGTTGGTCCATGACCGAGATAACCACCTTCTCGGTGGAGTGGCGGGGACGAAAGCCTGCCTGACAGGGTGCAAGATAATTACTGTCCTCAATAAACGAGCTGAGCACCTGAGTGACATGGGATTCAAGTACCTTTCCCAGAAAGGGGAGAAGGGATATAGGGTGGTAGTTAGTCGGAGAGGATGGATCAGCGCCCGTTTTTTTTAGTATTGGAAGAATTATGGCATTTTTGAAGGAAACAGGGACAGAGCCAGGCGTGAGGGAATTATTCAGGAGGGTGAGGGCAGGGGCAGGGCATGCAGTAAAGATTTGACAGAGGATTCGTGCTGGGCAGATGTCTGCTGGGGAGCCCGACTTGACACGTCTCAGTAGGGGAGGCAAAGAATCTTTTGTCAGAGAAGGAATGAGAGTGAGGGACCGATTATTGCCAGGTGGCTGCGGATGGGTAAAAGTGGGCGAGGAAGGAGGGATGTTAGCTTTAATACGGACTATTTTTCGATGAAAAACTCGTAAAGTGAGTTACATAGGGACTGGGAAGGGGGAATCTTGGGAGAGGTTCTGTCAGAAGATGCCAGCTCGTGGACGGTGGAAAAGATCTCAGGAGACTGGTTTTCTGCGGCTAAGATGCGCCCAGAGAAGTATTCTGTTTTGGCTATCAAGATGGCTTGTTTATATTCGCTGAGTTGGGTGGAGAAAAGTAGTTTTTGGGTCGGGCATTAAGTCCTTCTCCAAGCTCGTTCAGCCTGCCTTAGCTTTAGTTTCTTGGCTTTAAGGCCAGGATTGAACCACTTGTTAGCATTGTGGGTCCGGTTGATGGTGACCCGTTTCAGAGGAGCCACTGGATCGCAAGCTCTGGTGAGTCAGTGGTCCAAAATAATAGCCTGAGCATAAGGGACTAAGCCCGATAGATCTGGGCAGGTGGCAGTTAGTGAGTTGCACAGGGATGGTATGTTGACTTGTGTCCAATTCCTTGCCCAGGTGTTTTTTTGGGGAGGAAGATGTTATTTTATGGCTTAAGTCCAGGGAAAAGGCGAGCAGAGAGTGATCTGACCATGAGCAGGGCGGTATAGTAGGAGTGGAGATGCAGTGTATAGCAGTATCTCCTCTAGCGGTGGTTACCCATGCCAGCTGCAGCAGTTTGAAAAAGAGTTTTGAGGACAGCCTGGCCTACAGCAGCTTGCTGTTTTGCTTGCACGTCTACACAGTAGTGTTTTGTCAAAGTGTGTATGGTAGTCCATGTGGCTGCCTTACAAATGTCTTCAAGAGGAATATTCCCTAGGAAAGCCATGGATGCCCCCATTTTCCTTGTAGAGTGTGCTCTTGGGGGGACGGTTAAAGTGCGTTTGGCCTTTTGATAGCATATTTGAATGCATTTAACTATCCATTTGGCTATTCCTGACTTTGATATTGGATTTCCTTTATGTTGTGGTGAAAAAGCAACAAATAATTGCTTTGTCTTTCTAAATGATTTCGTTCTGTCCACATAATAAAGCAGAGCTCTTTTTACATCTAGTGTGTGTAGGGCTCTTTCAGCTACTGACTGTGGATTTTGAAAGAACACTGGCAGGTCTATTGATTGATTAATATGGAAATTGGATACGACCTTTGGCATAAACTTAGGGTTTGTTCTAAGAACCACCCTGTTAGCATGTATTTGCATGAAAGGTTCTTGAATTGTTAGTGCTTGTAACTCGCTAACTCGCCTAAGTGAGGTAATGGCAATCAAGAATGCCACCTTCCACGTTAAGAATTGCAGTTCGCATGAGTGTAGATGTTCGAAAGGACGTCCCATAAGTCTGGTAAGTACTATATTTAGATTCCAGACTGGGGAAGGAGAGTGTCTTGGAGGGATCACCCTTTTAAGACCCTCCATAAAAGCTTTGATTGCTGGTACTCTAAACAGTGAAAGGTGTTGCCTGTTTTGAAGGTATGCTGCTATAGCAGCGAGGTGTAGTCTTATTGAAGAGTATGCTAGGTTGCATCTTTGAAGATGCAGCAGGTAACATATAATGTTTTGTATGGAAGCATCCAATGGGTTGATTTGGTTATTGTTGCAGTAAATAACAAATCTCTTCCATTTAGCTACATAGCACGCTCTTGTAGTTGGTCGTCTTGCCTCCTTAATGATGTTCATGCAGTCTGGAGGAAAGTTAAGGTATCCAAATTCTAAGACTTCAGGAGCCAGATCGCTAGGTTCATCTGATTGGGATCTGGGTGCCTGATTTCTCCAAGGTTCTGAGTTAGAAGATGGGGTGCGAGGCACAGCCTTTGATGAGGAACTACTGAAAGCTCCAGGAACGTTGTGTACCATGGTTGTCTCGCCCATGTGGGAGCAACTAGGATTAGTGTGAGTGACTGTTGCCGCAGTTTGCGTGCCACCAGCGGAATCAGCGGTGCTGGGGGAGCGTACGCAAATTTGCCTGACCAGTTCACCCATAACGCATTGCCCTGTGACAACGGATGTGGGAACCTGGTGGAAAGTACTGGCATTTCGAGTTTTCTTCTGTGGCAAACAGGTCTACCTCTGGGTGACCCCACTTTTTGAAGAATGGCTGGAGAACTTGGGGATGAATCTCCCATTTGTGTAGTTGTTGGCTGTGCCTGCTGAGCAGGTCTGCTATCTGATTGTCTTTCCCTGGAAGGTGTTCTGCTAAGAGAAAAATGTGTTTTGGAATTGCCCACTTCCATATGCTCTGTGCCAGTGGGACAGCTGTGGAGAGTGTGTTCCTCCCTGTTTCTGGATATAGTACATTGCTGTCATGTTGTCCGTCCGAATCAACACAGTCTTGCTGTACAAGTATTTTTGGAATGCTTTCAGGGCTAGGAATATCGCTAGCAACTCTAGTTGGTTGATATGCAGTTTCTTTTGTTTGGTTGTCCAGAGCCCTTGTACTGTGTATTGAAGGAGATGGGCTCCCCAGCATGTCAGTGATGCGTCCTCTGTTAGTACTAGTTGTGGAACCGGCTCTTGGAACAGTCGCCCCTTGGAAAGGTTTTGTGGGTTCCACCACTGCAGAGAGTTGTGAGCGCGACTATCTACCAACACTAGGTCTTTTAGTTGTCCTTGAGCCTGGTTTCATTACTGGGCTAGGCATTCTTGCAATGGACGCATTTGAAGTCTGGCATGGGGGACAATGAATATGCAGGAGGCCATCATGCCTATGAGCTGCATGAAGACTCGAGCTGGCAGAGAGTGTTGTGGCAGAAATTTGCGAATGAGCATCTGCATAATGGCTATCCTCGCTGAGTTTGGGTATGCCTTTGCCACTGAGGTATCTATAGTGGCTCCCAGATATTGTTGTGTCTGGGACGGTTGCAGATGCGATTTTGGGTAGTTTATCGAAAACCCTAGGCTGTGTAGCAGCTGAAGTGTTTGAAACGGGTCTCTTGCACACTGTTGGTACGATTTCGCTTGGATTAGCCAATCGTCTAGATACGGGAACACATGGATGTGTTGCCTTCTGAGATGTGCAGCTACTGTCGCTAAGCATTTTGTAAACACTCTTGGAGCCGTGGTTACCCCGAAGGGCAGAACTTTGAATTGGTAGTGTTGACCTTCTATTGTGAACCTGAGATATTTTCTGTGTGCTGGATGGATGGGTATGTGAAAATATGCATCCTTGAGGTCCAGTGTTGCTAGGAAGTCTCCTTGTTGTAGCAACGGGAGCACTTGCTGTAGTGTGATCATATGGAAGTGCTCCGACAGTATGTATTGATTTAGGGGTCTGAGGTCCAATATTGGTCTGGGGGAACCGTCCTTCTTGGGAATAAGGAAGTATAGGGAGTATACTCCTGTCCCTTGGTGTTGGAAAGGGACTGGCTCTATGGCCCCCTTTTCCAACATGCATTTCACCTCTTGTTGGAGCAGGGTGATGTGTTCTTTGGACATAGGACGGTGTCTGGGTGGTATGTGTGGTAGGGTAGAAGTGAGTTCCAGGCAATAACCATACTGGATAATTTGTCTCACCCACCTGTCCGTGTTAATTGCGTTCCAGACAGGTAGGAATTGTTGGAGTCTGCCTCCGACCGGTGTTAGGTGGTCTGGAGGTAGCGTGATGAAGTCACAGTTTTGTGGCGGTGGAGGCTCTGGTGTTATTGCCTCCACGTCCTCTTCCCTTATTATTGTTGCCCCTATAACCTCCCCTGTTGGAGTTTTTGGTGAAGGAACCTTGTGTGTTGCCTTTGTATGAAGATGACGTTTGTGAGGTATTGCCTCGTGTAGCTGCCCTGTATGAGGAGCATTGAAAGAAACTTCTATGTTGCTGAAACTGCAATGCACCCATTGACTTTGCGGTTTCTGTGTCCTTCTTCATTTTTATCTAAAATGGTGTCGACAGCAGGGCCAAAAAGAAAGTCCTGATTGACTGGCTGGTTAAGAATGATGGACTGTACTTCGTTCTTAAAGCCCGAAATACGCAGCCATGCATGTCGGCGTAGTAAAACGCTAGTGTTAATAGACCTGGCTGCGGTGTCGGCTGCGTCAAGCGCACATTTTATGGAGGCGTTTGTAATGAATTTTGCCTCCTGTATGAGGTCATCAGCTTGGGATTTAAAAGGCTCGGGTAGGTGTTGCATTAAGCTTTCAAGCTGGTCATAGTGTGCCCTGTCGTAACGAGCTAGCAGAGCTTGTGTATTCGCAATCCTCCATGAATTGGAGGTCTGTGCTGCTACCCTTTTACCTGAGGCCTCTAGTATCTTAGATTCTTTATCTGGGGGAGGTGCTTCCCCCATTGTCTGTGAGTTGGCCCTTTTGCGTGCATTAGCCACCACCAGTGAGTCTAATGGTAACTGCCCTCTGATGTAGGTAGGGTCTGTAGGGGCTGCTCTATACTTCTTCTCAATCCTGGGATTGATTACTTGTGCCCTGGCTGTATCTTTAAATATGTCAGGTGAGTGTTTTAACACTCCCTTTAACATAGGAAGTGTTCTGACACTTTTTTCTGAAGTAGGGAAGGTGTCAAATAAGAAGTCTTCTTCACAGGGTCATTATGCATGTCTACATTGTGGTACTGCGCTGCCCTGTCTATTAGTTGGTTGAAGACAATGGTGTCATCCGTAGGTGACGGCTTAGTTGGATAAGAGGATACATCAGGGATGGGTGTTATAAGGGTCAGTTGGCTCCTCCCAAGGTTCATTTTGGGGGTCAGGATCTTGTGGATAATCATACTCAGGCTGTGGATTTTCCCCTGTGTTCCCCTTGTTGTCCCCATAGTGAGAAGGAGAGTAAGGAGCAAAAGGTGTAGTAGGCATAATGGGATAGAAAGGAATGAAGGGTCTAGAGGGAGAAGTCCCAAAGTCCTTCTTCTTTAGTGGAATAGGGGAATGAGAGCCAGTGTCCAGTGGCCTCTTCTTCCTGTGCAGGATTGTGACTTTACCAGTCTCAGGATTAATATATATTTTTGTCTGGTCGTCTGATGGATCTGGATGGAAGAGTTCTTCCTCTACAGTCCTTGGTTGTGTTTTTGACTTTTTTGTATCGATAACACCTTCTGCCTCGACGACTTTTGGTGCCTTAGTGCTTTTTTTCGGCTCGGGCCCTTTTTTCAGCTCGACGAGTGATTTCGGGTTGACCGGGTCTTTTGGTTCGACACGTTTCTTGTGCTCGACAGGCTTTCTTGGTTGACTGTCCTTTGTCAAGTCAATGGTGTTTTTGGGATCGACTGGTGTTTTCGGAGCAGTTGTCTTTGGGTCGATAGCCTTTTCCGGCCGGGTTACACGCTTGACTACAGCACCCTTTCCGTCGGCGGCTTTCGGTACAGCTGGCTTTTTCAGGTCGACGACCTTCTTTGGTTCGGCGCCCTTCGGCCGGGTGTTCTTGTTCGGTTCGACGACCTTCTTCGGGTCGACTGTTTTATTTTGGTCGACGCCCTTTGGCTGAACGGCCTTTTTCGGATCGACGCTTTTCTTTGGGTCGATGCTTTTGGGCTGTACGGCCTTCTTCGGTTCGACGTCCTTCGGGTCTATGACCTTTTAGGGCTCTGGGACCCTCTTAGGGATGACGTTACTTGGCCCTGGGGTCTCTGAAGGCTTAGGTTTCGGTGCCGAGCCGGATGGCGGGGCTGTCGAATGTTCTTTAGGATCTTGGCTAAGGCCTTTTGGCGATGCCTCGACCGGAGCCTTCGGTAACGGGGTAATTGGTGTCGGGGGCAGTATACTCACGATCTGCCCCGGTGGGATCTCGTCATCGGAGACCGATTAGTCCTCGACGGTGACGATCTCTAGATCCGAATCTGGTGCTTCTGGAAGTTCTTGGTCATCATCGAAGATGTTGTCCGGTTCCGGTGCCTGTCGCTGCATCCCTTACCGAGCGGCCCGTCGAATCCGTATAGTTTTCTTCGACCGAAATTGGGCGCAGGCTGGGCAGGTTTCTTCCTTATGGTCTGGTGAAAGGCACTTGTTGCATACTGCGTGTTTGTCAGTGTGCGGGAACTTGGAGTGGCATTGTGGGCACCTTTTGAACGGGCTCCTTTCCATCGACTGCAGGCCCACGTGGCGTCGAAAAGGCCCAACGGCCCGCGTCGACGACCGAGTCGAGATGGAAAGCTTGATCGAGTTAAGAGGTACCGAGCGAGAACAATACCGTCGAAGTCGAAGGCCTTTTGGCGTTTAGAAAAGTTTTGTTTCGATTCAGAGCGTTGGAGTATAGGAGTAACATCCGAACCCAATGGCGGAAAAAAACAATCTGAGGATGGGGAAGATGCCCATGCGCACTCTAGTCCAGGGGAGGAGTCACCTATCTCGTGATACTTCGAAGACTCTTCCAGGACAACAAAGTACAATCATCCGGACCCAACACTAGGCGGCGATCTATGCACAGATATGTATTCAGCAGCCCACATGCCTCGAACGCTGCAGTTCCGGCAGGAGAAGGGTCCTCGGGTGCGCTTCGGGCGGCCTGGAGGCAGGAGTGCGCATGTCTGGTGTTGAGTGCTTGGAGGTTGCTGGTATCGTAGCGGAGACTGGTGCCATGGCGTTCGGGGGGCCAGAGGTTCTGGCGCTGGGCACGGTCCAGGCGCAGACGGGCTTGCCTTAGGCGCGGCCGCACAACAGCCGCCATAAGAATGGGAGGTTGAAGGCAGCTGGGAGGAGGGAGCGGACGAATGGGAGCGTGGGGGGCAGGCCGCAAGGGACTCAACGGCGGTAAAGTGGGACCAGCGAAGGATACATAAGGCAGAAACGGGCACACAAAGGCCGAGGGAATGAAAGGAGGAGAAAAACAAGCACAGATAAACAATAACAGGCAAAAAAGCATGTAAGCCAACCTTAGGGCCTACCACTGGCCACCAGGGATGAGGCGCAGGTGGTAGCCTGCGGGTGGAGGCGGGCCTCGAACTTTCAGCAGCAGCAGGGCTCAGGACACGAGCACAGACCGGTGGAGCTGCGCGGCGTGGTTCGCATTCATCCAATCCCGGATAAACAGCATGACGGACTGGAGGCTAGCGGCACCGGATAGGGGGGAAGAGAAATTAAAAATAAGTTGGAGGTCATCAGCATAGTTGTAGACTGTGACCTCCAGTTGTTGCAGTGCAAAAATAAGGGGAAGAATGTAAAGATTGAACAGGAGGGGGGAAAGGGAGGATCCCTGGGGGACGCCACAGTTCACCCTGCAAGGCAGGGCAGAAAATTCGGCAAGATGGACTGCCTGAGTCCGATCAGCCAGGAAGGAACCTATCCAGGTCAATACCTGTTCCCCCATGCCCGCCGCCTTGACACGGGACAAAAGGATGGAATGGTCCACCGTGTCAAATGCGGCGGACAAGTCTAGGAGGACAAGGGCTTGAGGAGTGTTAGTGTCAAGTCCCTCCCTGAGTTGGTCCATGACCGAGATAACCACCTTCTCGGTGGAGTGGCGGGGACGAAAGCTTGCCTGACAGGGTGCAAGATAATTACTGTCCTCAATAAACGAGCTGAGCACCTGAGTGACATGGGATTCAAGTACCTTTCCAAGAAAGGGGGAGAAGGGATATAGGGCGATAGTTAGTCGGAGAGGATGGATCAGCGCCCGTTTTTTTTAGTATTGGAAGAATTATGGCATTTTTGAAGGAAACAGGGACAGAGCCAGACGTGAGGGAATTATTCAGGAGGGTGAGGGCAGGGGCAGGGCATGCAGTAAAGATTTGACAGAGGATTCGTGCTGGGCAGATGTCTGCTGGGGAGCCCGACTTGACACGTCTCAGTAGGGGAGGCAAAGAATCTTTTGTCAGAGAAGGAATGAGAGTGAGGGACCGATTATTGCCCGGTGGCTGCGGATGGGTAAAAGTGGGCGAGGAAGGAGGGATGTTAGCTTTAATACGGACTATTTTTTCGATGAGAAACTCGTAAAGTGAGTTACATAGTGTAGGAAGGTAGATCCCTGACTATGGTTGCCCCCAACTTTTTGCCTGGTGTTTTGCTGGTTTTCTGACTTAGTTGACCCGGGGCCCTGCTATTCAGGACCCCAGGCCTACTGCTCTCTCTGTAAAATGGATTCCATGTACCTTAGGTACATATCTAATTGGATACTGAGTCACCTTATCAGTCCCTGTACAGTGTACCTTAGGTACCCAGGGCATAGGTGTACCCAGGGCCTACCAGGGGCTGCAGCATGTATTATGCCACCCCTGGCTGGCCATCCAAATCTGACACAACTGGCTGCACGACAGCTGGGGCAAGGTGGTGTAAACACCCTTTGCTTTAGATATAGTATTCCTATATCTAACCCTAAAAATGGACACACAGATCTCCTATCAGTCACTCCTATGGCAGGCCTTGACAATCCTGAAGGCAGAGTGCTTGGAATCGTGTGAGATAGTGCTCTGGCATGAGCTGAGCCTGTCTGCGGCTTTCGGGATCCATCCCTTAGCCGTTTCCATGATATTGCATACCATATACTCTTAAGTGCATTATAATCCTCGCGGTTATATGCCAACTCTGGTATCGCTTTATCAAAACATGTCGAGTAAGGTGTCATACGAATTGGAATACTAACCCCTCGCCAATTCTGGCGACGGGGTTAGCAATCCACCCTTCTAGAGGGACACGACATGTATGTAACCTGTAACCCCGGTTAAAGTCAGACATAGCCTTAGCTCCACAAAATGGATGCTGCCACCGAGACACACGTCTGCCCTCCTGCTGCTGGGAGTCCTCCCAGCCCAGGAGGCAAGGACAAAGGGTTTCCTGCCAGGGGCGGTGCCAGCACCGTCCCAGACAGGATTTTGTGTATCCTAGGTAGGCAGGGCTTTAGAGGAAGGTGACTGCAAGTGGCACCCCGGTGCTCACTGTGCATAGGCCGGCTGAAACCAGTTCCAGGGGCACTCCAGCCCCTGGCCTGGGGAAAGCCCGCCAAAGGAGAGGGGTGTAACGACCCCCCTCCTAGTCCCACCCATAGGGCAGGACTTAGTCGGGTGCCAGCCCCTTTTTGCAGGATAAAGGTAGGAACTGGCCCCCTTCCAAATCAGATCATCTTTGAATCCTGAAACTACTTTCCACGAAAGGAACTCAAGACTTCTTCCCAAGATTCTCCCTTGTGACTAAGGAGTAGTCACCCTGCAGCAGCAGGCACCAACCAAGCATCGCGGTTTGTTGCCAGTCTCTCCTTCGGATCAAGACTGCTCCAGCACGACGAGAACCGGCTTCCCTGGCACCTCTGACCTCAACCTACATCATCAGCCCAGCTGTGATCCGTGGGTGTGACGAGACCTCGAGGGACCGGCCATCTTCAGAACTGCACGACGCTTGTCCAGCACGACTCCCGAGTGACCCTCGACTGAGTGCTTTGGGGTAAGAGAAGCCCCGACCCTGAGCAGCTCCAGCACCGAAGTTCAGCCCCCCTGCATCCACGAGATCTGCGTGGGGCCCTTCTGCTCTTTGCTGCCAACCGCGTTGTCCAGGTCACTTGCCCGTTGGCTAGTGACCCCTTCACGACGCTACACGACGATAACTACTGCTGGTCTGGTTGCTCCAGACTAGCCCTTGCTCCCCTCCAACAGAGGAGCACCCTGGACCCTCCTGGTCCACTCAAGACACCATTTTAGGTCCACCGCGTGGGCCTTGCATTTGCCAAGACTTGTTGCCCAATCCTGGGTCCAGCGACGTCGACAGCAAGAACCTTCGTGGGACAGCTCGCACCTCCATCCTTGTCGCCGACAACGCCTCCTGGTCCGAGAGACTGCAGAGCCCAGCAGCGCCCACTCGCTGAGGTGACTTCGTCCGGTGCCATCCTGGTGCCCACTCAAATCACTGGCTAGTGATTCAGAACTTGGTCCCCTCTGCTTACAGGTTTCTTCTTCCCTGATCCAGGCTTGGATCACTCCGAACTTTCTTCACTGGCCACCTGCCAGCAACTCTTTCTTCAGGCTCCTGGATCTTCAATGAGGGTTTCCGACGCAACTTCAACCCTATGCAGCCGCAGCCCCTGGGCTAGGTAACCTGAGTACTCCGGTGCTCCAGCATAGTCCAACACCCTAAGTGTTCGGATCCACTCTTGTTTTCGACCCACCTAGTCGGGTTCGCCCGAGAACAGTAACTTTGCAACTGCTAGCCTCCATAGACTTTTTCCCGCCTTACGCGTGAGAGTTCCCACTCTGCACACGACGTCCACAGGCCTCCTGCATCTAATCCCAGTGTTTAGAATTGTAGGCCTAGCGATTCCTGAGTCTAGAAAAGTATTACTTACCTGCTAGCAAGTTCGCATTCCACTTACTGTGTATATGGTTTTTCGTGCCCCTAGGGCATTTGTGTAAATTGTGCGACAAAGTATTTTCGTAAGAGTTTTGTTATGTGCTTAGCTCCCTGACTCATAAAGAGTTCAGGGTAGTCTTGTTATAAATAAATATCTGTTTATTTTCATAACAACTTGTGTGGTGTCCTTTCACTTGGTGTTCAAAGGGTAATGTGATGGTAAAACAGCTGGCTTAACACGCCCTCTAGAGTCTTAGCCTTAGACTGCTCGTATCCATGCTACTAGGATAGCTGGTCTATAAGGTTGACTTACAACCAATCATCAATAAGGGTTGTTTGGACTGATACATAGTGATCACTAGAATAGTGAGCACTGCATATCAGGCCAACTTCTCACACATAGGGACTGGGAAGGGGGAATCTTGGGAGAGGTTCTGTCAGAAGATGCCAGCTCGTGGATGGTGGAAAAGATCTCACGAGACTGGTTTTCTGCGGCTAAGATGCGCCCAGAGAAGTATTCTGTTTTGGCTATCAAGATGGCTTGTTTATATTCGCTGAGTTGGGTGGAGAAAAGTAGTTTTTGGGTCGGGCATTAAGTCCTTCTCCAAGCTCGTTCAGCCTGCCTTAGCTTTAGTTTCTTGGCTTTAAGGCCAGGATTGAACCACTTGTTAGCATTGTGGGTCCGGTTGATGGTGACCCGTTTCAGAGGAGCCACTGGATCGCAAGCTTTGGTGAGTCAGTGGTCCAAAATAATAGCCTGAGCATAAGGGACTAAGCCCGATAGATCTGGGCAGGTGGCAGTTAGTGAGTTGCACAGGGATGGTATGTTGACTTGTGTCCAATTCCTTGCCCAGGTGTTTTTGGGGAGGAAGATGTTATTTTATGGCTTAAGTCCAGGGAAAAGGCGAGCAGAGAGTGATCTGACCATGAGCAGGGCGATATGGTAGGAGTGGAGATGCAGTGTATAGCAGTATCTCCTCTAGCGGTGGTTACCCATGCCAGCTGCAGCAGTTTGAAAAAGAGTTTTGAGGACAGCATGGCCTACAGCAGCTTGCTGTTTTGCTTGCACGTCTACACAGTAGTGTTTTGTCAAAGTGTGTATGGTAGTCCATGTGGCTGCCTTACAAATGTCTTCAAGAGGAATATTCCCTAGGAAAGCCATGGATGCCCCCATTTTCCTTGTAGAGTGTGCTCTTGGGGGGACGGTTAAAGTGCGTTTGGCCTTTTGATAGCATATTTGAATGCATTTAACTATCCATCTGGCTATTCCTGACTTTGATATTGGATTTCCTTTATGTTGTGGTGAAAAAGCAACAAATAATTGCTTTGTCTTTCTAAATGATTTCGTTCTGTCCACATAATAAAGCAGAGCTCTTTTTACATCTAGTGTGTGTAGGGCTCTTTCAGCTACTGACTGTGGATTTTGAAAGAACACTGGCAGTTCTATTGATTGATTAATATGGAAATTGGATGCGACCTTTGGCATAAACTTAGGGTTTGTTCTAAGAACCACCCTGTTAGCATGTATTTGCGTGAAAGGTTCTTGAATTGTTAGTGCTTGTAACTCGCTAACTCGCCTAAGTGAGGTAATGGCAATCAAGAATGCCACCTTCCACGTTAAGAATTGCAGTTCGCATGAGTGTAGATGTTCGAAAGGACGTCCCATAAGTCTGGTAAGTACTATATTTAGATTCCAGACTGGGGAAGGAGGGTGTCTTGGAGGGATCACCCTTTTAAGACCCTCCATAAAAGCTTTGATTGCTGGTACTCTAAACAGTAAAAAGGTGTTGCCTGTTTTGAAGGTATGCTGCTATAGCAGCGAGGTGTAGTCTTATTGAAGAGTATGCTAGGTTGCATCTTTGAAGATGCAGCAGGTAACATATAATGTTTTGTATGGAAGCATCCAATGGGTTGATTTGGTTATTGTTGCAGTAAATAACAAATCTCTTCCATTTAGCTACATAGCACGCTCTTGTAGTTGGTCGTCTTGCCTCCTTAATGATGTTCATGCAGTCTGGAGGCAAGTTAAGGTATCCAAATTCTAAGACTTCAGGAGCCAGATCGCTAGGTTCATCTGATTGGGATCTGGGTGCCTGATTTCTCCAAGGTTCTGAGTTAGAAGATGGGGTGCGAGGCACATCCTTTGATGAGGAACTACTGAAAGCTCCAGGAACGTTGTGTACCATGGTTGTCTCGCCCATGTGGGAGCAACTAGGATTAGTGTGAGTGACTGTTGCCGCAGTTTGCGTGCCACCAGCGGAATCAGCGGTGTTGGGGGAGCGTACGCAAATTTGCCTGACCAGTTCACCCATAACGCATTGCCCTGTGACAACGGATGTGGGAACCTGGTGGCAAAGTACTGGCATTTCGAGTTTTCTTTTGTGGCAAACAGGTCTACCTCTGGGTGACCCCACTTTTTGAAGAATGGCTGGAGAACTTGGGGATGAATCTCCCATTTGAGTAGTTGTTGGCTGTGCCTGCTGAGCAGGTCTGCTATCTGATTGTCTTTCCCTGGAAGGTGTTCTGCTAAGAGAAAAATGTGTTTTGGAATTGCCCACTTCCATATGCTCTGTGCCAGTGGGACAGCTGTGGAGAGTGTGTTCCTCCCTGTTTCTGGATATAGTACATTGCTGTCATGTTGTCCGTCCGAATCAACACAGTCTTGCTGTACAAGTATTTTTGGAATGCTTTCAGGGCTAGGAATATCGCTAGCAACTCTAGTTGGTTGATATGCAGTTTCTTTTGTTTGGTTGTCCAGAGCTCTTGTACTGTGTATTGAAGGAGATGGGCTCCCCAGCATGTCAGTGATGCGTCCTCTGTTAGTACTAGTTGTGGAACCGGCTCTTGGAACAGTCGCCCCTTGGAAAGGTTTTGTGGGTTCCACCACTGCAGAGAGTTGTGAGCGCGACTATCTACCAACACTAGGTCTTTTAGTTGTCCTTGAGCCTGGTTCCATTGCCGGGCTAGGCATTCTTGCAATGGACGCATTTGAAGTCTGGCATGGGGGACAATGAATATGCAGGAGGCCATCATGCCTATGAGCTGCATGAAGACTCGAGCTGGCAGAGAGTGTTGTGGCAGAAATTTGCGAATGAGCATCTGCATAATGGCTATCCTCGCTGAGTTTGGGTATGCCTTTGCCACTGAGGTATCTATAGTGGCTCCCAGATATTGTTGTGTCTGGGACGATTTTGGGTAGTTTATCGAAAACCCTAGGCTGTGTAGCAGCTGAAGTGTTTGAGACGGGTCTCTTGCACACTGTTGGTACGATTTCGCTTGGATTAGCCAATCGTCTAGATACGGGAACACATGGATGTGTTGCCTTCTGAGATGTGCAGCTACTGTCGCTAAGCATTTTGTAAACACTCTTGGAGCCGTGGTTACCCCGAAGGGCAGAACTTTGAATTGGTAGTGTTGACCTTCTATTGTGAACCTGAGATATTTTCTGTGTGCTGGATGGATGGGTATGTGAAAATATGCATCCTTGAGGTCCAGTGTTGCTAGGAAGTCTCCTTGTTGTAGCAACGGGAGCACTTGCTGTAATGTGATCATATGGAAGTGCTCCGACAGTATGTATTGATTTAGGGGTCTGAGGTCCAATATTGGTCTGAGGGAACCGTCCTTCTTGGGAATAAGGAAGTATAGGGAGTATACTCCTGTCCCTTGGTGTTGGAAAGGGACTGGCTCTATGGCCCCCTTTTCCAACATGCATTTCACCTCTTGTTGGAGCAGGGTGATGTGTTCTTTGGACATAGGACGGTGTCTGGGTGGTATGTGTGGTAGGGTAGAAGTGAGTTCCAGGCAATAACCATACTGGATAATTTGTCTCACCCACCTGTCCGTGTTAATTGCGTTCCAGACAGGTAGGAATTGTTGGAGTCTGCCTCCGACCGGTGTTAGGTGGTCTGGAGGTAGCATGATGAAGAACAAGTTACTTACCTCCGGTAACGATATATCTGTAAGAAACAGTAGTTAGTATTAGATTCCTTACCTTAGAATAGAATATCCCCAGGCGTCAGTCTGGATCCGGAAACTTTTGCGTAGCAGTACCCCTGCGCGTCGGTAGGCGTCGTCTGCAGGCGTCCCCTGCGGCTTCCGCGTCCGTCGTCGGCGTCGTGCGCCGTGATGACGTCGCTGGAGTATATAGACGCCGCCTCCGCGCGCTGACGTCAGTTCTTTGTACACAGCTTTTCCGCGCCAGAACACGCAGAGCCGTGTGAGAACCAACACTGGTGCCATTTGAAACTAGGGCCCTGAAAGGGATGTCCTTAACCCTAGGTATCAGTTCGCAGAAAAGTTTCCGGATCCAGACTGACGCCTGGGGATATTCTATTCTAAGGTAAGGAATCTAATACTAACCTGTTTCTTTCAGATGTCACAGTTTTGTGGCGGTGGAGGCTCTGGTGTTATTGCCTCCACGTCCTCTTCCCTTATTATTGTTGCCCCTATAACCTCCCCTGTTGGAGTTTTTGGTGAAGGAACCTTGTGTGTTGCCTTTGTATGAAGATGACATTTGTGAGGTATTGCCTCGTGTAGCTGCCCTGTATGAGGAGCATTGAAAGAAACTTCTATGTTGCTGAAACTGCAATGCACCCATTGACTTTGCGGTTTCTGTGTCCTTCATTTTTATCTAAAATGGTGTCGACAGCAGGGCCAAAAAGAAAGTCCTGATTGACTGGCTGGTTAAGAATGGTGGACTGTACTTCGTTCTTAAAGCCCGAAATACGCAGCCATGCATGTCAGCGTAGTAAAACGCTAGTATTAATAGACCTGGCTGCGGTGTCGGCTGCGTCAAGCGCACATTTTATGGAGGCGTTTGTAATGAATTTTGCCTCCTGTATGAGGTCATCAGCTTGGGATTTAAAAGGCTCGGGTAGGTGTTGCATTAAGCTTTCAAGCTGGTCATAGTGTGCCCTGTCGTAACGAGCTAGCAGAGCTTGTGTATTCGCAATCCTCCATGAATTGGAGGTCTGTGCTGCTACCCTTTTACCTGAGGCCTCTAGTATCTTAGATTCTTTATCGGGGGGAGGTGCTTCCCCCATTGTCTGTGAGTTGGCCCTTTTGCGTGCATTAGCCACGACCAGTGAGTCTAATGGTAACTGCCCTCTGATGTAGGTAGGGTCTGTAGGGGCTGCTCTATACTTCTTCTCAATCCTGGGATTGATTACTTGTGCCCTGGCTGTATCTTTAAATATGTCAGGTGAGTGTTTTAACACTCCCTTTAACATAGGAAGTGTTCTGACACTTTTTTCTGAAGTAGGGAAGGTGTCAAATAAGAAGTCTTCTTCACAGGGTCATTATGCATGTCTACATTGTGGTACTGCGCTGCCCTGTCTATTAGTTGGTTGAAGACAATGGTGTCATCCGTAGGTGACGGCTTAGTTGGATAAGAGGATACATCAGGGATGGGATGGGTGTTATAAGGGTCAGTTGGCTCCTCCCAAGGTTCATTTTGGGGGTCAGGATCTTGTGGATAATCATACTCAGGCTGTGGATTTTCCCCTGTGTTCCCCTTGTTGTCCCCATAGTGAGAAGGAGAGTAAGGAGCAAAAGGTGTAGTAGGCATAATGGGATAGAAAGGAATGAAGGGTCTAGAGGGAGAAGTCCCAAAGTCCTTCTTCTTTAGTGGAATAGGGGAATGAGAGCCAGTGTCCAGTGGCCTCTTCTTCCTGTGCAGGATTGTGACTTTACCAGTCTCAGGATTAATATATATTTTTGTCTGGTCATCTGATGGATCTGGATGGAAGAGTTCTTCCTCTACAGTCCTTGGTTGTGTTTTTGACTTTTTTGTATCGATAACACCTTCTGCCTCGACGACTTTTGGTGCCTTAGTGCTTTTTTTCGGCTCGGGCCCTTTTTTCAGCTCGACGAGTGATTTCGGGTTGACCGGGTCTTTTGGTTCGACACGTTTCTTGTGCTCGATAGGCTTTCTTGGTTGACTGTCCTTTGTCAAGTCAATGGTGTTTTTGGGATCGACTGGTGTTTTCGGAGCAGTTGTCTTTGGGTCGATAGCCTTTTCCGGCCGGGTTACACGCTTGACTACAGCACCCTTTCCGTCGGCGGCTTTCGGTACAGCTGGCTTTTTCAGGTCGACGACCTTCTTTGGTTCGGCGCCCTTCGGCCGGGTGTTCTTGTTCGGTTCGACGACCTTCTTCGGGTCGACTGTTTTATTTTGGTCGACGCCCTTTGGCTGAACGGCCTTTTTCGGATCGACGCTTTTCTTTGGGTCGATGCTTTTGGGCTGTACGGCCTTCTTCGATTCGACGTCCTTCGGGTCTATGACCTTTTAGGGCTCTGGAACCCTCTTAGGGATGACGTTACTTGGCCCTGGGGTCTCTGAAAGCTTAGGTTTCGGTGCCGAGCCGGATGGCGGGGCTGTCGAATGTTCTTTAGGATCTTGGCTAAGGCCTTTTGGCGATGCCTCGACCGGAGCCTTCGGTAACGGGGTAATTGGTGTCGGGGGCAGTATACTCACGATCTGCCCCGGTGGGATCTCGTCATCGGAGACCGATTAGTCCTCGACGGTGACGATCTCTAGATCCGAATCTGGTGCTTCTGGAAGTTATTGGTCATCATCGAAGATGTTGTCCGGTTCCGGTGCCTGTCGCTGCATCCCTTACCGAGCGGCCCGTCGAATCCGTATAGTTTTCTTCGACCGAAATTGGGCGCAGGCTGGGCAGGTTTCTTCCTTATGGTCTGGTGAAAGGCACTTGTTGCATACTGCGTGTTTGTCAGTGTGCGGGAACTTGGAGTGGCATTGTGGGCACCTTTTGAACGGGCTCCTTTCCATCGACTGCAGGCCCACGTGGCGTCGAAAAGGCCCAACGGCCCGCGTCGACGACCGAGTCGAGATGGAAAGCTTGATCGAGTTAAGAGGTACCGAGCGAGAACAATACCGTCTAAGTCGAAGGCCTTTTGGCGTTTAGAAAAGTTTTGTTTCGATTCAGAGCGTTGGAGTATAGGAGTAACATCCGAACCCAATGGCGGAAAAAAACAATCTGAGGATGGGGAAGATGCCCATGCGCACTCTAGTCCAGGGGAGGAGTCACCTATCTCGTGATACTTCGAAGACTCTTCCAGGACAACAAAGTACAATCATCCGGACCCAACACTAGGCGGCGATCTATGCACAGATATGTATTCAGCAGCCCACATGCCTCGAACGCTGCAGTTCCGGCAGGAGAAGGGTCCTCGGGTGCGCTTCGGGCGGCCTGGAGGCAGGAGTGCGCATGTCTGGTGTTGAGTGCTTGGAGGTTGCTGGTATCGTAGCGGAGACTGGTGCCATGGCGTTCGGGGGGCCAGAGGTTCTGGCGCTGGGCGCGGTCCAGGCGCAGACGGGCTTGCCTTAGGCGCGGCCGCACAACAGCCGCCATAAGAATGGGAGGTGGGAGGGTGAAGGCAGCTGGGAGGAGGGAGCGGACGAATGGGAGCGTGGGGGGCAGGCCGCAAGGGACTCAACGGCGGTAAAGTGGGACCAGCGAAGGATACATAAGGCAGAAACGGGCACACAAAGGCCGAGGGAATGAAAGGAGGAGAAAAACAAGCACAGATAAACAATAACAGGCAAAAAAGCATGTAAGCCAACCTTAGGGCCTACCACTGGCCACCAGGGATGAGGCGCAGGTGGTAGCCTGCGGGTGGAGGCGGGCCTCGAACTTTCAGCAGCAGCAGGGCTCAGGACACGAGCACAGACCGGTGGAGCTGCGCGGCGTGGGGAGCGTCCGCCATAAGAAGGGGAGTTGGAAGAGAGGAGGCAGATGGGAGGGGGGAGCAGGCAGATGGGAGGGGGGAGCGGACGAATGGGAGTGGGGGGGCGTGCCCGCAGGGTACACAGCAGCAGGAAACCGGGACCGGCGAAGGATAAAGAAGGCAGAAACAGGCACAACAAGGCAGGGGGTATGAAAGGAGAAGAAAAAGGAGCACAAATAAACAATAACAGAAACGGGCACAACAAGCAGGGGGAATGAAAGGAGGAAAAAACAAGCACAAATAAACAATAACAATAACAGAAACGGGACCAACAAGCAGGGTGGAATGAAAGGAGGAGGAAAACGAGCATAGATAAACAATAACAGGCAACAGCAGCAAAAACAGACAAAAAGGCAAGTAAGCAAACCTAGGGCCTACCACTGGCCACCAGGGATGAGGTGCAGGTGGTAGCCTGCGGGTGGAGGCGGGCCTCGAACTTTCAGCAGCAGCAGGGCTCAGGACACGGGCACAGACCGGAGGAGCTGCGCGGCGTGGGGAGCGACCTTCCTGGAAACCGGGACAAGGGTCGCTCCTGATACTCTAGCTGTGACATCGCACTGCCCTAATTGTATTGGATCACCAGGTCTGTGTCTGCATGGATCCAGATTCCCAAGTACTTCACTTGGTCCGTGCTCCACTGTAAAGGTAGTCTAGCGCATGTGGCTGGGTGTTGGGAGTAAGAGGGAACACAATGGACCTGGCAGGGTTTGGCACCGGTTATGGAGCTGGTCCACAGTTCTGAAGATGTCAGCTCTTCTTAGTCCTTCTAAGGTTCTCAGGTAGACAAATCAAATGTCCTGGTATCAGGGAGTCTCCTAAAGAATGAGTCGCTTATCTTCAGTAACACCTTATCTGGTAGAGACAGGATTTATCTGCAGACCCAATGTTTTCGCATCAGTTCCTCTGCGTGTCAGTACAGGGCATAGACAGACATCGCAGCAACATCCCCCAGCGGATAGGACGTTTCTTTTGAGACTACCTTCTGCACCAAAAAGCGGAGCCCCGCATAGAAACTGTCTATAGAAACAGTGTGCCAGAATGGGACATCTTTGCGTCATACAAATACTAAGTCCTAAGGAAAGGCATCAGAATTCCAGATCTCGTAGGTAACAGGACCAGCAATTTGCAGAGCGGGGAGGATGGGTGAGGTGGTAAGGAATCTGTGGCTAGATCCTGTCTCTACCAGGTAAGGCGTTTCTGAATGTAAGTAACTTGTTGATCTGATAGAGACATCTAGCTGCAGATCCCTTACCTTAGACTAGATACCTAAGCAATACAGTCCCCGGAGAGGGTCTGCTTACTGAACCCACGATTGATCCCCGAATAGGAGAAGCTGGCCTAAAAAGGGCGAGAGGGACCATGCTGTCATGGGAATATGTAAGGAAAAGAAGAAGCTCAATTAGGACGACTATGGAAACCTGTAGGGAGCAGAAGTCTGGAAGACCGTGAAAGTAGGCGGAAAACAAACCCAAAGCAGAGGAGAGAAGAAAGGGTTGGAGAAAACACTTCCACAAAAACAAATATGTAGCTCCATGACTGGACACAGTTGAAGGACCAAGGGAAACAGCACATGCCACTGTGCCAGCATCTGGACGTAGAGATGAACATGTGAACTAACCCCACCCTGGAAAGGGGGTGGGGTCTCAGGATACATCCTGAAGGAAAAAGGGAAGAGAAAACTAATCAACTCTGCCCCAAAACATTGCGAGAAGCACAACGACGAAAGACCAGTCATGGGCAGAAATCCTCAGAGGGAGAAGCTAACCCCCTGAGGCTAAGAAATTAAGAAGCCCAGAGAAGCAAGGAAAAGAAAGTTGAGACAACGATCATGCAAGGGATGAATAATAACACCAAGAAAAGTGCAGTTACAAGAGCAGAAGGGTACCTATGGGAAGCCCACCTGCAGTATACCCCTATACACTGAGAAACATACATACATATACACATATAAAAAAAATATATATATATATATACACACACACACACGTATATATTCATACATATATCTATATATATATATATAAATATAGATACATTTATCGAGATATATATATATATATATAATGTTACTTACCCAGAAAGCATCTGTTCTTGGACTGTAGAGCTGTAGATTCACAGGATTTGCATTCTCCTGCCATCTAGTGTTGGGTCCGGATGTTTGCAAGTCGTTTTTCTTCTAAGAAGTCTTTCCAGTCACAAGGTAAGGTGACTCCTCCTTTTGCTGATAGTGCACATGGGCATCGACTCCACTGTTAGATTGTTTTCCCGCAGAGGGTCAGAATGGACTTAGTAAGTGTAGAACAGAGATATCTATGCGTATGTAGGTAAATTGATAAACTGCAACAAGCAGGGGAGGCGGGTGGGCAAATGTGAATCAACAGCTTTACGTGCCAAGAACAGATGCTTACTGCGTAAGTAACATTATCTGTTTGAGGCATGTGAGCTGTAGATCACATGCTTTGCATAGACTATACAGCAGTATACTCCAAAAGCGGTAGTTAACCTGTAGTTGTTGTAGTTGTCTGAAACTGTTTTAAGTACTGGTTGGCCTATATTAGCTTGTTGTCTCGCTAACATATCTACACAATAGTGTTTGGTGAATGTGTGCGGTGTAGACCATGTTGCTGTCTTACAGATATACGCTAGGGGAATATTCCCTAAGAAGGCCATAGTAGCGCCTATTTTGCGAGTGGAATGCGCTCTAGGGGGTATTAGCAAAGTTCTTTTTGCTTTCGCATAACATACATTTTAAGATCCATCTTGCAATGCCCGATTTAGATATGGGATTGCCTTTGTGTGGTGGAGAGAAAGCAACAAAGAGTTGCTTTGTTTTGCTAAATTCTTTTGTTCTTTCAACGTAATATCGTAGAGCTCTTCTAACATCAAGGGTGTGTAGAGCTCGTTCCGGTATAGAATCAGGTTAAGCAAAGAACACAGGTAACTCAATCGATTGATTTATAGGAAAGGCAGAAACTACTTTAGGAGAGAAATTTAGGATTGGTGCGAAGAACCACTTTGTCCCGGTGAAGCTGAAAGAAAGGCTCTTGTATAGTTAATGCCTGGAGTTCACCAACTCTCCACAGTGAAGTTATTGTTATGAGGAAAGCAACTTTCCAGGAGAGGAATTGTAATTAGCACATATGCATTGGTACAAATGGTGGACCCATTAGTCTTGTAAGGACCATGTTTAGGTTCCACACTGGTGCAGGTGGTACTCTTGGTGGTATCACTCTTTTTAATCCTTCCATAAAAGCTTTAATCACTGGTACTCTGAGAGGAGATAAGTGTTGTCTGTTTCGTAAGTATGCTGCTACTGATGCTAGATGTAAGCAAATGAATGTGTAGGATAATCCTTATAGCTGTAAATGTAACAGATAACAGATGATGTTCTGTACAGAAGCATCCAGAGGATTGATATTGTTATTGTTACAATAGATAACAAATCGTTTCCATTTTGCTGTATAACATGTTCTAGTAGTAGGCGTTCTAGTCCCTTAGGATATTCATACAGTCTGGTGGTAAGTGTAAATATCCAAACTCTATGACTTCAGGAGCCAGATCGCTAGGTTGAGTTCTTTGAGGTTTGGATGTCTGATTTCTCCATGGCTGAGTGACGAGACTGGAGGTGAAATGCATCTTTTGGTGTGGAAAAATTGACAGCTTCAGCAGGGTGGTAAACGAGGGTTGACGTGCCCATGTTGGAACTATGAGAATTAGTGTGAGGGATGTTTGCCTGAGACTCCAAACTACCAGTGGAATGAGTGGGAGAGGCCAAAAAGCATAGGCAAATATCCCTGACCAGTTCCATCTATAGGGCATTGCCTTTAGAGAGAGGGTGTGGGAACCTTGAGGTGAAGCTTGGGCATTTTGCATTTTCTGCTGTGGCGAACAGGTCTATGTGAGGAAATTCCCATTCCAAAGAGTAGGGGAGGAGAACCTGAGGATGATGTTCCCACTCGTGGATTTGCTGCTTCTGCCTGCTTAGAAGGTCTGCAATCTGATTGTTTATTCCTGGAAGGTGCTCTGCCAGGATATAAATCTTGTGGTGTATAGCTCATTTCCAAATGGCTTGCGCCTGGCTTGACAGCTGGAGAGGATGTGTCCCCCCTGTTTTTGTATATAGTGCATAGGTGTCATGTGGCCGGTGCGGACTAGGACAGCTTTGCCTACAAGGTGAATTTGAAAGGCTTTGAGCACTAGAAACACTGCTAATAGCTCTAGGTGATTTATATGCTTTAGACTCCACAATCCTTGGATTGTGTGTTCCTGTAAATTGCTCCATTTCATCCCAGTGCTCTCTATCATACCTGGATAAGAGGGTGTTAGCAATGCGCCAATAATTAGCCGCCTGGACAGCTATTCGTTTGCCAGAGGTGTCTATTCATTTTGACTCCATGTCTGGAGGGGAGCATCCCAAGAGGTTTGTGAATTAGCCTGTTTGGAGGCATTAGAGACATCAAGTGAGCCTAGGTGTAACTGCCCCTTAATGAAGACTGGATCAGAGGTAGCAGGCGTATACTTTTTATCTATTCTGGGAGGCAGAATGCCAGCATGAACAGGGTCTTTGAAGATGTCATCAGCATGTCTCATCATCCCTTTGGGCATAGGGAGAGTCTGACTAGATTTGTGTGTACTACTCAAAGTTTCGGACACGTTTCTTCTAGGGACTCAGAGTAGTTGTACCCTGCGATATGGTGCAGCTCTAGCAGGCGACTTTAAATAGCTTACATTGTCATCAGGAGGGGAAGGCTTTGCAGGGTAAAGGTCTGGATCATTATCTGTAGGTAGATCAATAGTATAGTCTTTCCAGGGATCTACAGGTAATGGAATATTCCTATCATCTCCATCATCATCAGGCTGAGAGGGTGGAGTGTTGTGTTAAGTAAATGTTCCAATACTGGAGAAGGTGGTGAAGGTGTAAGGGAACATGGTGGAAGAGGAGAAGGATTAGTACCAACATTCTTCCTTTTTAATAGAATCTTATATTGTATGTCCTCTGACTCTGGTTTGCGTTTCTGAGTTTGGTAGGAAGGTGTCATGTTTCAGGGTTAAGGTAAAGTTCCTTTTGTTTAGGGTCTGATTTGGGAGGTGGTAAGTCGAGAATCGGATCCTGTGGCTTCTAAGGAACATTTTTCGGTTTTGGTGCCGAGATGGAATGACTTTTCAGCACGGAAGGTTTAGGCTCAGAAGTGGTTTTGACTTTGGGCGTCGAGGGTTGTGGCTCTGAAGCAGTTTAAAGGTTTGAGCTCAAAGGTTTTGGCTCAGAGCCGGACTTTGGCCGACTTAATCCCGAGCCAGAAGGCTTGACAAAGGGTTTCAGTGCCGAGGCGGGGCGTCAGAAACATCGTCTCGTGCCGGCCTTGGCCCAAAGGCGGAGGTGGAACTAAAGCCTTTTGCTTCGTTTGGGTAACATTTTTGGGCAAGGGGTGTTTGGTACTCACGGGACATCGACCCTGGGGTGTGTCCTCTTCCATCTCGGAGTCCGATTCAGGAATAGATAAGGGCTGCTCTTCCTTTTCCTCCTTAGCCCCATTGTGCATCAAATTCTTCTTGATCGTATTCTTCACCGAAGATGTCCGGCGTGTATTCAATGTTCGAGCTTCATATTTCACGACGTTGAGCCCGACGATTTTGCGTGGCACTGAGGGAACAATTTGAATGGAGTTTGTTCCATCGACTGCGAAGTGGACTGACGCGGTTAGGCCCGACGGCCTTCCAAGAGTCTTCCGATCAAAATAGAAATTTTCTTCGACCGATGCGATACACGGAGAAGTGGGATACATGTACGACACAATACCGAAGTGGGTATAGTGGACTGCACACCGAGGGGAACTCAAAGAACAGTTTCGAACCGGAGCGCAGCAATTCATGTACGAACCAACGCGCACTATCACCGAAAGGAGGAATCACCTTACCTCGTGAATGGAAAGACTTTTTTTTTTAATAAAAACAACTTGCAAACATCCGGACCCAACACTAGATAGCAGGAGTATGCAAAGGTTGTGAATCTACAGCTCCACATGCTTTGAGACGCTTACTGGGTAAGTAACAATCGTTATTCCATACACTGCTAAAGTACATAAAATCAAAAGACCCCCACCGGGGGGGCCAATAGTATCAGGCATTGGCTCGATACTAGAACCAATATCACCAACGCTAGATGGCAGGAGTAAGCAAAGGATAAGTTACTTACCTGTAATCCTAGTTCTTTTCCAGGGGTATCCTCATCAAAGTCATAAGCACTTGAATATTCCCGCCCATGCACGGGGAACCCGGAAAATATATTAAAAATGATACATGAATATATACATGAATATATATATATATATATATATATATATATATTTTGCAAGCTCATTCTCCGTCAGCTTCCCCTCACTCGCTACCGGGTGCTGTTCAGGCAGGGTGACTGACACCACGCTGGTCCCACAGACCTAAGCTATATTTTATACAGAAAGTACACAGCATTCCAGGGACGAGTCCAATAATCTTTATTGGGCTAACACACTCGTAGACGCGTTTCGGCTACCGCCTTTGTCAATAGAGGCCGGCGCCACCATTAGGCAGAGTTTAAATACATCCATTCATTAACAAAAATAAAGGACACATTTCTTCCTTTAAAGAAGGCCACCATTACTAAGTGGTAGATCCAGTTTGAATTCACGGTTTGATATTGCGCCCTGGATGGGCAAACACAAATAACAATTGCAAGCGTCTTAAAAATATATACATTTTCAAAACAAACAAAAATAATTATAATTCAGCCCTGGATGGGCTTACCCAGAATATGTTCATTGCGCACAGTAGTATACTTAATGGCAGGGAGAATCATAAATGGACAGCTAACTCCTCTCCGCTATTCAAACCTCCTGGTCTTTTGGTTTGGTTCTCAATTATGTGTCGCGATTCCAACCTTCGTAATTTGAGTAACCTGTTCCCTCCTCTTATATCTGCAGGCACTTGGTCCATACAGTAGAAACTGAGAAGATCTCTGTTGCTTTGGTGAAACACCTCAAAGTGTCTCGCCACTGGATATGTAGGGTCCTTGTTCTGAATGGCCCTGAGATGTGTTGGATGTGTGGTGTTCCCAATGTAACGCAAGCCGCACGGGCACACAATGGGCACACAATACAGTACACTGTGTGGCTTGTGTTGCAGTTCATTAAACTTTTGATCTTCTTAGGCTCCTTCATTCCTGGTACTTGGTAACTAGACACTTTTCTGCTATTTCTGCAGGCTTTGCACTTGAGGCATGGGTAAAATCCCACCAATTTTCCAAATGGCGCCATTTTCTCATCTTTCCCACAGTAACTTTGGACAACACTGGATCTCAATAACCTTGCTCTCCTGTGTGTGTATATATATATATATATATATATATATATATATATATATATATATATATATATATATATATATATATATATTATCGCTCCTGTACACCAATTACGAGTCACTCCTGCAGCGGGTGCCTATTTTCGCGGTGGTGCACCGCGATCAAAAATGCCTGCTCCACTTCCTCCAAATAATCCCCGCCGGGATTGAAGAAAAAGTAAGGCATTCACGGGGTTCATATGTCTCAGCAGCAGTATTTATTTAGCAGACGCGTTTCGGGAGAACGCTCCCTTCGTCCGTGTTTCACAAAAAACGCGCGCAGTGGCAGCATATTATAACATTTCATTTCCGGTTTGCGGGCATAGACAAAGACATAGGACAGACTACAAGTCCAATCATGCGCGCCATCTTGTAATGTCTAATGCCACCTTTTGCAAACACTGAGTGTTACTGATTTCATTCAACCATTGCCTAAATGAAAATTGTTGTTCATCATATTTCATTTTTATTCGATATTTATGGCCATGAGGCTTACTGGTAATTCGCACATCATAGTTGCGAACATTTTCTAAACGCCAAAATGCGTGTTTAATGACCCTCTATATAGTAGGTGGTCCCAAATATAACCGTGTATCGGCTATTGCAGCAATGACGCTGCCCTATATTTACAAGCACCCGCTAGGTGCATTGCGACTACAGCCCAACTGGTCTGCCTGTCAAAATCTCGCCGTGGATCGGCATCGCAGCCACTAAGGCTGCTCAAAACCTAAGTATGCTTCATGACCATAACTTTACATTGTAAATTCAAAGGCTGGTTATTACATTACACCCAAACAAATTATTTTTCTTTTCCAAAGCTTCAGCTATCAGGACAGGACCCAAGAATTTACCAAATATGTAGAAATACCCCCATCGAAGAACATATTACATAGTTCAGAATTCCACAAGTTTGTCTGTACATCAATGTGATCCAAACCATGTCAGCTCGTTCTGCTGGCATCTACTCAAGAGCGTCTAAGAGCAAGTAATAACTTTAAATCTAGCCCAGATGTGTTGACAATTCCTCCCCCATATTAAGTCCCCCAGGGGCCTTCGTTTCCATGTCTAATATATAGCGGGATTCCAACCTTCTAAGCATCTGTAACTTGTTTCCTTCTCTAGGATTATCCACTACATAATCCACGCAGAAAAACCTCAACAGATCCCTATTGCTGTTATGTTTAATAGGGAAGTGACGCGCGACTGGATAATGCAGTTTACTGTTTGATATGCCCATGCCAACTCAGATACGTTGGTAGCACAATCAATCCAGTTAAACTGCGAATACTTGAGCATATGCGAGCGATCGCGAACTAGGATTTTTCTTATCCAGTCGCGCGTCACTTCGCTATTAAACATAACAGCAATAGGGATCTGTTGAGGTTTTTCTGCGTGGATTATGTAGTGGATAATCCTAGAGGAGGAAACAAGTTACAGATGCTTAGAAGGTTGGAATCCCGCTATATATTAGACATGGAAACGAAGGCCCCTGGGGGACTTAATATGGGGGAGGAATTGTCAACACATCTGGGCTAGATTTAAAGTTATTACTTGCTGTTAGACGCTCTTGAGTAGATGCCAGCAGAACGAGCTGACATGGTTTGGATCACATTGATGTACAGACAAACTTGTGGAATTCTGAACTATGTAATATGTTCTTCGATGGGGGTATTTCTACATATTTGGTAAATTCTTGGGTCCTGTCCTGATAGCTGAAGCTTTGGAAAAGAAAAATAATTTGTTTGGGTGTAATGTAATAACCAGCCTTTGAATTTACAATGTAAAGTTATGGTCATGAAGCATACTTAGGTTTTGAGCAGCCTTAGTGGCTGCGATGCCGATCCACGGCGAGATTTTGACAGGCAGACCAGTTGGGCTGTAGTCGCAATGCACCTAGCGGGTGCTTGTAAATATAGGGCAGCGTCATTGCTGCAATAGCCGATACACGGTTATATTTGGGACCACCTACTATATAGAGGGTCATTAAACACGCATTTTGGCGTTTAGAAAATGTTCGCAACTATGATGTGCGAATTACCAGTAAGCCTCATGGCCATAAATATCGAATAAAAATGAAATATGATGAACAACAATTTTCATTTAGGCAATGGTTGAATGAAATCAGTAACACTCAGTGTTTGCAAAAGGTGGCATTAGACATTACAAGATGGCGCGCATGATTGGACTTGTAGTCTGTCCTATGTCTTGGTCTATGCCCGCAAACCGGAAATGAAATGTTATAATATGCTGCCACTGCGCGCGTTTTTTGTGAAACACTGACGAAGGGAGCGTTCTCCCGAAACGCGTCTGCTAAATAAATACTGCTGCTGAGACATATGAACCCCGTGAGTGCCTTACTTTTTCTTCAATCCCGGCGGGGATTATTTGGAGGAAGTGGAGCAGGCATATATATATATACATATATATATATATATATATATATATATACACACACACACAAAAACACATAATTTTTAACGCAATCAATGCAGCCTACCAGAAAAACAAACCCATAAAAAAGGCTAAACAATGCTGTGAGACCTTGTCTTTGCACATACAAAAACAAACCAGGAAGATCAAGAGACACTTGAACTGCCTTTAACCACTTGGATGCTAAGGTGTTTTATGGCTTTGAATGTAATTTCCATTGAAGTCAATGGAAACTCCATGACGAGCTGGGCTCGTCATGAGCGTCGAAGGGGTTAATGAACAGCAGAAAAGTAGTCCTGCAAAGAACAAGCATTTGCAATGCAACAGGTCTCGCATTTACAAGAGTTTGAGCTATTGGCATTGTAAATGACAATGCCTTTTATTTATGTTCTGGTTTTGGAAGCTCATGGACAGGAGCTGCATTCACAGCCCGGCCCCGGGACTTCATGCCAGCTGAGCGGGCTCGGGGAGGGGGCGGCGTGGGAGGTCACAGCCGCGGCCCGTCTGTGCTGGAATTCCAGAGGTGGTTGCTGCAATAGAGCAATAACAAGTGGGAGAGGAGGGGGGAAGTGCTCAGAACAGCTTGTCTGCTTCAGGGCGTGTATTGAAGAATTTTCTTATCTGCTTGTTAACTAAACAAGCAAATAAGAAAAGTCTTCACGGCAGCCGCAAAGCTAGCTTACGTGTCCGGAGGGGCAGTATGAATAGCTGACAGGGCGGCACCCAAAAACCCTCTTTTCCAATGGGAAGCCAGCGTTTACCAAAAACGCTGATGCTACCCAATGGAAAAAAGGGGGGTGGGGCGGAGGGGGTTCTTAGAGCCCCTTTTACAAATCTTGTATTTGCAAGATCTCTCGCAGAGGCGGAGCAGGGCTCTGCCCTGCCATGCCCAGGCGAGACCTAAAAAGGCAGGCGTTGTTAGCCCATAGGCTGGATTGGAACTTCAACAGCATAGAAAATGAAAGCAAATGTAGAAACTCAAAAATTGGCACCGTGCCTTTAAGGCAGCCATGAACCCTAGCTTCCCATCATGCTACAGGGGTGACAGTTAGGTCAGTTGTGCTTTACGGGTGTCAGGGCACAAAGAGATGGCAATTCAGGACTGCATGAACATTGTGAGGGCATCCAGAAGACCTTCCACAAGACATTCCTATTCTTTTAAATGGAAAAGGTTTTATTTTCTGGGGAGTACATAATGGTTTCCAACCTACCAAGGGGCATGAGGAGGTAATTTTGCCCTATATCCCACATTTAGCCAAGTCAAGTCTAAAATTGACTTCCATTGAGGTACACCTGGCTGCCATTATGGCGTACAGAAAGTCTCAAAATCAATCTTCTTTCTTCCAGCTCCAAGTGGTTTAGGATTTCCTTCAGGGTTTAAAGAAAGTTTTTCACACTGTCCGGCCTCCTTCATCTCATTGGTAGTTGAACCGGGTTCTTTCTAAGTTTATGGGTCCCCCCCTTTGAGCCTATTCACAAAGCGACCCTTCAGCACCTTACATGGAAAGCCGCCTTTTTCGTGTCGATTACTTCAGTTCGTAGCGTAAGCGAGATTCAGACGCTCTGTTCCAAGGAACCGTACACAGTTTTTCACCACAACAGAGTGGTTTTAAGAACCAACCTCTATTTCATTCCAAAGTTGGTGTTGGATTTTCATGTCAATCAAAGCAATTCACTACCTTCCTTCTTTCCCAAACCATCTATGCCAGCTTAAAAGTCTCTCCATTCCCTAGAACTCAAAAGAGTTCTGAAACTCTATTTGGATAAGTCTCAGACAATTAGGAAGTCTGATCAGTTATTTTTAAACTATGGTTCCATCAGAACAGGTTTCCAGGCCTCCAAGCCTTCCATTTCCAGATGGCTAGTGTCTTGCATCAAGCTGGCTTATAAATAGGCAAATAAACCCCTTCTGGCTTCTCCCAAAGAGCATTCAACTAGGGGGAAGGCAACTTCAATAGCTTTCGAGGGCTGAGATCTGCAAATCAGCCACTTGGAAATCGGTACACATTTTCACGAGACACTATTGTCTCGACTCTGATTCCAGAGCAGATACTAAAGTAGGCCAAGCCTCCTTGAGGAATTTATTTCAATACTAAAGTCATGTGAAGTGATTCTTTGATGTTACTATCATTTATGGTAGTCATTGGCCCACAGGAAGAGGGGATGGGCTTGCTACCCCATTTAAGTGCTTATGACTATTGATGAGGATCACTTGGAAGAGAAGGATAAGTTACTTACCTGTAATTCTAGTTCTCTTGCAGAGTTATCTTCATCAAAGTCATAAGCAACATACCCACTTCCCGGGCAAATGTTTCAAGGAAGACCTAGGTGGCCGTACTGGAGAACCTCAGGAGCCATGCTGCTAAGTTCAACGAGGGAAGGTTGGGATGATGGATTCTCCCATTCATCTTGGACAGAAGCTCCTATCTGCACGGAAGCTTCCTGTGTGGACACGCCGAGAGATGCAGAAGGTCCAGGTACCACCACTGTTGTGGCCAGTCTGGTGCTATTAGAATCATCCTCATCCAGGAGCGTGAGAGTTTGGTTATTACCTTTGGGATGAGAGGAAGAGGAGGACAAGCATAAGCAGAGGTTCCTGACCAGTTGATCAAAAAGACATTCCCTATCGATCATGGTCAATAAAAAAAAAAGGTGTGGCATTTTTTGTTTGACTCATCCTCAAAGAGATCAGTGGTTGGGCGCACCCATTGTTGAAAAATGTCCTCCACCACTTCGTCATGTAGAACCCAGTCTTGTTGATTGTCGAAATGACAACTTAGAGAGTCTGCCTGAGAATTTTGCTCCCCTGGCAGATGGACTGCTGTGATTGAGAGCTGCCTGGCCAGGAGCCAATGCCAGATCGCCTGAGTCTCCAGGGACAGTGGGGGCGAGAGCAAGTTCCTCCCTGCTTGTTTAGGTAGTACATGGTGGTCGCGTTGTCCGTCTGGAACAATATGGACTGGGACTGTATGGACGGGTAGAACGCCTTGAGGGCTAGATGCACTGCTCGTAGCTCCAGCATGTTTATGTGATATGCTTGTTCCTTGCTCGACCACTTGCCCTGATTCTGAGCCTACCATGAAGCGCAGAAACTTCCGGTGTCGTGGAGCAATTGGAACATGGAAGTACGCATCCTGGAGATGTAACGAGCACATCTAACTGGCGGCAGAGAGTTCCCCTGTCTGGATCAATAAACTACAATGGCACGCTTGGCCCTCCTGGGTGCAAGCTGGAGGGTGAGGCGGGTGGCGCGTCCCAGTAACACCGGGACTGGTGCTGCAGATGGAACTAGGACTATGCCCCCCCTCGGACAGAAACCATGAATGTTGTACTTACCGCGGAGCCCAAGCGGCATGGCCGATGCCCAGTGGAGCTGTTTAGGCAGCTATAGAGGAGTTTGGCTTTGGTTCACCCCCTCGGCCATCACCTACCCAGCCGGACATTGGACATAGTTTTCCTTGTCTCCCAGTTATGTTTCTTTCCCTCCTCTGCCTCTTCCCTCTGTGGCTGAGTCCCCTTTCCAGCTCTGCGTAGAGCCGTGGAGTCAGCTACCTTTATGGTTTTTGGATTGCTTTTTGTATATTATTCCATTTTGGGATAATGCTCTCAGCTCCCGTGGGTCCTCCATCTTGATGGTATTGACCAATCCTCATTGCTGCTGGACTGCTCCTTGTTCGCCTGACTGACCTTTTCCTCTAGTCTACCACCAAACCACCCCCCCTTAGGTCTCCCGCACCCCTCCC
Organism: Lissotriton helveticus; assembly: GCF_964261635.1. Classification (NCBI taxonomy): domain Eukaryota; kingdom Metazoa; phylum Chordata; class Amphibia; order Caudata; family Salamandridae; genus Lissotriton; species Lissotriton helveticus. The sequence goes on along the minus strand of NC_136057.1, from coordinate 337,593,366 downwards.
ATCGTATACTTTCAATCATACACGGGATGTTTTGGATCGTTGGTCCCCAGCCGGTTAGTCTGTCTTTCTCTTTGACTGCTTTGTCCCCTTGAAGTATTTTCCCCCTTGCCGGTCTGCCCGACACTATCTACATTCCTTACCCCTTTTTACCTTTCTCCTCTACCTTCCATTCCCTATTAGACGTGTGTCTCGGCTGTGCTATGCGCTAATCACTCCTATTATTGCTTTTCTCCTATGTTTATACTTGGCTCCTGTAACTAATGTAATTTTGTAACCTGCAACTCGCTGATCCTCATGTAGAGCGCTCTGATACCTCCGGGTCTAGCACATCCAATCCCCTTTTTTAAGATAGGTATATATTTGATGGAGCGTCAGCATACAGAAATTTTCTTTTCGGATGACTTTGTTGAGGAAACAAAGATCTAAGAAGGCATGAAACTCGCTTATTGACCCTTCTTTTGTACCAGGAAATATCTGGAGAACACTCCTCCTCTCTTATGGCTAATTTATGTAGGAGAGTGGCTACCACTTGACGCACCGACGCAATTTGGTGAACTCTTGTCTTTACTGGAGGAGTGCATTTTGGAGGAGAACTGAAAAATAGAGCATATATTTATTTTGCCGAATATTCAGCACCCATTGATTGTTTGTAATGCTGTGCACACTTCTACATGGTATGCGATACTTCATCCCCTCAGAGTGGGTAACGGCGACAGAGGAAGTGAATTAGTTGCCAGTGTTCTTGGCCATGGAGGAAGGCTGTCGGGGTGCACCTTGCACCTCTATCCTTGGAGGGTCGACGTACCTGATAATGAGACTTGAACTGGTGGTACTGCCTTTGGGACCATTGAGGGGCTTGAACCCCCTGATGGAACGGTCTACAATCATAAGGCCTGTACCAGCGTCTGAATTCCTTTCTATTTTCTAAAGTCACTGCCTTAATAGTGTCGAGTTCCGATTTCATCCTGGCCATCTCCATCTGTGTGAGAACCAAAATGAAAATTCCCAGAAAATGGAATGTTCAAGATGCGCTGTTGGGCTTCTGGCTTCAAGGCTGAAAGCCGCAACCAGGAGGATCTTCTTGTACAGATGCCATGAGAGAACGAGTGTGTAGCTAGAGATGCTCCATCAGCTGCTGCATTAATCATTTGATTCGTAACGAGAGCTCCCTCCTGGAAAATCTCTCAAAAATCCTGGCGGTCCTCTAGGTAGTTTTTCTTAGAAACGCTCTAGTGAATGCCACAAAGCCCTATCATAACGTCCCTAAAGGGCTGCAGCACTAGACACTTTCAAAGATGCAGCTGCGGAGCCGCAAGCTTTCCCCCCCATGATTCTTGAGCTCTGCTCTCCTTGTCTGGTGGGACCGTTGAGGAAGAGGCTACTGCGTGGCTCTTCCATGCAGCAGCAATAATCACTGAATATGGTGGGGAGTCTGCCCTGAGGAACAGAAGATCTTGCTCCAATGGTTTATATTTTTTCTAGTTTCTCGCTGGAGCCGTTTTAAGCATTGCCGGGGCAAGAAAAATGTCCATGACTGGTTGCAGGAGGCCAGGAACCAATGGCAGCAGAGGCCTCGACACAGACCACTGATGCAGAGTCTAAAAAATGACAGACGTAGACGTCTGAGGAGCGGACATCTCGATGTTCAACTTTTGTGCCGCTCTTGCCAGCACATCGCGAAACGTGTCGATGTCGACCACAGGGTATACAGTGTGAACTGTCCGGTAATGTGGGTGAGTAATTCCTCTTGGAGGAATGAGTGGTGGAGGAAGACCAAGAAGGTGATCTTCGACTCTTGTGACGGCCATGAGAGGTGGAACTCTGACCTGATGGAGTTCGGTCCCGTTGGCGACCCCTGGATGGAGTAGTAGGTGAACGATTCACTGCCTGAACCAGGCGAGCCAGAGGAGATCTATTGAGAGGACTTGAATAATCCAATGGCTGTTCCTGTGCAGATGTCGTTTTCTGCCAGTGGTGTACTGGGAGGAGCCACCTGGGAGAAAGATGAACAGAACGAGATCCGTGTTCTTCTCCTTGTTGAGGAACAGTGATCTGTGGAGAGGATTTTTGCACTCGACGTGCTAGAGACGGAGAAGAGGAGCTTTTTGCCATCGAGATAACCTGTGGAGATCCAGCCTCCGACACTGAAGGCTCTGAGAGGCCCTTTGATGCAGAGCGGTGCCTCACCGAGTGATGTCTTGACGTCGAGAGGCTATGCGCTACTAAGACCTGTGAGCCCACCAACGGAGATCTTTGCCTCAAAGTCGGTCATGTAGCCTACTATTTCGATTGCAACCGATGCCCCGTAGACGAAAACTTGTGCTTCGATGTCGGGAGAGGAGTACCCAACGGAGTACAAAGCCCCCACATCGTACAAGGAGAAGGTGATGGGGGAGCGTCTTCTTGACATCGAACCCCCTCTGGACACCATCGACCTAGGCCTCGACGATGAGCGCTCTCTCGTGGGCTGCAACAGAGGAGTCTGCCTTGATGTCGAACCCCTTCTTGACAATGTAGATGATCTAGGCCTCGACGTTGACCGCTGCCTGGTTGACAGCAATAGACGACTGTGCCTCGACGACGAAGAGCTGTGTCTTGATGTTGGGCGATGAACGGCACTAACGGAGAACGACTCCTTGACGCCGACCATCGTCGGGTTGACGGTGGTGGAGGATTCAACATTGATCTTGACGTACCTCTGTGCTTTAAAGTCTTCGAAGACAACCGATGTTCTCTCGACGGTGATGCCGCCGAAGGGTTGTCGTTTTCTTCGACTGTGGAGGCATTTTCAACGCCGAGGAAGAACAGACCGGGACTTTGCTTCTGGAAGTTGACCTGGACCTTTTCTTCTTGCGTCTCACAGGAGACCAGCCTCAAGAGGTAGAACATTTATTTTTCTCACAGACACCATAAAGACGAATCCTTTCTCTCTCCTTGAGAGCGCGACTTGACAAACTTTGGCAGGTCTCAGGACCATGAGAATTCAGAAGGCAAAGAATACAAACAGAATGATAATCTGTTTTGGCCTTCTTTTTGCCACAGGAAGGGCAAGGATAAAACAGAGAAGGCATCAGGAACAAAATGCCAAACTGCCATAAAAAAAAAGGTAATATCTTACTCCAACAGGTGTTAAACGTCGAAATAAATGAAGTTTAGGGAAAAAAGTAGATTTTTTAGGACAAAGAAGTCAAAATAATCTGTTCAGCTGATTAAGCAGGGTCCTGACTGAAGTCCCCGGAAAGAACAACTGACCTAACTGTCACCCTTGAGGCATGATGGGAAGCTAAGGGTCATGGCTGCCTTTAAGGCACGGTGCCAGTTTTTGAGTTTCTACATTTTCTTTCATTTTCTATGCTGTTGAAGTTACAATGCAGCCTATGGGCTAACAATGCCTGCCTTTTTCTTTGCAGGTCTACTTTTCTGCTGTTTATTAAAGGCAGTTCAAGGGTCTCTCTTTTCCAGGTTTGTTTGTGTATGTGCAAAGACAAGGCTTCACACATTGCTAAGCCTTTTTTGCTTGTTGGTTTTTCTAGGAGGCTGCATTGATTGTGTTAAAAATTAATATATATGTACATATACACACATAGAGCTGTATATATATGTTTTCATATACAATTTATTTATATAATTTCTGGGGTCCCCGCGCATGGGCGGATTTGTACGTACACACACACACACACACACACACACACACACACACACACACACACACACACACACACACACACACACACACACACACACACACACACACACACACACACACACACACACACACACACACACACACACACACACACACACACACACACACACACACACACACACACACACACACACACACACACACACACACACACACTGAAGAGATAGAGACTTCTTATAAGAAAAACAAATTGCACACTTCTGAGCCCAACACTAGATGGTGAATCTACAGCACTACATGCCACAAAGAGATGCTTACTCACCCAGTAAGCATCTGTTGTCTTTCTTGGAAGAAGTAATTCAAGTAACGAGTTACATTGACGCACAAGTTACTACTTGTGTAACAATATATCTGTAAGAGACATTAGTTAGTGATAGATTCCTTACCATAGAATATCCCCAGGCGTCAGACTGGATCCGGAAATTTTTGCGTAGCAATACCCCTGCGCGCCGGCAAGCGTCATCCCCGGCTCCGCGTCCGTCGTCGGCAGCGCCGGAATGATGTCGTCGGAGTACTTAGACGCCGCCCTCGCGCGCTGACGTCAGTTCTGATACACAGCTGTTCCGCGCCAGATACGCGGAGCTATGATAGAACCAACACTGGTGCCATGAAACTAGGGCCCTGAAAGGGGATGACCGTAACCCTAGATATCGGTTCGCAGAACGGGGAGGATGTCTCTTACAGATATATTGTTACACAAGTAGTAACTTGTGGCATCTGAAAGAGACACGTTAGTGATAGATTCCTTACCTTAGAATAGATACCCCAGCAATACCAACCCCGGTCGTGGGTCTGCGAACCAATAATCCCACCAGAAGGTCCTGGAGGACGGAACGGCCAAAGAAGCCATCCCTCCAGACTTGGCTGTCCAGGAAATAGTGTCTTGCAAACGTGTGCAGCGAGGCCCACGTAGCTGCCTGGCAAATGTCCTGCAAGGGCACTCCTCGGCCCAGGGCAGTGGTAGTCGCCGTGGCCCGAGTGGAATGAGCCCTCAGTCCAACAGGGGGCTCCTTCTTAGCCAAGGAGTAACAGGCCTGGATACACAAGATGTTCCACCGAGAGATGTTCCACCGAGAGATGGTCCGCTTGTGCACCGCCTTTCCCTTCTTAGCCAAAAACAAAGAGTTGGTCATCCACCCGGAACTGGCGTGTGCGATCCAGATAGTAAGAGAGCGCACGTTTTAGGTCCAGACGGTGGAGCCTCTCTTCCTCTTTCGAGGGATGCGGAGGCGGAAAGAAGGTGGGCAAGGCAATGGACTGCCCGATGTGGAAGGCCGTGACAACCTTGGGAAGGAAAGAGGGTCTCGTCCGCAACACAACCTTGTCCGGATGGACAGAGAGGAAAGGAGGTGTAGAAGAAAGAGCCTGGAGCTCACTCACTCTCCTGGCAGAGGTGATGGCAACCGGGAAAGCAGTCTTCAAAGTAAGAAGACGGAGAGGACAGTTATGGAGCGGCTCAAAGGGAGCACACATTAGGTAAGTAAGTACAAGGTTCAAGTCCCACTGGGGCATCACGAAAGGAACAGGAGGAAACATGTGTGTGATGCCCTTCAAAAACCTATTTACAATTGGGGACTTGAACAAGGAAGGCTGATCAGGTAGCCTTAAGAAGGCGGACAGGGCAGAAAGTTACCCTTGATAGTGCCCAGAGCAGAGCCCTGCTGGGCAAGAGAAAGAAGGAAGAGGAGAACCTCAGAAAGGGGTGCAGAGAGTGGATCCACAGCCTTTGCTGTGCACCATGCCACAAATCTGTTCCACCTGCAGGCGTATACCGACTTTGTGGAGGGACGCCTGGCTGCCAGAATGACATCACAGACTTCAGGAGGCAAGTCAAATGCCCTCAACAGTCTCCGCTCAATCTCCAAGCTTGTAGGTGGAGACTGGACAGGTTCCGGTGGAGGACCGTCCCCTGCTGCTGCAACAGAAGGTCTTCCCGAAGAGGCAGACGAATCGGGGGATCGACTGACATGCTGAGTAGCTCGGGATACCAGTATCGTGCCCAGTCGGGATCCACAAGGATAACCTGGGCCTGGTCACGCCTGATCTTCTTCAGCACTCTGGGCAGAAGTGGTATAGGCGGAAAGGCGTACAATAGACCGCAACTCCACTCGCGACGAAAAGCATCTCCGAGCGAGTGCCGCCTTGGAAATTCCAACGCGCCGAACTGATGACATTGTGCGTTCTCTTCTGTGGTGAATAGATCTAACCAAGGCTGTCCCCACTGCTAAAAGAGACCGTGCGCCACGTCCGATTTCAGACGCCATTCGTGATCCATCATGCACTGACGCCTGAGGTCGTCCGCCCTGGCGTTCAGAGAACCTGCCAGGTGTTGAACCACCAGGGTCACGCCCTGATGTTCCAGCCACTGCCAGAGGCGCAGAGCCTCCTGGCATAGGGTCCACGACCCCACCCCGCCCTGTTTGTTGCATACCACATGGCGGCGCTGTTGTCCGTGAACACCTGCACAACACTCCCCCGGACGGAGGGGAGGAATGCCTTCAGTGCAAGTCGGATCGCCCGCAGCTCCACAAGGTTGATGTGGAGCTAGGACTCCGCCGGAGACCAGAGGCCTCTGATCTCCGCCTCTCCCATTTGGCCCCCCAAGCCCAGGAGAGACGCGTCCGTCACAACCACGTGCTCCGGGTGGGGTAGGGAGAGGGATCTGCCACTGACCCAATCGCGGTCCGTGATCCACCACTGCAACTGTCTTGCAGTGCCCTCCGAGATCAAGACATGGTCGGACAAGTTGCCCTGATGCTGGGCCCACTGAAACTTCAGGTCCCACTGCAGAGCCCGCATCGGCCACCGGGCGTGATGCACCAGAAGGATGCAGGAGGCCATCAGCCCCAGAAGCCGCAGCGTCAACCTGACCGAGACTCGGGATAAAGGCTGAAAGATCGGAATCAGAGCCTGAATATCGCAAACCCGCTGTTCGGGAGGATAAACCCGAAACTGCGCCGAGTCCAGAACCGCTCCGATGAAGAGGAGCTTCTGAGAGGGACACATGTGTGACTTCGGCACGTTGATGGAGAACCCCAGCAGGTGCAGGAGGTCGGCCGTAGACTGGAGGTGGCTGACGACTGTCTGGGGCGAGCCCACCTTCAACAACCAGTCGTCGAGGTAGGGGAAGACTGACACCCCTAACCTGCGCAGATGAGCTGCGACCACCGCCATCACTTTCGTGAACACCCATGGGGCGCTGGTAAGGCCGAAGGGGAGCACGGTAAACTGAAAGTACTCGTGGCCTACCGTAAACCGCAGGTAACGCCGGTGGGTCGGCAGGAGGGGGATGTGAAAATAAGCATCCTGCAAGTCCAACACTACCATCCAGTCTCCGGGGTCCAGGGCAGCTAAGACCTGAGCCAAAGTCAGCATCTTGAACTTCTCATTCCGGAGGAAGCCGTTGACTTTCCGTAGGTCCAAGATAGGGCGTAGGCCCCCTTTGCCCTTCTTGGGTACCAGAAAGTAGTGGGAGTAACAACCACACCCTACTTCTGGCCCAGGAACGCGCTCGATGGCCCCCTTGGCCAAGAGGGCCGTGACTTCCTCTTGCAGAAGTTGCAAGTGATCCCCCGACAAGCGGTGGAATTGCAGTGGCATGGCTGGAGGGGTCGCCTCGAAGGGGAGGGAGTAGCCCCCCTTCGGACGATTTGCAGCACCCACCTGTCCGACGCCAGTGGAAGAGGTGATGGCGAACCCTGCCCCCCACTGGCGCACATGGGCCTGAAAGCATGGACTAGGAGGGTTTTGAGGCAGGTGCTGCGGGGGAAGGTGTTGACTGGCCTCGCCGTTGTCCCCGACCGTCGCTACGGCGGTTTCCACGGCCGCCACCGCGCTGTTGAACATTCTGCGGTGCGTGGCTGGCAGCACGTGTGGGGGCGCCCCTTCCGTGGCCACGAAAGGAGCGAAAGGGACCCGATTGCTGGCATGGGGCCGAGAGGCCCAGGGACTTGGCCGTAGCCCTGGAGTCCTTAAAACGTTCAAGCGCATGGTCTGCCTTGTCGAACGGCATGTCCAGAAGAGTGGCCTGGACATCGGCCGAAAAGTTGGTGGACCTCAACCAGGCGTGGCGTCGAACCGCCACCGTCGTTGCCATCGCGCTGCCCAGTGAGTCCGTGGTATCCAGCCCACACCGGATGGAATATCGCGCTGCATCTCGACCCTCCGCAAGGGCTTGGGTGAGTTTTGCCTGAACCTCCTCTGGACATTGTGGCAGCACGTCCGCGACCGTGTCCCACAGGGTGTAGGTGTAGCGGCCCAAGGGGCATGCGGTATTGACTGACCGCAGTCCCAAACTCAGGGACGAGAACACCTTCTTCCCGAATTGTTCATACCTCTTGGATTCCCGATCGGGCGGAGCCGCCGGGAATGCGGTCTGGGAAGTGGAGGCCTGGATGACCAGGCTCTCGGGGTTGGGATGGGTGGACAAAAAGCAAGGGTCGCCCGGGGCCGGGCGGTAGCGTCTGGCCACGTTCCTATCCACAGGCGGACCTGTGGCGGGCTTGGACCAAGTGCCCACAAGAACGTCACACAAGGCCTCATTAAACAGCAGCAGAGGCTCAGTGGAGCTTGCCTGCGGTTTAAGGACCTCAGTGAGGAGGTTAGTCCTCACGGCCGCGACGGGGGGCTCAAGGTGTAAGGCCTTGGCCGCCCGCGTCAGCACTACACTGTAAGCAGCCCCCTCCTCCGTAGCCACGGTGGGAGGGGAGACAAATCCAGTGTCTGGCGAAGTGTCAAGTCCACTGGCCTCCCCAAGCTCATATGTCCAGTCCTGTTGAGACTGGCACTCCTGTGCCAGAGGGTCCACAGACCCCTCCCAATCACCCTCGTCACCCATCTCCTGCAGTTTAGGGTCAACAGGTGGGGCCGGTTCGTGGAAGTAGAAATTTCCAAACGACGTCGAGAGCGGCCCCCAGCGGCGCCGCTCCGGCACCGGAACCGGACCGAGGGTAGGATCGGGACGGCGTCCATAGTAGGCGCCGGGGGCGACACCCGCAGGGCCGGCGCCGGTGAGGTCGACCGGCGACGACCCGGATCCGGAAGCAGATTCAGTGAGGGCCTGCGGCGCCGGGACCGAAGTCGCCGCCGGCGCCGGGGCGAAGCACCCGACAGCGTCGGAGCCGAAGCACCCGACCCGCTAGGCCCTCCAGCCAGGGCCGTTGGGCCCGGAGGCGCGACGGAACCCGGAAAAGGCGATTTTACTTTAGGTAACAATTTAGGGTTAGTTCTTAGAACAACTTTATCTCTATGTACTTTAAACAAATGTTTCTTCTAAAGTTAGCACTTGAATTTCTCCTACTCTTCGGAGTGAGGTAACTGTAATGAGAAAAGCAAGTTTCCATGATAGAAACTACAATTGGCATGCGTGCAATGGTTCAAATGGTGTATGTACCCTTGTTAGCACAATATTTAGATTCCACATTGGTGTAGGGGGTGCTCTAGGTGAAATAACTCTTAAGTCCTTGTAGAAAAGCCTTAAATTATTATTATTTTTTTTAAATATCTTTTATTGTATTTCTTATTTGTGGTTACATAACAAAGCAGTGATTCATACAGGATGTCCTTATTGGTCAATTTCTCTCCTTTGTACATAATAAATGAAAAGTGAAGACAGTAGATCGGGTCACCGGCGTTCAGGGGTATACACAATCAACAACAGTTCGCTAAGTTATCGGTTTTCGTTGCACATATCCTGCAAATCAAATATTCGGATTAAGGCACTGTTTCCAGAAAACTAAAGATCCCAGAGTAAATGGGGTCCCCTGAAACAAGGAGTATGTCTATCAAACCAATTCAGTTATATACCGACTTTCAGGAGCCCTCCCGGTTAGATGAAAGTGCATGCAGGTGAAGAGCAGGATATACAGTGCAGTGTGGTGTACTTGGTCGTGTGCGTCACTCGTCAATGTCCCCAGTTTTAAAGGTGTATTTCCCATCCCATTTCTAAAAGAAGCGCACCCATCCTGTAGGGTTGGAGTGTCTACTTAACATGATCCGCATCTGTTGTCGCCAAGGCAGGTTAAAAAGAATCTGCAAGTCATCTGATTGTCAACGCCGTGTACATGTTATATTGAACATAGAACAGTAACTTGTGAAACAGGGATTGCGAACATGAGAGAGAACGAATCAAAAGGGGGGAATAATATTGGGTAGGGTGAGTGCGTGTGGCATTCCGTCTTCGATGTGAGTCGTCTGATGCGAGTGCGTCGGGGGGGAGGAGGTGGGGGGGGGGGGGCGGCCAGCGCAAGGAGGGAGAGGGTCCCACACAGCTCGCAGCCCAGTGTGGCCAGCAAAACCCCGTCAGGTCACGGCGGGCGGGTCCGCTAGGTGCATTTCGGCAGGTATAATCGGAGGTATAATCTCAGGAGCACTACACTGGGCAGTCCCCTTGTAGAAAAGCCTTAATTACGGGAATTCTAAATAGAGAAGTCTATTCTCTATTTTGAAGATATGCAACTAGTGCTGTAGGTTTATTTTAATGGAAGTAAAAGCCAAACCTGCATTTTGTGAATGAAGCATGTAACATATAATGTTTTGAGGTGATACTTTTATGGGATTAATGTCCTTAGAATGGCAGTAATGAAAAAAGCGTTTCCACTTTGCTGCATAACATGCCCTTGTTGTAGGTCATCTTGCCTCTTTTAGGATATCCTTACTTTCTTTTGGTAAGTTTAGATATCCGAATTCTAAGACCTCAGGAGCCAAAATGCAATATTGAGAGATCTGGGATTTGGATGAAGTAAGGCTCCTTTGTTCTGCGTGAGAAGGTCCTGTCAATTGGAAAGTATTTGATACTACCGACATCTACAGCAGTGTTGTGTACCATGGTTGTCTGGCCCATGTTGGAGCAATTAGGATTAGTGTGAAGGATGTCTGCTTCAGCTTGCAAATGACAAATGGAAGCAGGGGGGAGAGGCTGAAAAACGTAAGCAAATATCCCTGACCAATTGATCCATACTGCATTGCCCTTGGATTGTGGGTGCTGGAACTGAGAGGTGAAGTTTTGGCATTTTGTGGTGTTGCAAATAGATCTTTGTACGGTTGTCCCCACTGTTGGGAGAATGGGTGTAGGTCTTGTATATTCATTTCCCACTCATGGACTTGTTGGTATGTTCTGCTGAGAAGATACGCCAGATGATTGTCAACTCCTGGTATGTACAGTGCAAGCAATTGAATGTTGTGCTGTTAGCAAACCTCACGATCTTCTGTGCAAGAAGAGAAAGTTACGGAGATTTGGTCCAAGCTGTTTTTCCAGATAGTACATGGTAGTCATGTTGTCTGCCTTGATATAAACTACCTTACAGATCAATCATATCAATCAATCATAGTACTTGTAGAGCACGCTACATACCTGTGAGGGTCTCTGTACTGTACTGCTGGTACTGCTCGAAGTGCCAGGTCTTGAGGAGGCTTCTGAAGGTGAGTAGGTCTTGAGTCTGCCCTATGTGGGTAGGGAGGGTGTTCCAGGTCTTGGCAGCGAGGTAGGAGAAGGACCTGCCGCCGGTCAATTGTTGGATGGTGGGGGACAGCGGCGAGGGTGAGGCTGGCGGAGCGGAGTTGGCGGGTGGGGGTGTAGAAGCTGAGTCTGCTGTTCAGGTAGGCTGGTTCGGCGTTGTGGAGTGCTTTGTGTGTGTGGGTGAGGAGCTTAAAGGTGATCATCTTGTCGACGGGGAGCCAGTGTAGGTCTCTCAGGTGGGGGGGTGATGTGGCTGCGGCGGAGGACGTTGACGATCAGTTGGGTGGAGGCGTTTGGCTGGGATTCCTGTGTAGAGTACGTTGCAGTCTGCTGCTGACGAGGGCCTATGTCACCGTTCTTCTTGTTTCAGTCGGTATCCACTTGTAAATCCTGCTGTTTAGACATGGAGAGGGAGGAGTCGAGGATGAATCCTAGGTTGCGTGCATGGTCGGTGGGTGTTGGTGCTGCTCCCAGTGTGGTTGGCCACCAGGAGTCGTCCCAGACTGAGGGGGTGGGTCCGAGGATGAGTACCTCCGTCTTGTCCGAGTTCTGCTTCAGACAGCTGCTCCTCATCCAGTCGACCACAGGGCGCATATTTAGTTTGGCCTGAGGTACTATGGCTATTTATGAAGCCACGGTTCCTAGAAGACGTACATCTGTCATCACAGATATATGTTTCTGAGGCTCAATTAGTGGCACCCGAGTTTTTAAAGTTTGAATTCTGGCTATATTTAGGTCAGCTTCAACTGTTAAACAAGTTACTTACCTTCGGTAACTATATATCTGTAAGAGACAGATTAGTTATAGATTCCTTACCTTAGAATTACCTCCAGGCGTCAGACTGGATCCAGAGAATTTTTCATCAGCAGTACCCCTGCGCGTCGAAAGGTGGCATCGATTGGCTCTGCATTCGTCGTTGACGTCGCGGTAGCTACTTAGAAGCTGCCCTCATGCACTGACATCCGTTCTTTTACACAACATTCCACGCCAGAAGCACAGAGTCATGCAAGCCACTGACCACTGGTGCACAAAACTAGGGGCCTGAAAGGGATTTCCAGACCCTACAAGTCAGTTAGCAGAACAGGGAGGATGGGTGGGGCGGTAAAGAATCTATAACTATCTATGTCTCTTACAGATACATCGTTACCGAAGGTAAGTAACTTGTTCATCTGAAAGAAACAATTAGTTATAGATTCCTTACCTTAGCATAGATACCCCAGCAATACCAACCCTGGAGGTGCGTCTGCGAACCAAGTTCACACCAGAAAATTGCGGAGAACAGAACAGCCAAAGAGGACGTCTCCCGGACTTGGCTGTCCAGGCAGCAGTGTTTTGTGAACGTGTGCAGGGAAGCCGACATAGCTGCCTGACAAATGTAATTGAGGGGAACTCCCCGTCCCAAAGCAGTGGTAGCTGCTGTCGCCCTGGTGGAAGGGGCCTGCAGTCCCACTGGAGGCTCCTTTGCCAAAGAGTAGCAAGCTTTAATGCACAAAATGACCCACCTATAGATGGTCCATTTGTGCATGGCCCAACCTTTTTCGGCACCCAAGTAGCCAACAAAGAACTGGTCATCACCCGGAATTCCTTGGTGCGATCCAAATAAAAAAGGAAAGCACACGTTTTGGATCCAGACGGTGGAACCTCTCTCCCTCCTTAGAAGGAGGAGGAAAGAAGGTGGGCAAAGTGATGGTTTGACCAATGTGGAAAGAAGTAACCACCTTGAGAAGAAAGGAAGGTCTGGTTCTGAGGACGACTTTGTCCAGATGAACAGCTAGAAAAGGAGGCTTTGAAGAAAGAGCTTGGAGCTCACTTACCCAGAGAGCAGAGGCGATAGCAACCGGAAAGGCAGTCTTTAAAGTGAAAAGTCTGAGAGAACAGTTCTGAAGTGGCTCAAAGGGAGCCCACAAGTAAGTACGAACCAAGTTCAAGTCCCACTGAGGCATTACGAAGGGGGCAGGAGGAAAAAAGACGAGTAATGCCCTTAAGGAAGCGATCTACAACAGGGGACTTGAAAAGAGAAGGCTGATCAGTAAGCCTAAGAAAGGCTGAAATGGCTGAGAGGTAGCTCTTCAGAGTGCCCAAAGCAGAACCCTACTGGGCCACAGACAGGAGAACAAGAGAACCTCAGAAAGAGGGGCAGAAAGGGAAAGCACAGCCTTTGCAGGCATTTACGTCCTAGTGGAGGGACGCCTGACTGCCAAGATAACATCACAGATCTCGGGAGGAAGGTCAAAGGACATCAACCGTCGCCGCTCAATCTCAACGCAAGTAGGTGGAGACTGGACAGATTCGGGTAGAGGAACGTCCCCTTCTGCTGCGACAGAAGATCCTCGCAAAGAGGCAGAAGGATCGGAGGATCGATGGCCATGTGTAACAGCTCGGGATACCAGAATCTTCGTGCCCAATTCGGAGCTCCAAAAATGACTTGGGCCTGGTCGCGCTTGATCTTCTTCAGCACTCTGGGCAGAAGTGGTATAGGCGGAAAGGCGTATCCAAGACCGCAACTCTACTCGTGACGAAAGGCGTCGCCAAGCGAGTGCCGCCTTGGAAATTCCAATGTGCAGAATTGCTTACATTGCACGTTTTCTTTGGTGTTGAATAGATCTAACCAAGATTCTCCCCACTGTTGAAAGAGTCCTGGCACCACCTCCGAGTGAAGACGCCTTTTGTGATCCATCATGCACCTGCGTCTGAGTTCATTCGCCCTGGCTTTCAGGCAACTTGCCATATGTTGAACCACCAGGGATATTCCCTGATGTTCCAGCCATGTCCAGAGGCGAAGAGCCTCTTGACATAGGATCCACAACTCAATCCCTCCCCCTTGTTTGTTGCAGTACCACATGGCAGTGGTGTTGTCCGTGAACACCTGCACTACTCTTCCCCAGACAGGGGCAAGACCAATCGCCCGTAGCTCCAGAAGGTTGATGTGGAGCCTAGACTTGGTCAGAGACCAGAGGCCTCTGGTCTCCGCCTACCCCATGTGTCCGCCCCATCCCAGAAGTGATGCATCGGTCACCACTGTGAACTCTGCTTGGGGAAGGGAGAGAGATCTGCCATCGACCCAATCCTGGTTCGTTAGCCACCACTGCAATCCGTGTGCAGTCCCCTGCGGGATCTGGACGCAATCGGACAGGTTCCCTTGATGTTGTGCCCACTGGAAATTCAGGTCCCAATGCAGTGCTCGCATATGCCATGGTACACCAGCAGGATGCAGGAAGCTATCAGGCCCAGTAGCCTGAGGGTCACCCTGACAGAAACCCGGCATGGAGGCTGGAAGATCAGAATCATAGCCGGAATATCCCGGACTCGCTGTTCGGGAGATAGACCCAAAACTGAATCGTGTCCAGAACCTCTCTGATGAAGAGGAGCTTCTGAGAGGGAGTCAGGTATGACTTCGGCATGTTGATGGCGAATCCCAGGGAATGCAGGAGGTCTGCCGTAGCTTGGAAATGGGAGACGACCGCCTGAGGCGAGCCCACCTTCAACTGCCAGTCGTCGACATAGGGGAAGAATGGAACGCCCCTGATCTGCGCAGATGAGCTGCAACCACCGCCATCACTTTCGTGAACACCCGAGGTTTGCTGGTATGGCCAAAGGGTAGCCCGGTAAACTAAAAAATGCTTGCGGCCTACTGTGAACCGCAGGTAACGCAGGTGTTCCAGCAGGATGGGGATGTGAAAGTAAGCGTCCTGCAAGTCCAACTCTACCTTCCAGTCTCCAGGGTTAAGGGCAGACAGGACCTGAGTGAGCATCAACATTTTGAACTTCTCCTTCCAGAGGAAGGGGTTGACGTTCCTGTGGTCCAAAATAGGTTGCAGGCCTTTGTCCTTCTTGGGCACCAGAAAGTAGTGGGAATAGCAACCACAACCTACTTCTGGAGCAGGAACTCGTTCGATGGCTCCCTTGGCTAAGAGAGCTGTAACGTCCTGTTGGAGAAGGGCCACATGATTCTCCGACATTCGATGGTACTGAGGTGGTATGGCTGAGGGGGTTAGTCTCGAAGGGGAGGGAGTAGCTCCTTCAGACTATTTGCAAAACCCACCTGTCCGACGTGATGGTGTGCCAGTGGGGGAGGTGATGGTGAATCCTGATGCCCACTGGGGTTTGGTGGCCCTGAAAGGTCAGACTAGGAGGGTTTGGAGGCTGCTGCAGAGGGGGCTGTGGTGGACTGGCCCGCCCGCTGGCCCCCAGAACCACGGCGCTGGTTCTCACGTCCCCGGCCGCGCAGAGGCTTAACAGCTTGCGCCGACCTGTGGCTCTGGGCGGGACATGGCAAGGGCACCCCTTCCGCAGCCACGAAAGCGGCCAAATGCAGATTGCGCAGGGCGGGTGGTGGAGAGGCCCAAAGCCCTGGCCATAGCCCTAAAGTCCTTAAAGCGCTCCAGCGTGATGTCTGCCTAGTCTCCGTAAAGACAACGGCCATCAAAGGGCATGTCTATAAGAGTGGATAGGACATCCCCTGAAAAAAACAGTTGACCTCAACCAGGTGTTGCATCTAAGGGCTACCGACGTGGAAATCGTCCTGCCTAGTGAGTCGGCAGTATCCAGCCCACAGCGGATGGTAAACTTTGCTGTGTCTCTCCCTTCGGCAACTTCTCAAGAGAGCATGGCCCGGGCCTACTTCGGGGACTGAGGCAGCACTTGCGCAACCATATCCCACACCAAGTTGGTGTAACGACCCAACAGTTTGCGGTGTTTACCGACCGCAGTCCCAAGCTGGAGGAAGAAAACATCTTCCCAAGATGGTCCAGCTTTTTGGATTCCCTATCAGTTGGAGCGGTAGGAGGCTTGGACCACCAAGCTCTCTGGGCTGGAGTGTTGGGAGGGATGTATGACGGTACCACGCGTACTTTTACAACGCGTACCGTTACAACGCTACTTTTACCACGCAAGTCGTTACAACGACTTGCGTGGAGGGGCGCTGGATAGTAAATTTTTTTATTTACTATTCCAACTCCAGTCCCCGTGGACTCTAGGGAAAGGAGTTGGATAGTAAATTAAACTATTTACTATCCTGGAGCGCCCCCCAGCGCAAGTCGTGGTAACGACTTGCGTGGTAAAAGTAGCGTGGTAACGGTACCGCGTTGTAAAAAATGCGTGGTTACCGTTGTATACCGTTGGGAGAGGAAAGTGGGGTCACCCTGGGCCGGGCGGTGGCGTCGGGCAATCATCCTGTCCACAGGTGGCCCTGTGTTGGTTCTGGACCAGGTGCCAAAAAGGATGTCCATGAGGACTTCAGTAAAAGGCAGCAGGGGCTCCGAAGAGCTCGCTGCCGGTTGAACCACCTCTGTCAGGAGGTTAGTCCTGACTGCCACTGTAAGTAGCTCGAGGAGGAGGGCCTCGGCTGCCCTACACAACACAACTGCGTACGACGCTCCCTTCTCCGTAGCCACAGTAGGAGGAAACTGTGAGAAGTTGGCCTGGTATATGCTGTCCACTAATTAAAGTGGGCACCTTGTACCAGTCCAAATGACCCTTATGATGTACGAGGTCAAAGATAACCTTTAGAAAGCTATCCTAGTGGTAGCTGTGGAGAGCAGCCTTCAGGCTTAATCTTGAAGGAATGTAAAGCAGCTTGTTTTACCAGACTATCACCCCCTGAATGACTAAATGAAGGAAAACCACACAGTAGTTATATAAAAATATGTATTTAATAATAGAACACCCTACTATCCTCTACACGAGAATAGAACACAAAGCACACAATAAGAGATCAACAGAACAGTTGTAAGTAGCACAATACACAATAGGCTCCAGGGGGAGAGCAAACCATATATATAAAATAGTGGTATAACAATCACGACTTGACTAGACACAGTAGTGCATGTAGAATCGCTGGGAGCTCAAAGAACCACCCAAGGTGATGATACAGGGAGCCCACGGAGGACGGGTGCAGTGAGGAAACAAGACTGCGTGCTCCGTACAACTCTATGGGAAAGTTGCGGTTGGAAAGTTAAAGTTTAAGGACCCTTTTAGGAGGACTTCGAGCGAACCTTTTGGAACTTAAGAGTTTGAGGAGCCACCCCACCCGTGTATTCCGTAGTTCCAGAGTTACCTATCTCAAGAGGAGCCGGCTGAATAGGTTTGAAGTGACCTTGGAAAAACTTGTCGTTCTCAATTGAAAGCTGTGAAGAAGTACTGCTGCCGAGAAGGCGAAAAGGGTCCGGTGGAATCCAAGCATGGATTCTGGAAGGAAGGAACCTGAAAGCAGAGGGGACAGAGTCTGGGTCACTTCAGAGTGACCAGGGGCTCGGGAGACGAATGCCCACCTATGTCGGGTGCTTCAGGTGCGAAGAAGGGATTCTTGACTCTGCAGCCACAAGGACCAGGAGACGTCGAGGACGACCAGGAGCCGGAGGTGAGCTGTCCCACGAAGGATGTCAAGTGCTGAGGGAACGGTGTTCCGCTGGAGCATTAACAAGCCTTAGCAAAAGCAACCCACGCAGGACGGTCAAGCAGGTTACGGTGTGGACCAGCAAGTTCCAGGGGACTCACCAAGCAATGGGGAGTTAGGGCATGTCTGGAGCCACCAAGAAAGCCCACGAGAAATCAAGCTGACCCTCAGGAGGACCCACAGGCCGAATGACCAGGAGTCGCGAGGGGATCTCGAGCAAGACTGCAAAGCACCAGCCTACGGAGCACTAGGTGTTGGTACAAGCATATGCAACTGCAAATGGACAAGGTGCACAGGGGTACGGGTTATGCAGTCCCCACATGGGATACTGGCCCCAAACTTGGTGAGCGGCAGATCGACCTCATGGACCTTCGGAAACCCACCTCCTGTGTTGCTGAAATCTTCAGAGTCTGCAGGAGCAGCAGACCGGTCAGTTGAAGTTCGGTGCCTGTGAATACAGAGGAGTGACTCCTTCACTCCAAGGGAGATTCTTCAGTTGTCTTAAGTGCACCACAGGTCCTGCACAGAGCCTGTGTGGAGCAAAGGCACAAACTAAGCTTTGGACGGAAAGGGGGACAAAGTCGCGCCCAGTCGAGGTCTAGCAAAGTCCAAGGTGCCCAAACGGTCGAAGGTCAGTGGTTTCTTCTTGTAGAATCTTGTCCACGTAAAATCTAAAGTCTTACAGCAGGAAAAGCCCTTTTGTACCCACAGGAGAGGGTTGGACAGATTCAGGGGACTCTCCTAGGGGAGGGGCAGGACAGAGGGGTTGCTGCACTCATGTCCTTTGTCCAGTTTCACGCCAGAGCAGGAGTCAATGGCTCCCAGAACTGCTTGTGCTAGACTATGCACAGGGACAGCAAGTGTGGCCCAAGTGCAGACGTTCAGGCACTCTCAAAGTGCACCCACCCCTCTCCAATACACTTAATCCTGTCTGGGACGTGGTCACACCTTCCTGTGACAGGCTGCCTATTGTGCTGACTTCCTCTGCTCGAGCTTGGCTCAGCAACAGGAGGGCAGAAATGTGTCTATGGACGGCAGCATCCATTTTGGGCTGTCCGGGTCGAGAAGGCTGGCACTGGTTAGATCAGTGACCCCACAAAGCTTCCATCAGAAGGGTGGAATCATACTGGTGTGGGGATATGATTTCAAGGTGTTTGATACCAAACACGATATGTTTCTATGAAGCCGTTTTCAAGATCGCATTTAACGGGAGGTATTGATGCCCCTTTACCTATATGTCCGGCCGAGTCACTGACTACCTGGGAGAATGGTCTATGAAGGCTGCAGAGAGGCTCTGCTCATGCGGGGGAACCCTCTCACATAAAACCCAGCACCATGCCTCCAGGATTGTTAAGGCCTGCTATATGGGTGACTTATAGGTTTTAAGTGGAGTGACAATTAGATATGGTGAACCTATATTCACCATATGTATACAGGCTGCAGTAGCAGACCTCGAGAATCCATTTTGGCATGGACTCTCATGGGTGGCACAATACATGCTTCAGCCCATGGGAGGCCTCTGGGGTACCTATGCCCTGGGTACATGGGTACCATATACTAGGTAATGATAAGGGTATCTCACTATCCAATCTGAAGTGTACCAACGTACATGTATGTCAATTTAAGGGAGAGAGCAGATAGACTGGGGTCCTGATTAGCAGGGTCCTAGCCAGACTAGTCAAAAACCAGCAAAACATCAGGCGAAAAGTGGGGGTAACCGTGCAGTCAGATCCTACCTTCCTACAGAAACAACATGCCAAGGTCTGGTGAGGTATCCAGACCACTGGCTTACCCCAATTCCTCTCTCCAGTAGGGGTTCATAACCCCCAGACCCCCTTCCAAACCTCCTCATCCTCCTCTGGCTGCCAATCTGGTCTCAAAGAGCCAGGATAGACCAGAGGCACAAAAGTACCCGTTGGCGCCAGGTCCGGCTCCGTGTCTATCCCGAGGTGCAGGCTGGGGTCAACGTCGGCGGGGGACACAGCAGATGCCAGCTGCGGACGTGGCGTTGGTGGAATCGGCGCCAGGTGAGGCATAACAAGGTCGACCGGCGCTGATCCGGATCCAGGCCTGGATCAAAGGGGACGCTCCGGTGCCGAAGTCGCCCGTGTCGAAGGCCCAGGGTCACCAGCCGAGTCCGGGGGGCCCAGAGGCGCGCCAGCGGAGTCGGGCTGCCCAAAGATGGCGTGCATCACTTCGTAAAACTAACAAAGCTGGGCTGGAGTCGCTCCAGGTCCCGGGTGTAAGAAACTGGCTCTATATATACTACACCGAAATGAGGTATAGTGTGTATAGAGTCCAAGTGTCCCCAGAGGTAGGCAGAGGTAGGCAGAGGTTAAAGTTACATAGAACCGTACTCTCTATTTGTGGTAAAGTGGTCGAGCATTAATGCAGTATCAGAGGACAGTGTTAAGCATTTGATGTACACCCTCAGGCCGCAAATGAATTCACACACTCAAGAACTGAACTCTAGGCCAATTGTTTTTGTTAAAAAAATATACTGTTTTATTTCTAGAACCAAGCAAACCTGGCATAGGTAAGCATTAAATACGTTACAGTAATAAGTTGCTGAATGTAGAACAGTTTGAAAATGCAATAGGAATTGTACTTTGTGTGATTTACAGGGGATGCAGTAGGTTGCAATACTTAGCAAATACAGTACATTGAAACAAATAGCTCCTAGGGTTTAGCTCAGGGCAATTGGGGTTGCAGGTCAGCACAAAAGGTGCACTCTCAGCGGCAATGGGGCAGCTAGGTGCAGAGTGCCGTTTTGGCACCGGTCTCCCTGTTTTCTATGGAGTCTCCCTGGTCAAAATAAACACTGCAGGCTCAGGGGTGAAGATCTTTTGGGTGCGACCACCACTTCGAGGGGTAGGTTGGGATGTCTTGGGTTGGCTAGGCGCCGTTGGTTGGGGCACACAAGACTGTGGGGGTTGGGTGCAGGGGTGCCTTTTGGCATCAGAAAGTCTTACCCAGTCTTGTCGCGTTAGAGGGGATCCTCTGGCTTGAGGCTGCAGGCGTCGGCTGGGGTCTTGAGGCTGGTCTGGGATCTCTGGATCTTGGGTCACAATCGCCGGGGCGACCTCCTCGTCGTGTTTTCCCACTTGATCTCGGGCTGGGTTCGGCGGGTGCAGAGTGTGCTGGATTTGCGGTGTCCGGCCGGAGCCAGAGGTTGCAGTTGAACAAATCGGGTGTTCACGGGAGAAGCAGTTTTTGGAAGTTAAAGCAGCAGGTCCTCTGGGGTTTTTGAGGCTGCAGGAGACACTGGGATTTCACAGGAGAAGGTTCAAGGGGAGACAGGCTGGTAGGGCTGGGGTCAAGTCTGTGGGCGTCGTCCTCTTTGTTAGCTCTGCACGTTCTTCGGTCCTTCTTACCTTCTTTCTTGTCGTTTCTGGATCTCAGGAAGGAAGTTTCAGGGTTCCCCCTAAATACTAGATTTAGGGGTGTTACAGGTAGGTAGAGGGCAAGGACCAATGGGTCCCTTCCCTGGGGTGGGTACACCCCCTATTCTGCTACTCTCCAGTGGGAGGGGGGGCAGGAGCCTGTCCATGGTTAGCCGAGTCCCCCCATCCTCAAGATGGCGGGGACTCGAGGTTGTGCTTCATCTTGCCTCCCTCACCTTAGGGGTAGAGTTGGCAGAGGTGGGCACACCTGCATCCTCACTTGTTTTTCCTGGTTTCTCCCGCCCAAAGTGGGGGAGGGGGGAGTGGGTAGAACCAGTGGAGACCAGTTGCTTAAAGCAGCAAATGGTCTGGAGAGTCTCACAAAGGCGATATGCCTTTGAAGCTTCCCCTTCGTGAAACCTGCCCATCCTGAGGGAGGAGGCATGGCACCTTGTCCCAGGATGTGCATTGTTTCAGGCCCCCGAGAGCAGCAAGCTCTCGACCCAGGGGTCCAGAAACATGTCTGGTGGTGGAAGCCTAAGCAGCCACTCAGTCAGGTCACTAGGAGTTTGTCGAGTTTCAGGGGGCATCTTTAAGATGCCCTATGTCGTGCATTTTACATTAAATCCCACACTGGCACTAGTGTGGGTTTAATGTGCTGAGAAGTTTGATACCAAAATTCCCAGTCTTCAATGTAGCCATTATGCTGCTGTGGAGTTCGTAATGACAAACTCCCAGCACCATATACTCCTAATGGCAGCACTGCACATACAGTGCCCAGGAATAGCCCGGGGTACAGGGCTCATGCACATGTACCCTCACCACTGGCATAGGGCACCCAGCTAGAGGGGTGACTGATGTATGCCAGGGCAGTGGTTTGTGGGCATGGCACACAGGATGTGTGCCATGTTGACTCTTCACTTTGTTCTGCACCAAGACACGCAGCCTGCAAAGGCAGTGTGTGAGTGTCAGGGTACAGGGCCTCTAAGGTTGGCACAATAAGTGCTGCAGCCCTTGGAGGCCTTCTCTGGTCACAGTGCCCTGGGTACCTATGGTACCATTTACCAGGGGTTTACATGTGGCCAGAGATGCCAATTGGGTTTAGGCTTCAATGCAGTTTTAGGGAAGGAACATAGGCCCTGGGTACCTGATTAGCAGGAGTCCAGGGCACACTCAGTCAAAGAACATCAGCAATTCAGCAAAAAGTGGGGGCATACCATGCAAGAAAGACGTCACTTTCTCACAAAACCATTACCCCCCCCCAAACGAAAGATGATGAGACTAACCTTGCCCTAGAGAGTCTTCATTGTCTAAGTGGAAGATCCTGGAAAATCCATCTGCATTGTCATGGGCAGTCACAGGTTTGTGTTCCACTTCAAATTCCATTCCCTGTAGGGGGATGGACCACCTCAACAGTTTAGGATTTTCTCCTTTCATTTGCATTAGCCATCTGAGAGGTCTGTGATCAGTTTGAACTAGGAAGTGAGTACCAAACAAGTATTGTCTCAACTTCTTCAGGGACCAACCCACATAAAGACCTCCCTCTCAATGGTACTCTAACGCTGCTCCCTGGGGAGAAGCTGTCGGCTTATAAAAGCAACAGGTTGGTCTTGGCCTTCATTGGTCTGGGGTAGGACCACTCCTATCCCTAGCTCATAGGCATCAGTCTGCACTATGAACTGCTTGGTTTAATCTAGAGCCTTCAGAACTGGTTCTGAGCACATTGCTTCTTTCAGGGTGTCAAAAGCCTTCTGGCAACTAACTGTCCAGTTAAACTTTTTGGGCATTTTCTTGGAGGTAAGATGTGTGACGGGAGTCACAATGGACTCATATCCCTTCACAAACCTCCTTTAGTACCCAGTCAAGCCAAGGAATGCCCTGACTTGGGTCTGGGTTGGTGGAGCTGCCCAGTCCAGGATGGCCTGGATCTTGGGCTGTAAGGGCTGTACCTGGCCTCCACCAACAAGGTGGCCCAAGTACACCACATTGCTCTGCCCTATCTGGCATTTGGTTGCCTTTATAGTTAGGCCTGCAGTTTGCAGGGCGTTTAAAACCTTCCCAGGGTGGATCAGGTGATCCTGCCAGGTGGAACTAAAGACAGCAATATCATCAAGATAAGCTACACTAAAGGACGACAACCCAGCAAGGACTAGGTTCACCAACCCCTGGAAGGGGGCAGGGGCATTCTTTAGACCAAAGGGCATAACAGTGAACTGATAGTGCCCATCAGGTGTGGAGAATGGTGTTTTATCTTTTGCTCCTGGGGCCATGCCAATCTGACAGTACCTTGCAGTTAAGTCAAAGGTACTTAGATATTTGGCTGCCCCCAATTTGTATATCAACTCATCTGCACTTGGTGACAGAGTTGAGCCCTCTAGAGTCCACACAGAATCTCATTTCTCTCTTTCCACCCTGTGGATGAGGTTTGGGGACTAGAACCACTGGGCTGGCCCAGGGGCTCTCAGAGGGTTCAATTACCCCTAACTCCAGCATCTTGCTGACTTCAGCTTTGATGCTTTCCTGGACTTGGTCCGACTGTCGATAGATTTTGTTTTTGACAGGTGCACTGCCACCAGTGTCCACATCATGGGTACACTAGTTTGTCAGACCAGGGGTCAGGGAAAAGAGCTTAGCATACTGCTTCAAGATTTGCTTGCAGTCATTCTGCTGTTGGGCAGAGAGGGTGTCTGAAAAGACAACTTCATCTACTGACCCATCTTTTGGGCTGTAGGAGAGGAGGTCAGGGAGAGGTTCACTCTCTGCTTCCTGGTCCTCATCAGTCACAATCAGCATGGTGATGTCAGACCGGTCATCGTAGAGCTTTAGGCAGTTCACATGGATAACCCTTTTGGGTGTCCTTCCTGTGCCCAGGTCAACTAAGTAGGTGACCTCACTCTTTTTAGCTAGGATAGGGTAAGGGCCACTCCATCTGTCCTGGAGTGCCCTTGGTGCCACTGGCTCCAAAACCCACACCTGTTGCCCAGGTTGAAATTCAGCCAGTGCAGCTTTTTGGTCATACCAGTGCTGCTGAAGTTCCTGGCTGGCCTCAAGATTCCTGGATGCCTTTTCCATGTACTCAGCAATTCTGGACCTTAGGCCAAGCACTTAGTCCACAATATCTTGTTTGGGTTCTTGGAGAGGCCTCTCCCAACCCTCTTTTACAAGATTAGATTAGATTTTAGATTAGATTAAAATATTTATAAAGCGCATGACTGCCTCGGCAAAAAGGCATCCCAGCGCTGGAGCAGGACAAGGCGGAAAGCATAAGCAGGGGTTAGATCTGAGAGAAGAGCCAGGTTTTCACGTGGCGTCTAAAGGTCTTGTGATCTGGTTTGGCGCAAATGTGAAAGAGAAGAGAGTTCCAGAGAGCAGGTGTCAGTCGTCTAAAATATCCGCCGCCAGATCTCGCTATACGTATACAAGGAGTACGTGCAAGACACTAGTTTACTGATCGCAGCACACGCGATGGAGTGTACAAGGTACACAGATCATTAAGAATGTCTGGGGCTAATCCTGTCAGTATCTTGTGCGTGGTACAGAGCGTCTTGAAGCTCACCCGTTGTTCGATAGGCAGCCAGTGAAGACGATAGAGAAGGTTAGAGGCGTGGCTGAATTTCAGGAAGGCATTCTGGACCCGCTGCAATCTCTTAGCCACTGATTTATTGGATCCGAGGAAGAGCACATTGCAGTAGTCCAGGCGGGCCAGGATAGAAGCTTGAATAATCAACTGGCGTGTTTGGGCATCAAAAAGTCCCAAAATCGGTCTCAGGCCACGTAGTATCCCAAAGCATTTCCCAGTCACTGATTTAGCGTGTATTTCAAGATTAAGATCTTTATCCAGTATGAAACCCACTTTTTCTACCATCGGTTTAGGATCAGGGGGGTTAGCCAGTGCCGAAGGCCCCCATTCATTTGTCCAGAGATGAGATTCTCTGCCCACCAGAAGGATTTCTGATTTGGTGGAATTTAATTGCAGACAGTTGGCTGTCATCCATTCTGCAATGGCGGAGATATCTTCTTTGAATTTTTGTTTGTCTTGAGTGTTTTATTTTGGATAAGGCGATCACCAGTTGGGTGTCATCGGCATATGACACCAGGGAGATTCCTCTTGCCTTAGCCATCCTGGACAGAGGGCTCATATAAATGTTAAAGAGCGCAGGGCTCAATGCGGAGCCATGGGGAACCCCACAACGGAGCGGGTGGACATGAGAGGAGAAAGGGAGATATGTCACTTGAAGCGTCCGATCAGACAAGAAGGAAGAGAGCCAAGCCAATGCAGTATTTCCAAGTTCTATCTCCTCCAAACGGAGGAGCAGGATTTCATGTGAGACTGTGTCAAATGCCGCGCTTAGATCCAGCAGCACCATGGCTGACGTGCTGCCGGCATCTAGCGCGGATTTGAGGTGTTCCACCACAGCTAACAGGGCTGACACTGAGCTATACCGTGGTCGGAAACCGTTCTGTGAGCTGTCAAGAATATTATTAGTTTTTAAGAATTGCGTTAGCGTGGAGTTCACATGAGCTTCCAAGATCTTAGAAAGAAAAGGGAGTAGTGAAATTTGACGGTAGTTTTCCGATTTGGAGCAGTCGAGGGCGTGTTTTTTGAGCAGGGGGACCACTTTAGCATGCTTCCATGACTTGGGCACTATCGCAGTGGATAGGGATAGATTAAGTAACTACAGGCATGCAGGTAGGAGATCAGATTGAATTTTCCTGAAAGCCTCTGGTTTTAGAGGATCATCAGGGGATCCAGGTTTGATTTTAGCCACTAGTCTCTCTAGTTCATTAAAGGGAATAGGGGGAAAAGATGCAAGAAGGGTAGATTCAGGGGCGAGATAAGCATCCCTTCTGCAGACACTGGGGGAAGTATTATGCCCAAACTTTAGATAAATGTCTCGCACTTTCTTCAAAAAAGAAGGTCGCCAGCTCCTCACAGTGTTGATTAGAGGAGATAGTATTGCCAGATTCCGCTGGTGGGGTGGTCCGATCCTTTAGCAGTGAGAATATCGTTTTACTACGGTTAATACTAGTGGAGATCAGACTGGAATAGTGTGCTGCTCTGGTTTTGCGCACCATCTTATGGTATGATTTGATAGCTGTTCTGTATAATGTATTGGCCTGGAGGTCATATGATTTTCTCTCGGATCTTTCCAAATGTTACCGTTTTTTCTAGCCAGCGTAAGTTCTTCGTTAAACCACGCATTGGCTTGAGTGCTTTTGGAATGGGTAAGTTTGATGGGAATGCACGTGTCTAGGGCTTGGATAATCCATTTTGGAAAGAGCGCATCAGCCTCTTCCACGTTGTTTGATTCTATCAGAGTTTTTGCGCTTAGAGCTGTTAGCAAGTCTGCTTGATCAAATTTGTGCCACAGAAGTTTAACTGTGGGCTGCTGGTTGGGCGGAGATTTAGCACCAGCTAACGTTAGCTGCATCGGAACGAGGAAATGATCTGTCCAGATCATAGGGACCGGAGTTAACACTTCCAGTGACTCTAGATTGGAAAATACAGGGTCTAGGAGATGTCCTGCTCTATGTGTCGCACTAGGGGCCAGTTGAGTCAGCTGACAGTCAGCCAGGTCCCCAATAAAACTGAGAATCTCCGGGGAGTTATGCAAGTCTAGGTGAAGGTTTAGATCGCCTATGATATTAAAGTTGGCGGTTTGTAGGGCTAGAGCTGTCACCATATTTATCAGGGCTTCTTTGAAGCGTTTAGATGGACCGGGCGGACGATAGATGATAAGGCCAGAGAAGGTGAAGTTAGCACTTAGAGCAATTTTAAAGAGTGCGCTCTCAGAATCAGGGAGGTCTAAGGGAGAAAGACTACAAGAGTGGACTGATTTATATATAATTGCGATACCACCTCCTCTCCCTCCAGTTCTCTCTATACTCCATATAGCGTAACCTGTAGGAAGGACGAGAGCGGGGATGGCCACGGATGACGCGCATAGCCACGTTTCCGTTAAAAAGAGAATCTCAGGTGAGTGTTCCTGGAGAAGATCTAATACTTCCGCATGGTGTTTAGTCAGAGGGCAGCAATTAATGCTCAAAAAGGTATATGACGACATCATAGGGCCACATAGTGTAGCGTGCTTCACGGGAACCAGTCTAAATGTGCAGTGCTCATAGATAGGGGGGCACTCATCTGGGGCCCAGCTATGCGTCCCACACGTATCTTCACTTTATAGGGCCCTTAATTCTTCCCCAGAGTAACAGTCTTTGGTCATTAAGAGATGCAGGGTCCCTGGCTCCTGGCGACGACCAGGCACAGACGGCCTTGCCTTTGGCACGCCAGCGGCGCATCCGCTGCGCTTCCTTGCGCCAGTGTGCATTTGAGCCTTGGGGAGCTCAACAGGCTCCACCCGTGCTGCCTGCTGATCGGCTAATAACCAACAAATCAGCGTGTTAGACGTGTAAAGTCAGGAAATGAAAGCAGCCACACGAAAGAACCAAAAGCGTGTGGGCAAGGTAATGCAAAGTTCTTTTTCAAAGTGAAGGGTGCAGTTTGTAATTTGCGATTTGTACTTGTAAAGCGCACTAATACCCATGGGTGTCCTGGCGCTGTAACGCATACCGCTGTGGAACCCTTCCTGGCTTTTCCCTGTGAAATGTCCACTCCTGGGCACCCCCAAGGTGAAGTTAGGCATCCCAGCACTGTTGGGGCCGTTGTGGAGATTAAGCAAACTATTGCCCAAAGTTGCAGAGTGGGACCCATGATTAGAATAGGCACCGAGGCGAGAATGATCAGGTCCGAGGAAATTGAGCCCAAGACCCACCGAGGCGGGAATTGAACCCTGGTCCCGGGCCAGGCCTCTGCATCAGGGGCTGCCGCTCTAACCATTGAGCCACACTTCTCCACAGTTTGGCAGAATTGTGAGTGCAATTTTAAAAGAATAAAAGCAATTTCTCAAAATCGTTCCCCCAACAATTCCCCAATTACAGTCACCGCAATGTCAGCCGCGCGTCCTAGCGCCAGCGAGCTTTTGAAGCCTAGGGGAGCTCAACAGGCTCCGTCCGTGCTGCCCGCTGATTGGCTAAGAACCAACCAATCAGCGTGTTAAACGTGGAAAGTCAGGAAATTAAAGCAGCCACACAAAAGAACCAACAGCGTGTGGGCAAGGTAATGCAAAGTTATTTTTCAAAGTGAAGGGTGCACTTTGGCAGAATTGTGAGTGCAATTTTAAAAGAATAAAAGCAATTTCTCATAGATTGTTCCCCCAACAATTCCCTAGTTACAGTCACCGCAATATCAGACAGAGTGGTCCCCTCACAGGATGGCCAAACAGAAGTTTAAAGGGGAAAACCCTACTCCCTTCTGTGGCACTTCTCTGTAAGCAAAAAGCAAGCACGGTAAGAGGACATCCCATCTCCTTTTGAGTTGAATCTCTCAACAAGACCATTGGTTTATGGGTGATATGGTGTAGTACAATTGTACTGCACTCTTTCCATATGTGTTTCAGGTAAGCAGACATGAAGTTGGAACCTCTGTCTGAAACCACCTCCTTAGGAAACCCTACCCTGGTGAAGACACCAATGAGGGCCTTGGCTACTGCAGGAGCTGTAGTAGTGCTAAGTGGACTTGCTTCAGGATACCTAGTGGCATGATCCACTACCACTAGAATTAATTTTTCCCTGACGCTGTGGGAGGTTTAAGTGGACCCACTATGTCCACACCTACCCTTTCAAAGGGAACCCACACCACATGCAGGAGTATCAGGGGGGCCTTTGGGTGGCCACCTGTCTTGCCACTGGCTTGACAGGTATCACAGGAGCTGACAAACGCCTTCACCATTTGGTGCATCTTGGCCCAGTAAAAGTGGCTAACTAGCTAAACCAAAGTCTTGGTTTGGCCCAGATGTCCAGCTAGGGGGATGTCATGAGCTAAAGTTAGGACAAACTCCCTGTACTTGTGTGGCACTACCACTTTCCTGGAAAATACCTGGCACCACGAGAAAACACCTGACAGCCACGCAGTTCTCAAAACCGCCAGCCGCAACCACCACCACCTCATCAGGACCACCAAGAAGGCCGCCTTCACGAACCGCCTCGACAACGCACACAACAGCAAGGAGCTCTTCAACATCGTGAAGGAACTCTCCAACCCCAGCTCCAACACCAACGACATCCCCCCGTCACAAGCCCTGTGCGACGCCCTTGCTGCCTTCTTCCACCGCAAGATTACGGACAATCAGGGCTGTGGAGTATAGGGAGTCGTTTGGGACCCACCCCCCTGTGCAGGTTTTTGGGGCCCTTTGGAAGTCTCAGACTTTTTATCTTGGGGATTCTCACCACCTTTCCCTTGGGGAGGTTTTGTAACCGCTTTCTTTTGGTCACCCCCAGTGGTTGTCCTAGTCACACTAGTCTTGACCCAGTGGTCTGCCGTCTTTCCCAATTCTTGGGGAGAAATTAGACCTAGGTCTACCAAATGCCGACGTATTTTTTTATTTGTGCAATTACTTAATATATGTTCCTTCATAAATAAATCGTAAAGTCCGGTAAAGTCATGCACATTGTGTCCAGTTAACCAACAATCTAGTGTCTTTACTCTGTAGTCTAGAAAATAAATCCAGGACTGGTTCTGGGTTTTGTGAGCCCCCCTGAATCTAATTCTGTTCTCCTCAGTGGTGAATCCAAATCCCTCAATCAAAGTTTTCTTCATGAGATCACAGGACCCAGCATCTGGCCCAGATAGGGTCAGTAGCTTGTCTCTGCAGTTACCAGAGAACAGTTCCCAGAGGAGTGCCCCCCAGAGAGGTTTCTGCACCTTTCTCATGTCACAAGCCCTCTCGAAGGCTGTGAACCATTTGGTGATGTCAGCACCCTCCTCAAATGTAGGGACAATCCCTTTGGGGACTCTAGGATCATAACACTGCTCTTTATCCTTGTTATTTGTATTGCTACCACCATTGATGGGTGCTAAACCCATCTCCTTTCTTTCTTTTTTGCAGAGCCAGGAGTCTGGACTCTAAATCCAATCTTTTAGCCAGCCTTGCTAAAAGGCTGTCTTCCTCATTGAGGTTGTAATCAATGTCCTCACCAGAGCCTGGATCTCCTGTGTGGCCTCCAGGTCCCCAGGGGCTCATTCTTGGAGTTAAGGGTATGGTGACCTTTCCTCCCTAGGAAGTGATGAAGGTGAGTACCTATCTCTATCCTTCTCACCTCCTTCCTCTTCTGATTAATCATCACCATTCTCAGAAGTGTGGGCCTTAGCATACTCAACCAACAGCTCCTGGAGCTTTTATTTGGTTGGATGTGCGCCCATGGCTATGTTTTTAATTTTACATAAGGACCTTAACTCCTGAAAAGACAGGTGAAGGTAAGGGGTGAAGTCGAGCTCCTCAACCATGTCCTGTATGTTATCATCGTTATCTTCACTAATAGCTGGGTTCTGCTTTTGAGACATTCTAACAAAAAGTTCTAACCCCTCTACCCTTGACTATAGTGCCTTTATATTTTCTAAAGTTCTGTTGTGTGATCAGCTGGTAACCAAGTAGTCCAGCAAATGCAAGTTGTGTATCCCACCACTGATCCACCAATGTAAGAAACTGGCTCTATATATACTACACCAAAATGAGGTATAGTGTGTATAGAGTCCAAGTGTCCCCAGAAGTAGGCAGAGGTTAAAGAACCTTACCCTCTCAAGTGGTAGCTTGGTCGAGCAGTAAGGCTGTATCAGAGGACAGTGTTAAGCATTTGATGTACACACTCAATCAGCTAATGAATTCACACGCTCGAGAACTGAACTCTAGGCCAATCAAAAATATACTGTTTATTTTCAGAACCAAGCAAGCCTGGAACAGGTAAGCATTAAATACTTCTCAGTAATAAGTTACTGGATATAGAACAGTTTGAAAATGCAACAGAACTTGTACTTTGTTTGATTTACATGGGAGCAGTAGTATGCAACACTTGGCAAATACAGTACATTAGAATGAATATGCTTTTTCAATAAATTGCAGGTAAGTTACTTTTACATTACTTTTTCTAACTCAGTGCTGGATGCCTAGATTTAGCACTGGGACATTTCATGCAAACAGTTTAGAAAATATGTTTTTGTTATTTGTACGATTTTTAAGGAATAACTTAGTTTTCAAAACTCCACACTTAGTCGTTTTTTGGAGGGAAAATTGTCAACTTTATACTATGTAGAAAAAACAGGTTATCAGTTTGCAGGCAAGTAAACGCCAGTGGAAGTTAAGGTTCTGGGGTTAGACTTAGGGGTCTCCCAGGGACAGAGATTCACTGTTGTTGCACCCTCGGCGGCACTAGGGCGGCTGGTTGCAGAGTGTTGAGGCCCAATGTTATCCAAAGGGGAATAGGGGGCCTCTGGTTGGTGGCTGCTGGCAAGCAGGCCACTGGGTGTTGTGGGAGCAAAGCTCCTAGGGTTAAGGTCAGGGCAAGTTGGGAACCAAAGTAACACCAAAGGTGCACCCCAGCGGCACTAGGGCGGCCGGGTGCAGGGTGCCCTGTTGTTTTCAATGGAGAACCTTCGGGACAAAGAAACACTGCAGGCTCGGGGGCGAAGATCTTCCATGTGCAACCACCACTTCGAGGGGTAAGTTGGGATATTGAGGGTTGGTTAGGCATTGTTGGTTTGAGCACACAAGGCCGTCGGGCGTCGGGTGCAGTGGTGCCTTTGGACGTCGGATTTTCTTACCTGCTCCGGTCGCGATAGGTGGGGGTCCTCTGGATTGAGGCAGCAGGCGTCGTCTGGAGGCTTGAGGCAGGTCAGGGGTCGCCGGATCTCGGGTCAGGATCTCTGGAGGGGACCTCCTCGGGCCGAGTTTGGCGAGTACAGAGTGGGCTGGATTCGCGTTTAGGCTGCAGTGTAAACACGGCAAGTGTTCACGGGAGAAACAGTCTGGAAAGTGAAGGCAGGCAGGTCCTCCGGGGTTTGTGAGGTTGCTGGCTGCTGGACAAGTCGGAGTTTCGCAGGAGCAGGTTCGAGGGGAGACAGGCCTGTAGGGCTGGGGCCAAGTCAGTGAGCGTCATCCTCTTGTTAGCTCTGTACGGCTTCTCGTCCTTCTTCTCTTCTTTTCTTGTGGTTGCTGGATCTGAGGAAGGAAGGTTCAGGGTGCCCCTAAATACTAAATTTAGTGGTGTTACAGGTATGTAAAGGGCAGGGACCAATGGGTCCCTTCCCAGGGGTGGGTACACCCACTATTCTGCCACTCTACAGTGGGAGGGGGCAGGAGCCTGTCCCTGGTTGGAGGGGTACCCCCATCCTCAAGATGGCAGGGACTTGAGGTTGTGCTTCATCTTGCCTCCCTCACCTTAGGTGTAGAGTTGGCAGAGGTGGGCACACCGCTCTTCCTCACTTGATTTTCCCCGCTGGTTCTCCCGCACAAAGTGAGGGATAGAACCAGTGGGGACCAGTTGCTGAAAGCAGCAAATGGTCTGGGGAGGCTCACAAAAGCCGTATGCCTTTGAAGCTTCTCCTTTGTGAACTCTGCCCATCCTGGGGGAGGAGGCTTGGCACCTCGTCCCAGGATGTGTATTGTTTCAGGC
Source organism: Lissotriton helveticus (assembly GCF_964261635.1). Taxonomy (NCBI): domain Eukaryota; kingdom Metazoa; phylum Chordata; class Amphibia; order Caudata; family Salamandridae; genus Lissotriton; species Lissotriton helveticus. The sequence continues at coordinate 337,560,922 of NC_136057.1, read as the reverse complement.
CCCCGAGAGCAGCAAGCTCTCGACCCAGGGTTCCAGAAACATGTCTGGTGGTGGCAGCCTAAGCAGCCACTCAGTCGGGTCACTAGGAGTTGGTCGAGTTTCAGGGGGCATCTCTAATATGCCCTCTGTTGCGCATTTTACATTAAATCCCACACTGGCATCAGTGTGGGTTTATTGTGCTGAGAAGTCTGATACCAAACTTCCCAGTCTTCAGTGTAGCCATTATAGTGCTGTGGAGTTCGTAATGACAAACTCCCAGCACCATATACTCTTAATGGCAGCACTGCACTTACAGTGCCCAGGAATGGACCTGGGCACTGTAGGGGTACAGGGCTCATGCACATGTACCCTCACCACTGGCATAGAGCCCCCAGCTAGAGGGGTGACTGATGTATGCCAGGGCAGTGGTTTTTGGGCATGGCACACAGGGATGTGTGCCATGTCGACTCTTCACTTTGTTCTGCACCAAGACATGCAGCCTGCAAAGGCAGTGTGTGAGTGTCAGAGTACAGGGCCTCTAAGGGTGGCACAATAAGTGCTGCAGCCCTTAGAGGCCTTCTCTGGGCCACAGTGTCCTGGGTACCTATGGTACCATTTACCAGAGGCTGACATGTGGCCTAAGATGCCAATTGGGTTTAGGCTCCAATACAGTTTTAGGGAAGGAACATAGGCCCTGGGTACCTGATTAGCAGGAGCCCAGCGCACACTCAGTCAAAGAACAACTGCAATTCAGCAAAAAGTGGGGCATACCATGCAAGAAAGAGGTAATTTTCTTAAACCGGAAGGGGAGGAAAACCCGGAGCCACGGGAGGGGCATCACCAGCATCCCTTGTTGGCCGATGGACGGGGAGAAGTCGAAGAGCGACGATGCTTCTTCGACTTCTTCTTGTGCTTCGACTTACCTGACCAAGAGTGCGAAGACTTAGACTGGTGGTGGCACCGCGACCGATCCCTCGACCGCTAACGGCGCAGAACAGACTGCTGAGCCTCGAGAAGATTCCAGGACCGCTCCAGCAAAGATTCATGGTCCGGCAGTCGGAGCACGAGTTGGGGTTATGGTTGCGCTCCAGGCAGAATAGGCACATGCGGTGCGGATCAGTCACCAACATCAGTCGGCTACAGGATCCTCAAGCCTTGAAGCTGGGCATCCCTCGTGCACCAGGTGTCGATGGGCTTAAAAAACGATGTAGACAAACGTCAAGAAAAAGTCAGTCAAAAAGTGACTGGGGGATACCACTCTCTCTGGATCTGCGCTTGCTGGCGAGGAAAAAGAAAGAACTGACGTCAGCGCACGAGGGCGGCGTCTATGTAGCTACCGTGACGTCATCCCGGCGACCGCGACACCAATGACTAACGCGGAGTTGACCAACGCCAGACGCGCAGGCGTACTCCTGACGAAAAACTTTCTGTATCCAGTCTGATGCCTGGGGGGAATTCTAAGCTAAGGATTCTATAACTAACTGTTTCTTTCAGAAACATAAATTCGATATGGCAAAATAATATAAAAATGGGAGGAACATGATTCCATAATAATGCAATTAGGGTAGCCATTTGATCATAAAATGTGAATTCACTTCTTTTTCTTTTATGAAGCAGTGCAAGGGATCAGTCTGATTTCACGTGGTAGGGAATTCCAAATTTTTGGGGCAATACCCGAGAAGGCTCTGTTGCATGTTTTCTTTTTATGGAATATATGTGGTTTAAGCAGCAAGGAGCTGTTACTTCTAGAGCATCTGTCTCCACCAGATAGTTCATATTTTTGTGCTAAGTGTGTTTGGTGTATTGCAGTGTATGGCTTTAAGAGTCATGCGAGCAAAATTTTGTTGTATTCTTGCCTTAAAAAGGTAGCCAGTTCTGGGATTTTAGATCCGGAGAGATGGGTTTGTTTCTTTTAGTTCCAGTGACGAGTCTGGCAACAGCATTAAACGAGGTCTTAGAGGCACCAGCATGGTTCTAGGGAGTTTACAAAGAGTTGCACTTCCATAATCCAATCTTGCAATGCCTCAGGGTTGGACCGTTGATTTGAAATTGTCATGAGAGAGGAAAGGTTTTAATTTCCTTAGAATGTTCATTTGGTAGTTTGCTCCTTTGGTGGCAGAACTGATGTGCTTCTGCATTTTCTAGTACTTGTCTAATGCTAATTCCCAGAGATTTTGCGGAATGGATGTAAGGATAGCAGTTGAGAGCCATTAAATGCTTCAGTCATAAATCCACCTTGGATTTGTGATTGGGTGGGGCGATGAGGAGGAATAATGTTTTGATAGTTTTTAGTTTGAGATGGTTATATGTTAGCCAGTTATGCCTATTATGTAGAGCTGTACTGAGGGACCTGATGTCATCTGGGGAGGAGATTTTCAAATACAGTTGGGTGTCGTCTGTGTACATGTGATATTGAATGTTTGAGGCTTTCAAGGAATCTGCTAGAGGCTCAATGACCAGGCTGAAGAGAGTAGGTGGAGAAGGACCCTTGAGGAACCCCTAAGGTGACCGATGTAGCAAATGACAGTGATTGATTCACCTTAACTCTTATGGATCTGTTGTGGAGGAATGAAGTGAGCCAGTGTGGTATGGTTACTGACAGCCCCATCCTATGTTTAAGTAAATCTAGTGAACTGTTGTGTTAAACAGAATCAAACGCAGAAGAAAGGTCAAGGAGGATGAGAAGGCACACTTCATTTTTATGCAGCATTTTCAGAACGTCATCAACTATGAGCATGAGCGCTGATTCAGTGCTGTGGCCATGACAGAAGCCACACTGGAATGGGTCTAGAAGTTGGAATTGACCTATTTTGTTGCAATGATGGACCTGAACACAGTTCTCTAGGAGCTTCCCTAGGGTGGGAATGTTGGAGATGGGCCGAAAATTGTTAAGGTCCAGGCCATCTGCATCAGGTTTTCTTAGTATGGGGGTTACCTGCCCTACTTTTAGGAAATCTGGGATAGTGACTTGGTGAAGAGAAGCATTAACTATCTTTTTTCCAGACTGGGAGTAGAGAAGATGTGATCTTCCTGAAGATATTCAGAGGTAACAGATCTATGAAGTGATACCAGGGTTTCAATGCTGTACGAAAGTTGTGGATATCGCTTAAATGAGGGAAGTGAATGAATGCTAAAAAGCATTGTTTTTGAGGGAATGCCCTCTGTGAACCCCAGACTCAATTATCGATTAAGGGGGGCGGACTGGTGTGAGGAATGATCTGAAGGAGCATCCTTGCTGTCTGCAGATCATCCTCGATTTTTTTGTTTTGCTCAGGAAGAAGGAAGCAAAATCAATGCATTTCGGAAGAATGTTTGACCCATTGCAAGAAGGATTGGGATGATTGATCAAGTTCAGAACTTTTTTTAGGACTGATTTTGGTTAGTTCCAGTTGGGTTCTGAAGAAATTAGCTTTCAAACTTCTAATTTGTTTATTGTAGGTGTTTCTCATCGATCGTAGGTTTTTTGGGTGATCAATGGACGACGAGGATTTCCAAGCTCTTTATGCTAGTCTCAGGTTGCGTCTTTCCTCATTCAGGCTGTCGTTGAACAAAGGTTTAGAGTCTTTTCTAGATATTCTTTTTAATTGTAGGAGGATAACTGAGTCAAGAATGTTCAAGATGGAAGTGTTGTAGTGATCAGTGAGAAAGTTGACGTCTGCCATGTCCACTTGTGGGGAGCGGCGGACGGGGGAGGATCAGTAAATGGTTACTGAGGGCAGTCAGGTCATTAGGATTAGGTTCCACAGACTTCTTTCCCATTGTTTAGGTTTCTGTAGTTGGGACTTTTTTTAACTCACTGCCTTGGTGATGATGAAGGTAATACGGTGGTGACCTGATCGATCACAAGAGGTAATGGATTCAAGTTTGAATGTTGTTCTTTTTCGCAATGATTAAGACAAGGTTTCACCCTTGATGTGAGTATGGGTGTCACAGATTTGGAACAGCATGAGGTATGACAAAAAGGTTTTGAAGCTGTTCACAGCATGGTCATTCACATCATTTGAGTGTAGGTTGTAGTTTCCCAGGAAGATTCGGAGAGCTTACTGATCAGTGTTGGTTGAAATTATTTCTATGATTTGTTCAAGGAAAGGTGGTAGTCTACCAGGGAATGGTAGACTGCATGAAGTTTGCCAACAAGTCCGTTGTTACTAGCAATATCGATACCTAGGTATTTGTAAGAGGGAAGAGTAGCAGTATTTGACGGTTTCATGACAATGGTGTTACAGAAGATGCAGGCTACCCTATCACCTGGTCTGTTTGCCCTCTCTAGCCTAATGAGACTGTGACTACAGGGACCTAGGAGGTCTAGTATAGAAGCAGAGGCATCATTAAGCCAGGTTTCTGTGAGTATAAGGATGTCCAACTCATGAGTGAAAATGTGGTCAGAAGAATTTGGTGGATGCCTAACTGTGGATCTTCAGTTGAGGAGCATGTATTCGTCCATTTAAGATGAGCAGAGGCATTAGCTAAGGGAGACTATGTTAATGTACTTAAGATAGTCTTCGTTAATGGCTCTGGAATTATGCGTAGGTTCTGTAAGTGGATTAGCAGTAATAGTTTGAATTTGGGCCCTAATATCAGTTTCGGAATTCTTTGAGGGGTTATAGGAGATGAGGACGGCTTGAATGTACCAGTCAGTAAGTTGCTCAGTCAGTCTGAAAGGCTGAGGGAGCATTCAGAAAGGGTATGGGTTATCAAATCAGAAGAGAATGGTGAGGGAGGTGAGAGGGTGGCCTAGAGCAGAAATTAGCTGATTGTGCATGGGTATCCTTATGGATTAAGGGGAACCTGTTGGGCCTTTGAATGGCCACCAGCTCTACGGTAGTGGATGTGAGGCTCCGTAGATCTTCCTTGAGTTGACGAAGGTTAAGTGAGATCTCATCTAGTCTGGATTCCAGAGAGGAGTGGAAAGGTGTGGTCTTGATGGAAGGGCGTAGGCCGGTAGATGAAGGGAAGGCAACCGTAGTGGTTAAGAAATTTTGCTGGGCAAGGAGGTCCAGAAGAGAATCCATCTGTGTGGACTTAGATGGTAGCAGGGTAAGGAAGGGGTTTGAGCGCTGAGCGGGCATCATAAGAGACGCAATGTTAGTGGTGTTAGGGGACTCAGATTCCAAAGGAGTGTTTTCCTGGTATTATTGAGGCGAAGCAAGGAACATAGGGTACTTCATTGCGCTAGTCTTTTAGCGAAGATGAGATCCCTTGTAATAGTCCCTTTATTAGAGCTGAAATATGGGTCGGAAATAAGAGTTTCTGGGTGAGATTTGAGGAATCTATGTTTAAGTCTTTTAGAGGCATTCTTAGTAAAATTAGGAGGTTACTTATATTATGTAGGCATTATATCATGTTGGTTCTAGTTTAATATCTATTACTCTAGGCGCATTACGTCCCATATTACGCAAAGAGATAGGTTAACCAGGAAGGAGGGTTCCAGAAAGGAACCATGGCGTACTTCGGTTAGAGCTTTTTTCTGTGAAAAGTGAACAGTGTTAGTATTTTTTCCTATTTATTTTTTCTTCTTTTCCTCCTTCCTTTCCATGTTTAACTTCTTATATTTTGTCTTCCATTTTTCCTTCCTTTTTTTTTTTTCACAACAGATTTATTGATAAAGATGAGCATATGAATTAAGGTGGCATCCCACATTCAGGACGATACCACCAGGCATTGTAATTACAATCACAATATAAATCTGAGCGTTGAAACAATGAATCAATGGAATCAAGGATACACGAAAAGATTAACCCCACCTTCATCTTTTCAATAATCTACCCACCCAACTCCCTGAGCCCTCCCTCAACCCTCCCTAACCCCATGCATGTGTGTGTGAACCATGATGACGGAAGCTTTTGACGTGTCAAGTGTGTGTGCGGGAACGGGTTTCGCAGGAGCATATAGGGCTATAGGTCCTCCACCGGTTCCGTCGGGGGGTCCAGTGTCAACCCTCTGTAGTCCGCCCACCTCTTCCATATTTTGAAATGTTTACGAGGGCATCCTCGTGCCTCAAAGATTGGCCTCTCCAGGCCCATACAAAAGTCTAATCCTGCCTTCCATGCATTCAGGGGGGGGGCCTCACGTCCTTCCATGCTCGGGCCATGTCTCTTTTAGCTACCACCAGCCCCAGTAGGAGCAGATGCCGCTTATAGATATTACCACCAACCCCTTCCAGGATGTGTAATAGACCCAGGCGGTGGGTACGTGGGAGGGTCCAGCCCAGCACCTCCGACAGACAGCCCCAAACACCCCTCCAGAAGCCAACTAGTTTGGAGCACGACCACACTGTGTGGAGCAACGTACCCACCTCCGCCCCACATCTCAGACATTCCGGGGACCCAATCAGGCCCGCCCTCCACAGACGCTCTCGGGTATAGTAGGCCCTGTGTAGAACCTTGAACTGTATGAGGCGAAACCGTATCGCTATGGCCGCCCCCCTCGGGGATTCTAGTGCCTCCCGCCAATCATCCTCATCTAATGGTCCTACATCGGCCTCCCAGTGCGCCTTCAGCGGAAGAAGAGTGGATGAGCAATGCGTGACCATGGTCTGGTAGATGCGTGATACTTTTTTGTCCTCAAGATCGCCCATGAAGACCTTCGCTTCGATCGGGCTGAATTCCGGGACGAGTCAAGATTGGCTATACTGGGCGTCAGCACATGTCGGAATTGTAAATAACGAAAGAATTGAGATTGGTGCATATCAAATTTGGTACGAAGGGCCTGAAAGGACTTAAGAGTCGTCCCGGACATCACATGGCCGAGCTGCGAAATGCCTATAGAGTCCCAGCCATCAAAGCCTGACAGCTTAGACAGTTCCGGTAGTAACCCGTTGCGCCATAACGGCGTTTCCGCGGTCAGTCGACCCCACCAGCCCACGCGACGCAGTGCCTGTCGCCATATCGCAAATACAAGTTTAGTGACTCTCGGCAGTGGCCGACGTAGCCGGGATGAGTATAGAATGGTGTGGAGCGAGTGATCACCCATCAGCGCACGTTCCAGGGCATAGGCCGGATCTCCACCGTCACCATACCACCATTCATTTAAAACAAGGAGATGAGCGGCTTGGTAGTACGACTGTATATCCGAGGCGGCTAGGCCCCCACAATATGTGGACAGAAAACAAGTGCGCAGCGCTACCCTGGCAGCACCGCCAGCCCAGAGGAAGCGGCCCAGCACCGAGTTCACCTGCCAAAACCATTGGGGTGGGATAGGATACGGATGGTTCTGTAGTTGGTAGAGTAGGCGCGGTAGTGCAACCATCTTAAAGATAGCTGACCGGCCAAAGATCGATAGGGGCATCCGGGACCAAGTCTTGACATCCGTCTGGACCCGCTCCCAGACGGGCAGTAGGTTACGTTCCCAGGCCGTATCCGCCGAGTTTGATAGAAACACCCCGAGGTATTTCATACCAACTGTGGCCACTTGCAGTTCCGAAGCCCAGGGCTCCGTCACCGTGTCCCCATGTAGTACCCATAAGGTGGATTTACGTAAGTTCAGGTATAAACCTGAAACTTCCCCAAACAGTTGCATGACCTCCAGGACACGTGGGCCGGAGCGTTGTAGATCGGTGAGGAAGAAGAGGACATCGTCCGCGTACAATGCAATTCTATCCGATAGGGTGGCATTCCATTCGAAGCCCCGAATCAGCGCATCACTACGGACTCTGGCAGCTAGGGGTTCCATGGCTAAGGCAAACAGATAGGGGGAAAGAGGGCACCCCTGCCTAGTCCCCCGGCCAATGTGGAACGTCTCCGACACCGCCCCAGCGACGCGCACCGAGGCCGTGATGTCCGTATAAAGCAGTTTGACATAGGACCGGAAAATTGGGCCTAGGTTGAGCCACGATAGCAATGCAAATATGTACGACCAGCTGACCGAGTCGAAAGCCTTGTTGATATCGGCCAATAGCAACGCCGCCCGGTCCCCAAAGGCTCCAACAGCGTCTATCGCTGCCTGTGCCCGTCGGATATTATGTCGCGTCGCCCTGTGGGGCATGAATCCTGCCTGATCCGAGTGGACCAGATCCGTAATATACGGAGCCAGACGGTTTGCTAGGGCCTTGGCCAATATTTTTGCCTCGATATTGATGAGGGAAATAGGTCTATATGAGTCATGGCTACCCGGGGGTCTACCAGGCTTCTGAAATACCACTATTTCGGCATGGCGCCAATCTGGGGGCAACGCGCCCCGCGCTCTTGCCGCCTCAAGAACTCTGCGATAGTGGGGCCCCAGCTGTACGTGGAATTTCTTAAAAAATTCACACGGGTAGCCATTAGGGCCAGGAGCCTTGCCCGCATTGAGTTGCCCCAGAGCGTCTCCCAGCTCCTCCGCTGTGAGGGGTGCGTCCAAGGCCTTCCTGGCCTCGTCGGACACCTGGGTGGGCGGGAGGTCCGCGAAAAACCGGGCTAAATCGCCCTCAGGCAATTGGTCACATGAGGCGTATTGGGCTTCGAAGTACGTGGCGAAGCTCGCTGCCAACTCGTTAGGGTGAGTCAGTACCTCCCCATTGTCGTCTGTGATGCCCGGCAGCACGAGGGGTTGAAAGTTGTGTTGGCATAATCTATGGAGCATGGAGCACGACTTGTCCCCCCATTGATACACCCTACTTCTTGTGGCCAGCCACGCCTGCCTGGCTTCATCCATCAAGAGGGACGCGTACGATTGCTGTGCTTGTAGAAGCAGCCTCAGTCCGACCTCATCGCCACCCTCGCGGCGTTCCCGTTCAAGGGTCTCCACTCGCTCAGCCGCCACCGCAGTCTGTTCCCGGCGCCGCCTACGGGCCTCCGAGCACCATGCGATATCCACCCCACGTACGGTAGGCTTCATTGCTTCCCACACCACTTCTACGTCAGCCCCCTCTATCAGGTTTTCCCGCCAGTAGTGATCTATGGTTTCCCGCAAGTGTTTAGTATAAGCTGGCTGTAGCAGATGCCACGAGGACATCCGCCACCTGAACGGCTGCCGTTTTCGCAGGAGGTCCACGCTAACTGAAACTGGGGAGTGGTCGGATAATCCTCTCGGCAAGATGTCTGCGCTCTTCACCCTACTCAGGCATTCACGAGGTAAAAACACATAATCTAAGCGCGAGAATGACCCATGCACCGCCGAGACATAGGTATATTCACGGGTCGCTGGGTGCATATGTCGCCAAGCATCCACCCATCCCAGCCCCTCACTCATGGCATGCAGTCTGGTGGGTGGAAGGGAAAGGGGAGGAGTTGCAGTCGTCTCTTGGCGCCTCCGGCGATCCACACACACATCCATTACGTCATTCCAATCTCCCCCAATTACTGCCACTGACCCGGATATATCTTCCCATACAGAAAACAGTCTCTCAGCCAGGGCCCACTGTAGGGGGGGGGGGGCGTACACACTCCCAAACACTATAGGTTCCGTGCCCACCATGCCTTTCACAAACAGGTAGCGACCCTGGGGATCCACCCATTGTTTCTCATGGACGTATGGTATTCTACGGTGTATCAATATGGCTACTCCCCTGGATCCCCTCGAAAACCCGGCATGGAAAACCTGCTGATACCCAAACCTCTGCAGGCCCAGCGCCTTTGTGCCCATCATATGAGTTTCTTGGAGCAATAACACATCTGCCGCTGCACTCTTACCCCATCGCAACACTGCCCCACGCTTGATTTTGTCCAGTAATCCCCTGACATTCCACGTAATCACCCGCATAGAGTCTTCCGGAAGCCGCCGAGTCGAGTCAGCCATAGTCCTTTGGAGTCCACCACACGAGCCCCCCACTCCAGCGCCACCCACCCCACGTCACACGAATCATTATAACGACACACACATGCAGTGCACCATCCACCCCAGAGAACAGCTCCAACCCCCTAGCCCCACAATCCCCAACATTCCCCAACCCCAACTCAGCAGCCACAACCCTGACCGCCCGTCCCCTGCCTCCCCCCACCCTATACCCCAATGAACTATGAGGTACCTGTCGCGGCATGGGTAGTCCCGAGACCAAAACAGAGGGCTCAGGCCCATCCATACCAATGGATCCCAACATCCCAAAGAGGAACAGTGAACTCACCCCCTCCCCTCAGTGTCCCTCTCACAAACGGGAGAGTGGCAGCCACTATCATGGAGTCCCCGAACCCCACCCCACAACCTCGTCCACGCTCCGTAGATATTAGATGTACTGTCACAAGGCCGCGATACGGCTGAAGATACAGTGGGTCTCAGGCGACCAGGTGCGTCCATCTAGGATTGGCAGCAGTAATAGCAGAAGAGGGAGCCGAGGCCCCGGAGACTTCAGTGATCCGTGCTAGATTGTTCGGAGTCCTCGGTTCTAACAGTGTTTCGTGCGCCATCGGCCGAGGCTGAGCGCTTGCGTGATTTGGAGCGTTTGGTTCGTCCGTGTCTAGACGTCTGATCTCGCTGTGGCCGAGGCGCGCCCTCAGGGGAGCCTGGATTGAGCCCTGGTTGAGAATGTGGTCTGACCTGCACCGTTTCATCGGTCCATCTGAAAAGGTCCTCCGGCGTATCAAAGAACAGTGTCCGTGACTGGAAGATCACTCTCAGGCGCGCCGGGTACAGCAGGGAATATTGTAGCTTAAGGCCTCTCAACTTTGCCTTGGCTGCCATGAAAGAGTGGCGTTGCTGTTGGACGAGTTTGGTGTAGTCAGGGAAGATCAATATCTTTTGATTTTCACATAAGAGGGTTTCTTTATTTCTAGCTTCCCTCAGTATGGCGTCCCTGTCGTGGTAGTTCAACAGCCGTGCGATTACCGCCCTAGGCCGCTCGCCCTCAGGTGGTTTCTGCGTCAGGGCGCGGTGCGCCCTTTCAATAACGAAGCATGCAGACAGCGTCCCCGGGGGCATCCATGATTCTAGCCACTGTGTAAGGAACTGTTCCATGCCACCCTTCCCACAGCTCTCTGGAAATCCAAGGAAGCGGAGGTTGTTTCGGCGCGCCCGACCTTCTGCATCCTCCACCCGGAGCGCCGTAATCCGCTGCGCAGTTTCCATCGCCGCCATCCTCTTTTTAAGGTTACTCACGTCGTCCTCCACCACTGACACTCTGGATTCTGCTTCCGTGATCCGCGCCACGGCGTTCCTCAGGTCCTGGCGCAATAGGGTCACATCTGCGCCAACAGCCCCTATCTTGGCATCCAGCATGTCCCGTGACTGGGTTATGGCCGCCATAAGGGCCGCGTTGTCCGGCGCCCCTCCAGGCGAGCCGCCCCCTGATGGCCCAGGGCCCCCACCAGGCCCGGTGAATTTATCGATGGTTACTTGCTTAGCGGTGCTGCTACCCCCCCTGGTCATGATCGCAGAGTTATCAGGGCCACTGGACTGCTGCTGGCCCCTGGGAGGGGGGGAGTCTCAGACTAGTCACTTCGGGTCGGCTTAGTGTTGGGTATAGCACCGGGTGGACCTCAGTCACTGCCCCCACTTATGCTGTCCCCCCCAGCCGCCGATGGTTGTGGCTCTCAGTGACCGGTAACGCTCCTCCAGTCGGTGCGTGGACCCACTGCGTCTTGCGCCACAGCGTTGATGTCCCTTCTGGTCCGTGGGCCTGGGACGGGGGGGGGGGCCCCACTACTCACTGTTGCCGTCGGTGCGCGGACCCACTGCGTCTTGCGCCACAGCGTTGACGTCCCTTCTGGTCTGTGGGCCCGGGGGGGGGGGGCCCACTACTCACTGTTGCCGTCGGTAGGCCGAATAGTTGCCTCGGCACATTCACCGCCGATCAGGCTCTCCAGGGCGTCCGTCCCTCCTCTACGCTGCCGGCCCCTGACACCGGGCCGCGAAAATCGAGGTCCCGGCTGTGCCCGGGCCACCAGGCCACCTCTGCCGCTCCGGTCCGCCTGTCACGTCTACACTGCCCCAGGGCTCAGCCTGGCCCTGGGAGGATGGGTGCCAGCAGTCCCTCGGCCTCAGGGCAAGCGGGGCGCCGCAGCCGTCCCCTGGCCGCAACCCACTGCTCGGCTGCTCCAAAATCGAGGCCCCGGCTGCTCCGCAGTCCACTAGGCCGCACCTCGCACCCCGCTGCCCAGCTCCGCTCGGGAGCGCGGGATCGCCACCGAACACACCGGATGGTCACTGGCGCCTCCGGTAACCTTAGCCCCGTTTTGGTTGCGGGTCAGTGGCTCGGGGACCAGGATAAGTCGTCGGATCAATGGCGGGCCGGCGGGAGCTCTAGCAGGCTACAACCGCCATCGCCGCTTGCGTAGCCACGCCCCCCTTCCTTCCTTTTTTAACCTCTGCCTTTTTTTTTCCAATTCATTGTTTCTTCCCTTTTTCCATCCCGCTTCTTCTTACTGCCTTCCTACTCACTTTATCCACCTTTCACGATCTTTCCTTTTTACCTTTTCTTACCTGGGGCAGATAGGTAGACCTTATCAAATGAAGCAGCAGAAGAGAAAACAAAAGTGGGTATGGCCAGGTCTGCCATCTTGAATTAGGTCCTCTAGTCTGAGGATGAAGAGGGAAAGCCAAAATTACCGGTGATAGTCATTAACAATGACTTGGCCCTTCACTCGAGTCACCTCAATCCTAAAAACCTAGGCAGAACTCCATCCCAGGCAAGTTCAGTGACGCTCCAAGCGATTTACTTTTTAAATGAAATACATGCCCTTTATATTTAGTTGGCATTGTTTTTCTTTGATTCTCTTTTTCTTTTAGTACATGCTATAAAGAAAACCACCAGCTTTCTAAAAACATTTTTTTTTAAAGAAGGGAGGGCTATTTTTGAAACCAATACTCTCTGCCACAAAGGTTCACAGAGATCAGACTCACAGTCTACAGTGCTGATCTAAGTGTAGTTGAGACAAGATAAATGTAGTGGCCATGTAGGATTCAATATAGCTTACCTCAACAGCTTTGAACTGCACCTATGCACCAAGTACTTAACCTGTGCTTCCTATGCCATCTGTGTTACAACTCTGCTCTTTCCTAGTGAGCAGTGTATCTGAGATGACAGCAACCATGTTTTATGAGTGCATTGTCAAAGGTGTGCCTGTGTGAATGCAGGATAAAAATGTTCTTTTGTGAGTTAAGTTGAAATTAGTACCGCTGTAAGAGCAGAGTGAGGCATATGCCAGTATGAGTGGTGTGCCTATATGGTGTAGTTCTGAAAATTCTGGACTCGAGAATTAAACTTCATCATAGCATGACGTTTTTTATATTAAAATACCGAGAATGACTAGTACACTATGTACAAGCATTTTCGTCATATTCGAGTGACGATTTCACCTCGAAATCGTCATTTTCGTCTTGAACCCTTGGCTTCCATTTTGTGTACGGCAGCCATTTTGTGAGTTGCCCTTTACATAGGCTTATGATACAGCTAAATTCGATTCCAAAGGACACGTACACCTTAATTGACTTTTCTCTGACCAGGGCAGGTTGAAACCATTGCCCCAGGCCGAACCTGTTTGGTCAGTTCCTCTCCCAATGGCCGAACAAGATAGCATCAAGGCACAACAGGCCATAAACCCATTACATCGCACACACACCCTGCCGAATCTTGCTCACACCTGTCCCTGCTCTTTTCTCTCTCACTTGCTTTATGATGGGGAGGTGCCCGTTTTTATTGGGGGTCCATCGATATCTGATGAAATGTTGGGCCTTGCCGGGTAATTTATTGTGGGCTGGACAAACTGAAATATGGGCTTGTCATCATGACTCTGCTTTTCCTTTGTAACGAAAATATGTGAATAGTATACTGTAAATTCGAAGAATGTTTGCCTAAAGCACAATATTTTGTATAAAAAGAGAAGCCTGACTTTGTAAGATTGAGCAGTCTCCTGAGAATATACATCCCGTGTGTTGTACTTCTAGGACGCTTGTTACCTTGGTTGCAGCCAATAAAATCGATCCTTGACTTCACCTAGAAGACTCTGAGTTTCTGTGGTCTGAATCAGGAAAGTACTCGAGGTCTTTGGGTGTGTTCCCTGACACCACTGGCTTTTTCTGGTAGATACTATATCTGCCTGTGGATTCCTCACCTTGTGAATACCCCTTGCGTCAGCAACATTCGGAAATTCTTTTTTCGTAGCCTCGCGCCGACGTGGACTCCTGACGTCATAGAGACACGACCTCGCTCGCGACTCCGCTGACGTCACCGACGCCTATAATAGGCCCACGCCGGCGTGATGACATCAGTTCCGCCCTTTTTTCCGTGCCATCGAGGCACACGGACGGACCAATGACAGTAGAAATATACAAGTATACATAGTACACAATAATCAAGGCAAAACACACAGTGTTAAGCAAAAGCAGGAAAGAAATTGGAACATTTCCTTGACAACAAAATATATATACATTACAATACAGTAACTCTGGCAAAGAAGAGTGGACAACGGGGAGGCGGGTGGGTCAGTGAGGAATCCACAGGCAGATATAGTATCTACCAGAAAAAGCGTTACCGAAGGTAAGTAACTTGTTCTTCTGATAGATACATCTGCCGTGTGGATTCCTCACCTTGTGAATAGAGTCCCACAGCAGTCCCCACTCCCGGAGGAGGGTGTCCACTCTTCTAGACCAGGAAATCCTGAAGGACAGAGCGTGCAAAATGACCGTCCCTCCTCACCTCGGAATCCAAGCAGTAATGCTTCGCGAAAGTGTGGAGGGAAGACCAAGTTGCCGCTCTACAAATATCCTCAACAGGCACACCTCTAGCCAATGCAGAGGTCGAAGATTTAGCTCTAGTTGAATGAGCCCTTATACCCTCTGGTGGTTCCTTACCGGCCAAAGAGTAGCAGATCTTTATGCAGAGGACGATCCATCTCGATAAAGTTCTTTTATGGACCGCTCTTCCCTTCTTGCAGCCAGCAAATCCAACGAAGAGCTGGTCCTCCAAACGAAAGTCCTTGGATCTGTCCAAGTAAAAGGACACCGCCCTCTTAGGGTCCAGACGGTGCAATCTCTCTTCCTCCTTAGAAGGGTGAGGGGGAGGATAGAAGGAAGGTAAAGTAATGGACTGTCCTAGGTGGAAGGGAGTTACCACCTTAGGCAGAAAAGCAGCCCTGGTCCTGAGAACCATTCGATCAGCATGTATGGACAAGAAAGGGGGCTTGTGACAAAGAGCTTGAAGCTCACTTACCCTCCTTGCCGAGGTTATTGCAACGAGGAAGACCGTTTTAAGGGTAAGAAGCCTCAAGGGACATTTGTGGAGAGGCTCGAAAGGAGCACCCATCAAAAAGGTCAAGACCAGATTCAAGTCCCACTGAGGCACAATAAAAGGGACAGGAGGAAACTTATTAATAAGGCCCTTTAAAAACCTTAAAACCACAGGTGACTTAAAAAGAGAAGGCTGGTCAGGCAAACAGAGAAAAGCTGACAGCGCAGAAAGATAGCCCTTCACTGTAGCAACGGCAAGACCCTGTTGCGCCAGAGAAAGGGCAAACTGGAGAACGTGAGACAAATGGGCCTTCAAAGGATCAATAGACCTTTCCCCACACCACGAGACAAATTTCGCCCATCTATAAGAATAGATGGACTTAGTGGAGTCACGCCTGGCTGACAAGATGACATCCACAACGTCAGGCGGGAGGGAAAAGGAAATCAGGTTGCCCCGTTCAATCTCCAGGCATGAAGGTGCAATGTCTGGAGGTGGGGGTGTAGAACCTGCCCCTCCATCTGAGAGAGGAGGTCTGCCCTGTGAGGGAGACGGAGCGGCGGGTGAGAGGAGAGGTGGAGAAGATCTGTATACCACACCCTTCTTGGCCAATCCGGGGCGACCAATATGACTTGGGCCCGGTCTAGGCGAATCTTCCTCAGAACCCGAGGAATCAAGGGTATGGGGGGAAACGCGTAAAGGAGTTGACCTTTCCAACTCAACTGAAACGCGTCCCCCAAGGCTCCTTGCATCGGATACTGGAGACTGCAGAAAGACAGGCAGTGCGCATTCTCGCGAGTGGCTAACAGGTCCACCCGAGGAGTCCCCCACATCCGAAAGATGTCGTGAACAACCTCCGGGTGAAGCCTCCACTCGTGGTCGGCAGAGAACTGCCGACTGAGACTGTCTGCACGAACGTTCAACACCCCGGCCAGATGATTTGCCATTAGACAAATCTGATGGTCCTGAGCCCAGGACCAGAGACGCAGAGCCTCTCTGCAGAGACACTGCGACCCCACTCCTCCCTGCTTGTTGATGTACCACATCGCGGTCGTGTTGTCCGTTAGGACCTGAACAGACTGACCGCGAAGGGAAGGGAGGAAGGCCTTGAGCGCCAAACGTATCGCCCGCAATTCTAGAAGGTTGATGTGAAGCAACCTTTCCTCTGGAGACCAAAGGCCCTTGACCTCCAGATCCCCCAGATGAGCACCCCACCCGAGAGTGGATGCATCAGATATCACCGTGGCCACCGATGGGGGAAGTTGAAAAGGCTTTCCTTGGGACAGATTGCCTTCCACGCCCCACCAAGACAGATCCGCTGCAGCTTCTCTGGAGATCCTCACTGACTCCCTGAGATCTCCATTGTGCTGATACCACTGCTTGCGGAGGCACCACTGGAGCGCCCTCATGTGCCAGCGTGCATGGTTGACCAACAGAATGCATGAAGCCATCGGACCGAGCAGGCGAAGGACCTTCAGGACTGGAACGACCGCTCCATTGTAAAATAAAGGAATCATCTCCCGTATGTCGCGAATCCTTTGAGGGGGAGGGAATGCACGACATACGGTTGTGTCCAGTACGGCACCTATGAACAGGTTGCGCTGGGAGGGCACCAGGTGAGACTTGGGTACATTTATTGAAAAACCCAACCTGTACAACAACTGGGTTGTCTCCTGCAGATGATGAAGCACAATCTCTGACGACTCCGCTTTGATCAGCCAATCGTCTAGATACGGGAATACCGGAATCCCCGATCTTCTGAGATGCGCCGCCACCACTGCCATCACCTTGGTGAAGACCCGAGGTGCAGTAGTAAGTCCAAACGGAAGGACCGCAAACTGGTAGTGCTGCGAACCCACCGTAAAACGGAGATACCTCCTAGGCAACTTCAGGATTGGGATGTGAAAATACGCATCCTGCAAGTCGAGTGACACCATCCAGTCTTCTTCCAGCAGAGCCTGAAGAACCTGAGCAAGGGTGAGCATCTTGAATTTCTCCTGCTTCAGATAAAAATTCAAGATCCTGAGATCCAGGATCGGACGAAGCCTGCCATCCTTCTTGGGAATCAGGAAATACCGGGAGTAGCATCCCTGACCCCTTTCCTGCTCTGGAACCATCTCTATCGCACCTTTTCTCAAAAGTGTTTGGACTTCCTCCTGTAGGAGTAACAGATGTTCCTCTGAGCAATATCCCTGGCAAGGAGGGTAATTGGGAGGGAATTCCCGAAAAGGAAGGGCATACCCATTTTCTACGAGATTGAGAACCCAAAGATCTGATGTAACCGATTCCCAATCTCGTAGAAAGTAGGTAAGCTGGCCCCCCACTGGACCCACATGATCCTGAATGGCGGATCTAGGGCTGCTTTTCTGTGGCTGGGGGGTTGGAGGAGGTGGAGGAGGAAGAGACTTGACGACCTCGAGGACGTGATCTCTGTTTCCCTCTGTAAGACCTATACAAGGTATTCTGCTGCTGCTGTTGTTGCTGCTGCTGCTGAGCGGGTCTATACGACCGAAAGGAAGAGCGACCAAACCCTCTAAACTTTCTGGTCGTAGAACCCCTGACCTGAAGGCCCAGAGATCTAGCAGTTGCCCTGCTGTCCTTGAATCTCTCCAAGGCCGCGTCTGCCTTCTTTCCAAAAAGCCCCTCGCCATCGAAAGGCAAATCCAATAATGCAGACTGCACATCAGCTGAGAAGTCAGATGACTTCAACCAGGCTGAACGCCTCGTGGCAACCGCCGTGCCCATAATTCTTGCCACAGAATCAGTTGTATAAAGTCCACTTTGGATGACCTGACGAGCCGCTGCCTGAGTGTCAGATAAAGCCTCTTCAAAGTCCTTTCTACTAGCTTCAGGAACCTTAGGGACCAAAGAACTTATAGAGTCCATAAGAGCATGGATGTACCTTCCCATGAGGCAAGTGGCGTTAGAAGACTTCAAAGCCATGCTGGACGAAGAAAAAATCTTCTTCGCGACCTGATCTTGTTTCTTTGCCTCTTTGTCGCCAGGCACCTGCGGAAAAGCCCCAACAGACTTCTTAGAGCAAGCGGCCTGAATTACCAAACTTTCAGGGGAAGGATGCGAAGATAAGAAAGCAGGATCCTCAGGAGCCACTCTATACCTCCTAGCCACACTTTTTGCAACTGCAGGAGCAGAAAAAGGCTTTTTCCAAACTTCCATTATAGGATCCTTTAAGGCATCGTTAAATGGGAGCAAAGGTTCCACTGATGAACTAGGAGAATGGAGAACCTCTGTCAACAAATTCGATTTAAACTCGACAGAGGGCAAAGTCAGACCTAAAAGTCCTGCTGCCTTCTTCATGACAACATGATAAGGTTGGACATCTCTGGAGGGAGCATCAGGTCCAGAAGGCAAAGACCACTCCGGTGAAAACTCCAGACCACTAGCATCCGCCAGGTCTTCGAAACAATCCCCTTCCAATTCACCTTCTTCCACCTCAGAAGAAGAATCATTAACTCTCTGCTCCTCCAGAAGTCGTTGAGCCTCTCTACGAGACCTCATTTTGACTCGAAGTGCAGTCGAATCCAACGCCGAATTCGACGGTGCCGGAGCCGACTTCGGAATCGAATCCGAGGGCTTGGAAGGCTGCCCCATAGAATCCAAGGGAGTCGGCGACGCCGGGACCGGAGTCGTCGACTTCGGCCGAGCTGGCGTCGACACCGGCGTCGACCTCGGTGGAGCTTGGTACTGCCACAATGGAGTCGGAGCCGGCATATACGGCATGAAGGGTGCCGGAGCATACGAGTGTGGAACACCCAAATTGAAAGCCATTGGACCCATGGGACCCGAAGGTGCTCCAGAGGGGTACCACGACCTCGAGAAAACACCATACATCGCGTTTAAAAACGCAGAAGGGTCCTGACCTGGAGTCGGGAATGGTGGATGCTCAGGCTGACCACGAGGTACATTAGAATCTGTTTCCTCAACAGGATTCGAAGCCCCTTCCTCAACAGGAACTCCATCGGCGTCTTCCGGAGCCGGAGATGGAGCCGGAGATGGCGACGGAGCCGGAGACGGAGTCGGAGTCGGATCTGGAACAGGAGTCGGAGAATGGACCACCGACTCCGAAGGTGAAGCCTCACCAACCGACTCATGAGGAGGAATCACCTTCGACTTCATCCTTTTGGGAGACTTTGATCTGGAATGATGACGTGATCTGTGTCTCCTCTTCTTATGCTTCTTGTGGGAACCGGAAGCATGACCGGATGATGACTTCGAGGCCGACGCCTCTCGAGACCTTGAACTGGATCTCGACCTCGACTTCTTCGGATGCTTTGAGGATCTTTTAACCTTACTTGCTTTAAGTTTGGCAACAAGAAGTTTAGATTCCCTCTCACGAAGAGCCTTCGGATTCATCTTTTGACAAGATGAACAATCATCGACGTCATGATCCGAGCTTAAACACCAGATACAGTCTTGGTGAGGGTCCGTAACGGACATCATCTTCCCGCATTCTCTGCAAGGCTTAAACCCGGTCTTCTTTGTCGACATGACAACAGAACAGAAATATCTGAGAATGGAGAATCGAAGAAACGAAGTAACAATGTACTAAGGCTACAGAGTATCCCGAAACCGTTAGCGTCGACGACGCGGAAAAAAGGGAACTGATGTCATCACGCCGGCGTGGGCCTATTATAGGCGTCGGTGACGTCAGCGGAGTCGCGAGCGAGGTCGTGTCTCTATGACGTCAGGAGTCCACGTCGGCGCGAGGCTACGAAAAAAGAATTTCCGAATGTTGCTGACGCAAGGGGTATTCACAAGGTGAGGAATCCACACGGCAGATGTATCTATCAGAACAGGAAAGTACTCGAGGTCTTTGGGTGTGTTCCCTGACACCACTGGGTTACCGGTTCGGTACCGGTTCTGAAAAACCCAGTACCTCAGTTGGCGCCCAACGTGGAGCGATACCAGCGGTACCGGTCCAGCCAGAGGTTCGTGAGGAGCTTCGTGTGAAAATTCTGGAGGAAGGCCAACCACTTAATCGACCCTTGCATGTCGACGTGGTCCGAAAGTCTTTGCTGCGAGGTTCCCCGCTTCCCGACGGCTACAAAGGACTGCTGCCCTGGCTATCGCCCTGATTTGGACCCTTGAAGTTTGGTAGAGCGAAACGATAAGACGAGTCTTCTGGTGACGTCATCGATATCTCAGTTAAGTATAAGTGGAGCGTCTCCCAGTCCTTAGTTGGTTTTAGTTTGGGTATCCCCTTTTGGGATCACTTTTTGGAACTTGCAAGTGCCAAAACCGAAGGACTCGTGTATTCACGAGCAATATCGTAATCGATAATCCTTTGAAGATTGAAGCTAGACTAGAGAGCGAAGATGCCTGGTCTTAGCAGACTTGGACATTTGTTTTGTCTTGGTTGTAATAATAGGGACTCCCGATTGGAGGACTCGTGTCCGGGTCCTCCGATTGGAACTCCAACTTATGAATTATATGTAAAACATGGCGTGGGTCCCATCACATATAATGAAGTGTGGATCAAATACACCAGAAAAGATGGTGTTTTAAAATGGCCCCAATATGGTAGCTTTGATACAGAAATCTTAGATAACCTCGAAGTTAAACTTTTCAAGAAGAAAGCCCGGCCGGCAATGTTTGACTCTTTCCGCCTATGGCGTAAGGAAGCCAAACAGAAGGAAATTAAATTAGCAAAGAAAAATAAGAGAGAAAGGGGTATTTCGATAATGCAAGCTGCTATGCAGTATAAAGACAATGAAGAAGAACAGATGAGTGAGCAGTTGCACAGGCAACGTAAAATGGTAATAGATAAATGCTACCCAGTTTTGCTGCCTCCTGAGCAAGATGCAGCAAAAGAGCTTGAAAAAGATCCGTTAATGGCGCATTTATTAAGTTCACCACCCCCCTATGCGCAAAATGCCACGGCACCTCCGCAACCATTAGTTGCGCAACCTGTGATTGCATTGCCTCCTGCTCCTCCACAGCACCCGCCAGCTGTTCTTCAGCTGGCTCCTGCTCCTTCGGTGCAGCCTCCTCAAGGCCCACCGATCACATCTGCTTCACCTGTGCTTTCTACAACTTTGCCTAGTGCACCTTCTATTTCTCCTAATGCTCCCTCTGCTATTGCCTCTGCTCCTGCCTTATCTCACCCTGTTTTTCTGCCCGTTCTTCCGTCAGTTTCTCCTTCCGTTCGACAAAGAATGGCCAACACTGTTACTAATCTTCTCTCACCCTTCTTCGGGTCGCCTAATATGACCCCTAACACGGAACGAAGACAGTTGCGGAGTCAACTGCCTGACTATCGAGAGAGAGATTTACTGAATCGTTTAGCGCATAAATGGGTTATCCACACTGTAAGGTATGATGTAGAGTCTGTCATGGAAGTCTTCCGTCAATGGGAAGCACTGAAGCAGAGATATGTTTTTGAACAAATGTGTGTTTTTCTCTGTGAAGATTTGGAAGACAATGATCTGGAATACAACCCGCCCGAGTTGTGTCGTGTGCGGTTCGAGCTCGCAGAGGGCATGATCGTAGGTCCCGATGTCGAGAGAGCGGTTGAGACATTGTTGTCGTATCGGAGTAAGGGGGGCACTTCTCGATCATTATTTGAGCATGACGCATCCGGAAGGAAAAAGGCGCGACAGTACCCCATGAGAGAAGTTCCTCCAGTATGGAAGGAAGAAGTAGCAGCTGGTCCTGGTAATGTTCCACCACTTGTGCCAGCACATTTTCAGCGTGTGTGGGTACATGTTCCTTGGAAACGAGCTGAAGTTTTGGCCCTTAAACAGACATTGCCTGATCCCCGTAAAAATCCCGCAGGGTATTACAAAGAGTTGTCACAAACTGCTGGGTCATGTATCATGAATTTAGCAGACATAGACATGTTGTTTGGGAACGTTGTTCCACAGCCTTTGTGGGGAAAGATTCGTCATGCAGATCATGATCAGGAGTTAGGTGGCACATGGGCTAATATTGCTGCTGCAGATGACCGACAAGTTGGTGGTGCTAAACCCGAGTCTTTAGTAGCAGACCTCCCTGGTAGGATTATTAATTACATGAAGACTTTAATGCCTGCCATACGAGTAAATTGGGATAAATTGTCTGCATGTAAGCAGAAGAAAGATGAAACGATCTCAGATTTCTTCACCAGGTTTGAAGAGACTTTTGTTGACCACAGTGGTCAAGATATGAGCACAGAAGGTGGTCAGTGACTGTTCGTCGATAAATTCGTGCACAATCTGCTTCCAGAGTTGTGTAAAAAGTTAAAAGACTCAGAGAGTTCTTGGGCAGTTTCCTCTTCAGCACAGATATTGGCTACTGCACAGTACTATGAAAATCGAGACAAAGACGAGAAATATAGAGCAGAAAAGAAAACTAAAGAGTTGAAAACGAAGGTTCTGTTACAGCAAGCATATCCGCCACGTGGTGGTGGTGGCCAGAATAATGGTGGTCAGAATAACTATCAGAAAAACTATCAGCAGCCTCAACAGTATCAGAGGAAATCGCAAAGAGTCGAGTATACTCAACCATGTGTCCCTGTAGGCCCCAATCAGTGTTCATATTGTAAGGAAGAGGGTCATTTCCAGTATAGTTGTCCTATTTTATTACAGCGTGCAAATGGTGCTTCTGGTGTAAGAGGTCGAGGTGTTCAACAAGCATCTAGAGGTAGAGGACGTGGAAATTTCCCCCAGAACACACAGACTCTTCCACCTCAAAATTCGATGAATAGGTTCGATCAGCAGAATAACGCATCTGGTAGGACGGCTCAGTACTATGCTGATGATTACTATGCAGAAGATGAGAATATGGACGGTAATCATTGCTAGGACAGCCATAGACAGAGAGGGAGTTGTTTCAGTTCCAGTAGATCAGAGTGGACCATATGTTGAGGTGATTACATCAGGTGTGTCAGAGCCTTTTCTGTTGGATACTGGTGCTACCAAGAGTTCTATTATGCACTCCAAACTCCCTGGCGCACCTTTGTCTGGCGAAATGAATGTATCAGTAGGTTTTTCTGGCGCCCCAGTTAGAAACCCGATTTCTGACCCTTTGTCCCTTTCTGTTGGACCTTGTGAATTCGTAGCACCCCTTATTCTGACAACAGGTTGTGGTGAAAACTTGTTGGGATTAGATTTGCTGAAAAGATTGTATGCAACTTTGTACTGTTCTCCTTCTGGAGTACAACTTACACTGGGTAAGAAAGTGGTTTCTCCAATGTATTTGTCAAGGGATAAACTTCCAACAGAATTGTGATCTCTCCCTAATATTCTTTGGGCTACTGGTCCTAATGATGTTGGTCTTTTGGAAATACCACCATATGTTGTAACATTGAAAGCCAATGTTAAAATGCCACACATTCCCCAATACAAAATCTCTAGTGAAGGTGAAAAAGCTTTAGTAGCGATCGTTTATGATCTGATTGAAAAAGATGTGATTGAAGAGACAAGAGGCAACGTTTGCAATAGTCCTGTTCTGCCTGTTTTTAAGCGAACTGACCCTTCCCAGCCACCTGTTTACAGATTCGTGATTGATCTTAGAGAGGTGAATAAAATAGTTGTGCCACAGTTTCCAGTTGTTCCTGACATTACTGCCCTATTGACTATGATTCCAGCTTCTGCCACCTGGTTTTCGGTGATTGACTTGAAGAATGCTTTCTTCAGCATCCCGATTGCTGAGGAGAGTAGGGATATTTTTGGTTTCAGTTTAGGAGGTCGCAGCTTCCGCTTTAAACGCGCTCCCCAGGGCTACTGTGAAAGTCCATCAATATATAGTCAAGCTTTGAAAACACAGCTTGATACGATTGTTTTACCTGATGGCGCTACCCTCATTCAGTATGTAGATGATTTGCTTGTTGCTGCAGATACTGAGGAAATCTGTAAAGAAGCCACGTTGTCATTGTTGCGTCATTTGTGTGATTTGCACCACAAAGTGTCTCTCTCAAAATTGCAATATTGTCGACAAGAAGTGACCTACTTAGGTCATCTCTTATCGAAGGAGGGAAGGAAACTGACCCCAGAAAGAATTCAGTCAATAGCGAAATTGAGTGTGCCAAGAACACAGAGAGAAGTGCGTGCTTTCTTGGGCATTACATCATATTGCAGGCAATGGATACCAAATTTTTCGTTATTAGCCAAACCTTTGGTGGCATTAACGTGTAAAGATACACCCAATCCCATTCCTTGGTCTGAAGAGTGTCAGGAAAGTTTTTCTGAATTGCGCACAGCATTATGTTCGGCTCCTGTGTTGGGTACCCCCAACTACAGTAAGCCCTTTACATTGTATGTCCATGAGAAACAAGGTTGTGCATTGTCAGTCTTGACTCAGTTGTTTGGAGACAAGCAGCGTCCATGTGCATATTTTTCGTCGACTTTGGATCCGGTAGCCAAAGCATTGCCGAGTTGTTTAAGAGCAACAGCAGCAGCAGCTGTTTCTATTCGACAGTCTGCTGGTCTAGTGATGAATAATATGTTAGTCGTGATGGTTCCACATGCAGTGGACACGTTGTTGAACAGAACCAAGACACAGCACTCAACTAGTGCTCGATTGTCAGGTTACGAATTGACATTGTTAGCGAGTCATGTGCATATAAAAAGATGCAACACTCTAAACCCAGCTACGTTGTTGCCAATTGTAGAGGAATTAGATGCTTCAGAACAGCATGATTGTTTTCTTAGAACAGAAGAAGAAACGAAAGGAAGAATAGACCTCCAGGACACTCCTCTTGCAAAGTGTGATGGTACATTATGGGTGGATGGTTCATGCTTCAAGCTTCCGAATGGTGACACGACTGCAGCATATGCTGTCACGACTTTGCATACAATTGTTGAAGCTGCACGTATTCCACATAATTCAGCTCAAGCAGCAGAATTGATTGCACTTACAAGAGCATGTGTGTTGTCTAAAGGAATGAAAGTGACTATCTATACCGATAGTCAGTATGCGTTTGGTGTGGCTCACAGTTTTGGACGATTGTGGAAAGAACGTGGGTTCCTGACTTCGCATGGAGCTAAGATTCAGCATGGTCAGTTGGTGAATGAGCTCCTTGAATCACTGACCTTGCCTCTGCAAGTGGCGATTGTGAAATGTAGTGCTCACAAAAAGGTGACTGATGATGTTGGTCGTGGAAATGCATTTGCTGACGAAATCGCGAAAGAAACTGCAAGGAATGTAATGAGCCGAATGTATGTTGCAGGCCCTGCAAGATGGGTTGGTGATGTTGGAATGTGTGAGGACACGATAGAGAGTGTGAAGTCTATTCAAGCTGAGGCTACAGAGAAAGAGTTGAGCATGTGGAGAGAAAGTACGGGTAGAATGGATGCAAATGGTTGTTGGATTGAATTGTGAGAGCATCAGAGATGGTTGTTACCCGATGCATATGTGCTTGCAGTGGTTACAATGGCTCATGGAATGGCTCATATCAGCGTGAAAGGGATTTGCAAGTTGTTGGCTCCAGTATGGCAACATTCAGGAATTCCCAAGTGTGCAGAGAATGTCGTCAAGAATTGTATGGTGTGTCTGAAACACAATCCTGGTAGGGGAACCACAACTCCAGCTGGTCATTTTGCACCTCCTACGTATCCGTTCGAGGTTTTGCAGCTAGATTTCATCCACATGGAGAGGTGCAACAATTTCAAATACATACTCGTTGTTGTTTGTGCCTTTTCAAGATGGGTGGAAGCCTATCCCCTAAAAGACAACACTGCCTTATCCACAGCTAAAGCCCTTGTGAAAGAGTACTTCCCCAGATTCGGAATGCCTAGAATGGTCTGGAGTGACAATGGAAGTGAATTCGTGGGTCGAGTGATGAAGAGAGTATGTGAAGGGCTAGGCATTCAGCAAAAGTTCCACGCTGCAAATCACCCCCAATCAGCTGGACTAGTAGAATGTTACAATGGCACGCTTACGTTAAAATTGGCCAAAATTCAAGCGAGCACAGGTCTTAAATGGCCTGACGCTCTCCCTTTAGCACTCCTATCCACCAGAATGACTGTGCATTCACGAGTGAAACTTAGTCCCTATGAAATAGTCTTAGGCCGCCCGGCCAACATGTGGGGAGTGCCAAGACCCACCAAGTTCAGTGAAATTGAACACCCTGTTTTACTTGATTATCTGTACGAATTGACGGCTAAATTGCGTGTTTTACACCAACAGGTGCATGATTCACTGCCTCAAGTCTCTGAAGCTCCAGGACACCAGATTGACCCTGGATCCTGGGTGCTGGTCAAGAACTTCCAGCGAACCGAGAACGACCAGCCCAGGTGGACCGGACCACACCTCGTCCTTCTTTCCACAAGATCAGCTGTTCGAGTGGAGGGGAAGAAAAGCTGGATCCACTGCAAACGGATCCCTTTACCTCTGCCGTACGACCGGTGGGTCCAGGAGGGTGTCGGCGACTCAGACTGAAACCGTGCCACGTTTTCTGCCTTTCAGTGATGCACGTGTAAAAGGAACACTTACTGAACAGGAGAGCGACAATATTTTGCAACCAACTGTATCACCGTCAGTCCAATTGGACACTACAGAACCTGAACTCCTTTTCAAAGACCAAACAGTACCTGGGAAAAAGCACTATAATTTGAGGCCGAAACCTATGGACAAATAAATAAAATTCTTTTTTATCCTGCTATTTTTGAAAGTGCAGCTCTCCCATCTGAGAAACTTGCTCATTTTTGTTTTTCGAACCGCCATCCGGGTTCCGCTGCTAGGGCCGCGATTGCCCAAAGTCTTTGGGGTGCAGCTGACGACGTTAGGTCGGCAGTTCTGGTTGGTCTAAGGGAGTTGCCCTGGACTGACAGAAGCATTCTTTAGCAGAAACAAAATTCCCATCGCGGGCAGCACTTTAGAGAGGATGGAGTTTTCCGAGATGAAGAGACCTGCCAAAAGAGTGAACTTTAAAACCAGGATCTGTAATATAATGACAAAGAAAAGCTTTTTGATATTGTGCATTTTCATGTTATTCAGTGTGATGATATTTTTAATAAGTTATGTGTTATTCTCTTTTCGAGTAACATTTGCACCCACTACATCGCCTATACCTCCTCCTTCTACTGTTTCCCCACACTCTTTTGAACCCCTTCCTGAACACGAATCAGCTAGGAGATTAGAGTTTATTAATAACCCCTTAGTTCAGCTCTTGCACCAACACCAACTTGTAATGAACACAACTAACTGTTGGGTGTGTGGTCTTATGCCTCACACAACGGATAAAGGTATCCCTTATCTGGTCCTGCCTTTCAGCCACAATGGTTCTGTGTGGGCATACAGAACAATGTTCATATACGCACATGAAGTCTACCCCCTACGTTCTGTAACAGACAATCCTAAGAATAGTGCTCTAGTTAAGGGTATAGTAGACATGATTAAGGAAGATATTTCTTATGAGACTATCCCGAGAGATGAGACACTAGTATACATAGGATGGAACGTAACCGGATATGGAGCTACTCTGAGTGAGAAACAGCAAGCTAAGAGATCTTCCTCGATTTGGATTGTACCCCATCAGGGTCACCTGTGTTTGCAAGGTAATGGCAAGAATCCCAGAGCTCAGTTAGGGAAGAGTATCTGCACTAAAACGTATGTTTTTGCAGCCCAGACTTCCCCTTCGTTTTTAGCAACTAAGGGTACCTATTTCATCTGCCATGATAGAGCCTATACATGGTTGCCCCCTGACTTTTCGGGCACATGTTTTGTTTCATTCCTGTTGCCTCCCACCTACACAGCAGCGGCAGATTACCACAAGACAAGATTAGTTAGAGGTGTCTTCAGCGAAGACGACACTGCAGGACAAGAATTTGGGGACTTCGTAAAGGGTTTTCTGCCGTTCTGGGGACCGATGGCTAACAGCAGGAACATAAGGCAATTGACAAGGGTGGTTGAGTCCACCGTAGTTGAAACTGCTGGTGCCCTTAGTAACTTGACTGCTGAGCTCCAGTCGGATCGTCTTATGACCCTTCAGAACAGGGTCGCATTAGATGTCATACTTGCAGACCGAGGTGGGGTATGTAGATTGATCCAATCGAGTTGCTGTGTTTTCATTCCAGATAACGCTCCAACAGTGTACCAGGCCATCTCTAAACTATTCATGTGGATAAAGAAGATTGGTCTTTAATGGGATGGTTCTGGGAACTGATATCCGCCTGGGGATGGAAATTTCTGATGGTCATTGGGATGGTCTTAGCCATTCTATACCTGTTCTGTCTGTGCGTGCAGTGTGCTCCTGCAATATGTGGCCTCTGTGCTGCATCATGTGTAAGGAAACCTGTATCAAGAGACGAGCTAAGTACTAGAATGATGTTACAGCAACATCTCAAAGACTTTAGGAATATAGACCTGGACTCAGATTAGCATGAGATTAGGTTAAATTGCCCATGTAAGGGCAAAAGGAGGGTTTGTAGTTCTGAAAATTCTGGACTCGAGAATTAAACTTCACCATAGCATGACGATTTTTATATCAAAATACCGAGAATGGCTAGTACACTATGTACAAGCATTTTCGTCATATTCGAGTGACGATTTCACCTCGAAATCGTCATTTTCGTCTTGAACCCTTGGCTTCCATTTTGTGTACGGCAGCCATTTTGTGAGTTGCCCTTTACATAGGCTTATGATACAGCTAAATTCGATTCCAAAGGACACGTACACCTTAATTGACTTTTCTCTGACCTGGGCAGGTTGAAACCATTGCCCCAGGCCGAACCTGTTTGGTCAGTTCCTCTCCCAGTGGCCGAACAAGATAGCATCAAGGCACAACAGGCCGTAAACCCATTACATCGCACACACACCCTGCCGAATCTTGCTCACACCTGTCCCTGCTCTTTTCTCTCTCACTTGCTTTATGATGGGGAGGTGCCCGTTTTTATTGGGGGTCCATCGATATCTGATGAAATGTTGGGCCTTGCCGGGTAATTTATTGTGGGCTGGACAAACTGAAATATGGGCTTGTCATCATGACTCTGCTTTTCCTTTGTAACGAAAATATGTGAATAGTATACTGTAAATTCGAAGAATGTTTGCCTAAAGCACAATATTTTGTATAAAAAGAGAAGCCTGACTTTGTAAGCTTGAGCAGTCTCCTGAGAATATACATCCCGTGTGTTGTACTTCTAGGACGCTTGTTACCTTGGTTGCAGCCAATAAAATCGATCCTTGACTTCACCTAGAAGACTCTGAGTTTCTGTGGTCTGAATCAGGAAAGTACTCGAGGTCTTTGGGTGTGTTCCCTGACACCACTGGGTTACCGGTTCGGTACCGGTTCTGAAAAACCCAGTACCTCAATGGGGGCAGTAGAGGGGGGTCTCTATATGTTATGTATGTGTGCATGCAGTTTACAAGGACACACTTACTGGCTTTCGTAATACTTTTTAGGGTTGGCTTTGACTTGTAGAAATGTAGTGCAAGGAATGGGAATACAACAGTGTGTGTATGAGAACAGTAGTATGTTTGGATATGGCAAATGCAGACTATGTCGAAGGAGGTTGAAGAGTGTCGGGGCAGCTGACAGACCTAGATGTCACCATAGTGAGGGGCCCAGTTAATTTGCTTACACTAAGGCCCATGGCATCCTAGCTATGCCGCTGCCTCTGTGATGGCCTGATCTATTCCTGTACAGTGTTTAGGCTTTGATCAACTTTCACATGCAATTGTGTTGCCCGTTAAAAATACGGCCACTCAGGTGCAATACTCCTAGCGTTCCAAAGAAGTTGTCTCATGTGTTGTTATCTATATTCTTGCCAGACAGAGGGTGCTTGGTGATGTGTGATGACCAAAAATGTAAATAAAAACAGTTTGCCCTAAATAAAGTACTTCTTATGCAGGACACTGCACAGAAAACATCTGTTATGATACAACACAACAAAATCAGCATATCCTCACCCGCTGGTCTATCGGTGGTAGATTTGCAACCGTTGCAGGTTTCCTTTTCTCGGGATTCTGAGCTGGATCGTCACAATCATATTCAACCTCCGGCGTGGATAGGTCTCGACAGAAAGTGCAGATCCATTCCCCACTGAGTCAAAATTAAAAGAAAAATGTAGGTTAATTTTAATATGTAACATCTTTTCTTAATAAACTACTCGCAATGCAACTGTGCGTGACAGAATATCCTCTCTACCAATAGAAACCTTAACCGGCCTCCCTCAGAAATCTAGCGGATAGACACACCATCGCGTTTACAAGCATTATATCGTACAATACCGATATGCGCTACAGAAACCGGACTTATTCTTCAGCAAAACATTTCCGCTTTCATTGCAAGTCTGGAGTTAAGCACAGTAGGACACGTAACCGAATATAGCTGTTAACTGGCATTACGAGTAATGTAGGAATAGCAAATCCAGGTTTGTATTTACATACATTTAGACAGAAAAACCTGACAGAATCCAGGCAGTTTTCTCGGATGACGTCCTGGAAAAACTAGAGGGAACAAGTACATAGTGGTCATTTCAACCACATTTCCCTCACCAGCATTGCTCCCTACCCACTAGAGGGTTCCTTTTTAGATCTCGCCTAAGCAGCAAGCATGCGCTGCATAGGGGGGAACCTCTTGGAATCGATCCACTTTTGACCCCCAAAACGTGAAGGCGTTGCATTGCTTTCAATGGCAACGCGTGCACGTTTGGCGATTCCCTTGCGGGAGCGAGCTTTGGCAACATCGGTTTCTAATTAACTTCCCAACAGATGCTGCTCAAGGTTCGCTTTCGCAAGGGAATCGCTGTGTGTTCTCTCAGCTTAAGAACTCCCCGTGAATGCGTGTGTTTTCCAGTTATCTCCCTTATGCGCTTCTTTCCCCTTTCCGGCTCCATGTCGGTCTCTCAACCGTCTACTTTTCTCCCCTTGCACTGCTCTCCCTCGTTTCTTCTTGCTTAAGCACTGCATAGTGCATATTTATTCCAGGTGACTTCCTTGTGTGCTTCCACAGACCCTTCCCCCTTTGTGTTGTTCTATAGCGCTCAGCACTGCAGTTTTGCGATTTCCCAGTGCTGTAAATCGTGGTTATTACCCCCCCGTTTCAATTGCACTGAAATTATGATCCCTGGAAGGATAAAAAGGAAGAGGTGAACCTTTCGAGATTTGAACAGATGGCTCTAAGCAGTCAAAATGGATGGTTGGGGCAGAGTCACTCGCATGCCAGGTGTGACAGAAGATAAAAGCTAAATGCTAAAAGTGAATGTCCCGTACACTTGTGAAACAACAGTTACTACAGGCCAACCAGGAGAAGGAAGGAATTAAGACTGGTATTGAAACTAGGAGACGTGGCATCTCTTCGGTAAACCTGTGAAGGCCAAAACATCGACTAGGTAAATTTAGAGTTCTGACGTGGAATTGTGGACTGACATTCTTACTGACCAATCACTTCAATGGTAACATTTGCTCCAGCGGATCGTTGCGACATTTTCGGTGACTAAGGAAGTGCTGGAATTTATACATTGGTCGATTAATGCTAATGCTCTTTATCCAATGGTTGAATAATGCAGACGTCATTGTAAAGTCAAAATCGGGCTATGCCATTAGAAGGTTACCTTATCAGGACCCACAAGTTAAAAGTGCAATTCAGCTACTTGGTACAACATGTGATCCCCAGCACTTCATAGGGTCTTTCTGCGATTTTACATGAACATTACAGTGTTGTAGGAAGAAGATGAAAAGCGAGATCCATGGGATACAAAGCAGGAAACAAAGAAAACAAAAAGGAAGAAATTGAAAGAAAATAAAAAAAACATCCAACAGAAAGAATATGAAAAGCATGTGATAGAAAAATTTGAAAGCATGAGGTGCGAAGAAAATGAAAGCAAGAGATGAAAGCAAAAGGAAGAGCTTGGGAGAAAGTGAAGTGACCACGTGCAGTGATGCAGCAGGTGCCCAGCTCTGGAAGCTTTGACATGGCCCGCAGGGCTCCTCTCTGTTCACCCCCAGCTGTCACCATCCCTCCACGCTGCTGTGGCCTGTCTTGCACTCTGCCCTGGGCCCATGCCCACGTCGCTTACTCTCTCTGTGGTCCTGTCGCCCCGTGCTCTCCTCCTGCCACCTCCCCCAAACCCCCTTCTCTCGGCACTCAACCTCACGTGAGCTTCAGGGGGTATTCACCTTCGCTCTCTCTAAGGTCATTAATGCCCCCTAACGTACCCTTTGGTCACGGCTGATCTGGAGTCATAGCCGGGACAATGTGGGCATGCGACAGAGCACATATGTTGCATAACTGTACGATTTGATGATCTCTGCAGATCACTTGTCTATCATGACAGAGGATTTAAGATCTTTTCGTTGTATGAAAGGGCTCTTCATGTGTAGATATACGCCCCCTCCCCTGCCTTTGTATTTCGGTGCACTTCTGAGCCTGTAATTCTTCAAGGCTTATTTACAAGCCCCTGGCGCCGCCCTCTTGCGTCACTTTTAACATTGGAAAAATCCACCACTGTGACCTCCACTAAGGTATTCGTGGAAAGTATAGAAGGGTGGTGGTGTTTCCTGTGGCACCCCAGAGAAAAACACCCATGGCTACCTCTGTGAAGCAGCAGGGTAGAATGCAAAACACTTCACAAATCAAAGTCCTAAAAAATCATACATAAACTATTGACGGAAGGTGTGTTTACAAATTGCTGAAGTCATGTTTTTTTTTGTGCAAATGGTGGTTTCTGCCAATCAGGAAGTAGATACGGACACATGTGGACCCAGTGAGTAGCGGGAACCATTCCTGGTGGATGTCTTGAAAGGAGTTAAGGAAGCCAGGGCGTGTATGTTATATGTTATAAGCTGTTTTGTAACGTGCTCAATTACTACCGGAGTATCCTGGCGCGGTATACCGCTGGGGAACCCGTCCTCGCTTTCCCTGTGGGATGGTCCCTACTGGGAGTCCCCAAGGTGAAGCCAGGCATCCCCGGCGTTGATGAGGCCGTTGTGGAGATTAGGTAAGCTAACGCCCAGAGTTGCCGAGTGGGACCCCTGGTTAGAGTAGGCACCGAGGCGAGAATTATCGAGTCCGCTGACCCTGGTCCACGACCCTACCGCGTCGGGGATTGAACCCTGGTCCCGGGCAGACTCCTGCTTCCGGGTCTGCCGCCTCGAACCAGTGAGCCACACCACTCCACACCAGTGAGCCACACTGTAGAAAGCTTCCCCACAGCAGGTTTCCTTCGGAATGTTCTGAGTAAGTACGTCAATATGGCTGCATTACAGGTTGTTGAAGGAAACTCTCGGGTTTAGGCGCAGAGGTCGTTTTGTCTTTCAGTGCTATCGACATCTGGTTAGGACCAAACCTCGCAGGGACTTCTTAAGAAATGTCCTTTTCTCACCTTGGGCTCCGCGTTCAGGAAGATGCCACTGGTGCTTTTAGGCACTTGCACTGAACACATCGCCTTTTGACAACAAGAAGTTGTCTGGTTTAAACTTTGTGTACAGAGGATCTGAGGTCTCTTTTTAGGGTGTGGTGGGTCGCACAGATTGAGGTATACCTGTGTAGCACCTCCAGAAGGAACATTAAAAAGGATGGCATTGATACCACTAGCTTTTTGCTGCTGGTAAATTTTCTAAGTATTTCTGTGATTTACAAGTCAGCCTTGTAATCAGACAAATAGCATTGCTCAAAATCTATTAAAACATACATATATCATCGGGGGTGTGGCCGGGCAAGATGGCCGATCGGACGTAGCCCGTCTCGGCTCCAGGTAGGCGCGATGTTCCGGAGCAGATTGTTGCGGTTTTACGGAACCCTGAGCGCTGCAAATCGCTCCTGCACCGAGCGGACAATGTAGCGCACAAGCAGAGACCTCACCTGCCTTCAACGATGCAGTAGCTATCCCAACGCGACACCACAGGAGAAAGCAGGCGCCCGCTAAAATGGCGGCTATCGTTTGGGGTTAGTCGTAGTGCTCCACAATATACTGCCGATGTTGGAGTGGGGACCCCGACTCCAATTCTGCTTGCCGCCACAGGAGGTAATGCCCAAGACCATCGCAAACGTTGGGACTCTCACACCGACTCCTCCCAGAGAATGACCCATGCCGCGGAGTACCACAATACGCCTTCCTGACTTTAAAATGGCAGCCGAAATGTAAAATTGGCGACGCTGCTTTTTCACCTGGATTCGGGGCCCCATATCCACATACTAATAGGCGCTGCTCCAGAGGGTACAATACACTGCTGCTCACTCTTGACTCTGGCGCGGGATCAATAGCGCTCCACGATCGGCTCCACCACCATTAGTGCAACTCCTGTGTATGCCCCTGCACCTACAAAATGGCGCCATTACGCTTCGAGAAGGATAACCCACGCAAGGCGGTGACTGACATCGAAGGGACTTGCATATGCTGAGCGTAACAGCCTGCGGCTAGGTGGCTGGCATTAATCCCTGAGTGAGGCCTCTAATGTAATCTAGTGCCTTGCCACTCCTCCCTGCATGTAACGCAGGAAACCATATCAGGCACAAGCCTTGCCTCTACTTCCCACGAGTTGATCGCGCTCCCACCCACCAGCGCCAACTACACAGCAGGCCAACCTGTGCAGAACTCAGAGGTCCATGTGCTAACGGTGACTCTATGCTCTCCTCTGGGTTACCAGCGGTCTCCATCTACGCTGCAACAGGGGTCTTCCAGGGCCAGCCCGTATACCGCCATAGAAAGGGACGAACAGGAATCCAACAAGGTATCAGACTACTTCGCACCATCAGATAAACTGCGTGGCAAAGTTGAAAGCCAACATGGCCCTCACGAAGGCGAACCTCCTGGCCATGTTTAAAGACTTGAAAACGGAACTGCAAAATGACCTCGGCCAGGACATCAAATCTTCAATGGAGCAACTGAGGACCGATCTTATGGAGAGACTGACCTCCCTCCAACAAGGACTCTGTGGGCACTAGAGTACTAGACATGGAGACGCAACACCAAGAGAAACTTTTCACTGAATTACGTGAAGATGTCCGCCCCCTCCAGGACCAACTACACCAGACACAGCTCAAGGCAGAGGACCTCGAAAATAGGGCACGGATGGAGAATATACACGTCAGGGACCTGGAGGAGGGCACGGAGGGGCCAGACCTTGGGGCCTTCATGGAGGGGCTCTTTGCAGAGATCCTGGGTTCCCAACCCCTCAAAATAAAACTGGAAAGGGTCCATCATGTGGGAAGCTTACAGGCCGGCGAGAAGAAGAGACCCGCGCCATACCGGCGAAATTCCACTCCTATAAAGTTAAAGAGGCAGTGCTTCTAGGGGCCAGGACAAAGGGGTCCATTTCCTTCCAAGACCACTCATGTGCCATATTCCAAGACTTGGGGCCGACTACCCTGGCACGGAGGCAGTTGTTCAGACCTATCACTTCCAAGTTGCGAGATGATAAACTCAGATACAGGTGGACCTATCCGTTCGGACTCCGTTTCGAATTTAACAACAAACAGAGCCACATCATTGACTTGTATCATAGGAACTGTACTGTCCATAATCTAAGACAGGCCTGGGACCCATAGGGAAGCTAGTTGTTGATGTTGGCAGCTCTAGGGGCAGTCCAGGGAGGTTGAAAGTAACCTGCTTCTATTCGCACTCCTGAACTTCGGCTCCCTCTATGGCCCTGCTTCCTGGGCTCATGACACCCAATCGTGATATAGAGATGCTGTGACCTAACTCGCCGCTATAACTAAGCACAGTGACTATCTCTTTCCTGAAGCTAGTTCTGTTTTGATACTCGCGTCATAACCGCATGATGACATCTTTGTTTTACAACCGGAGAGGCGCGGACGGGGTCATCGGACATACCGTCCTCCCTAGCCCCTGTGGGGTAGGATATCCCGAATCAGGGATCTGATGGCAGCTTTCCTGCCCCATCTTTTGTTGCTATTTGTTTTGCAGTTTTTGGGGATCGCATTTGTTAATGTTCATTTTCATTTTTCCGGGGTTTGAGAGGAGGGGACGGGAGGGATATGGTGGCGGCTTTTTAATATTTTGTTCTGCTAGGTCTTCTGACCTCATTGTATTTACAGATGACACTAGATTGTGGTATACTCATTTCTGGAGACACAAGGTGACACAGGACACGATAGGGCAGATTGGACTTTCAAGGAGATAATGTTTTTCCCTTTAACCCAACGACGATCACTATTGAAACCTGGAACGTTAAAGGTCTTAATTCCCCTCAAAAGCGCCAAAAGGTATGGAAATATATTATTGATCACCTCCTTGACATAGTGACCCTGCAAGAGATACACTTAGCCAGAGCTGAGGACACACGCCTCCGACACAAGTACTACCCACTGATACCCAGCCCCTCCTTCGCTCCCAGGCGAGTTGTTTTCGAAGATCCGTCCCCGGGCGCACCACGAGACGTGCAGGGGCTGCACCGGAGTCCAGGGGTGAGAGTGCGACTGAGGGACCGCTCGTAGTTGCTTGGGCGGAATACTGTCCTTGGAGAGCTGTTTGTCCGTGTCCCCGAGGGAGCTGAAGGAGATAGTGTGGGCGGCAGCAGGAACAGCGGGACTGCGAGTCCCAGGAACTCTAGCGGCTTGTCCATCTGCCGCACCTGGAGACTCTTCCCTCTAGACCCCGCCTCCCTCCCGGGTCTTCAAAACCGCGACTCGCGGCCCCCGCTCGGCGGGTGCCGCTCGTAGTTGCTTGGGCGGAATACTGTCCTTGGAGAGCTGTTTGTCCGTGTCCCCGAGGGTGCTGAAGGAGATCGTGTGGGCGGCGGCAGGAACAGCGGGACTGCGAGTCCCAGGAACTCTAGCGGCTTGTCCATCTGCCGCACCTGGAGACTCTACCCTCTAGACCCCGCCTCCCTCCCGGGTCTTCAAAACCGCAACTCGCGGCCCCCGCTCGGCGGGTGCCGCTCGTAGTTGCTTGGGCGGAATACTGTCCTTGGAGAGCTGTTTGTCCGTGTCCCAGAGGGTGCTGAAGGAGATCGTGTGGGCGGCGGCAGGAACAGCGGGACTGCGAGTCCCAGGAACTCTAGCGGCTTGTCCATCTGCCGCACCTGGAGACTCTTCCCTCTAGACCCCGCCTCCCTCCCGGGTCTTCAAAACCGCGACTCGCGACCCCCGCTCCGCGGGAGCCGCTCATAGTTGCTTGGGCGGAATACTGTCCTTGGAGAGCTGTTTGTCCGTGTCCCCGAGGGAGCTGAAGGAGATCGTGTGGGCGGCGGCAGGAACAGCGGGACTGCGAGTTCCAGGAACTCTAGCGGCTTGTCCATCTGCCGCACCTGGAGACTCTTCCCTCTAGACCCCGCCTCCCTCCCGGGTCTTCAAAACTGCGACTCACGGCCCCCGCTCCGCGGGAGCCGCTCGTAGTTGCTTGGGCGGAATACTGTACTTGGAGAGCTGTTTGTCCGTGTCCCCGAGGGAGCTGAAGGAGATCGTGTGGGCGGCGGCAGGAACAGCGGGACTGCGAGTCCCAGGAACTCTAGCGGCTTGTCCATCTGCCACACCTGGAGACTCTTCCCTCTAGACCCCGCCTCCATCCCGGGTGTCCCGCCCAGCCAATAACTTTAAGAACAGTGTAAGCCACGCGCATCGCGGGACACGCGCGGGTGGGCGCCGGGCTAAGCCCGGGCAAAGGGCGGGCCGTTTGAGAACGGTAGAGGCCGGGCTACTCCCCT
The DNA here is from genome assembly GCF_964261635.1 of Lissotriton helveticus. Lineage (NCBI taxonomy): Eukaryota > Metazoa > Chordata > Amphibia > Caudata > Salamandridae > Lissotriton > Lissotriton helveticus. The sequence continues at coordinate 337,523,325 of NC_136057.1, read as the reverse complement.
AACGCCCCTTTTTCTCCGCTATTGTATATTGACTTGTTGGTTGCCCTGAGGCTGGACGTAATATAATGGCCAGTAGAGAATCGAGAAGTAAGGCTGCTTCTGTGGTCACAGGTACTTTGGACAAATTCTTTTCTAAGGCAAATACTGTGCTTAACAATGGTCTTACTGTGTTGGAAAACCAAACTGAGGAGGGTGTAGACAATTCCTATTTGTCCTCACCGGGTCTATCTACTAACACTAGTACACCGCTACTGCTCGATGCTACCCATTTGTCACTAATGGATAGCATCGACCAAACCATAGAGTCAGTCCTACAACAGCTAAGGACTCCATTGACCTCGCTTAGGGACAGAGACTCACCACGCATCACTGGTGATGTGGAGCTCTCTCCCGTCGCAGAGTTGGTACAGTCCAAGGCCCAATGGAGGGTCCAGCATCAATAGAACATACGGGTGGTAGAGTGGATCCTGTATTGAAAAGGAAAAGATCTAGGAAGCCCAAAGGTGCCAAAAGGGCCAAAGTTGATCCTGTAATGCCCACTAATGGAGACAAAGTGGGCTCTCCCGAGATATCAGCTAGGGGAAGTGACATGGCTATGTTGAGTATTCCATCTACTTCCTCGATACCCGTGCACACTGAGCCATTTATCTTTGGCGGGGCCATCCCTAATACCACAGGACTACTCATTAGCTCACTCACTGATATCCTGAAAAGTTTTTTTAATCCCCTTTCTCTCAAACTGGATTCGATAGAATCTAGATTGATAGCTCTAGAAAGACTGAGTGCTGGTAATGGCGCCCAGTCAGGGATAGAAGTTACCACACATGGAGCACATGGGTTTGGTGCTGGGACCTCCAACCCCCCCTCTGTCACAATGGTTACAACGGTCTTGGCTCCAACCTCATCTCTAGCTCCTTCCAGGGAAAACACTAACATCAGTATAGTACCTGTGCTTCGTTCTGCACCAGTACCACTTCCCAGGTTATTGCCCCGGGTACCAATTCCTAGGAGATCGAAGCAACCCGCTCTGGCCAGTCCACCCAGTCAGGAGAGATCACCTAACGAGATAGTCAATGGTTCCAACCAGCAGGATAGGCTGAACACTAGGCGCAAGGCAGTCAATTTGCCCCCAGAGGCGGCAGGTTACACTGTGATTCTGATGGGGTACCAGAGCTTGCCAGCGGCGTTATGGAGTCGTACGATTCTCTACGCAACAAGGTAATTAGCTGGTTAAACATCCAAAGGCCTCTATCATCTAACCTGAGAGGAGATGTTCTCATGGTTAGAAGGGTCCCATGGGTTGGGTATACCGCCAAGAAAAGTGTGGGGGACTGCATAATTGTCAGCTTTAAGAACCCTCAGGTCGTCACCTATATCTGCAACTGGCTAGGCAATTCTGCTAACACATCCATTGAATTGGTCCCTCTCTCATATTTTTATCCTATTGTATGTAATCCAACCGTGAGGAGGGAATTTGGCTGGACACGGGTGGGTTTCGCTGTGGACGGGTCAAGATACAGCCCCAGACATAATGCCCTCCCTGCCCACGTCAACTATGTACATCCAAACGGATTCTCTTGCCTTGATCTAGTGGACTGACTTCAAAAGGGTGTTTCTCCACATTCCTATGAAAACATCGAAAGTGAATCTGCAGGCCAGGGGATGGGGAAGGGAGATATCCAGATCCCCATTAGTGAATCGGAACCTCCCCTATGGAGTAGTCCAACTTCCACTAGTTCCAGGGGCCAAGTGGCTATCATACCTAAGAGTCAATCAGGCAGTAACCTAACATCTACAGGCCCATGTGCTCCTAATGTAATATTCACTGCTCAATCTATCCTGGAATCACCAGTGCAAAGGTCCGCAGTGCCACCTACGGACACTGTACTGGAAACAACTGAGGAGCCGGGACCAAAAGCTCCTATTGAAATCCTGAAGATTCTCTCCTGGAATGTGGCGGGTATTGCAAACAAAATATATACAACAGACTGGGATCTCCTAGTGGGTAGTAGTGATATCTGTCTTTTTCAGGAGACGTGGGCTAGGGAACCACTGAGCAGAACGGGTTATGCAGTTTTTGAAATCCAGGCTAGGTGTAAGGGGAGGCCCTCGGGCGGCTTGGCGGTTTGGGTAGCTAGCCATATTGGGTGTAATGCGGAAAACATTTCTACGTTTTCACAGGACATCCAGTGTGTATTGCTTAAGTGGCCCAATGGTGTAAACCTGGCAATTATCAATGTATATCAATGTATATTCCCGCCCTGTCAGTGCGGCCATGGAATCACCCACTCTTGAAGACCTTTCGTCTTTTCTGGGCCAACTGCCAAATGATTATAAGATAGTGATGGGCAGAGACTTTAATTGCTATTTTGAACCCCTGTATGGCTTAAAGGAGGGTGCCCTTACTGCTGAAGATGACTACTGGGGTGTTCCACCATGTTTATCCCCCCATGCCAAATCTTGGTCTCCATTGGCAGTGCAAATTATGTCCCTCACTTTAAACCATGCGATAAGGGCCTGCAATGGTCGTACTCCGTCCGACAGCCCTTCATTGTGCACCTTCAATAGGAAGGACCATGAATCGAGGCTGGACTACATTTTTGTTGATATTGGTATGTGGTCCAAGGTCCAGGACTTCAGGGTGGTTGTCAGAACCGATAGTGACCACAATGCACTTTTTTTGGAGATGAAACACCCTGCACCTGTAGGAGAGTCACTTCCCGCCAACCCCAGTGATGACCCAGGGAACTTGGTTCTTACCTCCAATAGACGATGGGTAAAATGGGGGAAATTGATAAGCGCAGAGGAAAATGTAAGCAAAATTTATGAAATTGCACTCCCCAAGCTTACAGAAATGGACGAATTAATTAACCAGCCCAGACCTCCAGATTTTAACGAGAAACTAGGTCAAATTCATGATGAACTAGTGGGAGCTCTAGGTGAGGTTTTTTACCCAGTGGTAGCACCACGTAACAACAAGACCCGAACCCCAACCTGGTACAATTCTTCCTGTAAAAAGATCAAGACAGAGTTAATTGCCACAATTAAAGCAGGTTCAGATAAGGGTAAGGTCGCTAAACTTAGGCGGGAATACAAGGAGGCCATGGCACTGGCACGGTCGGAGTGGGATTGGAACCGATGGCAGGACCTCTCCTTAGCATTAGAAGCAAGGGACTCTAGAAAATTTTGGTCCCTGGTAAATATTGGCACAGGAGAACCTAAAGCTGCAGTGGAGCCTAACATTGCATCCTCTGCTTGGGAAGCCCACTTTGGCAAATTGTACCAAGATACCATCCAATCTGCCAATGATGTGGCCCCCGTTGCTTTGACCAACTCTGCAGCTGGTCTGGAATTCACCCGTGGTGAGGTGGTTAGTGCAATAGAGAGATTAGCAATGGGGAAGGCCCCGGGACTTGATAGATTGCCCGGTGACCTTTTTAGACAACACCCTAATATCTGGGGCCCGTACCTCCTTATTCTTTTTAATGCCATCGTGGGAGGTATGGAGATCCCCTGTACTTGGCTGGGGGCGGAGATAGTGCCTATTTTCAAAAAGGGTTCAACTCTTCTCCCAGCCAACAACAGGCCCATCAGCCTCATAGATGTCCCCCAAAAACTCTTCTCTCGCCTTCTCTTGGACCACCTTCTAGACTGGATGGAGGCCAATGAAATTCTGAGTCCCCTTCAGGCTGGCTTCAGGAAAAACACGTCCACCATGGATCAGATATTCCGCCTCGTCCTACTGTATTGGAAAACGGTGAGGATCGAGGTGGGGAGGCTGTACATGGTGTTCGTGGACCTGAGGTCAGCCTTTGATCTGGTCCCACGCAAGAAATTATGGGAGGTCCTGAAGAACCTGGGTGTTCAACCCAATTATTGCAAGCTATAGTTAGGTTTCATGATAGTAACTACGCGCAGGTTAGGTGTGGGAGGGATGGAGTGTTGTCGTCAAGGTTCCCTGTCCTCAGAGGGGTAAGGCAGGGTTGTGTCTTGGCACCAACCCTGTTTTGCCTCTTTGTTAACAGTGTTATATCCCATCTTGACAATGTCAGGGACAATGACGCTCCCCTTTTGGCAGGCAGGAGGGTGCCGGCTATCATGTTTGCTGACGACACCCTCCTGCTTTCCAAATCCCCGATGGGGATACAAAGGATTTTAGATGGATTTGCTCTTTTCTGTAGACAACATGGCCTAGAGATCAATACTGAGAAGACCAAGTTCATGATTTTTAATCCATCCCCAAAAACTAGACCCAACCCCACACTGGGTTCAGCCACCCTGGAAAGGGTTACAACCTTTCAGTATTTGGGGGTAACATTACATGAGAACCTATCCTGGGACCCCCAAATAGTAAGATCCCGGCTAAAGCTGTCCCAACTTTCAGGCGCAATTTTGAAGGTTGTAAACACTTCAACCATTAAACCTATAAGCCCGGCATTATAAATGTACAAAACCCAAGCTAAAGCGGCCGCATCCTATGGCAGCGAGCTATGGGGGTACAAAGCAGGGGCAGATCTTGCCAGAGTGGAAAATAACTTCCTTAGACGCCTTCTGGTCCTCCCTCGTGGCACACCCCTGCTCCCCTTAAGATTAGACGTGGGTTTACCCTCCATAGCTGAAGAGCTGGAGTCAAAGCCATTAAGATTCTGGCATAGGCTCTGGTCCACCAGCGAGCTCGCACACTATAGGCTTGATCTCACCCATGTAATGGAATTGAACCAGCGCGATAGAATCCCATGGCTGGCTTTTATTAAGAAAGAATTGTATCGCATGAAATTGCCTGAGCTATGGGAGGATCCCGAACAAGGTTGTCAAAGGGTTTCCCGCAAAAGATTGGTCCAAATTTTCAAGGAGAAAAGACTAGCTCTTCTGTGTCCGCACCTAACAATGGCACCTTAACTGATCGCTTTTTGGAATCCAAAAATTCTTACGAATTCGAAGGTTTTATGGACATTATTTTCCCCATTTTAGCGAGAAAATTGTTTATACAGTGGAGGCTAGGCACTCTGCCCATCAAAACCTTCACTTGCAAATGGGTACAGGGTGACGATAAAATTTGCCCAGGTTGCAATACTCATGATGAGGAGGAAATTCACCTTTTGTTTTTCTGCCCAGCATATAATAGACCAAGGAAATACTGGCTGGTGCCCTTATGCAGGAACCTGGGATTTAGGAGTCACCTGTATGCGTACAGAATATTAAAAACTAGTACTCTGCCCCACATAGTTTTTGCAATTGCTAAATTCATTATGGCTATGTGGCAGATAAGGAAAAAATTACTAAATGCACAAATGCCGATATGAATTGTGTTTACTAATCCTCATTCACGTCTGGAACAACATGGAAATCCTTTTTATGAAATGTGTTTTTATAATTGTAATGTGTTTTTTATTATGGATGTTTAAAATGTAATATGTACTGTATCTTTTATGGTCTAAAGGACCGAAATAAAGAATTTTTGGATTGGATTGGATTGGATATCCAAATCCTCAGCACCTACGTAACATAGAGGGGTGGCAATTCTATTCCATTCCTCCATAAAATTCCAACCGCTGGGCATCCAGAACGATAAAGATGGTCGCGGGATTATGGTCAAGGGTCATCTAATGGGGAAAATGTGCACCTTCATAGCAGTATACGCCCCCAACACTGGACAGACGCTTTTCTTAAAAGAGCTAATGGGAAAAATACTAGACTTTGTGGAGGGGCCGATGGTACTCATGGGCGACTTCAATCTGATCTGGCAGAATGACCTAGATAGCACGCACCCACATCGCTCGGAAACGGGTTCCTTCTCCACTGACACTCAACAACACTTCCACGACATGGGCCTTTTGGACACCTGGCGTACTCTTTATCCCCATTCCCGAGACTACACCTTTAATTCTCATGTCCATCGTACATATTCCCGACTTGATTATATTTTCATTTGCCAATCCTTAATGGGCGCCCTACAAGAGGCTAAAATATTCCCTCTTTCAGTATCAGATCACAGCCTCCTTTCAATAGGTCTGTCCTGGAATGGTAATGCCCCGACTACTCCCAGACCTCGCTTACGCGGGACAAGGAATCCTGCACCAAGCTAAGAGAAACCATTTCTGAATTTTTTGACATTAATAAACCGGAGGATACCTCGGAGTATACCACCTGGGACACATTTAAAGCAGTCTTTCGAGGGAAATGCAATGCCCTTAACTCGGCGCTAAATGCGCAACGCACCTGAGAGAGGGAAATGCTGGAGAAGGAAGTGGCTTCTATTGAACATGCACACAAATTGAATCCCACAAGGCAGACTCTTCGCAATTTGACGGCGCTCAGGGGTAAACTCCGAGATATTTATAATAATAGGGCAGAATTCACTTTCCTCAAACTGCGACACTTATCTTACTCCCAGGGCAACAAGATTGGCAAACACCTCGCTAGACAGCTAAAAGACAAACGAGAGAGAGATTACAAAAGACAAACGAGAGAGAGAGTACAAAGGCGGTATACAGGGATCCAATGGGGAGCTCACACAGAGATGAGGAAAAAGCAGAGATCTTTGGCTCATTTTATAAAACCCTTTATACTAGGGATCGATTAGATTCAGACGCCAAAAGGGATTATTTTCGGACACTACACTTCCCTCAGGTCTCCCCTGAATGAAATGATTTACTCACCGCCCCATCACCTCAGAAGACGTCAACACTGCCATTAAAGCACTTAAGCCCCACAAAGCCCCGGGCCGGACGGATATACTGCCCTGTTCTATAAAACTATTGCCAATGACATCAGCCCACATCTCACACGGCTCTTTAACAAGATGGCTGAAGAGCGCGAGATCACCGGATCCATGTCTGAGGCCATGATCTCTGTTGTACCCAAACCAGGGAAGGCTCCCCATATATGCGCCTCATATCGTCCTATCGATCTGCTAAAACTTGACGCAAAACTTTACTCCTCCATAGTAGCTAAGGGATTGAACGATCTCATGCCTGATCTTATACACCCAGACCAATATGGGTTTATTAAGGGTCGACAAACACATGAAAATACCCGCCGGATTGTGCATCTCATAGAGAAGGCCAAAAGACATCAAATCCCCGCTGTATTGGTAGGGCTAGACGCTGAGAAAGCCTTCGAGAGGGTGTATTGGACATTCTTATTTAAAAGATTTGCACCTAAATTTCTTACTATGATTCAACCCCGATCTAAAGTTGTGGTCAATGGAGTACACTCACCCTACTTCTTTCACTCTAGAGGCACCAGACAGGGGTACCCTCGTTCACCCCTACTCTTCGCCCTTATATTTGAGCCGATGGCGATTAGAGCCAATCCTGACAATCAAGGGATACCATTCAGTGGGAACTCACACAAAATTTCCCTTTTCGCAAACGATGTCCTCTTGTCACTCTCCGGCCCTGCCGCATCTCTCCCACCTTTACAATCGGAAATTGAGCGGTTTAAAGCGGTAGCGGGCTTTAAAATAAATATTGGCAAATCGTATATCCTTAATTTCACACTTCCGCACGCGGAACTCTGAAGGCTCCAGTCTCTCACTTCCCTCCAATGGACCACTTCCTCTATACGATACCTGGGAGTCCAACTAACACCTAGGGTATAGGAGCTCTACACTGCTAACTTTCCCCCCATTCTGACTCGTATCCAAACAGAACTCACGAAGTGGAAACCTCTTTTTGTCCTGGATGGGCCGGATACACGCTGTTAAAATGACACTCCTTCCTACGCTTCTTTACTTATTTCAAACCATACCCATCCAATTAAAAGGGAATTCTTTCGGCAAGTTAAAACCATGATTCTGCCAGGAACCCCTGTCACGCCATCCACAAAGTCCCCTGCATTGTTTGTCAACACCCATATGGTGTGAATATCAATCATATTGCAGTGTTACTACAATAAGTATTTTAACCAATGTTAGTTTTTTCTTTAATGTATTTGCTTTTGCCAATGTTTATTCTTTTTGTATAGACCTTGCCAATGCTTGTTAGATATCTGAGGATCAGGGGGCGCAGGTGCAGCTGCTTCAGTTGGTTTAACACATGAGAGCACATGGATTGAACACGCCCGGCAACGCCCAGGATCTTGGCTATAAATAGCTTCAATCTGCAGACATCTGTTGCTTGGCTTTCTGTTTCCTGCCACAGGCTTTCCCTGTAGCCCCAAGTCATCAGAGCCTCAGCTGAAGAGAAGGATTTCACCTCAGCTGAAGAGAAGGATTTCACCTTGTGACCTCTGCCAACAGAAATTCTCCCTGTCTTTGAGCCATAGAACATTTCTGGACTCATTGTAAAAGCGCTTCAGAGCAAAGTGTTAAATTGAAGCTTTACATTTTTTGTTGCTATTGTAAATGATCAAGAGCTAAGTGTTCAATTGAAGCTTTACTTTTTTTTTATTATTGTAAAAGATCATTAGTGCTATTTAAGTGAAGAACTTGGCTTTTAACTTAATGGTATTGCTTTTGAATGCAATTTGGAAAACTGCTTGATATTGTTGCACATGTGTTTGATTGTAAAATAGGCAACAATTCTTCCTGGCGTTTTTGAAGCTTTCTGATGCTCGGTGCACATGTTTTCTGGTTGTGTTTGGACAACAACTCTCCTTGTATTTTGAAATTCACTGATTTTGGTTGTGCACTTCTTTGGCAGTAGTAAAGGGACATTTGATAAGATTGTAAAGCGCCAAGGACTATATGTAAAGTGCGCCTTTTCTGATATTGTTTTGCGCAATTGCGTTTTAGTGCGCCATTCTTAAAGTTGCTGGATATTTTGGGCAGCATTTTAAGGCACAGTGTTAGTGTGTTTTCAAAAAGGTTGGATTGTATTTGGAAACGTCTTTGGAAAAGTCTTATGCACAATCAGGTGAGATCATAAGGTGTTACAAAAGAACCAACATACTATGTGAATTCATAACATAGAATGCACAGTCTAATACAAATTCCTGTTTTATATTCATGTAAACCTGTAAATACATTTCTTAAATGCTTATTGAGAGACAAACTGTTTGAAGCGCCATCACGCCTAAAAGGTAATCAAAAGTAGTAGAAGACAATGTTGGTATTGCTAGTAGTCTAAAGAGTTTTTAGGGCATTCTGTACTTATCCACCTCTGTATATTATAGGAAAAGTTAGGAGTGGTTCGCTGTGTCAAATTCCAGAACCTGGCTGGCCCAGACGGCACACACCCTCTTCTTGGCAAAGCGTGAAGAGTAGCAGTCTCTCTTTCTTGTCTCTCATCCCAAATCCCCTTCCCTCTTTGGGCACCTGCCAGGGCTTCTGTTTTTTGGTCAGCAGCACTGAGAGGTGTTCAGGGGGGTTGAGGAACTTCATCATCCCTGCAGACGGACCTGGTTTTCAGGTGAGTGGCTCGACTCGCATATAACCGATTCTTCACTTCATTTGGCAAGGGGGAAGCGCCCGCTTATCTTTCTCTATACTGCGTCACTCTCGAGCAGATGGTGGAGTGGGACTACCGGATATAACACTATATTATAAAGTTGCGCAATTGAGAAAACTGACTGAGTGGTCAAAACGTGAATCCGATAAACATTGGTTGCATATGGATCAGAGTGTGACGGGGAAGACTATATGGGATCTGGCATGACGCACCAAAAAGGACAGACCTAAAATGAATTGTTCCAGGAACAAAACTTCTGAAACAGATGAGCAGTCAAAAACTTTATTTTCCAGATTAATTCCAGGCTTTTTGCAGATACCACTTCAGAATTTTGTTTTCTTTCATCATGGCTGAAGGATATAGATTGATATATATACATATATATATCAATCATACATGAACAACCCTACGCGCACCACCTTGAAAGTGTGGGATTCAGTCGCTGGAGATGACAAAAGGACCTCTTTTCCCTCGCCATTTACACCCATCCATTTTAACCCTGCATTCCCGCCAGGCTTATAAGAGGGACCTTTTGACGCTCGGAGGGAGGGAGGGTGCCTTGTTCTGACACCTTTTTCATAATTTTGAGCCCCTCACTTTTGACAACTGCAAGCGGGACTATGGCCTAGAGAATACATAACAATACCACTACAATCAGTTAATGCACTGGGCCCTTACACCTCAGGTGCGAGAGGCGGCTACCCGTCCTCCTACAAGATTTGAGCCCTTCCTCGCCAGGACCACTTCTATGAAAGGGGCGATTTCATTTATATATAACTTCCTACTCACTACCACACTCTCTCCACAACCACGATATATGTCTATGTGGGAGGGAATGCTAAAGCGCGGTATCTCCGAGGACAAATGGCCACATTTATAGATCGACATCACAAGATTCAATCATTCCATAGAACTCCGGGAACCTCATCTTAAGACCATGATGGACTGGTATCTTCATCCGTCCAGGCTTAAGCAGATCTTTCCCAACACTTCCGATAGACGCTGGAGGGGTTGCGGGTTGCTAGGGGACTTTCAGCACATCAGGTGGGATTGCCTGACTATACGCCCCTTTTGGGAAGAAATACTCGCACACATCAACGACATGCTGTGATACCCCATTCCAACCACCATGGCAGGAGCCCCTTTGGAACTTTGCGACCCCATCCTGGAGCACCAGACCCGAGCAGATAAGGCAATCATGTGGCTCTGTATAGGAGCGACGAAGGTTACACTGGCAGCCGCCTGGCATGTGACTCTGTATAGGAGCGGCAAAGATTACCCTGGCAGCCGCCTGGAAGAGGAGGTAAGCTCCAAGAATTTCCATTTGGCATTGTCGGTTATGGAAAGCCTTTTTAGGGATAATTACAAGAACTTTGAATTTTAATGGGGCCCGTTATTTACCTTCCTGTCACGTGGACTACCATCGGCTGTCTGTCCTTCTTCCGTCAGAGCCCTCCACCTCTTTCAATTCAGTTATCTTCTATTACCACGAGTTGTATAAGCTGGTTTGATGCTGCCGCCACCATTGTAGGGGAGGGGGGTTGTATTTTTGTTTTTTTTTGTTACTCCTTGGTTGGGAGTTGTTTTTTATATGACTTTAGCATGCTTCATATGGCACCTTCCAGTTGGAAGGTTTTTGGAAAATTACCATCACAAAAGGGAGATGGGACACCCACTTAAATAGTTTGATTTCACATAAGGATTATACGAGTCTGCCCCAAGCCCCACTGCTATCAGAAACTGTACCCTTCATTTAAGCAGTTCAATGAGATTGGGGCCGGGACACTGTGAGAAGTTGGCCTGATACAAAGTGCTCACTAGAATAGTGAACATTATATATCAGTCCAAACAACCCTTATTGATGATTGGTTGTAAGTCAACCTTATAGACCAGCTATCCTAGTAGCATGGATACGAGCAGTCTAAGGCTAAGACTCTAGAGGGCGTGTTAAGCCAGCTGTTTTACCATCACATTACCCCATGAACACCAAGTGAAAGGACACCACACAAGTTGTTATGAAAATAAATGTATATTTATTTCTAACAAGTCTACCCTGAACTCTTTATGAGTCAGGGAGCTAAGCACAATACAAAACTCTTAAGAAAATACTTTAAGTCGCACAATTTACACAAATGCCCGAGGGGCACGAAAAACCATATATTACAAAAGTGGAATGCGAATTACTAGCAGGTAAGTAACTATTCTCATAGACTTTAGAAACGCTAGTCCTACAATGCTAAACACTTAGATTAGTTGCAGGAGGCCTGTGGACGTCGTGTGCAGAGTGGGAACTCTCACGCGTAAGGCGGGAAAAAGTCTATGGAGGCTAGTAAAGACAAAGTTACTGTTCTCGGGCGAACCCGACTAGGTGGGACGAAAACGGGAGTGGATCCGAACACTTAGGGTGTTGGACTATGCTGGAGCACCGGAGTACTCAGGTTACCTAGCCCAGGGGCTGCGGCTGCATAGGGTCGAAGTTGCGTCGGAAACCCTCGTTGAAGATCCAGGAGCCTGAAGAAAGAGTTGCTGGCAGGCGGCCAGTGAAGAAAGTTCGGAGTGATCCAAGCCTGGATCAGGGAAGAAGAAGACCTGAAAGCAGAGGGGACCAAGTTCTGAATCACTAGCCAGTGATTAAGTGGGCACCAGGATGGCACCGGGCGAAGTCACCGCAGTCAGGTGAGTGGGCGCTGCTGGGCTCTGCAGTCTCTCGGACCAGGAGGCGTTGTCGGCGACCAGGATGGAGGTGCGAGCTGTCCCACGAAGGTTCTTGCTGTCGACGTCGCTGGACCCAGGATTGGGGCAACAAGTCTTGGCAAATGCAAGGCCCACGCGGTGGACCTAAAATGGCGTCTTGAGTGGACCAGGAGGGTCCAGGGTGCTCCTCTGTTGGAGGGGAGCAAGGGCTAGTCTGGAGCAACCAGACCAGCAGTAGTTGTCGTCGTGGAGCGTCGTGAAGGGGCCACTAGCCAACGGGCAAGCGACCTGGACAACGCGGTGAGCAGCAAAGAACAGAAGGGCCCCACGCAGATCTCGTGGATGCAGGGGGGCTGAACTTCGGTGCTGGAGCTGCTCAGGGTCGGGGCTTCTCTTACCCCAAAGCACTCAGTCGAGGGTCACTCGGGAGTCGTGCTGGACAAGCGTCGTGCAGTTCTGAAGATGGCCGGTCCCTCGAGGTCTCGTCACACCCACGGATCACAGCTGGGCTGATGATGCAGGTTGAGGTCAGAGGTGCCAGGGAAGCCGGTTCTCGTCGTGCTGGAGCAGTCTTGATCCGAAGGAGAGACTGGCAACAAACCGCGATGCTTGGTTGGTGCCTGCTGCTGCAGGGTGACTACTCCTTAGTCACAGGGAAGAAGTCTTGAGTTCCTTTCGTGGAAAGTAGTTTCAGGATTCAAAGATGATCTAATTTGGAAGGGGGCCAGGTCCTACCTTTATCCTGCAAAAAGGGGCTGGCACGCGACTAAGTCCTGCCCTATGGGTGGGACCAGGAGGGGGGTGGTTACACCCCTCTCCTTTGGCGGGCTTTCCCCAGGCCAGGGGCTGGAGTGCCCCTGGAACTGGTTTCAGCCGGCCTATGCACAGTGAGCACCGGGGTGCCACTTGCAGTCACCTTCCTCTAAAGCCCTGCCTACCTAGAATACACAAAACCCTGTCTGGGACGGTGCTGGCACCGCCCCTGGCAGGAAACCCTTTGTCCTTGCCTCCTGTGCTGGGAGGACTCCCAGCAGCAGGAGGGCAGACTTGTGTCTCGGTGGCAGCATCCATCTTGTGGAGCTGAGGCTATGTCTGACTTTAACCGGGGTTACAGGTTACATACATGTCGTGTCCCTCTAGAAGGGTGGAATGCTAACCCCGTCGCCAGAATTGGCGAGGGGGTTAGTATTCCAATTCGTATGGCACCTTACTCGACATGTTTTGATAAAGCGATACCAGAGTTGGCATATAACCGCGAGGATTATAATGCACTTAAGAGTATATGGTATGCGATATCATGGAAACGGCTAAGGGATGGATCCCAAAAGCCGCAGACAGGCTCAGCTCATGCCAGAGCACTATCTCACACGATTCCAAGCACTCTGCCTTCAGGATTGTCAAGGCCTGCCATAGGAGTGACTGATAGGAGATCTGTGTGTCCATTTTTAGGGTTAGATATAGGTATACTATATCTAAAGCAAAGGGTGATTACACCACCTTGCCCCAGCTGTCAAGCAGCCAGTTGTGTCAGATTTAGATGGCCCGCCAGGGGTGGCATAATACATGCTGCAGCCCCTGGTTGGCCCTGGGAACACCTATGCCCTGGGTACCTAAGGTACACTGTACAGGGACTGATAAGGTGACTCAGTATCCAATTGGATATGTACCTAAGGTACATGGAATCCATTTTACAGAGAGAGCAGTGGGCCTGGGGTCCTGAATAGCAGGGCCCCAGGTCAACTAAGTCAGAAAACCAGCAAAACACCAGGCAAAAAGTTGGGGGCAACCATAGTCAGGGATCTACCTTCCTACAGACACTACCTAGCATTGTGTAACTATGTACAACTTTCGTCCTGTCAAAATCTGCAACATTCCTTGTGAGGTGTGAAATGATGGTAATAACCTATGATGTACTTTGAAAAATTTTCAATAAAAATACGTTTGAAAAATATATGGCATCATGGTGCCACGGATTTGTACCATTACCACACAACTGTAAAAGGTGTCGGAATGTAGCAAGTAAAGCACACTCTCCCGCCCTGTTGGAAACAGAAGCCCCTATGGCAGTGCCCGCTTTGCCCAGTGAGTATCAGTGCATCAGCAGAGATCAGCGCAATCACCGACACTCTGCTCATTCAGCACTTGGCCTCTCTGCTGAAACTGCCATCGGCAATGACTATTTTGGTGGTGGTTTTGTAAGAAGTGACCATCGGCCCAGTAATTGCAGTGAGGCCGCGGGCAGGCTTCAAAACAAAAATCACCGGAGGTGGAGGGGGGCGGTTGATTATCCCTGCCCATTGGGGGTCAGTTAAACTTTCATGGTACCAGGTCGATGCAAAATGCTAGAGACCTCAGTGAAGCAGCCTTACGTGGTTCCATCCGTCTGTCCATCTGTCTTTCCATCACCCACTATCTATCTATCTTGTACATCCTTTCTGTCTGTTCTGTGAATCCATCCGTCCCTTATCCGTGGAAACGATCTACCGTGGGTTTTGTTATAGCGCCTGTGAAACAGAGGTTTCATGGCGCTGGATGCTGATATGAAGTTGATGGAAGTTGACATTTAAATCCCTTAGTGCAATTGTTCCTTTTCGTTAATTCCTGGGTCTCGTGGCTCATGTGCCCCCGAGTTAGATTACCACCTGGTTGGGCTTCATCGCTCACTAGAATCGCTTGAAGGATGGGCCGGTGTTCAGACATTACCCACGCGGTGTCTGCCATCATGGTCTCAGCATAAGGCGTGTTTACATGTGATATTATCCACTATACGAGGAAGGACGTAAAAGGTCAACAATGTCTGGTATTTGTTGCTAATCTTCTTTAATAAAATATGTGTCTTCACTTTATCAGCAGCCAGTTTGTAAAATATATTGCATTCTTGGCGAACTTTCAAACCTAGTTAAATATTGATTTTGCATAAAAATGTTGCCCATCCTCCCCTCCAAGCCGGTCTTTGCTAAGAAAGCGCCGTGAGCAGAGGGAAACGCCCTTGCTGATGGTAGAGAACTAAATGGGGCTACAGGGGGTCCTTTTGGGTTCACTGGTCAGTAACTGGAAGAGCAGCAGGAACTGACCCCAGAACACCAACATCCCCAGAACACCCCCAGCTCACCTAAATCACAGATAGTTTAGCTGCCTCAAGCAAATGATGGTTTTCTTGATGTGTGCCAGCAGGGGTCAGAGGGTAAAAGGGGGGGGGGGGGGGGGGGTGTCAGGGAAGGGGCGAAAGGGGTGTTAAAAACATCGCCCACAGTATGATAATAAAGGACTTAACCCACTTTAAACTGGGAAACCAGACAGAAAAGAACAGGCAGGGACAAGGCTGGAGCAAGGCGAGAAGGGCGCTGCTGTTGGTGTACCTTAATCCACACAGCTCCCTACGCCCCTCAGAATATTGGCGCCCTGAACCAGGGCCCAGCTCGCCCATGCTGAAGGCCGGCCCTACCCCCTCCTCTATTTCTGAAGGATGTGTCTGCAGCTGGCACAGTGAACACAAATCACCCCAAGCTCTGCTCGAGGGTGAGGCTCACCAGAGGTCCTAACCGGTCTGCTGGAGGGGCGGGCCTCAAGTCTCGAGCTGGTGGAGCAGTCTGTCTGACAGGGATGGAGACAAGCCACATTTCCTGGATGAGCGGTGCCTATACAAAGGAATCACCCTAGGCTGGTTTATTCATTGCGCTGATTTACATTGCGCCCACATCCCATTCCACCTTACCGACACTTTGGGGCACCGCGACCCTAAGGAATAAAAGATGGCTGCGGCTGTATCTGGATTCTCCCTCTAACCGGAGCACATTCCAAAGCAAGCTTCACTGCTGAAGTTGTAAAATAAGCATTGGCAAAGACAACAAATCTGGCTTTGGCTCTGAGGTTTTTGTCTTCGTCAATCCTGTTTTAAGAAGCTATAATTTTGAAGATCCGCTGGTCCCTCGCCAATATAAACAAGCATTTTGGCATAGTCAATAGGTCTCGCCTTTGGGAACTTATAAGTGTTTAGCCATGCAACAGTTGATATTGTAGCACCAAGGATATTGTGCTGGATAATTAAACACTTATAAGATCCTAAAGGCGAGACCTATTGACTATGCCAATGCTTGTTTTATTTATGAACACGAAAAACAAACTAACAGAAAACAGATTGTAAAGTATTGCTCCCAAGACACTTATGCTGGTTAAAGAAATTATACTTACTTGTTTTACTCCACTCAAAAGCACTGATTTGTCCCACAAACATGTGGCATCCTGGAGCACTTTATGTTATATATATATATATATATATATATATATATATATATATATATATATATATATATATATTCACTGAAAAAACCATAGGTTATAGACCATATATAGTTAGGAATTAGCATTTACAAAACCTTGAAAATTCACTGAAAAAACCATAGGTTATAGACCATATATAGTTAGGAATTAGCATTTAAAAAACCTTATTTTACTCACACAAAACCATTGAAATTCCATATATAGTTAGTTGCACTAACTATATATCGCGCACCCGCAATCCACTGCTGATCATGTCACATATTACATCATTCATGACATGGTCAGTGACATCACTGATGACATCACTGATGACATCTCAAATGACATCACTGATGACATCACTGATGACAACATCCAGTGACTGTATTTTTCTGTAAAGTTAAAATATGTCTTGAGTGGATGTATAAGTGTCTGGATGAAGGATTTAGTAGGTGCATGACTGACTGTATGAGTGAGTGATTAAATGTGTCTCACTGAATGCATGGGTTAGTGACTAAACTGTCTTAATTTGTGCATCATTATGTCTGTTGTTCTGTAAACTGCTGCATGTGTTGATCATTAGCTATACGAGAGGCTATATGTGTTATTAATTGGTTGCCCAAGTATTTCTATGGGAGATTGAGTTTGTGTGGGGGTGGCTGTAAGGTGTGTGACTCTATGCATAGATGTGTGAGCAGTTTATTCACTAGGTGTATGAGTTCAAGAGTGCATGTGGAAACAGCTACATGGGCAGTTGACTGTGTGCATGAGTGTATTGATGAGTGAATGGATATCTCAATGCTACATGTCATAGTAAGTACATATGTAAAACACAGTACATGTGAGAGTTGGCATATATAAATAACTGTGCATGAGAGCCACTGAATGAGTGAGTGGTTGTATCGATCATTGTGAACTTGTATCAGGGATTGTATAAGAGAGTAAATATGTGTTAGTATATGTTTCAATAAGTAAGGTGTGTTTAACTGTATAGTTGAAGAAATGGAGGTGAGATTGTTTCTTTGCATGACTGACTGGGTGTGTGAGTAACTCCATGGATGAGTGGCAGTGTGTGAGTGTCTGTCGGATTGTGGGGAAACCTCTGTTTCTGAGCCGATTGTAAGCACTCGTACCAGCACCTGCAGATCCTCCCGTCCTCACTTCCGATCACCAGCAGGTGGCGCTCCAGGACTTCCGATTTCGGGTTGCCGCGGGCGCGTTTACCGGCCGTTTTTCGGCCGTTTTTCGGCCGTTGCTGTTACCGCCATTGCCGCCGCGGCCGGTGCCGGAGTGGTGCTGGGTTCATTTGGGGCACAGCTGGAGCCCTGGTAGATTGTCGGATCCCTCGGGAGGCGGCAAGTTTTGGAGCTGTGAAAGGTGGTTGCCGAGGATCCGAGGGAGCGCAGCGCTGCACCTCCAGCGGCCGTTTAGAGGCTGTGTGTGGCCCAGGTCAGCGTGAGGAGTCGCGCATAAGACGTGGTGACCCCCAGGAGAGTGCCCAGAACAGTATCCAGGGAAGTAACTGGGTGCCTCCATCAAGAAGGGGCAACGTCTGGACCAGAACTGAGAGTGGAGCAGAGAGGAGCATATGATCTAATATAAAGCTGCTGCTGCTGCAAATTGGCAACATTATGGAATAACCAATAGGAGCCTAAGTGAGGAGGAGGAGGAAAGAGTGCTGGCTCATAGAAACAGAGGTAAGTGAGGTTAACATTGTACTTCCCCTTATAAACATATAGATATATAAATAATAATTATCCAGGGGAAGCTTGTGCGGAGTGGGGATTGCTGTGCACCAAATAAGTGGTGGAAGCCCTAAGGTGAAGGAAACCCCTCCGTAACCTGCGGGAAGCTGAGAAGATGAACGCAAAGTAAGAACACAGGAAAAACAATGGCCCTAGGGAAAACTAAACCACGCAGAGTGGTAAGAAATAGTAAAAAAACTGCAAATAAATCGGGAACAGTGAATGCGACAGGCTCACCCAAAGGCTTGGCTGACGTAAATAATGAGATGGTAAATAATGAGATGGTAACACCGATTGCTGGCAGAACAATATCCATCAGAGCAACCCCTTCCTCAAGCACAACCCCGCAGCCAGCGCCGGCATCTGCCAGGTCAACAGGCGCAAAAGGGGGGTCGGTGGTATCAAAAACCATTAAGGATTTTATCGGTAAACATTTCATGGGGAAAGAGAGAGCAGAAAAGGACACAATTGAAATTGAGACCACGCAATCTATCGAGGATCCGGCCGCATCAAGCACAGAGGCCTTGAATCAGACTGACTTTAATATCGCTGAGATACCAATGGAACCGCGTCTTTCATCTTCCCCAAGGATGTTTCAGTCGATTTGCACCCAGGATTTAGGTGCAGATATGGCGAACGAAGAACGAGTAGTCTGTAGTGACTCCTTGGGAGAAGGGAACATTACTGGGGAGACTCCCTGTCAAAAGGATCATGAGAGTCTAGGATCCCCAAAAATAGTGGGATTAGATGCATCCGGCATATCCTTATGTAGCCTGGAGGTGACGGGTTCTAACGGCCAATCCATGCTCGAAGTAATGCTAATGCTCCAGAAGACTCTGCAGGGCATTCTGGAGGTTACAGTATTAAATAATGACATTCTGAAAAGACATGGTGATCAATTTAAGGGCATAAATGGGGAATTAGCACAGATTAAAAACTTGATGCCCTCAATTGTAAGACCTGTAGAAACAAAGGAGGATAATAAAGTGGATAGGGGGGAAGAAGTGGAAGAGGTGACTAGCCCCCCAGAGAATGAACCAACAGAATATGTATCCTACCGCCCCATGCTTATAAAGAGGTATGGGGATGAGAGATATAGAAGGTCTAATATACCAAGGAGAAGGAAAGGAATTAAGGCCCGACCCAGCTGCTACTCTAAAAAGTACCAGGATCACAGGGGGGGGGGAAACGCCAATATATAAGTCAATAAATAAGATAGCAAGGCAAGGATCTAAAAAGTTAGATATCGTAGAGAAAGGGGCAAATAGCAGCCGACATGAGGTACAACGCAAGGGGATAATGAGGAGGGATATGGGAGAGAACAAAAAGGCTAATAGGAGAAATCCCCCAGGGGTGAAAAAGAGTGTAAGAGTAGAGCGGGAGAGGGAGATGTCCCCAAGTGCGGAGGGACCCCACCCAAGTAACTGGAAAGGGGTCAAAAAAGGGGGAGGAGAAGAAGCTAGTTGGCACTCAAGGGGAGTAACAATAGGAGGGAATCGCCAACATCAACAGACAGTATTACCCACTGACACTTGGATATTTGTAGAGTCAATAGGACAGGCGAAAGGGGGGAAAAGAACTAAGAAATTAAACCCCTTGAATCGCTCCCAGCTACTATCCTCATTTGGGAAGTGCCCCAGTCTAAGAAATGTTAGCACTAAAGATCTAAAAGAAGTGGGGTTCACAGTAAACAGTAAGGGGGAGGAAATAACTAAGGTTTTACTCCACTCAGCCCTAATAAAGGATGCTATAGAAAAGGCAGAGTCCGAGATGCTAAGGGAAGGCATTAGAATACTAAAAAGGAAGGATGTATTCTCGGATAAGTTAGGGACTCCTTTCCTTAGAAATCACGCAGCTCTAGGGGACAGACAAATAAAAATGATCAATCTGGGGAGAGGTACCAACGACGCCCTAGAAATCACGATAAGACCCAACGACCAAAGGTGGGACATGGAAGAAGTACTTGCTGGGAACAGATACAGAGAGCTGGCATATATGAGTAGTGAGGAAGATGGTTTTATGAGTGAGATCGACTAGGAAGCAGGAGCGCCGCACAGCCTATCAATAATGACCTGGAACATAAATGGGTACAATAGAATAGCGATACAGGAAAATTTTAAAAATATCTTGAGGAAAAACGATATCGTTTGCCTCCAGGAAACTTGGCTGTGTGGCGAAATCCCAGCTACGGTAGGTTTCACTCATTATGTAAAAGCCGCTAAAAGGAACACGGTGGGCAGACCCTCAGGGGGTTTGATGACTCTGATTTCTACAAGGATTGCCAAGGACATTGAACCCCTGGAACTACAGTGTAACTGGGCACTGGGCAATAGAGTGCGAACAACAAACATGTTGGGGGGTGAAAGCCTATGCATTATAAATGTATATATTCAGAAAGGGAAAGTAAATGAATATAAGGCAGACTTGGAACACTTAAAAACTGACCTAGATGGGGTGTGTAACCGGTTTCCAAAGGATGTGCTCGTAATATTGGGAGACTTCAACCATAAATTGAATCCTAAATCAATGGATTCTTGGTTGAAGGACTTGTTGGATGCATATAAAATAGAGCAGGCACAATTCCCCAGCTGTGAAACCTCAAGTAAAGATGATAAGCTCGGGCAACTGTTGGGGGTTATGGGATTTGTATGTACCAACGGTAGAAAGGAAGCAGACAGG
The DNA here is from genome assembly GCF_964261635.1 of Lissotriton helveticus. Lineage (NCBI taxonomy): Eukaryota > Metazoa > Chordata > Amphibia > Caudata > Salamandridae > Lissotriton > Lissotriton helveticus. The sequence continues at coordinate 337,502,555 of NC_136057.1, read as the reverse complement.
CCTGCGAAGCGCACCTTTAAGGTAGGGCAACAAATGTGCCCCATAGACTATGTATTCATACAGGCCTGGCATTTCCACCTTATCAAGCAGTTCGAAATTTTGGGGGTGGAGGGTAGTGATCACCATCCACTGCAGGTTGAACTTCAGGTAAATAGCCACCCGCAAAGACAAAAAGTGTTATCAGTAGATGTAGAATACCCCAAGCGGTTAACAACACGAATCACCGAGGAATATATACAGAAACTAAGTGCATATCAGCTAACTGTGAATTTGGGTAACCTTGTACCAGAAGGAAGTATAGCCTGGTACGAGGGCATAATAAGGCAATTGGTGGAATGCCTCCGGATTAAGTTAAAGTGCAATATCCAAAAACCAGTAAATAATGCGACATTATACCCTAATAATAACAAACACTGGTTTGATGCCGAATGCCGGAAATTAAAGGCCGGTATTAGGAAACAAGAAAGACAACTCAGAGGTAACTATAGTGAGGAAGTGGTATCAGATCTCAAAAAAATGAAGCTAAAATATAAGTCAGTTATTAGAGATAAAAAAAGGTGTTTTAAGGACAAATGTTGGGATAATTTACTCGTGACAATTGAAGACAAAAATGTGAAAGGCTTCTGGAGGCTAATACAGGACTGTATGGGGAAAGCACAAGGGACCATGCAGTGCGCAGTACCAGAGGACAAGTGGCTGGCCTATCTAGAGGAAATTTATGGGAAATGGCCAATGAGGGAGGGAATAATGGTAAATGCCTGGCCAGGAATAAGTGAAGAATTAAAGACCCATTTTCTCCCAGATCAAATTAGAACCATAATATCTAGACTAAACCTAACACGGGCAGCCGGCCCTGACAACCTGCCAGCTGTCATAATAAAAACAAACATAGAATGGTGGGCAGAGTTCCTTTCAAATATGTTTTTATGGATCCTAAATTCAGGTGAATTCCCTGCAAATTGGAAAGGGGCTATTGTTAGGCCAATCCATAAAAAAGGTGATGTAAACACCCCTAAAAATTACCGCTTAATAAACCTCTTGGATATAGGCGAAAAGGTTTTTTCTAAGGTAATCCTAGGGATTCTAAAGGAGTGGGTGGAAGACAAACAGATAATACCCCCAGAGCAGGGGGGGTTCAAAGAAGGCCACTCAACGATTGACCATTGTTTTGCCCTGTGGTCCATCGCACGGAAGTCAATTGATCAGAGGAGTAACCTATTCTGCTGTTTCGTTGACTTCCGTGCAGCCTTTGATCTTGTGGACAGGGACCAGCTGTGGTCAACACTAACAGGGTATGAACTACAGGATGACCTGCTGGCCCTTGTCCAAGCATTACATACAGAAAATTGGGCACAGATAATATTGGACACGGATGGAGGACTGACCAGGAGAATCCCTATTGGAAACGGCTTAAGACAGGGGTGCGTCCTAGCCCCCCTGCTGTTTTCCCTGTTTTTAGCTGACCTACCCCAAGTATTAAGAGATGTCAGAGGGGCGAACCCGAAGTTGGGAGGAAGGCACATATCGTGCCTCCTTTATGCCGATGACCTAGTAATAATGGATCAAACAGAGATAGGCCTCCAGAGAAAACTCAATAGGTTTAAAGATTACTGTACGAGTAAAAAACTAGTGGTAAATATGGATAAAACCAAAATAGTATGTTTTGGGAGAAGGAAAGTGAAGTTCTCGTGGTATCTTGGCACAACCTTGCTTGAGAGGGTGACCAACTATAGATATTTGGGAATGTGGTTCTCAGGTAACCTGAAATGGCATACACACCTGCAAGCACTAAAAATAAGGGCATTGGCATCGGTCAAAGGCCTAAAAAGCTTTAATAACACCTATGGTGAAAGGTCAGATAGACCGGTCTTAAAAGCTTATCAAGCAATGGTCCCCCCACAATTTCTGTATGGAGCCGAGGTTATTTATCTCAGTGGCAAGACCTCCTGGGATAGTGAAGAGGGAAATATATTAAAAAGCTTATTCGCTCTGCCAAAATCCTCTATGGTGCAGGCAGCACGACTGGAGCTGGGAATAACCTCCTGGGCTATTACAGTTTGTATGAGCCTTGTACGCTTCTGGCAGCGGTTGGGAGTAGGGGAAATTGCTAAAATCTCCCAATAGGCTAAGGAGGAAATTATCAATAGTGAGCTCCCCTGGGCAAAAGAGGTAAGAGCCTCAATAAGCAAGGCTTATGGGGTGCTAGATTTGAGGGTATGTTTGCCACAAGACCCCATAATATTTGGGAAAAAAGAATTAAAGACTCAGGGGGTCAATATGTCCCGTAGTTATGACCAGGAATACCTTGCTCAAAAGACCTCGGTAGCACACATGAAAGTGGCTTGGGAGAGCAGTCAACACTTCCCTTACGTGGACCGGTTACCCAGCCATAGTCTGAGGCGAGAAGTCCTGAAAATGCGAATTGGCATAAACCCATGCTATGCAAATAACGGGGTTCGAAATTCAATGATAGGAAGTAATGGGAAATGCACTTGCACTTTAGGAACCACTTGTGATATGTCACATATTTTATTAGATTGTACGAGATTTTTAGACTTTCGAAAGGAGTTTTTATGTCCGATTTTTAAAAAACATAAGATTACGCACAGAATGCAAGCTGCCACTCTTTTGGTGGAAATGGAGACTTTAGACATAGCCTGCGCGTTGGGGAAATATATGAATAAAGTTAGGTGGTTCCTCAAATGCGCAGAAGAACATGTATAGTGTAGCCCTTATCCCTGAATAAAGGTAGAGATACTAAGGGACAATAGTAGTAAAAACTGCATTCTGAAGAAGGTATATATAGGAAATTTTAGCGATTTTAACAAATAATGTTATAGTACTCCGTTTTAAAAGGAATAAGAGAAGTTAATTTTAAGTATCTTGAGGTGTAATTGTGGTTTTAATATTATCTTGTTATGCTGCTGCTCTTTTTCTTGTTGAATATTACCATGTTTTCTGTTGTCCTTTCTCTTATCACGGAAAGTGGAATGTACTTTTAAGGTTTTAACAAATCAAATAAAGTTTTGTTTGACTGACTGACTGACTGAGTGTCTGTTTACACTGAGTGTATCTAAGGTTATATTAGAGTCTGAAGAGGTTTATCGTATTAGCACAAGAATGATGTCAAATGAGATGTCATCAGTGATGTCATCAGTGATGTCATTTGAGATGTCATCAGTGATGTCATCAGTGATGTCACTGACCATGTCATGAATGATGTAATATGTGACATGATCAGCAGTGGATTGCGGGTGCGCGATATATAGTTAGTGCAACTAACTATATATGGAATTTCAATGGTTTTGTGTGAGTAAAATAAGGTTTTTTAAATGCTAATTCCTAACTATATATGGTCTATAACCTATGGTTTTTTCAGTGAATTTTCAAGGTTTTGTAAATGCTAATTCCTAACTATATATGGTCTATAACCTATGGTTTTTTCAGTGAATTTCAATGGTTTTTTAATAGCAAATATCATAAGCTGTCGAATGTCAAGTACGTGGTAAGTAAAAACATTTTCGTGTTTATGCACACTGATCTGCTTTGAATACTGCCCCCCACCCCTCATTTCTATTAGGAGTACTCTCTCTTTGCAGATAGTGAAGGGTAGTTAACGCAGCCCTTTGCCCCCTTTGTAATACGTCGTGCCTGCTTCTCTCTCCATTTGATTGATTGTTCTCTTTGGTTCATTCTCTATTTACAAACAAGCACAGAGTCGCAATACTCTGTTTAGTCTTTGCAGATAGCGAAAAATCGTGTAAAAAAACAAAAGGAATCGAGCAAAATCAGTAGGCCACTAATGGGATCTCTTTTTGACCTCGCTAAAATAGAAACATTAGGAACAACCTGTTGAAAATAGCAATGCGTATGTACATAAGCGGCGTTCATTTGTGTTCACAGTACCCCTTGTTGATTGTTTCAATCGAGCATTGAATTGTTCGAAGTTAATTCTCTTAAGGATCTTCTCTACCTGCAAACGAGGAAGAATAGGAATATTCTCTCTCCCTTTGCAGATAGTGAAGGGTAGGTAACGCAAGCCTTTAACACGTCGTACCTATTTCATTCCTCATTGATTGATTGATTGTCCGAACATTGACTGTTTGGGAATTAGTTCTTTTTGGAGGTATTCCCTGTTTGCATATAAACGTAGGAAAATCTTTGCAAGTAGTGAAAGGGTACGTAATGCGGACCTTTCTCCCCCGTTGTAATCTGTCATGCCTATCTACTCCCCACTGATTGATGCACCTTTTTCACCCGGACCATTTACTAGAGATACGTCATCTGGCCCGACCAGAGAGCACCCCTAGTGAAAAGGACATATGCAATAATAACGAAGTGATCACTGTATCCTGTTAACAGAAACTTTACCATGAAACAACCTGGAAAGAAAAAAATAGGAAAACGAAAATCAGTAGGCCACTGATGAACATGAACTTTTATTAAACAACAAACAAAGAAACGATAACATAACGTAATGATAAAACCTATTAATGTCCTAGAAACAAGAAAACGTTAAAGTATGCCAGTGGTGAGAGACCAGAAAAACAGTCCGAGAAACCAAATCACCCCTCGCTGTCCCAACTCATGCACTCTGAAAGTTCAAAGTTTTGAGGAGTGCTTGTAACATTGTCTGAAGCCTATTTGCAATTGCTTCATCTTCACTATTCTTAAAGTAAGTGGGGGCTGTTGTGATGCGGTGCCACCCTGAACCGCTTGACGGAGGCCCCCGAGGGACGGTGTCATGTCGCGGACTCGGAGGGGGCGCTTGGCTCCGGCCCCCTCCCCAAGTCGTGTTGCCCTGGTGTGGCCTGAGATCCCCCCCGACATAGGTGGCCGGCTCCCGGGGTCAAGCGGAACTTTTTTCCTTTTGGTGACTCTTCCATTGTTCACCTTGTCCCACAATCCGTTTCACCTAAAGACACGCTGTAGTGGGGCACCCCTTTTCCATTTCATTTGCCATTCAGCCCGCTTTTGCTACACTGTGCCTCTTCCGCTATTCAGCTGTTTACCGCCCGCTCTTTCGACTACAGCGTCTCGCTCACCATGTACTTGAGTTGCTCCCGCTCTTGCGGTGCAGCGATAGGCGGCTGCCACAGGACTCTCAAAATGGCGGCCATCTCTTCAGATTTGGGCGTGGTCCACTAAAATGGGCCTGCGACACCTTGGAACTCGGACGCTTGTCTGCTAGAGCTTGGGCTCCATTCTCGAAAGCGTCCCCTCATCCTTGAAGATTCTACAAAAGTCTTGGGGGCCCCCGACTCCCGCAGGCTTCTGGTGGGGAGCGCCTAGCATGATTGCTCGTGGAATGGCCACGACGGAGCTACGAAATGGTGGTGCTCTCATGCTAACGCCAGCTTCAGTCTGAAACATCCAGAAACACTGTAGACTACCAATTCGATCAGTTCCGGTAGCGCTCCAACGTGACCCGGTAGAGAAGAACTTGCCCTCCCCTCTTTGACTGATGGTTCTTGTTGCCTGTCCCTTCTGTTGTCATTTAACAGAACTATTTAGCCTGCTGAAAGGGGTTGTGTGCCGTCCGCTGGTTGGTGGAGACATTTTCACTATATTCTGGACCTGCGTTGTCGCGTAATGCGTCATATGACGCGCCGCGTTAGAAAGTTTAATAAATTATTAAACACAATAAACAATCCTTAAAAAATAAAAAAAAATAAAAAATAATCAACAAAACCAACAATCAATTAACAACAGTATTTGAAAAGTCTATCATTCATTTTTCATTGCAGTACGCTGCCCAGAAAGCTTCCCGGTTCCCGGACCGGGCGCTACCCACGCAAAAAAACAAAAAAAAAATTTTTTTTTTTTGCCCCGCGGGGCCGTTTTAAAGCCTCCACATTAAACCTAGGGGGTCAGGGAGGATCTACTATGCCCCCTTATGGTTATTTGCCCCTTTGTTTTGGCCTCCTCTTGTCTCTCGATCCTACCGAGAGACAAGATGGCGGCAGCTACGGACTTTTTGGAATGTTGACAGACGCCAGAGAACCAATCAGCTTCGCTTCACAAAGCTCCGTTGCGCGAAAAGTACGCGTCCTGGAGCGCTGCCCGGTCCGCTGTTACAGATATATATCTTTTTTTAAACGTTAATTTCTCAAAATCCACTGGAGCACATATATTGAGACCTACAAAAGGCACATCGGGCTACCAGTCCCTACAATTTTGCCAAGTTTCGTGCAAATCCATTCAGCCGTTCGGGCTAAAAGTGAGGCCAACCGCCCTATGGAAATTAACATGGGAAAAACGCGTTTTGGGACCCCCCTTTTTTCTCGGCCCCCCCTTGACGAACCCCCCCAAAATTTTCAGGGGCTGCTCAGAAACAAAATGTGCCATTTTCCTGAAAATTTCAGCCAATTCCGTCCACAAACGTCAAAGTTATTAGACATAGAATTTTCAAAAAATAGGGAAAAAATCCTAACTATATATACCTACTGGCGACCGCCAGTAGGTAATATATATATACACACACACACATATGGTTGCTTGTCCTCCTGTGTGCTCACCGCTGCCTGCCTCAAGAGTCGCGTCGTCGGTCGGACCCCACTGGAGAAGGTCCGTAAAATGCACTGCTCGTTACCCTCCTTGTAGCCAAAAAGATAACAATGACGCCATGTGTAGCGGGCCCAAAATTGATTTATTTCGGCCTAGTTTGGACGCGTTTCTACTGTCCTTGCAGTCTTGCTCCTCGTTGAGCAAGACTGCAAGGACAGTCGAAACGCGTCCGAACTAGGCAGAAATAAATTAATTTTGGGCCAGCTACACATGGCGTTGTGGTTATCTTTTTGGCTACAAGGAGGGTAACGAGCAGTGTATATATATATTTCCAGTAGAAAATCTAATTTTGAAATATGAATAAACATCTTTGCAGACTAATAAAAGCGAAATCAGCCTAATGTTGTTTATTCAAATTTTGTAAGACGACAAAACATCCCCACTTGGCACACCTGTGATTCAGTTTATTAAATTAACACTTTCAGCCACAGTTAATCGATTCTCCTTTTCATTGTTATTAATGCAGAGTTGTTCAACAATACATAGTTTTCTTGATCACACTATATCAGGGTTCTTATCTTCAATTACCCATAAATAACAAAACCCATTATTGTTCTGATCTTCAACTATCCATATGTAACAAACCCAATGCATTTCAGGCACGGCCCTTCATCAGGGGATGATTCCTAAAAAACTTAATGTCACTAATTAATCCAAAGATTCTGATTACCACAAAATGATTTAATGTTAGAATGCCCATGTGACAAAACTAATTCTGCGGTGAAAACCCTAATATGCGAAAGTGCATAAGTGATCATCCCCAAACTTACAAAACGGCCAAAAACTCAATGCATTACCTTGTCAAATGACATGAAATTAATTACAGGTCCAAGAATCCTGTGCAACGGAATGATGTAGTAAACTGGGATTTGTCCAGTAGTTAACACATGCTCAATTAACACTTCAAAAAGGTGATCACCTTAGAAGTCATCTCAAAATTAAACCGAGCTCAGAGCGACCAAAAGTGTGAAAATACTCCAGAGGTGTGTGAAACAGACAAAGGCTAAGCCATAGCCTTCGAACAAGCGCAAATGGACCCGCCATATTGGATGAGTGACATGACAAGTATTACCAAGGGACAACTTGGTCCTCATATTTAAATCACGCGGTATTCTAATAAATCAATGTGATACCATACAAGGGTGCAAGAACAATATAAAAAAATAAAAACAGCATATAAATAAAAAGTGAAAAATGAAAACGGAAGATTAAGGTGGAAAGTGAAGATGTCCAAGGAATAATATGAAACTATGTCAAAATATCAAGCATCGTCAGCTGTGCACAGAGTTCTAAAATATTTACGCAAGGTCACAGATAACTAAAGTCAATTTGTTCATTGAGTCCCTTAGGGCTAATCAAGTCTAAAGATTTCATCCAGTAAACTTCTTTTTGAAGAAGGTGTTTGCTGTTGTCTGCCTTTCTTTATTGGAAGCTTTTCTAGTACCAAGAACCTTAGTTGGCTCACATTGCGATTATGGGTATTTAAATGTACAGCAATAGTAGATTTAAGGCTCTTGGTGTGGATGTTGCTCTTATGTTCCATCAGTCTTAATTTTGCCCGCGTATGCCAGTCCACATGGGCACTTTAGCAAATAAATCACATTTTTGGAATCTCAGGTTGATATAGCTTGATTGGTGTGCCTTGGACCGGGTGAATTGTACCTTTGTTGTTACAACTTCCTTAGTTGAGACACAGTGTAGTTCCCTTGTGTATTTGACTGGTGTGGTCAATGGTTTTGAAAATAATTCTTTTAAATTTCTTGTCCTCTGGTAAGCAAAAAGCGGCTGGTGCTTACATATGCCTTTGAATTTGACTTCTGTATGGAGCATTGGCCAATATTTTTCAATGATATTCTTTACTTTTTGGCTTCTGGTGGAATACTTTGAAACAAATACAGATCTTGCATCCTTGTCTCTTGATTTCTCACCTCCTTCAAGTAACTGTATCCTGTCTTTTGTTTCAGCTGTTGATGGCTGCTTGTATGATGTGGGTCAGGTATCCTCTTTGTTTAAACCTTGTAATCATCTTTTCTTGACTATTTTTATACAACTGTTCATTTGATGAAATTTGTTTCGATCTGAGTAGTTAAAAGTATGGTAATTGTTTCTTCAAAGCCATTAGAGGAAAACTATTATAAGGTAATTGATTATTCCGATCTGTGGGCTTAGAGAAAACATTAGTAACTAGTCGCTGATCTTGTCTTTTAATTTCCACATCCAGAAAGGTCATCTTTTCTGTGTTCATGTTGAAAGTGAACTCAATTCTTTCATTAATGGTGTTCAAAGTATCAATTGCTGTTTTTAAACAGAGTTGATCTCCATTCCATATAAGGAATATATAATCAATGTATCTTCAGAAAATTATGAAGTTCTCAAGTCAGTTTTGCTTGGAAAAGATGTTGTCCAATTCAAAAAGATGCATGTAGAGATTGGCGGAGCAAGGCGCAGCAACATTTTCCATAGAAGTACCAGATAATTGAATGTAGTATATGTTATTCCACTCAAAGTAGGTATGATGGAAAGTAAAGTGCAACAACTCCAGTAAGAAGATTTTCAAGTTCTCTTCCATTCAAGCGTGGATCAAAACATTTTTTACTGCCTGTGATCCCAGGTTGTGAGTACTAGATGTGTATAACAATTTTACATCAATGGTACATAAGATGGTTTGGGTGTTCTCTTCAAATTCAATACATCTTATATTGTTCAGAAAATCAGTTGTGTCCTTATGGTGCATGGACATTTTTAGGACTAAAGGTTGAAGATGCCTGTCCAAATACTTTACTACAGGTTCATGAAATGAGTTACAAGTGGAAACAATTGGCCCGAACAGAGTTTTTATTAAATTTGTGTGAATCTTTTGTAGAATGTATATGTATGCAGTACTAAGATGCTCCAGTGTTAGGTAACATTTGTCCTTTTCTGTGATGGTACGCATAGAGTTTGCTTTGTCATTGATGGAGAGTATTCTACTGAATTCTCTGGTAGGATTTAAATTGATTTTCATATATGTGGTTGGATCATTAACATGATTATTAACACTTTCCTGATAAAATTCTGAATCCACAATTACTAAGGCACACGGTCTGCCTTACAACAAGTGATAGCTTTATTCAAGGCTATCTGTGAAATAATTCCCTGTTCTTTCTGAGTAAGGTTGGATACTTTGGGATTTCTAATTTTGAATACATCGTGCAATTCTTTTTGCACCATTGTCTCAAAACAATCAAGAATTTTGTGACTGGTCGGTGCTGTGAAAGAGCTCTTGCTTCCAATCCCAATAAGGTTTTTTCTTCTCAGTTGGGTCTGGGATCCACAATATTATCAAAGAACTGTCTTAATCTAAAATTCATCATAAATTTAAAGAAACTGATTTGAATTTCCAACTCATTTGAATGATACGTCGGGACAAAAGGCATTCTTCTTGGTAAGGTTTTGGCTTAAAAAGAAGTTTGTTCACATTTCGAGACGTTGATCACTACGGATTCAGACTGCTGGTTGATTTTGCTATTGGTTGATTTCTTGGCTTTGTGACCCTCCACTCCTGGTTCAACAGATATGTCTTGGCCTCTCCCTAAAAAAGATTCCTTTGTATTGGATATATTAGAAGTTGACAGACCACTTTCATTTACCGATTGCCTATCTTTGTTCACCTGTGGTCGTGTTCTGCTGAGGGACTCGAACAATACACTAACTAAATAAATAAGAGGAAAATTAGAAAATTCTAAAGAGATACAATCGACTACAAGACGGGTGAGGAATACAGCTTGGCTGAAATCTATGCACAAAGACGACAACACAAGTCTTGTTCACAGAAGGCGACACTTCTTCATCTGATTAGTCCCTCAACAGAACACGACCACAGGTGAACAAGGCTCTTCAAACTGGGCCAATTACAACACCTTCAGTACTGGACTCTCAGTGGTAGTGCTGGTGAGCAGTCACTGGAAGGCTTCTCTGGGAGGAAGTTTGGGGTCTGCAAGCTCGAAAGTCGAAAACCGTCAAACAGCAAAATAACTGACTATCCAAACCAGTTCTTAATTAGGAAACTTACTTTAATATACACACTTAATATTGACCACCACACAGGCAATGATAGCAGGAATGTCAGCAAAACACTTCTATTATCTGTGAAAGGATAATGTTACTTACCCAGTAAGCATCTGTTCTTGGCATGTAGAGCTGAAGATTCACATGCTTTGCATACACCTGCCATATAGTGTTGGGTCCAGCTGTTTGCAAGTTGTTTGTCTTCTAAGAAGTCTTTCATAGTCACGACGTAAGGTGCCTCCTCCTTTCGGTAATAGTGTGGATGGTCATCGACTGCACTGTTAGATTGTTTTCCCGCAAGAGGGTGAGAATGGAGTAAGTGTAGTATAGAGAGGTCCATGCATATAAATGTACGGTGAATACCTGCAACAAATACAGGTACCCGAGGAGGCTGCGTAAGTAACATTATCCGTTTCAGGCATGTATGCTGTAGATACACATGCTTTGAATAGACTATAAAGCAGTATACACCCAAAGCGGTGGCTAACCTGTAGATGTTGCATTTGTTTTGAACCTTGTTTTAAGTACTGCTTGGCCTACATTAGCCTGCTGACGTGCTAACACATCTACACAATAGGATTTGGTAAATGTGCGTGGTGTAGACCATGTAGCTGCCTTACATAATGTCAGCTATTAGAATGTTACCTAAAAAGGCCACTGTAGCCCCTATTTTGCAAGTGGAATGCGCTCTAGGGGGTATGGTTAAAGTTCTTTTAGCTCTAGCCTAGCATGTTTGAATGCATTGAACAATCTATCTGGCAATACCAGATTTTGAGATAGGATTGCCTTTGTGAGCTGGAGCAAATGCAACAAACAATTGTTTTGTGAAAGTCCTTTGCCCTATCTATGTAGTACAGTAAAGCCCTTTAAACGTCAAGCGTTTGAAGGGCGTGTTCTGCCACAGAATCAGGTTGAGGAAAGAAAACTGGTGACTCAACTGATTGGTTTATGTAAAAAGCAGAAATTACATTGAGAAGTAATTTAGGGTTGGTGCAGAGAACTATCCTGTCTTTGTGTAGCTTAAAAAAGGGTTCCTCTAAGATTAATGCTTGTAGCTAACCAACTCTCCTTAGTGATGTGATGGCAATGAGGTAAGCAACCTTCCATGAGAGAAATTGCAAAGGACACTTGTGCAATGGTTCAAAAGGTGGCCCCATGAGCCTTGTGAGAACAATGTTTAGATTCCATACAGGGCAGGAGGAATCCTTGGTGGTATTACTCTTTTTAGTCCTTCCATGAAAGCTATGATTACGGGGACCCTGAATAGTGGCAGTGCTGCAAGTGTAACAGGTAACAGATAACGTTTTGTAAAGAAGCATATAAAGAATTGATATTGTTGTTATTGCCGTATACAACACATCTTTTCCACTTTGCTGCATAACAAGCTATGGTGGTAGGCCTTCTTGCTTCTTTTGGAATATTCATACAGTCTGGTGGTAAGTTTAAGTAACCAAACTCTATGACTTCAGGAGACAGATGTCTACATTCAGTTCTTTGGGATTTGGATGTCTGATTTCGTCATGGTTCTGTGTGAGATGACTGGAGGTGAGGTGCAGCTTTTGATATGGAACTATTGACTGCTCCAACAGGGTGGTGTGCCACGGTTGACGGGCCCATGTGAGAGCAACTAGAATTTGTGTGAGGGATATTTGCAGGAGTTTCTACGGTACACACTGAATGAGCGGGAGCGGCAGAAAAGCATAGGCAAATGTCCCTGACCAGTTGATCCATAGGGCATTGCCCTTTGAGCATGGGTGTGGGAACCTAGAGCCGAAGCTTGGACATTTTGCGTTTTCTGCTGTGGCGAACAGATCTATCTGTGGAAAACCCCATTGTTGAAAGTAGGGACGGAGAACTTGGGGATGAAGTTCCCACTTGTGAATTTGCGGACTCCTTCTGCTGAGGAGGTCGGCAATTTGATTGTTCACTCCTGGAAGATGTTGTGCCAGAAGATAAGGAAAAAGCAACTTACCAGTATGCATCTGTTCTTGGCATGTAGAGCTGCAGATCCACACACTATGCATAGATCGCCATCTGGTGTTGGGCCCAGATGTTAGCACTTGTTTTTGTCTTGGAAAAGTCTCATAGGTAAACACAAGATTCAAATCCCAATGAGGAACAACAAAAGGAGAAGGAGGGAACTTATTAGTGAGACCCTTCAAAAATCTTAAAACCACTGGAGACTTAAAAAGAGAGGGCTGATCCGGCAAACAGAGAAATGCAGATAAGGCTGAAAGATACCCCTTGACTGTGGCAACAGCAAATCCTTGCTGCGCCAGAGAAAGAGCAAACTGCAAAATGTCAGACAAATGAGCCTTCAAAGGGTCAACATCCCTCTCCCTGCACCAAGAGACAAATTTAGACCACCTATACGAATAGATGGACTTCGTGGAGTCACGCCTGGCAGAAAGAATGACATCCACTACATCGAGAGGGAGAGAAAAGGAATTCAAGTTGCCCCACTCAATCTTCAGGCATGAAGGTGTAATGTCTGGAGGTGGGGGTGTAGAACTTGCCCCTCCATCTGAGAGAGGAGGTCTGCCCTGAAAGGGAGACGGAGCGGCGGGTGAGAGGAGAGGTGGAGAAGGTCCGTGTACCACACCCTTCTTGGCCAATCCGGGGCGACCAATATGACTTGGGCCCGGTCCTGGCGAATCTACCTCAGAACCCGAGCAATCAGGGTATGGGGGGGAACGCGTAAAGGAGTTGATTTCCCCAACTCAACTGAAACGCGTCCCCCAAAGCTCCTTGCATCGGATACTGGAGACTGCAGAATGACAGGCAGTGAGCATTCTCGCGAGTGGCGAACAGGTCCACCCGAGGAGTCCCCCCACATCTGAAAGATGTCGTGAACAACCTCCGGGTGAAGCCTCCACTCGTGGTCGGCAGAGAATTGCCGACTGAGAACGTCTGCACGAACGTTCAGAACCCCGGCCAGATGATTTGCCATCAGACAAATCTGATGGTCCTGAACCCAGGACCAGAGACGCAGAGCCTCTCTGCAGAGACACTGCGACCCTACTCCTCCCTGCTTGTTGATATACCACATCGCGGTCGTGTTGTCCGTCAGGACCTGAACCGACTGACCGCGAAGGGAAGGGAGGAAGGCCTTGAGCGCCAGACGTATCGCCCGCAACTCTAGAAGGTTGATCTGAAGCAACCTTTCCTCCGGAGACCAAAGACCTTTGATCTCCAGATCCCCCAGATGAGCACCCCACCCGAGAGTGGATGCATCCGTTATCACTGTGGCAACCGATGGAGGTAGATGGAAAGGCTTTCCCTGAGACAGATTGCCCTCCACGCTCCACCATGACAGATCCGCTGCAGTTTCTCTGGAGATCCTCACTGACTCCCCGAGATCTCCGTTGTGTTGATACCACTGCCTGCGGAGGCACCACTGGAGTGCCCTCATGTGCCAGCGTGCATGGTTGACCAACAGAATGCAAGAAGCCATCAGACCGAGCAGACGAAGGACCTTCAGGACTGGAACAACCGCTCCATTGTAGAATAAAGGAATCATTTCCTGTATGTCGCGAATCCTTTGAGGTGGAGGGAATGCACGACATACAGTAGTGTCCAGTACAGCACCTATGAACAGGTTGCGCTGGGAGGGCACCAGGTGAGACTTGGGCACATTTAATCGAAAAACCCAACCTGTACAACAACTGGGTTGTCTCTCGCAGATGATGGAGCACTCTCTCTGACGACTCTGCTTTGATCAGTCAGTCGTCCAAATAAGGGAACACAGGAATCCCCGACCTTCTGAGATGCGCCGCCACCACTGCCATCACCTTGGTGAAGACTCGAGGCGCAGCAGTAAGTCCAAACGAAAGGACCGCAAACTGATAGTGCTGCGATCCCACCGTAAAACGGAGATACTTCCTGTGCGACTTCAGGATGGGGATGTGAAAATACGCATCCAGTCTTCTTCCAGCAGTGCCTGAAGAACCTGAGCAAGGTTGAGCATCTTGAATTTCTCTTGTTTTAGATAAAAATTCAAGATTCTGAGATCCAGGATTGGACGAAGTCTGCCATCCTTTTTGGGAATCAGGAACTACCGGCAGTAGCATCCCTGACCCCTTTCCTGCTCTGGGACCACCTCTATCGCACCCTTTCTTGAATGAGTTAACAATTCTTCCTGCAGAAGTAACAGATGCTCCTCGGTGCAAAAACCTTGGCAAGGTGGGTAATTGGGAGGGAATTCCCGAAAGGGAAGGGCATACCCATTCTCTACAAGATTGAGAACCCAAAAATCTGATGTAACCGATTCCTAATCTTGTAGAAAATGGGTAAGCCGACCCCCCACCGGACCCACATGATCCTGAATGGCGGATCTAGGACTGCTTTTCTGAGGCAGGGGGATTAGAGGAAGTGGAAGAGGAAGAGGCCTGACGTCCACGAGGACGTGATCTTTGCTTTCCTCTGTACGACCTGTACAAGGAATTTTGCTGCTGCTGCTGTTGTTGCTGTTGCTGCTGACCTTGTCGGTAATTCCGAAAGGAAGAGCGACCAAAACCCCTGAATCTCTTGTTGGTTGAAGAGCTCCTTATTTGAAGACCCAAAGATTTAGCAGTTGCTATACTATCTTTAAATCTCCCCAGAGCCGCATCAGCCTTCTTCCCAAAGAGGCCAGACCCATCAAAAGGAAGATCTAATAAGGTCGCTTGAACATCCGCTGAAAAGTCTGAGGATTTCAGCCAAGCTGCTCTTCTAGTGGCGACAGCAGTACCCATGATACGCGCCACAGAGTCTGCAGTGTCCAGACCACTTTGTATAACCTGGCGAGCTGCTGCCTGCGCATCTGAGATCACCTCCTCAAAATCTTTTCTGTTGGCATCAGGAACTTTCGGAGTTAGAACACGCAAAGAATCCATAAGGGATGTACATATCTCTCCATCAGACAAGTGGCATTAGTTGACTTTAAAGCCATGCTTGCAGAGGAGAAGGTCTTTTTAGCCACCTGTTCTTGTTTCTTTGCTTCCTTTTCATAAGGAACCTGGGGAAAAGCACTTACATTCTTTTTAGAGCAAGCAGCTTGAATGACTAAGCTCTCTGGTGAAGGGTGAGAAGTCAAAAATGCAGGGTCCTCAGGTGCAACCCTGTATCTCCTTGCCACACTCTTGGAAACCGCAGGATTTGACAGTGGTTTCTTCCAGACTTCCAAAATGGGCTCTGTCAAAGCATCATTAAATGGAAGTAATGGTTCTATAACAGTACTAGGAGAATGTAAAACCTCAACCAGAAGATTGGACTTAAACTCCACTGTAGGTAAAGTTAATTTAAGAAGATCTGCATAACCATATGGTAAGGTTGGACATCCTTAGAAGGTGCATCAGAGCTTGAAGGTAATTCCCACTCTGGGGAGAAATCCAGGCTACTAGCATCAGCTAGCTCATCAAAACTATCTTCATCCCATTCACCTTCTTCTACATCAGGATGAGATTCTATATATCTTCTTTCCTCCAAAAGGCGTTGTGCTTCCCTTCTGGACCTCTCCTTCACACGTTTTGCAGCCGGATCCACCAACTGCTCCGACGGAGTCGGGACCGACGTCGGTATCGAATCCTAAGGTTTAGTCGGATGTTCTCGAGGTCGCTGTGGAGCGGGTGACGTCGGAATCGGCGTTGACGGCCTCGGTGGAGCCGGAAATTGCCAAGGCGGCGTCGGGGCTGCCATATAAGGCATAAAAGGTGCAGGAGGATAGGAGTGAGGGACTCCCAAATTGAAAGCCAGCGGACCCATGGGACCAGAAGGTGCACCAGAGGGGTACCATGCCCTTGAAAAGAAACCATACATAGCATTAAGAAATGCAGATGGATCTTGTCCTGGGGTTGGAAATGGAGGTTGGAAACCCTCAGGATGGTCTTGAAGAGGAATCTGATTCCCTCTTCGGTAGGCGCGGAATCCACATCCACTTGAACCTCTTCTTCGTCACGGGCCGAGGACGGCGCCGGAGACGGATTCGGAGCCGGAGACTGAACACGCGACTCCGAAGGTTAGGCCTCACCCTCCGGTTCAGAGACATCCAAAATAACCACCTTAGAACGTACCTTCTTCGGTGACTTCGATCTCGAATCTGACTCCTTACCGGAACGACGTCGGGATTCATGTCTCCTCTTCTTATGTTTCTTCTTCGACTTCGAAATATGATCCGAAGCCGACCTCGAAGAGGATTCCTCTCGAGATCTAGATCTCGACTTCGACCTCGATCTTTCTCTTCGAGAACGAGACCTCGATGTTCTTCCTTTACCAGCTTTTAATTTTGCTACCAAGAGTTTGGCCTCTCTTTCCCTCAGAGCTTTTGGATTCATCTTTCGACAAGAGGAACAACTATCGACGTCGTGGTCGGAGCTTAAGCACCAGATGCAGTCATCGTGCGGGTCGGTAATAAGACATAATTTTGCCGCATTCTCTGCAGGGCTTGAAGCCGGTCTTCTTTGTTGACATTTTCGAAGAGACAGGATACAAAGAAGCAGAAATTAGAAACAAAAAAGGCAACAAAGTACCAGTTGGCTACCGAGATTCCCGATAACCGTTAGCGTCGACGACGCGGAAAAAAGGGAACTGATGTCATCACGCCGGCATGGGCCTCTTATAGGCGTTGGTGACGTCAGCGGAGTCGCGAGCGATGTCGTGTCTCTATGATGTCCTTCTCCACGTCGGCGCGAGGCTACGAAAAGAATTTCCGAATGTTGCTAACGCAAGGGGATATTCACAAGGTGAGAAATCCACATGGCAGATGTATCTATCAGAATCCCAACACACTATTAACCTCAAAAATCGGCGGCATCATTGCACAGTCTATGTCCTCCGAGCACCGCACTGCTGCGTCATCTCCGTGACAGCCCTTTGTGGCCTCCTTCGACCGCTCAGTTTCTCTCTGTGATCGCAAGGGGAGCCTCCAGTGCACTCAGAGAGCAGGGGTCGAGGGTTGAGGGGGCACAAACCCCAGTGTGAAAGTCTTTCTGGGGCTTTATTAGTGCAGGTTCCTCTGGGCCCCAGCCAGTCTGCCGTAGTTCCGCGTCTTTCCTCTCTCCATAACCGAGATCAGCGTGGTTAGGCCCAGGACAAGCACCAAAGCCAGCACAGTTGGGCCCCAGGACAGGCACCACGCCAGCGAAGTGCAGCGGCTCCTCTGCACACATTGCTGCCTTTCACTCGCTGCCGCCTTAGGGGCGTGTGACAGTCTGCTAAGCACCGCCCGCCTTCAAGGTCTCAGCGCCTGCCTCTCAACTCCCACAGTGCGGGCGCACCACGCGCCGCCATTTTAGGTCGCTTAGCTGCACGAGAAGGCCACTCCAATACAAACTCCCCAGCGCTTTGACGGACCAAAGAGGGCTTTAAATGTGCCCCGTCTTCATCAGACGGCAGTGGCACTCACTGCTGGGCACCCCCCCAGCTCAGAGCAGCAGTATGGTGCTGGATTCGTTCCTCAGGTCAGGAGGTCCCTGTTAGTGCTGCCAGTCACCCATCTTGCTGGCCATGCTCTCAAGATTAGAAGATTTGAACACTTTTTTTGGCTAATAGCTGCACAGCCTCCCTCTGGCCATCCAAAATATTTGGAGGAAGACTGGGTTTGTAATTACACTTTCCATGCGGTAGCAAATGGAAAGCTGACTCTGCTGCAACCTTAGAAATAGATCAAAGGGAAAAATCAAAAAGGGACAACACTGTTTGGATATTCAGACAGCTAATTTGATACATTTTGAATGAAATGTATGTTACAATAACTGTAGTCTTCAGGATCACCGGCTTTCACATATTCAATCAATCAGTCAGTAGAATTTTAGAGCGCTTCTAGTCACCTGTGAGGGTATCCAGATGCATTAAAACAGAAGCATCAAATGGACACCTCGATGTTGTGGTCAACAAATGTCATTAGCTTACTAACGAACAAGTTACTTACCTTCGGTAAAGCTTTTTCTGGTGGATACAGTATCTGCCTGTGGATTCCTCGACTCATGATTCCTCACCTCATGAATATCCTCTGCACCAGCATTCCGCGGAAACTTTTTTCCTAGCCTTCCACGCCGACGAGGTCGTCACAATGCTATGGCTCTGCACGCAGCTCCACATGACGTCACTGGAGCCATAAGAGAGTCACATCGGCGGGATGACGTCAGTTCCACCCATTTCTGTGCTTCCGAGGAGAATGGGCAGATTGACCATAGAGACAAGCCATACACAGTACTCACACAAATACACACAGTGTAAAGTGAAAAAGAAAGCAAGCATTTCCTATTAGCCTACACAAAGGCAAACAAAGGCAACATAAAATGACAATATGAAACAACCATATTAACCAATACCTCCTTTAAGGAATAAAAGGTTGGACAACGTGGAGGCGGGTGGGTCAGGGAGGAATCCACAGGCAGATACTGTATCCACCAGAAAAAGGGTTACCGAAGGTAAGTAAATTGTTCTTCTTAGGGATACATCTGCCTGTTGATTCCTCACCTCATGAATAGAATCCCACAGCAGTCCAACCCCTGGAGGAGGGTGTCCACCCTTCTATACCAAAAAGTCTTGCAAAACAGAGCGTGCAAAATGACCATCCCTCCTCATCTCGGAATCTAGCAGTAATTGCGGCCTTACAGATGTCTACCACAGGAACCCCTCTGGACAAGGCAGAAGTAGATGATTTAGCCCTGGTGGAAGGAGCTCCAATGCCTTCAGGAGGCTCCTTACTACCCAGGGAGTAGCAGATTTTGATGCACAAGATGATCCACCTGGATAGAGTGCGCTTGTGCACCGCCTTGCCCTTCATGTGTCCAACGTAGCCCACAAGGAGCTGACCTTCCAAGCGCAAATCCTTCCTTCAATCCAGAAAAAAACTAACCGCCCTCTTAGGATCCAAGTGGTGAAGCCTCTCCTCCTCCTTGGAAGGGTGGGGGGGATAGAAAGTAGGGGGGATAGAATGTAGGGAGGATAATGGACTGCCCTAGATGGAAGGGAGTTACCACCTTAGGCAGAAAAGCAGCCCTGAGAAACATCCTTTCAGCATGAATTGTCAGAAACGGAGGCTTAGAACTCATAGCCTGAAGCTCACTCACCCTCCTGGCCGAGGTGATAGCCACAAGGAAGACCGTTTTGAAGGACAATAGTCTCAAAGGACAACTATGCAAAGATTCAAATGGGGAACCCATTAAGAAATTTAAAACCAAATGTAACTCCCACTGGGGCATAACGAAGGGAGTAGGCAGAAACATATTAGTAAGGCCCTTAATAAACCTTAAAACAATCGGAGATTTAAAAAGAGACAGCTGATTAGGCAAACAAAGAAATGCCAATGAAGCCGACAAATAACCTTTAACAGTAGCCACAGCTCAACACTGTTGGGCAAAATGCAACGAAAACAAAGAACGTCTGAAAGATGAGCCTTTAAGGGATCAACAGACTTCTCTCCACACCATTTAACAAATCTAGCCCACCTGTAGGAGTAAATAGACTTGGTGGAGTGTCGCCTGTCCGATAAAATAACGTCCACCACGTCAGGCGGGAGAGAGAAAGAATTCAGGTTGCCCCGTTCAATCTCCAGGCATGAAGGTGCAGGCTCTAGAAGTGGGGGTGTAGAACCTGTCCCTCCAACTGTGAGAGGAGGTCTACCCTGAGAGGGAGACGAGAGGTGAATGAGGTATGTGTACCACAACCTTCTTGGCCAATCAATATAACTTGGGCCCGGTCCTGGCGAATCTTCCTCAGAACCCGAGGAATCAAGGGTATGGGAAGAAATGCGTAACGGACTTGTGAGCTCCAACTCAACTGAAACGCGTCCCCAATCACTCCCTGCTTCGGAAGGAATGCGTTACTTACCTGTAACTGCAGTTATCCAGTATTGGTATCTTTCATAGATTCATATGCCTGAATCATTCCCCGTCGTCGGGGTGGGAGTCCCCGGTACATAAATAAAGTAATGTCATATAGACATATATACATAGTAATGGGCCAGAGGCCTCTCATTAGTAACATATCCATGTCCTTTTGTGAAAAGGAACAAACGTTGGCCAAGAGTCAATCAGCTATCACCACCCTCTAGAACCTTCCTGGAAGGAGCTCTGGTCCCTCAGATTTTCGTAAGCACAGTGCTAAGTAGTATATTACTGAGAGAACCAAGGTGAGCCCTTCCAGGGGAGGTGGGTGGATTGCATGTGAATCTATGAAAGATACCAATACTGGATAACTGCAGTTGCAGGTAAGTAACGCATTCCTTATCCAGTATTATGGGTATCTTTCATAGATTCACATGCCTGAATCAGAGTAGCGAGCAATAACAAGCATATTTCGAATGGTACAACAGTAAATCTCACTAGATAATAACATATCAATTGTGAAATGCAAAAGGTACCAAAATGCAATAGTAGAGAGAAATGTGCAAGTAGACAGTAGGAAGGTGGGATGAAAGAGAAGGCTCACCTCTAGTGAAATAGATGACGGAGCACAGCTTGTCCCACTGCTGCATCTTTCATAAGTTCAGTATCCAAGCAGTAGTGCCTGGTGAACGCATGAGGCGTCTTCCATGTCGCCGCTCTGCAGATGTCAATGATGGGCACTCCTGCAAAGAGCGCCATGGAGGTTGAGACTGCTCTAGTGGAATGAGCACAAACCTTGGAATGCAGAGGATGTCCTGCTTGCAGATGACAGAAAGCAATAGCTGCAGAGATCCAACATCAAATGCTCTGCTTAGTCATTGGAAGACCTTTCCTAGGTCTGCTAAAGGCAACGAAGAGTTGGTTAGATTTTCGAAATGTCTCTGTTCTATGGATGTAGAACTTCAGACAGCGTTTGAGATCAAGAGAGTGGAGGGACCTCTCTGCCGCGGAATGTGGATTCAGGAAGAAAGACCGCAGTACTATAGGCTCATTAAGGTGAAAGTCAGATGGGACCTTTGGAATGAATTCAGGATTGATCCTCAGAATCACTCTGTCCTGCCTGAATTGGAGGAAAGGGTCTTGAATTGAAAAGCCTTGGAGTTTGCTTACTCTTCTCGCTGAGGTAAGCGCCAATAGAAGAGCCGTTTTCCAGGAAAGATATTTGATATCAGCTTTGTGTATTGCCTCAAAGGGATGTTTCATTAATTGAGCAAGCACAATGTTCTGCTGCAAGGCAGGCGGTAAAGACTTCACCGTAGGAAATGTCCTAAACAAGCCTTTAAGAAATTGTTTTATGAGTCTGCTGGACCAAGGGGAAGTACCAGCTAAGGAACGTCTGAAACGAGATATGGCAGCCAGGTGAACTTTTATTGAAGCATGAGCCAGACCTGAGTTTGCCAAATGAAGAAGGTAAGGTAAGATCTGTGCAGGTGATGAAGAAAAGGGATTCATTTTCTCCGAAATTAACACCACATGTAGAACCTTTTCTATTTTAGGGAATACGTTTTGTTGGTACTGTCGGCCCGAGCCCGGGCTAGAACAGCTCTGCAATCTGGCGAGATGTTTAAGTCTGGAATTCTCTGAACTCAGGAGCCAAGCCGATAATTTGAGAGATGCTGGATCCAGATGTTGGACTTGTCCGTGGTTCATTGTGAGGAGATTGGGGCACGGCTTCAATGGGATCGGCGGTTCCAGCAATAGGAGATGAAACTCCGTGAACCAGTGATGGCGCGGCCACGCTGGAGATATCAAGATCAGGGTACAATGTTCCACCTTCAGATTCCTGAGGACCCTGGGAATCAGGGGAAATGGAGGAAATGCGTACGCAAAGACGTTGAACCATGCGATCGAAAATGCATTCCCTAGAGACCCCTTCTGGGGACGCCAGCTTGCGTAATGTTGGCATTTGGCGTTGTGTCTGGTTGCGAACAGATCCAGGTGAGGCCTGCCCCCATCGGGAGAAGATGTGACTGAGAAGTTGGTGGCCCAGCTCCCACTCGTGGCACACAGAGCGCTGTCTGCTCAGTGAGTCTGCAAGGACATTGTCCGTTCCAGGGACGTATTCTGCCCAAAGGGAAATGTTGTGAAGAAGTAGCAAGTTCCAGTTCTTTAGAGGAGTGGAGGTACCAGTGATCAAACGCGTGCGGATGGGAGGCCGGTCTTTCCAGTTTATGGCGGCCAGTCTGTGGAATGAGCTCCCTCTGTCACTCCGCAAGGCTAACAATCTCCTGGCCTTCAGAAAGGAGCTCAAGACGCGCCTCTTCTCCGCCTAACCAGTGGGTCTACAGTGTTTCTGCCGCTGGGTTTTTCTTGGTTGTGTTCAGGACTCTCTGCCAAAGCGCCGGGACACCCGATCTGGGTAGCCGTGCGCTCAAGAAATACAGTTCTAACATAACATAGAGATTCACGAGACAATGTCAGAGACCGAGTCCCCCCTTGTTTGTTGATATAGTGCATTGTGGTGGTGTTGTCTGACCTCACAAGCACTGGGGAGTTTTTGATCCGAGGCAGGAACGCTCGAAGCGCCAGGTAAACTGCTCTTAACTCGAGAAGGTTTATGTGCAGTTGTCTTTCATCAGGGGACCACTGTTCGTTGATTCTGAATTCTTGGAGGAACGCTGGGAGAAGTTGGCCTGGTATATGATGTTCAGTATTCTAGTGAGCACCTTGCACCAGTCCAAACAACCCTTATGGTGATGGTTGTAAAGTCAAACTTATATACCAGCTATCCTAGGGTTAGCATGGACAAAAGCAGTCTTAGGCTAAACTCAAGAGGGCATGTGAAGCCAGCTGTTTTACCATATGCAAACCTTTTAATACCAAATGAAAGGACACCACACAGGTTATATATTCAAAATATATATGTATTTATTTCTAAATAAATCCCCTTAACTCTTTATGAGCACAGGAGCACAAGCGTATAACAAGAAACTTAATATAGCAAACAAAAGTTGCACAAATATGGATAGGCCCTGGTGGCCCGTAAAACCATATACTAAAATAGTGGAATAAGAACCACGTCACGAACAATGGTAAGGCCTAGGGCCTTGGGAATCGCTGGGGCTACACTGGACTAACAGCAGTTAGGACGTGGGAGGCCCACAGGATGCGGGTGCAGTGTCTAAATGCACACGCGTGCACCAATAGGAGTCAATGGGTGCGTAAACTTAGAAGGTTGCAGATTTGGAAGTCTTCCGACTGGACTACAACTTAACCACTTAAAACTAGGACACTAGGGATGTAAATCTCTACAGGAGCACCGCAGTACTCGCGTTACCTCACCCACAGGAAGCGGGTGCATAGGTGTCAAAGTGTGTCGGGTTTCGTTGTGGAGTTCTATGGAGCCTTGGAGAAAAGATGCTGCAGGCGACCAGGAGAGAAGAGTCCAGTTGGATCCAAGGGTGGATCGAAGATGTAGAGTACCTGAAAGCAGAGGGGACAGAGTCTGGGTCACTAGCCAGTGACCAGGAAGGAACCAGGAAGGAACCAGGCGATGTCGGGTTGCGATCAGGTGATGTCGTGAAGCTTGTCTCCGCTGCCACGTGGACCAGGAGGTGTCGACGACGACCAGGTGCTCGACACGGACTGTCCCACGAAGGCTCTCGCTGTCGGCGGATCTCGATTCGGAGTCAACAGGCCTTGGCAAATGCAACCCACGCAGGACTCGAAGATGGCTTCTGGATCAGACCAGCAAGGTCTATTGGGCTGCTCCTTTTCAGGGGAGCAAGGGCCAGTCTAGAGCAACCAGACCAGCGTTGAAAATTCGAAGGTTCGTCGTCACAAAGGCCACTAGCCAACGGGCAAGTGACCGGACAGACGCGTCGAGCAGGAAAATGCAAAAGGGCCCCACGCAGCACTCTATGAGTGTGGAGAGGTGATCTTCGGTGCAAAAGCTGCTCGGGGCTGGGGCTTCTCAATCCCCAGTGCACAGCTTCGAGGGTGCCTCAGGAGCTGCACAGAAAGCACTTCGCTGGCTTTCCAAGATGGCCGGTCCCATGTCTCACGTCGCCTCCACGGGTCTCAGCTTTGCTGTGGCTGTGGATCGGGCTGTTGGATGTCTAAAAGTCCGGTTCTTGTCGGTCTCTGTCGTTCGAGCTCCGGAGGGAGCAACAACAAAGCAAACCATTGAGCGCTTGATGGTGCCTGCTTGCACAGGGTGGTCACTCCTTGACCACAAGGGAGATTCTTCAGTCTTCTACGTCGAGTAGGATGTTGAAGGGTCCAGAGTTTCGTATCAGAGTTTCAGTCAGGATTATCTAAAGTCTTGGGACACAGCTCCTACCTTTATTCCAAATCAAGGGGCTGGATTACCTGCTAGGTCCCTCCTATGGGTGGGACCCAGGAAGGGGGTGGTTACACCCCTTTCCCTTTGTCCAGTTTCGCGCCAGAGCTGGGGCTGGAGTGCCCCAGCACCGGTTTGAACTGGGCTATGCATGGGACACCTTGTGTGCCCCAGGCAGTGTCTAGTTTCATTCAGCCCTCCCTGCCCCAATCCACTATCTCCTGTCTGGGGTGGTGCTAGCATCTCTCTGTGACAGGAAACATATTGTCCAGGCCTCCCCTGCCAGAGTTTCGGCCAGCAGCAGGAGGCCAGACTTGTGTCTGTGGCAGCAGCATCCATTTTGTGATGCTGAGGCTCTGGTTAACCTTAATCCCGGTTAAAGTAACATGTCTTCTCCCTCTAGAAGGGTGGAATGCTACCCCCGTCACCAGAATTGGCGAGGGGGTAGTATTCCAAAGCGTAGGAGACCTTACACGACATGTTTTGATAAAGCCAAACGAAAGATAGCATTTAACCGCGAGGTTCATAATGCACTTAAGAGTATATGGTATGGCAATATCCTGGAACAGCTATAAGGACATGGTTCCGAAAGCTGCAGACAGGCTCAGCGCATGGTAGAGCACCATCTCACATAAAACCAAGCACTCTGCCGTCAGGATTGTTAAGGCCTGCCTTAGGAGTGACTTATAGGTGCATATGTGCCCCAGCTGAGTGATCAGCCAGTTGTGTCAGTTTGGATGGCCAGCCAAGGGTGGCAAAAGATATGCTGCAGCCCCTGGTAGGCCTTGGGTGCACCTATGCCCTGGGTACCTATAGTACACTATACAGGGGCTGATAAGGTGACTCAATATCCAACTAGTTATGTACCTAGGGTACATGGAGTCCATTTTATAGAGAGAGCAGATAGCCTGGGGCCCTGATTAGCAGGATCCCAGGCCAGCTAAGTTGAAAACCAGCTAAACACAAGGTAAAAAATCTGGGGTAACCATAGTCAGGTATCCACCTTCCTACAAATGCCCCCCAACCTTCCAGGGACGCATCTGTTGTTATAATATGCGGCGAGACTGGAAGCAGGAACAGCATACCTCGCATAAGGTTCTGTGGGTGAATCCACCACTGTAGAGCTTTTACCATGGGAGGAGTCACTAGTATTACATCTTCGAATGATCCTGTACACTGGATCCATTGAGTGGATAGCGCTTCCTCAAGAGGCCGCATATGAAGACGGCAGTGTGGAACTAACAGGATGCAAGAAGACATCATCCCTAGCAGGGACTTATAAAGGCGGACTGTGAGGGTTCTTCTTGTTTGTACACGGGCCGCCAAGGATGCCAGCTTGGATTGACGCTCCTGTGAAGGGAATGCTTTCTTCTGAGCCGTATCAAGGACAGCGCCTAGGAAAGTGAGACGCTGGGAAGTTTGAAGGACGGATTTGTCTCGATTGAGAGTAAGGCCCAAGTCGAAAAGTTGAAGACAGGCGTTGGAGGACTTGGTCACGCCTGCAAAAGAAGGTGCCTTGACTAGCCAGTCGTCCAAGTATGGGAAGACTTGGTGATGTTGTTGCCGGAGGTACGCTGCTACTGGAGACAGGCATTTTGTAAAAATGCGTGGTGCCGACTTCAGGCCGAAGGGTAACACCCGAAACTGGTAGTGCTTGCCTGCCACAGCGAACCTGAGGTATTGCTTGTGATTTCTGTGGATAGGCATGTGAACATAAGCGTCTTGAAGGTCTAGAGACACCATGAAGTTGTTCGCATTGAGGAGTTGTAGCACCTCCTGAATGGACACCATACGGAATGACTGTTTCTTGAGATACTTGTTTAGGTTTCTTAAGTCCAATATAGGTCTCCATTTTTTCTCTTTCTTCCGAATTAAGAAGAATCGGGAGTAGAACCCCTTGCCTCTCTGATCGCGAGGGACTCTTTCTATAGCACCTTTCTGGAGCATTAGTGAGAGCTCCAATTGCAGCAGATGTAAATTCTTGTGGAGCATTGGGCAAGGAGGAGTTTGAGGCGGAGTTTCTATGAACTCCAGAGAGTGTCAGAATTGAACTAGTTGGAGGACCCATCGATCCGTAGTGATTTTCTCCAATTTTGTAGGAAAGATGAAATTCTTCCTCCAACTTTGCATGGCAGAGAAGAAGTGGAGACCTGTGGCAGAGAAAAGTCTTTGTCTTCTGGCTGTGTCCTTCTTTCCTCCTCTACCACGAAAGGAAGACTTTGTGTAGGACGACTGTTGTTGTTGTCTTTGCTGATATTGGGGTTTGTACTGCTGATTTGAGGTGTACGAGGACTGGTAACCTTGAAAATCTCCTATTGAAAATTGGCCTCTCCCTCTGGAGCCCCGAAAGGGAGGATGTTTAACCTGGAGGGTACCCAGTGCCTTCGCTGTATCGGTATCTTTTTTAATACCTTGAAGCGCCTCATCTATGTGTGCTCCAAATAGAAGTTGTGATGCTTGTTTATAGGGCAGGATGCACACCTTATCTTAAATTTAATCAACCTCTTTAATCCTGATTTGTCCATAGGTGCGTGCAATATTTCTGTAGTGCTAAAAATATTTTAAACTACGTTTATTCTAATGATCACGGATGGTGTTCAAGCTCATTCAGCTACATGTGGGATCAGGGAATGGTGGGAAGTGTAGTTTCTTTGGCGAATACCCCAGGTGCGATTAATTTGTCAGATGTGAAAGGGTGGGAAAGTTGAACCAACCAGAATGCACAACAGGTTATTTAAAAAGTAGGAAGGGAAGTTGTGAGGGATAAGGACTGCTGTAACTATCAGTTTGGCAATGCAACTTTAAACCGTCGATTTTGGCAGGTATGTGTCGTCGAGGGGAATTAGATGAATGTATTGTATAATCCGCATGGTGTATTTATAGATATAGCAGAGTACGTTATTCGGGTTATGTACCGCAGGTTGAAATCATTATAAACTCATTACTTTCGTTAGACTATATGTTTATTTGGATAACATATAAGAAAACCTACATGGTTCGATTAATATGAATGTATACAAACTTTTGACACTGTTAAGTAAAAGTATCAGGTTGCCTTAGGAGTAAAGAGACGTTTATTTTCAGCAACAGCAGTGGCGTAACCTGTTAAGACAGCCGGTTGGCGTGTGTATGAAATGGGGGTTCGAATATGGGGCCGTCAGTTTTTTGGTTTATATATGTAGATGAATTGGCGTAGCTTGTGACTAATGGTTTTTTAAGATCTGTGAATGTTAGACGTTTTAGCATGGAACATGTAAATGTCATAATTGGGAAAACAGTTCAGTAATCATATTGTATTTTTACAATTTACAGTGACCCCCGAAGAAGGG
Organism: Lissotriton helveticus; assembly: GCF_964261635.1. Taxonomy (NCBI): domain Eukaryota; kingdom Metazoa; phylum Chordata; class Amphibia; order Caudata; family Salamandridae; genus Lissotriton; species Lissotriton helveticus. Next base: position 337,474,461 of record NC_136057.1, on the reverse strand, counting down.
CTGGGTGCCCGAAATGCATTGGGTTATGTGACATCATGAATAAAACACTGCCTGAAATGAATTTCACGTTTCACTCATATTCTTGGTCTAAATCCTCAGTGATACCTTGTGAATAGTAGAAAATTGAAAATTTACGTGTACACGATGTGCGTGCTCTCGATTGAAGAACTTTTGAATATTGATGATAAACATTTGGGATTACTGTTGAAAATATGGAGAAAAGGTTCGAATACAGGTACAGCCCACAGTGGCCGTTTAGCTGTGCGTTTCTGGGGACTGGAGACAGTCCCACTTCTGACCAAATAGAAGTTGGCCATCGTAAGGCATGCCGAGCACCTTAGTTTGCACTTCCGGCCGGAAGGTAGTTGCTTTGAGCCAGCCTTGTCGTCTCAGCACCGCAGCCCCAGCTAGCTGGCGGAAACCCGTCGATGCGATATCCATCGCACAGTCAATCATCTCCGAGGCTGAGCGTTTGCCTTCTAAGAGAATCTTTTTTGCCTCTTCTTTTTCTTCCTCCGACAATGATCCCAAATATGGGGCGATATCAGCCCACATTTGACGGTTGTAACGTCCTAACAGTGCCATGGAGTTTGCAGCTCGCACTGTCAACGCGGACATCGAAGAAAACCGCTTCCCAATATTGTCCAGTTTTCGTCCCTCCTTATCCGGTGGCGCAGTTAGAGCAGCAGAATGATTTTTTGATTTGCGCTGCGCTGCTTGGGTAATGACCGAGTCCGGCTTGGGATGGCCAGTAAGGCAAGCTGGAGCCGTGTCTGGAGCCCTATATTTCTTGTCCAGCCTGGGCAGAACTGGGGGCAGGAAGAAGGGTTTTGCATGATCTTAACCCCTTGGTCCCAAATGTAGTCTATGATAGGTATGGACCTAACAGCCTTTTTGAACGGTTCCTTGAAATCATAAAGGAAGCAGTCTTGTTGCTGGGTAGTTATTGGAATCTTGAAAGGCAAAGCTGCCCTTTCTAGGATATTATGGAATCCCCCAATGTCCTCCGGGGCGCGTTGGCACAGGATATGCTGGACATGGAATGACGTAATCATCCCACTCGTCATGTGAGTCCTGGAGTTCCCCTTCCTCCTGCTGTTGCTCCTCTTCTTCATCATCTGAGGATGGAGGATGCTGTGCAGGAGCAGGATCCGGGTGAAGCACTAGAGGTGGAGGTCGAGGTCTAGGCGGAGGCGCAACTACTGAAGGTGGTGGAGGTGTAGAGGGAAACTACTGTTTGTAGTCCGCAATCAAGAACTGCAGATCCGTGACTATGGATGCAGGAAGACACACCATAGGTTGAGGAGGAGGAGGAGGAGGCTGGAATTCCTTCTGGTAATCCACTTGTTCGTCCTGCTCTTGTTCTTCATAATCTGAACTCTTGTGATATTTTACGTGCAGTTCAGATGGGCTAGTAGCTGTCTGGAACATAGAACCCTCATCAGAGTCTTCGTTATCCAGAAGATGCGCAGGTGGTAAAGCCTGGACTCTGCTCGGAGAGGTTAGATCCGGTGTCAGAATGTGCTTAGTAATTTGTAAGTGAACATATGCACTTTTCAAGGTGGGTTCCTGTGTCGTCGTCGAGCCCGTCGACGGGGTGGTCGTCGACAGAGGGACGTCGACGACTGATCCAGAAGGTATTGCCGACAATGGTCTCGTCGACGGCGTCGACGGAGCCTTCGTCGTTGATGGAGCTTTCGTCGACAACGATGATGTGGACGACGAGCGCTTCCACGTCGATGACAATGTCTTTATCTTTATAATAGATGAAACGGACCTACCCGGCGACGATGAGGATGTTGTAGACGTCGACGTGGATAATGAAGAGGACGCCACAGAAGTGGAGATGGTCGCTGTCAACGCTGTCACAGGCAGCGCTGAAGAGGTCGTGAAGGGTTTCTTAAAGGTGGTAGCAGAGCCCTGAGGAGAAACCTTCACAGGCAAGACCGTAGAATGAACCTCTGAAGACTTCAGCGTCTTCTTTTGAGGTGGCTCTGAAGACGGTCCTGGGGATGTCACTCTAGGTCTTTTAGGAGAGGAATGTTGACTCCTGAAGGAACACTCACTCTCACCTGAAGAGACTGCCTGGTCTTTATCCTTCAGTCTATGTAGCCATATCAACAGGCGCCCCTCTCGGTCCTTGAGGGTCGTTGTTGAAAAGGTCCGACAGACCTTACAATCCTTAGAAGAGTGGTCTGGGTAGAGACAATAAAGGCAATCCTTATGCTCGTCATCTACATGAAGCCTCTTCTTGCTACAAGAGGCACAAGGTCTAAAAAGTCCTTTTTTAGGAGTATCAGCCAAGGTAAACTGAAAACCCCACACAACTGAAGAAAGTCTGTGAGAAAAGTACTGGAAAATCCAGAGAAGTAAGGAAAACTGAGCAGAGCTCAGTGGAGACTCCCTTAGCACGACGTGCGGCAGAAAATCTGAGGGACCAGAGCTCCTTCCAGGAAGGTTCTAGAGGGTGGTGATAGCTGATTGGCTCTTGCCAAAGTTTGGTCCTTTTCACAAAAGGACATGGATATGTTATTAATGAGAGGCCTCTGGCCCATTACGATGTATATATGTCTATATGACATTATTTATTTATGTACCGGGGACTCCCACCCCGACGACGGGGAATGATTCAGGCATGTGAATCTATGAAAGATACTCATAATACTGGATAAACTGGAGACTGCAGAATGACGGGGCAGTGCGCGTTCTAGAGAGTGGCAAACAGGTCCACCTGAGGAGTTCCCCACGTCGGGAAGACATGTCGAACTACCTCCGGTAGAAGCCTACACTCGTGGTCGGCGGAAAACTTGTCGACAGACTGTCCACACGCACGTTCAGCAGCCCGGCCAGATGATTTGCCAGCAGGCAAATCCAATTCTCCTGAGCCTAGTACCAGAGCCGCAATGCCTCTCTGCAGAGACAGTACAACCCTACTCCTCCCAGCTTCTTGATATACCACATCGCGGTAGTGTTGTCCATCAGGACCTTAACCGACTGACCGCGAAGAGAGGGAAGAAAAGCCTTGAGTGCCAAACGTACCGCCTGCAATTCCAGAAAATTATCCCCATTGTGTTGAAACCACTGCCTGCGGAAGCACCACTGAAGTGCCCTCATGTGCCAGCGTGCATGGTTGAACAACAGGATGCAGGAAGCGAACCGACCAAGCAACCACAGTGGTACCCAGTACTACCCCTATGAACAGTTTGCACTGTGAGGGCACTAGATGAGATTTGGGCACATTTATCGAAAAACCCAATTTGAACAACAGCTAGATTGTTACCTGCAGATGACGCACCATCTCTGGCGACTCTGCCTTGAGCAGCCAGTCGTCCAGGTAGGGGAAAACTGGGATTCTCAACCTCCTGAGATGGGCAGCCACGATAGCCATGAACTTGGTGAAGTCTCGGGATGCAGTGGTAAGACCAAACGGGAGAACCGGAAACTGGTAGTGTTGCGAACCAACCTTCAACCGGAGATACTTCCTGTGTGAATTCAAGATTGGGATGTGAAAATACGCATCCTGCAAGTCGATGGACACCATTCAGTCCTCTTGTTGCAGGGCCTGAAGAATCTGCGCTAGGGTGAGTATCTTGAATCTCTCCTGCTTGAGAAAAAGATTTAAGATTCTGAGGTCCAGGATGGGGCGTAACCTGCCATCCTTCTGGGGAATCAGAAAATAAGGGGATTAGCATACCTGACCCCTTTCCTGCTCTGGGACCACCTCCATCGCACCTTTTTGTAACAGGACAAGAATCTCCTTCTGAAGAAGAAGTAAATGATCCTCCGTGCAAAACCCTTGGCAAGGGGGGTAAGGAGGAGGGAATTCCCAGAAGGGAAGGGCGTACCCATTTTCTACCAGATCTGAAACCCAAAGATCCATGGTGACCAATTTCCAATCCTGTAGAAAATGAGTAAGCCGGCCCCCTACATGACCTGCATGATTCAGAATGACGGGTCTAGGGCTAATTTCCTGCATTACCAGTGGGGTTTGGGGAGTTAGAGGAGGAAGAAGGCTGACGACCCGTTCTCTGCCTTTACCCCTGTAGCTCTTGTACAAGGGGTTTTGTTGCTCTTGCTGCTGCTGTGGCTGTGGGTGACGGAAACCTCGAAAGGAAGACTTCCCAAAGCCAAAGTATCTCCTATAGCCATAACCATTAGCCTGCAGACCCAAGGATTTCGCTGTGGCCTTGCGGTCTTTAAACCTTTGCAGAGTTGAATCAGCCTTCTCTCCAAACAGTCTAGACCCGTCGAAAGGAAGATCAAGAAGGGCAGCCTGAACATCAGGAGACAACTCAGAGGACCTGAGCCATGCATGCCTTCTCGTAGCGATGGAAGAGCCCATCACCCTGGACACCGAATCTGCTATGTCCAGGCCAGACTGGATGACTTGACGAGCTGTAGCCTGAGAGTCTGCCAGTACCTCACTGAGATTTCCCCGATCTTCCTCAGACAATTTTGGAAGAAGCTGTTTAGCGGAGTCCATAAGGGCATGAATGTATCTACCTAACAAACAGGTAGCGTTGGTGGACTTCAAAGCCATACTCGCCGAAGAGAAAACCTTCTTTGCCGATTGCTCCAACTTCTTGGAATCCCTGTCAGCAGGAGCCTGTGTAAAGGCGCCCGAGGACTGTTTAGAACACGATGCCTGCACCACCAAACTCTCAGGCGAAGGATGAGACGAAAGGAACAAAGGATCCCTTGGAGCAGGCCTGTACCTTCTCGACACGACCTTGAAACTGCAGGAGCAGAAAGAGGCTTACACCAAACTTCAAGAATTGGCTCAGTCAAGGCATCATTGAACGGCAGAAGCGGTTCAACCACAGAGGATGGAGAATGTAACTCCTCTTAGAGAAAATTAGGCCTATACTCAGCCAAAGGCAGCTGCAGATCCAAGAGCTCCGGCACCTTACTTATCACAGTATGGTACGGTGCCAATTCCTTCGAGGGGGTAGCTTTCTGAAAAGCAAAGTCCCACTCCAGGGAGGTGTCTGTCGGCTTGCCTCACACAGACCCTCGAACACATTCACCGACTCATCAATCTCGCCTTCCTCCATTTCTTCAGCCTGGTACTGCTCCTCTTCTAACAACCTCTGCGCCTCTCTCATCGAGCGCATCTTCGGTTGTGGAGCCGACGGCTCCGGGAGCGGCATCGAAGACGGATCCGCAGCAGCAACCGGCGCCGTATGTAGGTTCGGGGACTGCACATACGGCGTCGACATCCTCGGAGCCACAAACTGCCAGGACGACGGCGTAGACATGAATGGCATGAAGGGTGCCTGAGGATAGTGTTGAGGCACGCCCAAATTAAATGCCATAGGACCCACGGGACCTGAAGGTACACCAGTAGGGTATGACGCTCTGGCAAACACTCCATACATCGCATTTAAAAAATGTGTGGGATCCGAACACGATCCTGGAAATTGAGGATACTGAACCGTATCGAGATCCAAGCAAGGCAGCTCCGGAGTCGAAACTGACAGGGCTACAGGAACCCCCTCATCAGCAGGATTTGACAAACCTTCCGGAGTCGGTGAAGGTCTCGGCGTCGGTGACTGTGCCCGGGTATCCTTGTATGAAGGAGCATGGGTCGGAGTCGCTTGAGGAGACACTGAAGGCGAAGGAGAGACCACGTCCTTTTCGCAACGTCGAAGAGCCGGAGAAGGCGACCTCGAAGCTAAAGCCTTCGACAAACGGCGCCGAGAGCCATACGTCGTCTTCTTCTTGTGCTTCATCTTCGAGTCATGTGAAGTCGACGACCTCGACTTCAAACGTTTCCGAACCCTTTATTCTTTTTTTTACTTTAGCCATGTACAGCTTGGCTTCCCGCTCCTTCAAGGCCTAGGGGTTCATTTTGCGACAGCAAGAACAGCCCTCGACGTCGTGATCTGATGATAAACATCACAGACAGTCCTCATGGGGGTCAGTGATCGACATATGACCCCCGCACTCTCGAAAGGGCTTGAAACCTGACTTCCTAGGAGCAGACATGGCAAAATCACAGAAGGAGATAGAGCCAAATTACAAAGTATCCAAAGAAAGTATGGAGAGTGCCAGAAAAACCGTTAGCGTCCACTGTGCGGAAAAAAGGGAACTGATGTCATCACAGCAACTGTCAGGGACTGTCCGGGACAATGTGGGGAACACATCAGGGACTTGTGCAAGAACTGGGAACTGAGTAGAAAAACGTACACAGAAAGAGTAGTACAGACCTGCCCAGGATGACAAGATGACAAGAAGTCAGCGGAGAAAAGAGATCCAAAGGGGAGGCCTGCATGACAGAACAAGATGGCTAAGACTCAGAAAGGAAAGGCACTCATGAGGCAATTTAGCATTCGGAAAAACTACACCCAGGACGAATGTGCAAGACATATAAGAAACAACATTAACAAAAAAGGGGAGTTTGGGGGAAAAGCAATCAAGAGCGCCACATGGTAAGACTGAAGCTCAATAGGTTTCTCACCCACAATTGCTGTTACAGATACTGACTGCAAATACCCACATGTAGGATATGCATGCAAAGGCCGGGTCTGTGGAGCTTATACCTATGGTGATGTTGTAACTATAAATCAAAGACAATACTCACAGTGAACAAGAAACACCACCTAGGTAGTCAGCTGAGCCCACGGATCCTGGCAATCAAACAGGAAAACGCAAGGCAGTAACAGCAAGGGGGTAGAACTAAACACAAGCACAATAGACAAGGAGCTAGCAAGGAGGAGTGCTTAACAGGAAAGGAAGGAAATCACAGTGCACTCTTGGCAGAAAGCAGGTAACAAACATACAAGGCAACAGAAGCAAGACAGCAGAATAGAAAGACAGCAAACTAGGAACTGGAACCAAGGAATTGAGAAGAAAGGCAGAGACTGGAAAGGGATATACAGAAGGGAAGGCTACAAGGGTTTACTAGAATAGTGCAGGTTAAGGAATTAAGAAAACAAAATAGCATAGAAGGCAGTGCTGGGGCAGGAACAAGAATTAAGCTAAGGCTCGAGTCAAGGTAGCACTGTGGACAGTGCTGGTTCAGGAACAGGGAATTACTAAAGCTTCAAGGAGTCAAGGTAGCACTGCAGGCAGTACTGGTTCAAGGAAACAGGACATAGCTACAGCTCAAGCAGTGCAAATCAGTAACAAGAAAATAGCTGAAGCCCAGGAACAGGAACAAAGAATAACTATAGCTCAGGAACTCAGGAAACAAGGTAGCACTGCAAGCAGTGCTAATTCCGGAGAAGGGAAACTGCTGCAGTTCAGGAAGGACTACTAAGGCTCAGGGGTCAAGGTAGTATTGCAGGCAGTGCTAATTCAGGAACAAGGAAAGCAGCAGCAGGTCAAGGAAAAGGCATAACTAAAGCTCAGGAAACACTGGAAACAAGAATAGCAAAAGATCGGGGAGCACTGGTAACAAGGATCGGTCTCACCGGTAAACAGCAACAATGACCAACCTAGGTCTGAAGGGAGCTGGGGCTTAAAAGAGCTCACAGTAATCATATGCATCAGGTGTGAGTAGACTACAGCAGCCAGCCACAGGTGAGCTGAATTCCTCCACCTATCCTTGGTCTGCAGGGGTGGAGACAAAACAGTGAGCAAGGAATTCTGGGTATTGCAGTTTCAGGCATAAGTAGGCTGGCTTTAAGTATAAGCAGGCTGACTTTCACAAAACCCGGCATGGATTTGGAATGGATGTCAATTCCCAATACGTGTCCAAATGGCTGGAAGTCAGGATATGCATGCAGGGGAGGGTCTGGAAGCTTATTAGAAGACTGGAAAGTCCCACTATGCGGCCCCCTGGTGGTGGGTACGAGAGCACAGGGAGCGAATCATGACAGCGACGTGGCTCTCTTATGGCTCCTGTGACGTCATGCGGAGCAGCGTGTGGAGCCATAGCATTGTGACAACCTTGTCGGCGTGGAGAGCTAGGAAAAAAGTTTCCACGGAATGCTGACGCAGGGGATATTCATGAGGTGAGGAATCCACAGGCAGATGTATCCATCAAGAGGACAAGTTACTTACCATCGGTAATGATATATCTGTAAGAAACATTAGTAGTGATACATTCCTTACCTTGGAATTACCTCCCGGCGCCAGACTGAATGCGGAAAGTTTCGTCAGCAGTACCCCTGGGCGTCGGTAGGTGGCGTTGTGCGGCTTCGCGTCCGTCGTTGGCATCGTGGTCACCGAGATGACATCGCAGGCGCTACTTAGACGTCGCCCACGTGCGCGGACGTCAGTTTTGTACACGACTTTCTGCGCCAGCAACGCAGAGCCATGCAAGAAACTGACCACTGGTGCATTGAAACTAGGGCCCTGAAAGGGATGACCTTAACCCTAGAAATCAGTTCGCAGAAAGGGGAGGATGGGTGGGGCGATAAGGAATCTATCACTACTAATGTTTCTTACAGATGGAAATTGCTACTTACCAGTATGCATCTGTTCTTGGCATGTAGAGCTGCAGAATCGTACACTTTTGCAATAGATCGCCACCTGGTGTTGGGCTCGGATGATTGCAGGTTGTTGTTTTCTTGGAAGAAGTCTTTGTAGTCACGAGATAGGTGACTCCTCCCTTGGACAATACTGCGCATGGTCATCGACTCCATCCTCGGATTGTTTTTCGCCATGATGGGGAATGATGGAGTTAGTAGAAGTAAAGAGAAAAAGGATGTCCATGCGTGTGCATCTAACTAAGTAAGATGAGTACTGGAACAGATACAAGTCCCGGGGAGGTGGGAGGGCGTGTACAATTATGCAGCTCTACATGCCAAGAACAGATGCATACTGGTAAGTAGCATTTTCCGTTCGAGGCATATGAGCTGCAGATCGTACACTTTTGCAACAATTGTGCAGCAGTGTCTACCCTAGCGATGGTCGCTTGAATCCGTTGCAGTATTCTGAAATAGTGTTCTAAGGACAGCTTGGCCTACTGCAGCCTGCTGCTTGGCCTGCACATTAACACAGTAGTGTTTAGTGAAGGTGTGTATTGTAGACCATGTTGCTGCTTTGCATATGTCCTCTAGTGGTATATTTCCTAAGAAGCCATAGAGGCTCCTAGTTTGCGAGTGGAGTGTTCTCTAGGAGGAACTGTTAGTGTACGTTTAGCTTTTTGATAGCATATTTGTATACACTTTACAATCCACCTGGCAATATCCCCCTTAGAGATGGGGTTGCCTTTGTGTGGGGAGAGAAAGATACAAATAATTGTTTTGTCTTTCTGAAGGATTTAGTCCTATCTGTGTAGTTTAACAGGGCTCTCCTAACATCTAAGGTGTGTAAACCCCTTTCTGCAACAGAGTCTAGGTTTTGGAAAAACACAGGTAGCTCTACTGATTGGTTAAGGTACAAAGGAGTGATAACCTTTGGAAGGAATTTTGGATTAGGCCTGAGAACCACTTTGTTAGGATGTATTTGAAAAAATGGTTCTTGTATTGTGAATGCTTGTATTTCACTAACTCTTCTGAGAGAGGTGATGGCAACAAGGAAAGCAGTTTTCCATGTTAGGAATTGCAATTCACACTTGTGTAAAGGCTCGAAAGGGGGTCCCATAAGTCTTGTAAGGACCACGTTCAGGTTCCACACCGGAGCAGGTGGTAACCTAGGTGGGATTATTCGTTTTAATCCTTCCATAAATGCTTTGATTGCAGGTACTCTGAAGAGAGATAGATGTTGTCTATTCTGTAAATAGGCTGCAATTGCTGCCAGATGCAGGAGTATGGAAGAATAAGCTAAATTGGACCTTTGTAGGTGTAGAAGGTAGCAAATGATATTTTGGATGGAAGCATCCAGTGGGTCAATGTGATTGTTGTTACAATATATTGCAAACCTTTTCCACTTAGCGGCATAACACGCTCTGGTAGTGGGTTTTCTAGCTTCTTTAATTATGTTCATACAGTCTGGTGGCAGGTTTAAGTAACCAAACTCTAAGACTTCAGGAGCCAGATCGCCAAATTCAGTTGGCTTGGTTCTGGGTGTCTTATTTCTCCATGGTTCTGTGTTAACAGGGAGGGCGTGAGCCGTCATTTTTGATGTGGAACCAGTGAGAGATCTAGTAGTGTGGTGAACCACGGCTGGCGTGCCCATGCGGGAGCTACCAGTATTAGTTTGAGAGACTGTTGTCTGAGTTTGCGCACTACTAGTGGAATGAGTGGGAGAGGCCGAAAAGCGTACACAAATCTGCCTGACCAGTTCATCCATATTGCATTCCCCTCCGACCGTGGGTGTGGAAACCTGGCGGCGAAGGTTGGGCATTTTGTATTCTCTTGGGTGGCAAACAGATCTATCTGTGGATGCCCCCACCTTTGAAAGAATGGCTGAAGAACTTGTGGATGTATCTCCCATTCGTGAATCTGTTGTGACTGTCGACTCAACAGATCTGCTATCTGATTGTGAATTCCTGGGAGATGTTCTACAGTCAGGTGTATGTTTTGAGGAATGGCCCATCTCCAAATGTTCTGCGCAAGCTGGGACAGTTACAGAGAGTGTGTGTCCCCCTGTTTTTGAATATAGTACATGGCTGACATATTGTCCGTCCGGATCAAGACAGCTTTGTTTTGTACTTGCAATTGAAACGTTTTGAGTGCTAGGAAAATTGCTAGCAGCTCTAGGTGGTTGATATGGAAAAAGTTTTGTTGGTTGTTCCATTGGCCTTGTGTGGTATAGTGTAAGAGATGGGCTCCCCATCCTGTGAGGGATGCGTCTGTTGTGAGCACTATTTGTGGAACAGGCTCTAGGAACGGCCGTCCTCTTGTCAAGTTTTTGGTGTTCCGCCATTGCAGAGAGCGATATGTACGGCTGTCTACCAACACCAGGTCTGTGAGCTGACCTTGAGCCTGATTCCACTGTTGTGCTAGACATTCTTGTAATGGGCGCATTTGCAGTCTTGCATGTGGAACTATGAAGATGCAAGACGCCATCATGCCTATTAGTCTCATGCACACTCTAGCTTGGAGAGACTGTTGGTGTTGAAAAATGGTGACTACGGTCTGAATGTTCTGTATCCTGGCTGGACTGGGATACGCTAGAGCTGTAGATGTGTCTATGGTAGCTCCTAGATACTGATGAACATGCGAAGGCTCTAGGTGCGACTTGGTGTAGTTTATGGTAAACCCTAAGTCGTGCAATGTCTGAATTGTTTGCTTTGTGTGTTGGACACATTGACTGAATGATTTTGCTTTTATGAGCCAGTCGTCGAGATAAGGGAAGACATGTATCTGTTGTCTTCTGAGATGTGCCGCTACTACTGCTAAGCACTTTGTGAACACTCGTGGTGCTGTTGTGACCCCGAATGGAAGAACTTTGAACTGATAGTGCTGTTCTTGTATGACAAACCATAGATACTTCCTGTGAGCGGGATGTATAAGAATGTGAAAGTAGGCGTCCTTTAGGTCTAGTGTTGAAAGGAAATCGCCATGTTGTAGTAGTGGGAGTACTTGTTGCAGAGTGATCATGTAAAAATGATCTGATTGTATGTAATAGTTGAGGGGTCTGAGGTCGAGAATTGGTCTTAATGTCCCATCCTTCTTGGGGATTAGGAAGTACAAGGAGTAAACTCCTGTTCCCTGTTCTTCTAAAGGAACTACTTGAATAGCATCCTTTTCTAGAAGTGCTAGAACTTCCTGTTGAAGCAGAGTCATATGGTCGGTGGACATTGGACGCTACCTGGGTGGCATGTTTGGGGGGGGTTGCTGTGAGTTCTAGGCAGTAGCCATGTTGGATAATCTGTCTCACCCACCTGTCTGTTGTGATGGAATTCCAGACAGGTAGGAACTGTGATAATCTGCCCCCCACAGGAGTAGAATGCTGTAGGGAAATCACTGTTTGTGAGTGGAAGAGGAGCGGTTATTACCTCTGCCTCTTCCCTTGTTATTATTGCCTCTGTATCCTCCTATAAAGTAGCCTTTGTTAGAGGAGGTCTGTGTCTGCGTTTTGAAAGATGATGTTGTATCTGCACCAATTTGCTTAGAGCCTCCTCTATAAAAGGAGCGGGGAAAAGAACTTCTGGTCTGTGTGGATAGTAATTAACCCATAGACTTAGCTGTGTTTGTGTCTTTTTTCATCTTTTCTAGTATGTTGTCTACTTCTAGCCCAAACAATTGGTTTTGATTGAAGGACTGGTTCAAGATGGTAGTCTGTACCTCCGTTTTAAACCCTGAAATGCGTAGCCACGCATGTCGTCCGAGTAGAACACTAGTATTGACTGCTCTGGATGCTGTGTCAGCTACATCTAGTGCACATTTAATTGAGGCATTGGATATTAATTTGCCTTCTTGCATGAGCTCTGTTGCCTGATCTTTGTATTGATCTGGGAGGTGCTCCATCAGTTTTTCTAATTGATCTTAATGAGCCCTGTCATAGCGTGAGAGCAGGGCTTGTGTATTTGCTATGCGCCATATATTTGTGGCCTGCGCAGCAATTCGTTTCCCTGACGCATCAATAACTTTAGATTCTTTGTCAGGCGGGGGCGTGTCACCAGAAGTCTGGGAATTGGCTCTTTTTCCCTGCATTAGACACTACTAAAGAGTCTAGTGGCAGATGTCCCTTAATATAGACTGGATCAGATGGTGCTGGTCTATATTTCTTTTCTATTCTTGGATTTAACACCCTACAACGTACCAGGTCTTTAAATATTTCCGGAGCATGTTTAATGGCTCCTTTGATCATGGGTAGTATTTGCGTAGACCTTTGTGACTGCTCAAATGTATCCAGTAAAAAATCCTCATCAATGGCATCAGAGTGCATTGAAACCCCTTGGTAAAGGGCAGCTCTATTTAAGAGATGATTAAACCCAATACTATCTTCTGGAGGGGAAGGTTTTGTTGGGTAGGACTGAGGATCAGGAATGTCGGGCACATTGTGTGGTGGGAAGCCATATATAGAGTCATCTTTAGGATATTCTGGATTGACATCTTCATCTACAGGGTATGCATGTGGCTCTGGTATGTCATTCCCCCCCACCTAGATCATACTCTTCGTCAGTGTGATGTGATGATGCAGGAGATTGAACAGGAGAAACTGTAGGTTCAATGTAAGGAGGAATAGGAGAGGAAGAAGGTGAAGGAGAGGAAGGGTGTATTGGAGAGGTTGCACAATCCTTCTTTTTGGCAGGAACCACGGGTAGAAGTGGTGTCTCTGCTGGTCTCTTTTTGTGAGGAATAGCTTCCACATGTCCAGTTTTTGGATTGATATGGACTTTTCTTTGTTTAGGATCTGGTCTAAACAGTTCTTCTTCCTCTGCAACTTTCTTCGGCGTCAATTTTTTCGGTGCCGATAGGGGTTATTTTGTGTTTTTTGCTGTAGGAGGCGTTATTGAGTCCGGTGGCAAATTGTCGGTGCCGAAAGTGGTTTCGGCTTGGTAGGCTTATTAGAGGGTTTAGGTGTCTCTTAATCAGGCCTTGGAGTCTTTGGTACTGAGGTTGGAGACTTTGGAGTGGAGACAGGTCTCGTTGGCTTTGCAGCGTCGGACTCTGGCTTTCCATCTTTATTTTTGGAACCGGAAGGTTTCGGAGTCGGAGCCTTTTTCGGATCCGGTACAGTCTTCGGCACCGATGCATCTTTTGGTTTTGGTGCCAAAGGATCTTTGTCTTTGGGCACCAAAGGGCGTTTTGGCTTCGGAGTCGAAGGATGTGTGTGCTCCGGTGCCAATGGAGGAGGTGGAATTGGCACATGTGGTTTTGTCGGTGCCGAGGCACCGGAAGGCGTAGTCGTTTTCCTCGGAGCCGAGCCCGAAGGCGGGGCCTCTGAGGGGATATTTCGGTCTCGACTGGGCCCCATGGGCGGAGTGCTGACCGTTGCCTTTGGCTTGGGTAGTGTCTGTTGTGCAGGGGCAAGAGTACTCACGGGTTGACAAGATGGAATCGAGTCGTCTGAGTCCTCTGCCTCCGATATGATCTGGAGATCAGGCAAGTCTTCTTCGGCGACGAGTGGAGCCTCGTCCTCGGAGATGTCTTCGAGTGGATCCTCGCCCTCGGAGATGTCTTCTTCGACGATCTCCTCCTCGAAGATGGCCTCCGGCGCTGGTGCTGATCTCCTCATCTCGTGTCGATGTGCCCTTCGATCCCGAATGGTCTTCTTCGATCGGAAGGATGCACAAGCTGTGCAGGTCGACTCGTCGTGTTCTGGCAATAGACAGAGGTTGCAGACATCATGATGGTCGCTATGAGGGAATTTTGCTCGACATACCGGGCATCTCTTGAATGGAGTTCTGTCCATGAGGCGTAGGCCGCACGGCGCCGATAGGCCCAACGGCCCGCTTGGACACACCGGAATGTAGCTGATGGTGTAGAAAGTAGTCTATTCGTCGATAATGTTTGTATAAGGTTTTTTATCGCTTCGAAGTTGCTGGAAAAGTCCTTTCTAGCCGGAGCGGAAAACTTTCATCCGAACCCAGTGGAGGAAAAAAACTATCTGAGGATGGAGTCGATGACCATGCGCAGTATTGTCCAAGGGAGAAGTCACCTACATACATACATAAGACGATCAACCGGAAGATAGCACCGCCCGATCTTTCTTAGTGCCAACATAGCCAACAAAGAGTTGGTCATCCACTCAGAACTGCTGAGTGCGGTTGAGATGAAAGGAAATCTCACATTTTGGGTCCAGAAGGTGAAGCCTCTCCTCCTCTCTGGAAGGATGCGGAAAGAAGGTGGGCAAGGTAATGGTCTGCCCAATGTGAAAGACTGTAACAACTTCTGGCAAAAAGAAAGGACGGGGCCTGAGCACAACCTTGTCCGGATGGAACGACAGACAAGCATTTACAATGCAATAGGTCTCGCATTAACGTGAGTTTGAGCTATTGACATTGCAAATTACAATGCCTTTTTATTTTTTTTATTTTTTTTAAAACATAAATAAAAGGCATTGTTATTTACAATGTCAATAGCTCCGACATGTGTCAATGCGAGGCCTATTGCATTGCAAATGCTTGTTTTCATTGGAGTCTAAATGAGCATCTTAATCTGTAGCTGCACTATTATTCTGAGCCTTCCCCAATAGAAATGTATAATGATTACCAAGCCTAACTCACATATTCGTGCACAAATTTCAAAATTTTGCATTTCCTGGACATATAGCCATCTCCTGCCTAGATGTACTGGCATTCCCACAAGCTACATGGTGGCAAATATAATTGTATTCTAGCTCACTATTCGTTTATCATCAAAAAGGGATAATTTGTGACTTTTTTAACTATCAGATCATGATGGAAGTGCCAATAAAATATTGAACAGATATAGTCCGTTCAGTTTGTTCTAAATAAAAACACCGCACAAACCCACCAATGCAGGGCTTCTTACCTATGACAGTGGAAAAATTAAGGATAGGTCACCAAAGATCCCATTCCAATCCATTTTTGCTGGCTCTGTACGATCCATCACAACCTAGAAGTACATAGTTCTTTACTAAACAACAACCATTGTTATTGATAAAATTATTAACTGGAGCCGACGGGCCTCTCAAAGAGGTCTAGTTCTCCCATTTTCCAGGAATGGCAAAGGAGAGATGTGTTGACACCTGCTTCAGGCCCTCATTGTTCTCTTTCACCAAAAAGAAACATTCTTCGCCAGGGTAATCTAAAGGCCACCTCAGGAATCAGGGAAAAAGTTATTCGCTTGTACCAGTTACATCAAATGCAACAGTAATGCTACCATTCGTTTCACCTCACACGAGCCATATTGAGTAGCAGGAACGAAACCTTCTACTCCCTATCACTACTTGCAGCCACAACATCAATACCCCCAATATTGTCGCTGTCTCCAAGTCGCAGCACCACATGAACTTAGAAAGCCCCACTGGCAACACAGCACTGTCACAAAAAGCAACAATGACAATACCAAGAAACGCAGTCATTATGTGCCAGCTGAGGCAGTACCACTACCTCATCACCATAAGTAGGAGTGCCACCCTCAACATGGACACGGCAACCAGTTATAACACCCTCACTGAAAGCCCGAGCCATCAAAACAACTGCCACCAGCAACAAAACTATGCTCATTTGCCACCGCCAGTGATCCTAATAAATCCCGGAGCACCTGCAGCAGCACAGAATGAGCAACGCCCACCACCCTCCCCCAAGCAGCCGTGCCACCACTGTCAATATCGCCACTACCTCCAAGACCAATCCAAAAGCACGGGGGTAACGCAAGTGGAGACCGGGGGTTGGTTCGATGTTCGCCGCCCCGTTCTCAGACAAGCAGAGCACCTCTTACCTCCTGCACTGGCCGCCCAACAGAGAATCAGCAGCAGCGCTCCAGGAGCTGCCATATCAGAGAGAAGGGAATGCTGTATTGGAGGTTCCGCTCCCCCCCTCTTATTACGCTTCCTTCTTCTCGCTTTGTTCGCTGAGCGCCCGCGGTATGGGCCGGGCACACACACTGTGCGGCGGCCCTTTCACCGCTCCCAGTGATACCCTACCCTCCCACCCCAGCCTGACGTCATTCACCCGCCATATTCCCCCACCCTCAAAGGTTCAAGAGAAGTACCCTATGCACTGCACATGCGTAAAATCAGCGGACATGTTAGGGCCAGGCAACGGGCCAAGAGCGCTTATTGTAAACGGCATGCGCTTTTATTCAGCTCGCCGTCGTTTATAATTTTGGCAAGTCGCTGTTGCTGTATAAGGGCGCTGCTTATTATCACAACGACGCTTATTGGTAGTTCATTGAAGTCACCCCCTCTGTAACTGAGGCACCAGACGTAACCACGGTTGTAGCGCAGGAGACGCCATCGCCGTGCGCGTTGGCTGTCCCTGCGCAAGCTGTAATGAGAAGACACGCCGAGCTGAGGTAGGGGATGTGTGTGTAAGCGCCGGGGGGCTTTAGTATGCGCACGTCGGGGGGGAGGAGGTTCTCTATGTGTGTGTGTGCGTGCGTGTGTGTATGCGCGGCGGCGGGGGGTCTGTATGTGTGTGTGTGTGCGTGTGTGTGTCTGCTTCCAAGGAGCCATGGGAGACAGGAAGCGCGCGTGACCTTATCCGTTTACGCGCGCGTGCACATCACTTGTCTCCTGTCTCCCTGGACTCCTTGAAAGCAGAAATGATCACAACAGAGTCTTGCAGCGACGATCGCTTCGCGATCGATTCGCAGTGCGAGACCTAAAAAGGAGGCATACAAGAAAGAGCCTGGAGCTCACTCACTCGCCTAGCGGATGTGATGGCAACCAGGAAGGCAGTCTTCAAGGTCAAGAGACGGAGAGGACAGTTATGAAGGTGCTCGAAAGGAGCACACATGAGATCAGAAAGAACCAGATTTAAGTCCCACTGCGGCATCACAAACGGAATAGGAGGGAAAAAGTGTGTTATGCCCTTGAGAAATCTATTGACAACAGGGGACTTGAGAAGAGAAGGCTGATCAGGCAGCCTGAGAAAGGCTGAAATGGCAGAAAGTTAACCTTTGATGGTGCCCAGAGCAGAGCCCTGCCGGGTCAAAGAGAGAAGGAACAAAAGGACCTCGGAAAGAGGGGCAGAAAGGGGATCCACAGCCTTTGCTGTGCACCATGCTACAAATTTGTTCCACCTGCAGGCGTATACCACCTTAGCGGAGGGCCGCCTGGTCACCAGAATAATCTCTCAAACTTCAGGAGGCAAGTCGAAAGGAAACAGCTGACGCCGCTCAATCTCCACACAAAGAGGTGAAGGCTGGACAGGTTCGGGTGGAGGACTATCCCCTGCTGCTGCAACAGAAGATCCTCCTGAAGAGGCAGTCTGATCAGAGGATGCTCCTACTGAGTAGCTCGGGATACCAAACTCTTCGAGCCCAGCCCGGGGCCACAAGAATGACTTGGGCCCGGTCGCGTTGGATCTTCTTCAGCACTCTGGGTAGAAATGGTATAGGCCGAAAGGCGTACAACAGACCGCAACTCCACTCGCAACGAAAATCGTCGCCGAGCGACTGCCGCCTTGGAAATTCCAACGCGCAGAACTGCTGACATTACGTGTATTCTTTGGTGGTGAATAGATCTAACCAAGGCTCTCCCCACTGCCAAAAGAGACCTTGCGCCATGTCCGAGTGAAGACGCCCTGGAGTTCAGAGAACCTGTCAGGTGTTGAACCCCAGGAAAATGCCCTGATGTTTCAGCCGTGTCCAGAGGACATAGGGTCCACGACCCCACTCCGCCCTGTTTGTTGCAGTCCCACATGGCGGTGGTGTTGTCGGCAAACACCTGCACTACTCTCCCCTTGACAGAGGGAAGGTACGCCTTCAGTGCAAGTCGGATCGCCCAAAGCTCCAGGAGGTTGATGTGGTGCTTGGACTCCGCCGGAGACCAGAGGCCTCTGATCTCCGCCTCTCCCGTGTGGCCGCCCCATCCCAGGAGGGACACATCCGTCACTACTGTGAACTTCGGTTGGGGTTGGGAGAGGGATATGCCATCGACCCAATGCCGGTCCGTGAGCCACCACTGCAACTGTTGTGCAGTGCCCTCCGAGATCTGGATGTGATCGGACAGGTTCCTGTGATGTTGCGGCCACTAGGACTTCAGGTCCCACTGCAGAGCCCGCATATGCCATCTGACATGACTGATCAGCAGGATGCAGGAGGCCATGAGACCCAGCAGCCTCAGGGTCACTGACCGAAACCCAGGATAAGGGCAGAAAGATAGGAATCTGAGCCCGAATATACCAGACTCGCTGTTGGGGAGGATAGGCCCGAAAATGTGCCATGTCCAGAACCACTCTAATGAAGAGGAGCTTCTGAGAGGGAAGCTCTTCGGCATACTGATGGAGAACCCCAGCAAATGCAGGAGGTCGGCCGTAGCCTGGAAGTGGGAGACGACTGTCTGGGACGAGCCCGCCTTCAACAACCAGTTGTCGAGATAGGGGAAGACTGAAATCCCTGATCTGCGCCGATGAGCTTCGACCACCGCCATTCACTTTGGTGAACACCCAAGGAGCGCTGTTAAGGCCAAAGGGAAGCACGGTAAACTGAAAATGCTCGTGGCCTACCGTGAACTGCTGGTAACACCAGTGGGCCCGCAGAACTGGGATGTGGAAGTAAGCATCCTGCAAGTCCAGCGCTGCAATCCAGTCTAGTGGGTCAAAGCAGACAAGACCTGAGCCAAAGTGAGTATCTTGAACTTCTCTTTGCGGAGGAAGCGATTTACGTTCCGGAGAACTAAGATAGGACGCAGGCCCTTGTCCTTCTTTGGCACCAGAAAGTAGTGGGAATAGCAGCCACGACCTACTCCTGGCGTCGGAACGCGCTCAATGGCCCCCTTGGCCAAGAGGGCCCCAACTTTGCGCTGAAGACGCACCAAGTGATCCACCGACATGCGGTGGTATTGAGGTGGCATGGCTGGAGGGGCAGTGTCGAAGGGGAGGGAGTACCCCCTTCGGACTATTTCTAAAACCCACCTGTCCGATGTCATGGCGCGCCAGTGGGGGTGGTGATGGCGAAGCCTGCCGCCCACTGGCATCTGATGGGCCTGAAAGTTCGGACTAGGAAGGTTTGGAGGCAAGGGTGGCTGAGGTGGAGGTGGACTGACCTGCCCGCTGACCCCTTGGTCCGCCGCGGCAGAACCCGCGTCAGCGCTGGGGTGGTTGCTGAGCAGGCTTGTGGCTCTGTTGTGAACGCTGCGGGCACCCCTTCCAGTGGCAATAAAGGAGCGAAAAGCAGCCTGCGGAGGTGGGCGGAGAGCCCCAAGGACTTGGCCGTAGCCCGTGAGTCCTTAAACCGCTCGAACTCATGGTCTGCTTTGTCACTGAAGAGGCGACGCCCATCAAATGGCATGTCCATAAGTGTGTTTTGGACATCACCCGAGAATCCAGTGGTCCTCAACCAGGCGTGGCCCGAACCGCCACTGTCGTTGCCATCGATCTGCTCAGTGAGTCGGGGGTGTCTAGGCCAAAACGAATCATGAACTTAGCTGCGTCTCTCCCCTCTGCAACAGCCGGGGAGAGAGCTGCCCGGGCCTCCTCCCGACACTGAGGCAGCACTTGTGCCACCGTATCCCACAGACAGTGGGAATAACGGCCCAAGAGATATGCGGTGTTCACGGACCGCAGTGCAGAAGTGGCGGAAGAATTTTTTTTCTTTCCGAACTGATCCAGTTTCTTGTATTCCCTATCCGGGGGTGCGGAAGGGAAGGCAGTCGGGGAAGCAGAGGCTTGGACAACCAAGCTCTCAGGGGTAGAGTGTAGGGAGAGGAAAATGGGGTCACCCGGAGCCGGGCGATGGCATTAGGCCACGTTCCTATCCACAGGAGCCCCTGTGGTGGGCCTGGACCAAGTGCCCAAAAGAACGTCAGAAAGTGCTTATACTCTCTACTAGCCAAGGTAGGAGGAGACCGCATGCCATGATCTGGTGAGGTATCCAGTCCATTGGCATCCCCCAACTCCTCTGCCCAGTCCTGTTCAGACTTGCAAGCAGCTGCAAGAGGGTCCTCAGACCCCTCCCAGTACTCCCCTTCCTCCTCAGGCTGGTGTATAGGCCGAAAATAAGGAGTAGGGACATGGGATAGAAATCCCAGAGCGGCACCATAAACAGCATCGAGCGACGCCAAGCCGACTCCGTGTCCACTACGTGGCTGAAACCGGGGCCGAATTTGTCCCGAGGTGCGGGCAACGACAGAAGTGCTATAAGGTCAACCACCGTCGATCAGGGTCCGGGGGGTGGCAATGCCGGGGCCGGGGCCACTGGGGGTGAAGGGCGAGGATCCCCACTCAGGGCAGGTAGGCTGGCGGCGACTGCATAGGCTCCACCGGAGCCACAGGGGAGGCACCACCCGCACCCTCAGCCACGTTGCGCGACTGGCGAGAGGAAGCCAGAGAACAATGTTGTTTCTTCGACTTCTTGTGCTTCGCCTTACCTGACCCCGAGAGTAAAGACTTTGATCCCGAAGACCAATGGTGATGACTCCGCGCACGGTTCCTCAACCTTCCTCGGGACCAGAACCTCGAACGGCATGGAGCCGACTGTCGGGCTTCCAGCAACTTTCGGGACTGCTTCTGCAAAGTTTTCGGTGCCATGGCCAGGCAGTCAGGGCATGACTTGGGGTCGTGGTCGCGCCCCAGGCAGAAAAGACACACTCTGTGTGGGTCCGTCAACTACATCATACGGTGACAGTCCTCACAGGACTTAAAAACAGGCATCCTAACTACACATTAGGAGTCGAAGACTCAATGAAAAAATGGAGACAAAAAGCCTCAAAAAGTCAGTCAAAAATTTACTGGGGGTTCCCGCTCTTCCCAGATCTGCGCTTGCTGGCACAAAAAAAGAAAGAGCTGAGGGCGCATGGGCAGCGTCTAAGTAGCGGAGCTGCATAATACCACCTACCGAAGTGCAGGGGTACTGCTGACGAAAACTTTCCGGATCCTGTATGACGCTTGAGGGTAATTCTAAGGTAAGGAATTTATCACTATGTGTTTCTTTCAGATTATTTTTACCCAAATGAGTTTCTCTAATGGCGTATCTTTCTCTTGAAGGGAAAAATAACTCTACTGAATGAAATGGAAATTATAGTATACCATTATTTCAACGCCACATGTATTTGTAGGGGGTCTCCCAATGAGCTCTTGAAAAGGCTTTGCTATCAGCAGGCTTTGGCCCCCTTTTAGATGAACTGCCTTTTAGCCCGTTTCAAGTTTTAGGTTTTACTTCAAGGGGGAACCTACTGGAAGAATAACAAGCCTTTGCAATGCAATAGGTCTTGCATTGCAAGAGAGTTTGAGCTATTGGCATTGTAAATGAAAATGCCTTTTTTAAAAATAAGTTTTCAAAACCTGCAAGCGGTGGGTAAACACACTGTTGCCTCTCGTAATCAGTGACTAGAAGTACAAAATGCGTGTATACACACCGCTTGAAGGTTTTGCAAACATTTATATAAAAGGCATTGTCATTTACAATGCCAATAGGGCAAACTCTCGCAAATATGAGACCTATTGCACTGCAAATGCTTGTTTTGGTTTACTCTGAACACTATTGTTCAAAGGTGGTGTATTATGCAACATAACACTAGCGTATTAAATCCAAAAGGGCTGTGAGAAGAAGTAAACAAGCAAAACACATACTTCGCCTCCTCTTTCCCCGACATGGCAAATGCTTACCCCAAACACCGGAATGAGCAGGTGCAGTGACAACTAAAGGAAACTGCGAATCGATCATTGCTTAGTAGAACAACAGTGGACAAATGAAATAGAGATTGGATAGTGAGGAGTTACAATTCTGATGTTATTGTAATAATTACAGGGCTAGAGCACTGGAAATAGCTGCCTTTGGTGACACTATATACGACCACAAGATGGTGCAATGTTGTAACAAATAGCCTCTTAATGGGCTTGGGAGCATCCAAATGACATGTCATTTTGCTGCAGCTCGAGAAATACTTGCACCGGAACTGAGTGTTTGGCAGAGTAGATGTGACAAAATAACTACCCAACTTCTGTAGCTCATCCCTAAATGTGTTTTTAGAAAGGTTACAAGTTTAATTAAATAATTCTGATTGCACAGAGCCTTAAAACTAAGTATGGCGCAAATACACACTCAATCAATCAATCAATCATTTGTAGAGCGCGCTACTCACCTGTGAGGGTCTCAAGGCGCTAAGGGGAGAGGGGAAGCCGCTACTGGTCGAACAGCCAGGTCTTGAGAAGTCTCCTGAAGGTCAGCAGGTCCTAGGTCAGGCGCAGGTGAGCAGTGAGGGTGTTCCATGTCTTGGCGGCGAGGTGGGAGAAGAATCTGCCACCAGTGGTCGTGCGTCGGATGCGAGGGACAGTGGCGAGGCCGAGGCCAGCGGATCGAAGCTTGCGGTTAGGGGTGTAGAAGGACAGTCGTTCGTTGAGGTAAGCTGGTCCGGCGTTGGGGAGAGCTTTGTGAGCGTGGGTGAAGAGCTTGAAGGTGATCCTCTTGTTGTCCAGGAGCCAATGCAGATCTCTCAGGTGGGAGGTGATGTGGCTGTGGCGCGGGAGTCTGAGTATAAGGCTTGCGGAGGCGTTTTGTATGCGTTGGGAGTCTCTTTTGGAGGGGAGCCGTGGTTCCTGCGTAGAGGGCTTTGCCTTGGTTCCTGCGTAGAGGGCTTTGCCGTAGTCCAGCCTGCTGCTGACGAGTGCTTGGGTAACCGTTCTTCTGGTTTCGGTGGGGAGCCATCTGTACATCCTGCAGATCACGCGGAGGGTGTTGAAGCAGGAGGAGGAGACAGTGTTGACTTGCTGGGCCATGGAGAGCGTTGAGTCCAGGAAGAACCCCAGGTTGCATGCATGGTTGGTGGGTGTCAGGGCAGCCCCCAGCGTTGCTGCCCCCCAGGAGTCATCCAAGGCAGAGGGGGTGGAGCCGAGGATGAGAACCTCCGGCTAGTCTTCATCCAATCTGTGATGGCCTTCATCCCCTCATGGAGGTTGGATTTGGCAGTGGCCGGGCCCTTGGTGAGGGAGAGGATCAGCTAGGTGTCGTCGGTGTACGAGACTATGTTGAGGAGGTGTGCTCGGACGATGTTGGCGAGTGGTGCCATGTAGATGTTGAAAAGGGTCGGGTTGAGGGATAATCCTTGGGGTACGCCGCAGGCGAAAGTGGTGGCTTTGTATCGAAATGGGGAGAGGCGGACTCCCTGGGTTTCGCCAGTGAGAAAGGAGGTGATCCAGTCCAGGGTTTTGCCTCGGATCCCTGTGTCGTGGAGGTGTGTGCACAGGGTGTGGTGGCAGACTGTGTCGAATGCGGCCGAGAGATCCAGGAGGATGAGGGCCGCGGTTTCGCCTCTGTCCAGTATGGTCCTGATGTCGGTTTCGGTGCTGTGATTGCTGCGGAATCCGGATTGGGAGGAGTCCAGGATGTTGCTCTCCTCCAGTAAGTGAGTCAGTTATCTGTTGGCGATCTTCTCAATGACTTTCGCCAGGAACGAGAGCAGGGAGATGGGTGGGAAGTTCTTGAGGTCCTTAGGGTCCGCCTTGGGTTTCTTGAGAAGGGCGTTGATCTCGGCGTGTTTCCAGCTTTCTGGGAAGATGGCGGTCTCGAAGGAGCTGTTGATGATCTTTCGGAGTTGGGGTGCGATGATGGAGCTTACCTTGTTGTAGATGTGGTGGGGGCAGGGGTCAGAGGGTGAGCCGTAGTGGATGGGGTTCATGATTTTGATGGGGTCTCTGTCGTTGACGTTGTTCCAGTAGAGCAGAAGGTCCTTGTGTTAGGTGGGGGTCGAGTCGGAGGTGTCTGCGTCTGTCATCGGTGTCTGGGTGTCAAAGCTGTTGTGGATGTCTGCGATCTTGCGGTGGAAGAAGGTGGCCAGGGAGTTGCAGAGTTGTTGTGATGGCGGTATGTCATTGGAGCAGGAGCTGGCGAGTTCCTTCACGATGTTGAAGAGCTCTTTGCTGTTGTGTGCACTGTTGTCGATGCGTTCCTTGAAGGAGGTTCTTTTGGTGGAACAGATGAGTTGGTGGTGTTTGCGTCTGGCGTTCATGAGGGCTGCGTGGTTGTCTGGTGTCTGGTCATTATGCCACTGCTTCTCGAGTCTTCTGCAGGGGTGCTTGGCCTGCGTTGAACCAGATGGCTCTCCTGGTGGTGCGCCTGTTGAATGGTTTCCTAATCGGGGCGAGGGTGTTGGCGCAGTCGTCGATTCATTGTCTGAAGTTGTGGACAGCTGCGTCGGTCTCGGAGCACTCAGGTGGAGGGTCTCGGGCGAGTGCAGTGATGAGCTTGTCTTCGGTAACTTTTTTCCAGTTGCGGTGTGGGATACGTTGTGGTTGGTTGTGTGCAGTGTGTTTCTACAAGAAGTGGATGCAGTGGTGGTTGGTCCAGTGATGTTCGGTGGTGTGGATGAAGGTGACCTGTTCGCTGACGGAGAAGATAGGGTCGAGCGTGTGTCCGAAGGAGTGGGTGGGTGTTGTGACGAGTTGTTTGAGTCCGAGGTTGTCGACCAGTGTTGTTAAGTTGTTATCATTGGCATTCTCGAAGTGGAAGTTCAGGTCTCCGAGGAGGATGTAGTCTGTGGAGGTGAGGGTATGCGTGCTGATGAGGTCGGCGATGGGTTCCCTGAACTGTGGTTGGGGTCCCGGGGGTCTGTAGACTAGTGTTCCTCTGAGGGTGGTGTTGTAATCGACGTGGATCTGGAAGTGTAGGTGTTCGGCTGTGCTGAGGGCGTCTTCGGTGTTGGTTGAGATTCTGATGGTGTTCCTGTGGACGATGGCAACTCGTTCTCCAAGTTTGTTGTTGTTTCGGTCCCTGCGTATGATTTTTTAGCCGTCCGGGATGGCTATGGCTATGTCAGGCGCCGAGGAGTTTATCCGGGTCTCCGTCAGGAAGGCAACGTCGGGGGAGGAGTCGTCGAGCACTGCTTTAGCTCTGCTTTGAGAGAAACTGGGGTTTTGTTTGCTGTAAGTGAATACTGTTTTTTTAGAATTTAATATTAGAATGATTAAAAGCCCAGCTCACCTTTCTTGAACAGGGAGAGCCTTGAACTTTGACAGTGATGAGTTGAAGGCTCCCTGTGTTTACTCGTGTCTCCAAGTTCAACATTTAAATAATGGTCTGACCTGCTGACTCTTTAAAAAAACTTCACCTCCTTCCCTCACATTGCGCTTTCTGCCAGTCCACGAGTCCGTTTGGCTGCTTTGCAAATTTCCGCTGCCGCAGCTGCTTCGAACCTCATTCACTCTGTGTGCCAATGTAAGCAAGTTAAACGAGCTGCTGGGCACATCTACATCCGAGTGGGGCCTGAGAGCTGCTGGCAGATGACGTCGTAGTCACGTCCTACAAGAAAACAAGTTACTTACCTGTAACTTTGGTTCCCCAGTATTGGTAACTTTCATAGATTCCCATGCTTTTGTATCATTCCCAGTCGTCGGAATGGGAGTCTCGGTAATAAAAAATACCATAGTAGTAGGTACAAAAGAGAAAGGAAAGGCCTAGGCCTCATTCCCTTTTGTAACATATCAGCCTCTTTTTGTAAAAGAGACCAAATTTTAGGCATCAGCCAATCAGAAGAGCCTCACCCCTGGAACCTTCCTGAAGGAACCTCAGAGCCTCAGATTTTCGTAGCCGTTGTGTGCTAGACACCCTACTTGCTGAAGGCTGAGCTTTCCCCGGGGAGGTGGGTGGGCGCATGGGAAACGTTGCAGTTTCTCTATCCTCTCTTGAGTAGGAAACGCCCTCGAGAGCCTTGAATCTAACACTGCTCCTAGGAACCGTGCTCTTCTTGAGGGCATCAGCCTGGATTTTTCTCTGTTCAAAGTGAGCCCCAGATTCTGGAACAGATTGGTGCAAGCCTGCACAGCGTCCTGCGCTAACCTTCTGGACGGGGCCTTCAGTAACCAATCGTCCAGATAAGGGAAGACCTGGAAGTGGTTCTTTCGCAGAAATGCTGCCACCGGAGCCAGCACCTTCGTGAAAATCCTTGGGTCAGAGCGAAGACCGAACGGCAGAACCCTGAACTGAAAATGGCTCTTGGCTACTGTGAAGCGTAGGAACCTTCTGTGTGCTGGGTGAATCGGGACATGGAAGTACGCGTCCTCCAGATCGAGCGTGGCCATGAAATCCCCCGGGCTGATCATCTTCAATATGTCCTGTAGGGATACCATCCGGAAGGATAGGGAGACAAGATAGGTATTTAGCTCCCTGAGGTCTAAGATGGGCCGCCATTTTTCCAGCGTCTTTCTCACCAGGAAGAACCTGGAATAGAAACCTTGGCCCTGTTGTGTGGAGGGGACCGGCTCTATCGCCCCTTTACGGAGCATCTGTTGTACTTCGAGCCTTAGGAGACGCAGATGTTTCGACGGAATGGCTGCCGGGGGCCTGGGTGGAGGGACTTCCATAAATTCCAAAGTATGTCCTCGCCTTATGATGTTGATCACCCAACGGTCCGATGTTATTTTGGACCAATTTTGAAGGAATTTTGACACCCTGCCTCCAACTGATGATTTCTTGGAGGAGGGAACAGTAGGCAGAGCCAGGAGGCCGCTATTGGCGCTTGGACGTGTCTCGTCCACGGGCAGCCTGCTTGCCCTTGTTGTAAGGCCTCGAGTAACCCGAAGATTGGCCCTGCCTTTGCTGGTATGACTGGCGGTTTTGCTGGTATCCTGAGCTGTTTGAAGAATAGCGTTGCTGCTGTTGTTGGTATGAACCTCTATAACCACCTCCTCTGCCTCTCGAACCTCTGAAGGGAGATTTGCGATACTGGAGAGTACCTAGCGACCTGGCTGTTTCTGTGTCCTTTTTGATCTCCTGAAGAGTATCATCTATTAATTTCCCGAATAGGGTCTCGCCATCGAAGGGCAGATCAAGGACCTTGTTCTGAACTTCCGGTCTAAACCAAGTCGCCTTCAGCCACCCTTGGCGTCTTAACACTGCCGCTCCTGCCAACGCCCGAAAGGACGTCGTGGCAATGTCCATGGCACAGTCTATAATTTCCATAGAGACCGCCTCACCCTCTTGTAAAGTCTTCTTTGCTTCCGCCACTGACCCCGGTGGAAGCTGTTCCAGATATGGAGCTACATCACACCATAATTGGCGATCATATCGTCCTAATATCGCCAAAGCATTGGCGGCACGTATTAGCAGGCTAGCCATCGATGAAAACCGCTTGCCCGTGTTATCCAGTCGTCGTCCATCCTTGTCAGGAGGGGCCGTTAAGGGAGCAGAGGGGTTCCGCGACTTCCTCTGTGCTGCCTGTGAGATGAGAGTCAGGTTTTGGATGGCCCGTTAGCGCTGCAGGTCCATCATCTGGTGCTTTATACTTTTTATCTAGACGCTGGGTTTTTCATAGCTTTCAAACCTTCCTCCCACAAATGATCCACAATTGGAATCGACCTTGTTGTCTTGCGGTGTGTTTCTTTGAAATCATATAAGAAACAGTCTGTGATTTGAGCGGGAATTACCAGTTTAAATCTCCCAGCTGCACGTTCCATCAGCTGGTGAAAACTGCCGATGTCAGCAGGAGGTGAATCTACCAAGTCTTGATGAGGCGAAGCTTGGTCTGGGATGATGTAGTCATCATATTCATCCCCATCATGATCCGACTCTTGGTTATCATTGGATGATTCATCATCATCACCATCCCCATCCGGGTAATCGGCTGGCTCTGACGGAGCTTGAGTCACCGGCCGCTGAGGTTGAGGTGGCGTCTGTATCGGAAGTACCGGAGTGACTACAGATGAGGGGTTCCTCACTGGTGTCGAAGTAGCAGACCTACGTGGTGTTGGTCTTTCTGCTTTTGACTTATAGTCCTGCAACATCTTGTGGAGGTCATGCAGGAATGTTGTAGGAACCGAAGTCATGTCTTGTGGCACATAGCCCTTAGAGTGGGCCATTTGATGATATTCTCCTTCCCCTTGGTCATATGCCCCCTCTGAATCTGTCTCTTGACTCTTGATTAGTAGCTGAGACGGGCTATTGGCATAGTCATAAGCATCCTGTCCGTCTTCCTCAGATTCTCCCTGGTCCAACAACAAAGTTGGCGGTAAAAGGGTCACCCTTCTCGGGGATGTCATCTCAGGAGTGATTCTCGTTAAAGAAACCGTCACTCGTCTCTCCGTAGCCAGTATCGTCGATGGTTCCGTCGACGCCGGAGATATCCTCGCCGACGATATTGGAATTACAGATGTCGTCGTCGACACCACCGTCGACGAGCCCGCCGACGTTGTAGATATTGTTGTCGTCGTCGATGCACTCGTCGACGACACCACCGTCATCACTGCCGTCGACGATGGTTTCCTCGTCGACGATGTTAATGAAGCCGTCGACGACGTCTTCGTCGACGATGTCGTCGGCACATCTCCCGTCGACGATACCTTCTTCGACGACGACAACGAAGCTTTCGTCGACGATTCTCCAGACGACGAGCCCGTCGACGGGACCAATTGGATTTTGGGCTTCATTTTCTTCGTCGACGGACCCACCGTCGACGATGTTTTCGTCGTAGAGGACTTAGAACTCCTCTCTGAAGAATGTGAGGAGAGTTTTTTGAAGGCTGGGTCTGTCTTCTCACCCTTAGGAGGCGAAACCAGTTCTGCCTTATCCTTCCCACTGCGGTGGGGGGAACTTCCTGAACCCCGGCTATCAGACTCTCTGGGGGTCTTTTTTTAAGCCTTCGAGGGGCGCCCAACAGAGGAAGATGGGGAACCTCTACCCCTTTTCACTGACCTTTTTGAGGAAGCAAATGAAGACGATTCCTCCTCATCACTGGAAACTCCATGTTTCCTTTCCTTCTGCCTCTGTAGCCATGTAAGCAGTCTTCCAGCACGATCTCTCAAGGTCTTGGTGGAGAGAGTGCGGCAAATTTTGCAGTCCTCTGCCTTGTGATACGGATAAAGGCAGTAAATGCAATCTTTGTGTTTGTCCTCCACAAACAGCCTTTTCTTTCCACAGGTGGAACAGGGCTTGAAAAGGGCTTTCTTTTTCTCAACTTCAGACATCCTGATGAAAAGGAGAGATTTCTGAAGTAAAACTGAAGAAATCCTAAAGAAAAAACTGTAGAAATCTACTTGGAAGTGTTGAAAATAGAGCAGAGCTCAATGGAGACTACCTAGCACAACGTGCGGTAGAAAATCTGAGGCTCTGAGGTTCCTTCAGGAAGGTTCCAGGGGTGAGGCTCTTCTGATTGGCTGATGCCTAAAATTTGGTCTCTTTTACAAAAAGAGGCTGATATGTTACAAAAGGGAATGAGGCCTAGGCCTTTCCTTTCTCTTTTGTACCTACTACTATGGTATTTTTTATTACCGAGACTCCCATTCCGACGACGGGGAATGATACAAAAGCATGGGAATCTATGAAAGTTCCAATACTGGGGCAACGTAACTGTACCATTTTAGGGTGAATTCCTCACAATGTATGAAGCCCTGCACCCTGTGTGTGACGGGATGGCGTTTATACGAATAACGTGTGAATTTCAATGTATTTATTTTACAGTTCTGGGAAAACGCTACAGTTCCCCTGATGCAACCTCAGAGGAATATAGGAGAGAACGTGGCCTAAAGGCTAGGGCGGATTACCTCGGAGCTCGACAACCAGGTTTGAGTCTCGGCAGGGACGCTCAACATTCTGTGATTTGGGCAAATCACTTAACGCTGTGTCTAACAAAAATTAACGAGTACGTCTGTAAAGTAACTGATACTTATGTAAAGCGCTCGGATAACTTCTGGTCTAGTTATCACCATATTAAAAAAAAAAAATTACACGGGGAAGGAGGGGAAGACAGTCAGCAGGCACAATGAGACCAATGGCAGGAGCCCACCTCTTTGTAAACATATGATTGAGGATAAAGCCTTAGAACAGGTAGAATAAGAGTCAAATAACTATTATTTCGGCAACTCCTACCGTATAAAAGTTAAGAGTCCAAGTATTTTACATTGCACATAGTCGAAACCCTGCATAGCTGGTCGAGTGTAATACAAGCATTTATAAAGTAATAGTTCTCGCATTTGCGAGAGCTGGAGCGATCAGCATTTTAAATGACAATCAATTCCTTTACAATGCCAATAGTTCAAACTGTCTCAAATGCAAAACCTTTGTGGCCCCACCACTTTAGCTTGCAAAACTGTAAGCTAAAGCGCGGGTGCCGCTTTAGCTTCCAAAGTAAAGAAATAGAAAAAAAAGATTTTCTATTACTTTAATTTTTAAGTAATCGCGACACCCGCGCTTTAGCACGGTTGCCGCGATAGCTTCCAAAGTAAAGAAATAGAAAAAAACGTTTTTCTATTTCTTTACTTTTGAAGCAACCGCGACACCCGCGTTTTAGCTTACAATGTTGCAAGCTAAAGCATGGATGCCACGATTGTAAGAAAAGTAAATAAATAGAAAAAAAATGGCGGCTGAACGCTTTTTTTCTTTCTATTGATTTACTTTTGTTAAAATCGCGGCACCCATGCTTTATCTTTGAACATCTTAAGCTAAAGCACGGGTGCCATGATGGCTTTAAAAGTAAACA
This sequence comes from Lissotriton helveticus, assembly GCF_964261635.1. NCBI lineage: Eukaryota > Metazoa > Chordata > Amphibia > Caudata > Salamandridae > Lissotriton > Lissotriton helveticus. Next base: position 337,443,642 of record NC_136057.1, on the reverse strand, counting down.
AACTGATTTTTTTTTTTAAATAGTTTTCCTAGATTTGTTTCCTTTTAAAGCAATCGTGGCACTCGAGCTTTAGTCATGATGTTTAAATATAAAGTGTGGGTGCCGCCAAGTAAAATAAATAAATAGATACATATCAAAAGAAAGGCATGCAGCCCTGCTCGGCCAGCAAATAACAAAAGAAAAGCGCAGTCACCATTATTCTTAACGCGGCATGCACTGAATAAATGAAAGGAAAAAAAAAAACATTGAGGAAGAGCGTGTCCTGCCCGCAGAAGGCAGGGACAAGCTATGTAAGAAGATAGTGCTTGGATGCTTTAATTCAAGCCTACCAAGTATCAACACATGTAACAGGGGATGTCCTCATGAGAGGTTACAAGAATAGAAAAGGTGGTACTAAGGAGGGACTAATAAGCCTACTGACGAATGAAAAGCCACGATTTACAAAGGACAGGGATAGGAGCCAATTAAAAAGATTGGCGGAAAGTGGGTGGAGCTTCATGTACTATCCTGAAAACAGCAGGTCTCGAAGAGACAGCGCAAGCGTTACCTAGGCGAGACCTAAAAATGGGGAAAAGTTATCAAGCAATAGAACCAGATATAAATGTAATACTAATGTTTAAGGGTAAAGGATGGTGGAGCTCTGCAAACAGTATTGGCTTAAATGATGGCATTAATGGATGTTACCTTTTGGCAAGATGTTATACTTGAAGACACTTCAAATTATCATTTAGCACCAAAATAATGAAGGGGATTTGAGGCATTCTATCTATAGGCAAGGAGCCACCAAGTGAACCTTATTTAAGATAATAGAACTCTTCAGTGTCAGTTAACCTATGTGACATACATTGGGGCTAGAAGTGCAATTACCTTGGAAAGTTCATCAGAGTTGGAACATGGCATGATAGGTGGAAAACTTTGGGGCACTTGTCGCAACAAAGAAGCTCCCCTCCATTCTGGCAAACAGCACACCAATCCTCATTGGGATCATCTTCTTTGCCACCACTGCTACCCTCTGCAGAATGACGGGGTGTCATTGGAGTCATGGACATCCATGCTGGCTTTCCACTAAATGAGTTTCCTTGATGAGTAGGTCTGTCTCCCGTGCTGTCTGGTGCATCCCTTCTAGGACCAGCTTCTGCTCTGGAATTATTATTGCTGTCCAAGAGCATTGACGTAAGAATGCTTCTTGAGTAGCTAGACTAGAAGGAAATAAATAGGAGATTTAAAGAAATCATGAATTAAAAATATCTCATAAAAATACTGGTCCTCTAATTCTTTCATTCCATTGTCAAGAATTCAAATACAAATAACCAATGGTTTGGTAATTTCATTATTTCCTATTTGACAGGGCAAATAGTTCATGTAACTTGTCAAAGACTAGCAAAGCTATTTGTTTTGAGGTGGGATCCTGGTGAATACAGCATTTTGCCCAATAGAAATTCTCTTTTTCCCCTTCTATTTTTACATTTCTATTTTGCATCCTTCTTACATTACATCATATCAGATTTTAAAAAAAATGAATGGCTTCCTACCTGTAATCCTAGTTGTTTAGGGGAATCTCCATTGAAATCATAAGCATTGAATAGTCTCGTCCACATGCAGACTTCTTCCAAAGTATACATTTCTGTGTCACATCTTCACCTTACTTCAAAAAGGCCAGGACATTTTATGTGACAAAAGAAGTTTGGCTGATCCTAGACTACTGTAACGCCCTATATATGAACATAAAGAAGTCCTCACTGAACAGATGGCAGGTTATTCGGAATGCATCAGTACGACTGGTATTGAATGTACCAAAACACCTCTCAGTGCGGGAGGGTGTTCGTGCCCTGCCGATGCTGCCAGTCAAGAACATAACGACAAAGTGCTCTGCATGGTATACTTGGCTTTTCACTATCAAGGGCCCTTGTCCCTGTGAACATTATTCCATTGGTATGCCCCTAGGAGACAACTGAGATTATCTTCTCTTAGGAAGGTGACCATTCCCAGATTCCGTAAAGGCAGGTGCGGTGGCCGCTCATGCTCAGATGTGGCAGCTAAATTATGGAACATCTTCCCGGCACACACTGCGAGGTTGGACTCCTTTGTGATTTCCCGCAAGCAACTAAAAACATGGGTGCTTTCCCTTCCGTGATTGTTGGGCGCTGGTCTCAGTAAATGCTCTTCTTACTGGGCTCATCGCTTTGACGCCTTCAGGCATAGCGCACTTGACAAATTCTATTTCATAATAAAACAACTGTTTGGATTTTCTGATATCCTTAGTTTTGTCTACATAAAATTTCAGGACACCTCGATTCAAGAGTATACAGAAATTTCTCTTTTGGAGAAGAGGGGTTTTGAAAGAAATTTGATAAGGTAACAGTTTGGCTTACATAAAAATCAGAAACTACGTTACGGAGGAATTTAGAATGAGTCCTCATTATAACCATATTACTACGGAAAGCTGTATATGGTTCCTGGGAACATAGGATACTGCTAACCCAGTGTGTAGAGGTTATAGCCAAAAGGAAATCAACTTCCAGGAAAGGTGGTGTAAGGAGGCCTTAAGGATAGGTTTGAAGGGAGAGCCCAATAACACTGAAAGGACAATATTAACTCCCATGGAGTGGAAGATCTCAGAATTGAGGAAAAACACTTTCCTAGTGCACCTCCTGGTAGTCCCTAATAACTGACATCTTGACAAAGAGGTTTACAAAGGACATTCACTGCAGGTAGCACTGGCTGTCAGGTGGACTTTAATGGAATCAATTTTAAAACTGATCTGCCCAAATGAAGAATTTCAGTAGTAAAGCTTCATCTTGACAGGTAGTAGGTTCATTATTCTACAGAATATGCAGAATCCCTTCCCTTTAAAAGAACAAGAAGGTCTAGTGTTTTGTTTCCCTAAGTTTATACAATCCTGTGGGAAGTTCAAATGGCCATATCACATGGAATCAGAAGACAGGTTACTAAACTTAACGATGGTAGTGTTAGGGTGCAGCATCTGGCTCACAAACTTGTTCATAACGCTCCATCTGCACTGCAAGCACCTGCATGGCAGTTTGACACACAGCTGGGGTCACTATGGAGCAATGACAATCATTCTGGCTACTGAGTAAGACAGTTTAATGAGAACTGCGGAGATCACGGGGGAATCGACAGAAAAGCATAGATACATTTGCTGGACCAGTCAATACACAGGGCATTCCATTTCATTGCTGGTTGGTAAAATACAGAGGCAAAGTCAGCAGATTTTTATTTTCTGCGTTTGCAATCATGTCTAGATGAGAGAAATTCAAGTTGCAAAAATGCCATGTAGGACAAAGTCAATTATGGCTCCTAGTTCACATGGTTGAATACATCTGCTGAGAGTCCGGTTGAGCGTTTTGCGCCCCAGGAAGGTTGACTGCGGTTATGCTCAGATTTTGGGCTTTTAACCACTTCCAGGTGGTTTGTGTTTCCAGGGACAAGGTCTGGATCTCATTCTATCCCGTTTGTTCAGGTAATGCATAATTATTGTGCTGTCAATCAAGTTTTGAAAGGAAAATGTTACTTACCCTGTAAGCATCTGCTCGTGGCATGCAGTGCTGTTGATTCACATGATGTGCATACTCCTGTCATCTGGTGTTGGGCTCGGACATGTGCATTTGTTTTTGTTCAAAGAAATCATTTTGAGTCATGAGGTGTGGCGACTCCTCTTATTTTAGGTAATGCGCATGGGCATCTATTCCATAGTTGGATTGTTTATCCACACGGACGGCTAAAATGTAGATGGAGCAAAGAAATACAGTAAAGGTAACCAGTAAAGGATGAAGATAAAATCTGCAACAGACTCTAGGGGATCAGGGAAGAGGGTGGGAGCATGTGAATCTACATGTGACAGATGCCTCCAGACTGAATAACATTTTGCGTTCATGGCATGTGTGGCTGTAGATACACATGTTGTGCATAGACTGTAAAGCAGTCCTCCCAAAAGTAGTGCCTTAGTCTGAAGATGTTGCAAAAGACTGGAAGAGAGTGCCAACTCTAGTTTGTTGCCTAGCCAGGACAGCTACCCAGTAGTGCTTAGTAAATGTGTCCGGAGTGGACCAAGTAGCAGCTTTGCAGAAGTCAGCTAAAGGTTCAAGTTTATTTATTTGATTTAGTTCTCTACTGAGAACACATTTAAAAAAAAGATAAACATGCATTTGTTATTTAAAAATTGATGAATGATCATTCTAGTACAACTTTAAAAAAGTAAAAAAAAATGTAAACTGATTATAACACACAAATTCATTCAGATGGACTTAAGAAGCGAAATCAAGCTCTGAACGGTTGTACTATTACATCTTGTTTGAATTATTTTAAATACCGCTTTCTGGCATCTACCATTGTCGAATTAGGGCAAACAAACAAAACATGCTTCAAACGTCTTGCACACCTCCGTTACAGAGGTCACATATAAAACTGGCAATTTCGTTAAGAATCCACGTAAAGGTAAAATATTTAAAAGGGAGAATACCAAGCCGAAGTAATGAACAAGTTACTTACCTTCGGTAACGCTTTTTCTGGTAGATACTATATCTGCCTGTGGATTCCTCACCTTGTGAATACCCCTTGCGTCAGCAACATTCGGAAATTCTTTTTTCGTAGCCTCGCGCCGACGTGGACTCCTGACGTCATAGAGACACGACCTCGCTCGCGACTCTGCTGACGTCACCGACGCCTATAATAGGCCCACGCCGGCGTGATGACATCAGTTCCGCCCTTTTTTCCGTGCCATCGAGGCACACGGACGGACCAATGACAGTAGAAATATACAAGTATACATAGTACACAATAATCAAGGCAAAACACACAGTGTTAAGCAAAAGCAGGAAAGCAATTGGAACATTTCCTTGACAACAAAATATATATACATTACATTACAGTAACTCCGGCATAGAAGAGTGGACAACGGGGAGGCGGGTGGGTCAGTGAGGAATCCACAGGCAGATATAGTATCTACCAGAAAAAGCGTTACCGAAGGTAAGTAACTTGTTCTTCTGATAGATACATCTGCCGTGTGGATTCCTCACCTTGTGAATAGAGTCCCACAGCAGTCCCCACTCCCGGAGGAGGGTGTCCACTCTTTTAGAAAAGGAAATCCTGCAGGACAGAGCGCGCAAAGTGACCGTCCCTCCTCGCTTCGGAGTCTAAGCAGTAATGCTTCGCGAAAGTGTGGAGGGAAGACCAAGTCGCCGCTCTACAAATATCTTTTACAGGCACACCTCTGGCCAATGCTGAGGTAGAAGACTTAGCTCTAGTAGAATGAGCCCTTATACCCTCTGGTGGTTCCTTACCGGCCAAAGAGTAGCAGATCTTTATGCAGAGGACGATCCATCTCGACAAAGTTCTCTTATGGACCGCTCTTCCTTTCTTGCAGCCAGCAAATCCAACGAAGAGCTGGTCTTCCAAACGAAAGTCCTTGGATCTGTCCAAGTAAAAGGACACCGCCCTCTTAGGGTCCAGACGGTGCAGTCTCTCTTCCTCCTTAGAAGGGTGAGGGGGAGGATAGAAGGAAGGTAAAGTAATGGACTGCCCTAGGTGGAAGGGAGTTACCACCTTAGGCAGAAAAGCAGCCCTGGTCCTGAGAACCATTCGATCAGCATGTATGGACAAGAAAGGGGGCTTGTGACAAAGAGCTTGAAGCTCACTTACCCTCCTTGCCGAGGTTATTGCAACGAGGAAGACTGTTTTAAGGGTAAGAAGCCTCAAGGGACATTTGTGGAGAGGCTCGAAAGGAGCACCCATCAAAAAGGTCAAGACCAGATTCAAGTCCCACTGAGGCACAATAAAAGGGACAGGAGGAAACATATTTATAAGTCCCTTTAAAAACCTTAAAACCACAGGTGACTTAAAAAGAGAAGGCTGGTCAGGCAAACAGAGAAAAGCTGACAGCGCAGAAAGATACCCTTTCACCGTGGCAACAGCAAGACCCTGCTGAGCCAGAGGAAGGGCAAACTGGAGAACGTGAGACAAATGGGCCTTCAAAGGATCGATAGACCTTTCCCCACACCACGAGACAAATTTCGCCCATCTATAAGAATAGATGGACTTAGTGGAGTCACGCCTGGCTGACAAGATGACATCCACAACGTCAGATGGGAGGGAAAAGGAAATCAGGTTGCCCCGCTCAATCTCCAGGCATGAAGGTGCAATGTCTGGAGGTGGGGGTGTAGAACCTGCCCCTCCATCTGGGAGAGGAGGTCTGCCCTGTGAGGGAGACGGAGCGGCGGGTGAGAGGAGAGGTGGAGAAGATCTGTATACCACACCCTTCTTGGCCAATCCGGGGCGACCAATATGACTTGGGCCCTGTCTTGCCGAATCTTCCTCAGAACCCGAGGAATCAAGGGTATGGGAGGAAACGCGTAAAGGAGTTGACCTCTCCAACTCAACTGAAACGCATCCCCCAAGGCTCCTTGCATCGGATACTGGAGACTGCAGAATGACAGGCAGTGAGCATTCTCGCGAGTGGCGAACAGGTCCACCCGAGGAGTCCCCCACATCTGAAAGATGTTGTGAACCACCCCCGGGTGAAGCCTCCACTCGTGGTCGGCAGAGAACTGCCGACTGAGACTGTCTGCACGAACGTTCAACACCCCGGCCAGATGATTTGCCATCAGACAAATCTGATGGTCCTGAACCCAGGACCAGAGACGCAGAGCCTCTCTGCAGAGACACTGCGACCCCACTCCTCCCTGCTTGTTGATGTACCACATCGCAGTCGTGTTGTCCGTCAGGACTTGGACTGACCGACCGCGAAGGGAAGGAAGGAAGGCCTTGAGTGCCAAACGTATCGCCCGCAATTCTAAAAGGTTGATGTGAAGCAACCTTTCCTCTGGAGACCAAAGGCCCTTGACCTCCAGATCCCCCAGATGAGCACCCCACCCGAGAGTGGATGCATCCGTTATCACTGAGGCCACTGATGGAGGCAGATGAAAAGGCTTTCTTTGAGACAGATTGCCTTCCACGCCCCACCAAGACAGATCCGCTGCAGCTTCTCTGGAGATCCTCACCGACTCCCTGAGATCTCCGTTGTGTTGATACCACTGCCTGCGGAGGCACCACTGGAGTGCCCTCATGTGCCAGCGTGCATGACTGACCAACAGAATGCAAGAAGCCATCAGACCGAGCAGGCGGAGGACCTTCAGGACTGGAACAACCGCTCCATTGAAGAATAAAGGAATCATCTCCTGTATGTCGCGAATCCTTTGAGGGGGAGGGCATGCACGACATACAGTCGTGTCCAGTACAGCACCTATGAACAGGTTGCGCTGGGAGGGCACCAGGTGAGACTTGGGTACGTTTATCGAAAAACCCAACCTGAACAACAACAGTGTTGTCTCCTGCAGATGATGAAGCACTCTCTCTGACGACTCCGCTTTGATCAGCCAGTCGTCCAGATACGGGAATACAGGAATCCCCGATCTTCTGAGATGCGCCGCCACCACTGCCATCACCTTGGTGAAAACTCGAGGTGCAGTAGTAAGTCCAAACGGAAGGACCGCAAACTGGTAGTGCTGCGACCCCACCGTAAAACGGAGATACCTCCTGTGCGACTTCAGGATCGGAATATGAAAATACGCATCCTGCAAGTCGAGCGACACCATCCAGTCTTCTTCCAGCAGAGCCTGAAGAACCTGAGCAAGGGTGAGCATCTTGAATTTCTCCTGCTTCAGATAAAAATTCAAGATCCTGAGATCTAGGATTGGACGAAGCCTGCCATCCTTCTTGGGAATCAGGAAATACCGGGAGTAGCATCCCTGACCCCTTTCCTGCTCTGGGACCACCTCTATCGCACTTTTTCTCAATAGAGTTTGGACTTCCTCCTGAAGGAGTAACAGATGTTCCTCTGAGCAATACCCCTGGCAAGGAGGGTAATTGGGAGGGAATTCCCGAAAGGGAAGGGCATACCCATTTTCTACGAGATTGAGAACCCAAAGATCTGATGTAACCGATTCCCAATCTCGTAGAAAGTGGGTAAGCCGACCCCCCACTGGGCCTACATGATCCTGAATGGCGGATCTAGGGCTGCTTTTCTGTGGCTGGGGGATTGGAAGAGGTGGAGGAGGAGGAGGCTTGACGCCCTCGAGGACGTGCCCTCTGCTTTCCTCTGTAAGACCTATATAAGGTATTCTGCTGCTGCTGCTGTTGTTGCTGCTGCTGCTGGCCTTGTCTATATGACCGAAAGGAAGAGCGGCCAAATCCTCTAAATTTCCTGGTCGTTGCGCCCCTGTCCTGAAGGCCAAGAGACCTAGCAGTTGCCCTGCTGTCCTTGAATCTTTCCAAGGCCGTGTCTGCTTTCTTTCCAAAAAGCCCCACACCATCGAAGGGCAAATCCAACAATGCAGACTGCACATCAGTTGAAAAATCAGAAGACTTTAACCAGGCTGAACGCCTCGTGGCAACCGCCGTGACCATGATCCTTGCCACAGAATCCGTAGTATCAAGTCCACTTTGGATGACCTGACGAGCCGCCGCCTGAGAGTCAGACAAAGCTTCTTCAAAGTCTTTTCTACTTTCCTCAGGAACCTTAGGGACCAATGAACGCATAGAGTCCATAAGAGCATGAATGTATCTTCCCATAAGGCAAGTGGCGTTAGAAGACTTCAAAGCCATACTGGCCGAAGGAAAAACCTTTTTCGCCACTTGATCCTGCTTCTTGGCCTCTTTGTCGGCAGGTACTTGCGGAAAAGCCCCAACAGACTTTTTAGAGCAAGCGGCCTGAATTACCAAACTCTCAGGGGAAGGATGAGAAGATAAGAAAGCAGGATCCTCAGGAGCCACTCTATACCTCCTTGCCACACTTTTCGAAACTGCAGGAGCAGAAAAGGGCTTCTTCCAAACCTCCATGATGGGATCCTTTAAAGCGTCATTAAATGGTAGCAAAGGTTCCACCGACGAGCTTGGAGAATGGAGGACCTCTGTTAACAAGTTCGACTTAAACTCGACAGAAGGCAAAATCAAACCCAAAAGTCCTGCTGCCTTCTTCATGACAACATGATAAGGTTGTGTGATGTATTCCTATAGGTTCTGTATCGATCCCCCTATTCCTGACCCTATTCTGGTTAACAAACTAACAAGTTAACTAGCAGCCATCCCATGAGGCAGAAAACCCCCATGATGCAGGAACCGTTATCTGATAAAGCCACACTACGGCACAGGAACGTGTTATCTGATTAGGTCATAACGCTTGCCATCTAATTAGACAAGCGATATTCCTCCAGCCCCTGATAAGGCATACGGAGTTCTCAAAACAAATCAAACCTATGACAACCTGGGAAAAACCCTGCGGCCATTGTTTTGATTTCACCGAGAACTTCAGCAAAAGAATGTGCTAACGACCTGGTCGTATGACATCCTTATTGACGTATCTATGTCCATCCTTACGTCAATCTCGGCACCTTAAAGGTATAAATATTACCGATATTGCCCTATGCAAACACACGCGGTGGTGACGAGATCGGAGCAGCCAGACTTGCCGAAGCCCAGAGCAGAGCAGACCCCGCTGGCGCAGCCCCGCCTTCCTGACGTGCTGAGAACGAGAAGCTGTCTATTCTCCTGCCGAGAAATCCAGCTCTGGCGCTTCCGGGTAGCCCTCGCAGGCAGCCTGGAATATCGAGGCCAGAGACGAGAGATACCATCCCTCATCCATCCTAGATTCCAGGTACAGAACTGAATAACCCCTCACAGAGAATTCTTTAGTCAGTCACTTGGCAAAACAAACTTAACTTAAACTGTAACTTTCTATTCCCGCCCACGCATTAGACTTAGGTCAGGTACACGGGGTAGGCGTAGTTAGAAACACCAGTTGAGTACGAGTAGTCAAATGTATATGTGTATGTAATATATCTTATTCATTTTAAACCTTCATATGGCTTAGAAACCATATCAATGTTTTTACAGTATTATTTTATACTTCTGCTTTTAATGTATGCACTTTACTTAACCATAAGTATTGCAATAATATCGATCCATTTCTCTTGTATGAGAAAAGAGACTGATCAATAAATAACATCTTTTATTGAACACGCCCGTCTCTTCCTTTTCTCTACAATCTGATGAGACTAAGAATGCACGTACTGACTGAGTAAAATAAATTGCCTTTTGTTCACACGACTCTCGAGATACACTCTTGATTAGGGGAGAGCAAAGTTGTCATGTTCTATGGTTGTCAGAAACTAAATCCCTTCTTGTCTATCCAGGGAGGTTCAACTCCTCCTTGCCTATTCGAGAAAGTTTCTAGTGAACTCTGAGCTAGCTGGCAAACCCAAAACTTTAAGTCTAATATCGACAGTAGTAGACCTAGTTAACGTCTGGTCTAGGCCTATACTATTGAAGGTATATTTCCAATGCGCAGAGCCTATTGGGATAATAGGAACTACACTACATGGCGCCCAACGTGTTTGGAAGGGCGATAAAACTAACGTAAGACATTTAGAGAAACTCAGTCGTGCTTTCTCACTCAGACCCCTTTTCCCATAATACTCCAAAGACGTCTGGAGTGGGTGAAAGGTAATATCCGCCAAACCTCGCAGGAGGAAACTCCTATGTATGGTACTTGGTTTAGTCAACGTTGAAGGATAAACCGTTCCAAAATATTGTGCATCTAATCTTTGTTTCCATAAGAAACCTGATCTGCAAACAAACAAAGTAACCATCCTGTCGGTAAAATGGTAGACATTGATGATGAAAGAGAGGCAGTTAGATTAGCAACTGAACTCGCAGCAGCTGATACTGCACTGCAAGAAGCAGACCAGGATATAATAGTCATCCCGGTCATCAAAAGGAAATCTATAACCTTAAAACTTATAGAAAATGGACTGACACCTAGAGGTGGTACAGTCATATTCGTAATTGAGGCACACGAATATCGCCAGACAGAGGTATACTATTCATGGATACATTTTCCAGCAGCAAATGCTGTAACAAAGTACTTCCACTATTACAAAACAGAGGAACCTCCTGAAGAGTATACTCCTTTCGAGGAGGTGGAAGTACCACTTAAATTTCAAGAGCACCTGCTCTTATTTAATGGCGCCCTAAAACACAATCACATTACCAGGCTCGGTCCTTTAGGTAGACCAGGAGCAACGTGGCCGGTCCTAGCCGGATACACACCACATCCAGAGTTCGAAAGAATGCCGGCAGCAGATCTTTTAGTACAACTAAAACAATTAATAAAGATACATAGACAATTAGTCCAATATGTGATGCGGACTTCAACAATTCAACCAGCAATTAAAATTCCACAGCTGACCCCTCACCAGGGGAACACAAATAAAATTACACCACAGAACATACAATCCTGCCTAGGTAAAGTACCAGCTAAACGGGAACAAATACCATTCTGGTTAGCACAAAAAATCACCCAAATAGAGGCTGTGTTTCCAGACACGACCCCGTTAGAAAAACACAGGATTCTGACTATCTGTCTTCCAATGGGAATCGCACCACACATTGAGGACTGTGACACTTGGGGTACAGTCTTTGCTTCCATCTACACAAAAACGCACGGTGTTCCATCCATTTCGGTAATACCAGATGTGCTAAAACAAATTCAAGACGAATATGGTCCAGAACCCGCTTTAACTCTTGGTATGAAATTACTAAAAGACTTCAAGCAGGTCTCGGCTATATTATTAGCCAACATAAAGGGAGAAGCAGCAAACGTGGCGATCCGCCAGAGGCTAAAAGAGACAGATATAGCAGACCAACCAGCTGAAATTGCCAGAATCATAGAAAAATCCTATGAGGAACTAGGTAGAGATAGTTTAGGTGGAATACCAGTAAAACCACAACTGATTGAAAGTCCTGAAAAAATATTTTTTAATAATAACTCAACATCACAAAAAAAGAGCTGGGATGGAAACAAACAATCCAATCCTAAAGAAAAGAAATTCCAGTCCAGAGGAAGGTCTCCTAGGCGAAGAGAAAAATCTCCGAACCAAAGACACAGGTCACCCCAGAGTGACCCCTCTGGGAAAAGATATAACCTTAGAAATAGGGATAATATAAAGAAGCCTGATAGATATCAAGACATTGATACACGTCCCTCTCAATCTTTTCAGACTTCCTCGCAGAAATCGGAAAGAAGAGGACGATCAGAACAAAGAGAAGAGCACGCCAAGTCCAAAGACAAGGAACCTGCTCAGTTAAAAAAGAAATTACAATTTCCAAAAAAGAAGGTAGCCAGTATCAAGGTAGTTAACAATGCCGAGAATACTGAGGACACAACTGAAAAACGGAGAATGGGCTCAGACAATGCTAGACAGCGCTGCAGAAGTGAGCATAGCTCGCAAAGTCCTTATGAATCATCTGGAGACAGTGGACACGAATGAATATCTTCAAGTGGAAACTGCGGACACCAGAGTTAGCAAACCTCACAAAATATATGAAATAACTTTACGTATAGAGGGGGATAAGACTAGAAAATAAGGGGACTATTTTGGGATAATCTCTCCAAGGGCTATGACATCCTTCTAGCTGAAAATGACTGGCCACCAGAGTTTGTCAGGGATTGCCCTCATGGCGAAGAAATAATTATGCCTGCCTTCTCAAATCACATCCCAATTCATAAAAAATACACACTTGCTAGAAAGTGGGCAGTAGCCCTAGCTCCTGCTTTATATAAAAATCACGTAGGATGGGATGAGGACTCTCCTCCTCACAAAATCCAGTTAAAATCACAACCTACTGCACAGAGGCAGTACCCAATTAAGCAAGAAGCTAAAAAACAGGTAAAAGAAATCCTAGATCAGCTAGAATACCAGGGGGTGATTGAAACTTGCACCTCACAAATGAACAACCCTTTGTTTCCGGTCTCCAAACCAGACAATTCATATCGTCTAGTTTTGGATTACCGACACCTTAACTCATGTTGCAAAACTTTTGCAGTGCAAAACTCGCATAGTGCTGCACTAATGAATAACATAGTGCGCAAAAAATACAAAACAACATTAGACATCTCTAATGGATTCTTTTGTCAAAACATAGCACCAGAGAGCAGATATTTGTCTGCATTCTCAATAAATGGCACTCAAAAACAATTCTGTCGGTTAGCCCAGGGGTACAAGAACAGCCCGGGAGTATTCTCAGCGAGAGTAACAGAATTACTACAAACATATGACGACGAAGCATTATCGTATGTCGACGACATATACTTAACAGATGATGACTTGGAGACTCACTTGAAGCGAGTGAACACCATAATACTTGGGTTCGCAGCAGAGGGTTACAAATTCAACTTTAAAAAATCCAGAATTGCCCATCTGACAGTCCTGTTCTTAGGATATGAATTATCAAGTGAAGGCAAAAGCCTAGCTGACAATTTTCTAGAGAAATGTGCCGAACTCCAAGCACCTAGAACACTAAAAAACCTACAGTCAATTCTAGGCTTCCTAAATTTTGGAAGAACATACATTGCAAATTACGCAGAAAGGGTCAAACCCCTTTATGATCTAATAAAATCAGATTTTAAAAGAACCAATTGGACTCAAATACACACACAAATTCTGAGATCCTTACAAACAGACATGCTAATTAAAACAAAATTAGAAACACGTGATAACACACGCAATCTTGTGATTCGAGTCATCCCAGGAAGATGCGGATTCACATACCTGACCTCTAATGAGGGAGAAAAGGTACCAATTGCATTCAAGTCACACTTGTACACTAAGGCTGAAATGAAATTCAGCCCAACGGAAAAAATTCTAACTGCAACACAGACAGCTATAGCAAAAGAACGAGCCCTGGCACAAGGTAAACGAATAATAATCGTGACACCGATACCAGCCCTAGAGGCGGTAACAAAGGCAAGCATTCCAAATGCTAAAGCGCTCCATCCGAGATGGATACAATGGGCTAATTCTCTTGCTGCAACAGACGTAGTATACAAATTTGATCCTAACTTAAAAACACAAGAATTTCTCCAATATGAATTTGAATGTCCTCCGCCGACCGAAATTCTGCCTCTAGAACATTACGACTGTATAATATACACAGACAGATCAGCACAACCCGCAGTAGGGGGTAAACAAGCCTACAGTGCTGCGTGCGCGATCGTTAAAGGTCGCTGGCACGAAGGGAAATTTAAACCAGCTATCACTAAAAGACAATCTCTAGGAGATTGTACAGCTCAGCGAGCTGAACTACTGGCGTTCAAGATGGCGCTTGAAAATACAGATCGAGAATTCCTCACACTCATAGTGTGCGATTCGTATTATTGCGTTCAATCTTACAATGAATACTTGCAGATCTGGCTTCAGAATGGTTTCAAGGATGCGAAAGGTGGCACAATCAAGCATAAAATGCTCTGGGAACAAGTAGTTCTTTTACAGAAAGAACTACCAAAGACTCACGTGATACATACTCTGAGTCATCAGCGTGATGGCGTTCACGTTGCAGGGAATTCATTGGCTGAGACAGCCACAGCGGTAGCAACTAAATCGGCTTCCGTAGGTCGAAAAAAGCGTACAGTGAAGTATATTGACAGTGAAACAGTGCTGGCAGTGAAAACGTCATCAAAAGGTGACTGCTCAGCGCTACCGATCAACTATCCACTCAATTATACATACATAATCGATGCAAACTCCGTCCCTTTTGCTCGAATCCCTGGAGTGGGGGATAGAGTGATTCCAAACATGGACAGGAGAAACTTGTTAATCGCAGACGCACATATGGGCGAGGGTCTCAGACACCTCAAACTAAAAGATTCTCTGGAAGAATTACAATCAAGGTACTGGTGGCCAGGCATGAGCCTGCATCACACCATGTTTGTAAAAAAGTGCCCCAACTGCAACAGGAATCGCAGTGGTGAGAGAAACGGTGTAATACCGTGTCGTTTCACTCCAGAAAAAATCAACAGTAAAAAGCAAGGCTTGCGATTAACATATACAGGCTAGTTTCCACTTATAATGTAGATCACCAGCCCTCGGCTGACGTCTGGACTGTTATACAAAGATTTGCGAGTCTAAATGGCATATACGCTAAGAGCATGCTACGTCTGACCATTGTTTTCACTCTAGCCCTCCAGCCTGAGGGGAAACATGGCCAAATGAGCATAGCACAGCGGGAATCTTCTCACTTCCTTCCTGAGGGATACGGGATGGTGTAAAGAAAAAACCAAGGCATAAAGCAATCTATAACGGAAAGGATATTAGGTTCGGGAGCTGGGTGAGTCATACATCTAATAAGTGTCCAACGTAGTCTAAATAACCTGCCAAGAAATTCTCTGAAGGGATTCAGTCCGTACGAATTATTATTTGGAACTAGGATGTTAATCTCTGACCTTGACAGTCAGACTTCAGTGGTAAAGGAAAAAAGCTTTGATATCAAAGATCGTTTGGCTATTTTACAGGACTTAAACGAAACAAGAAAAGACCTGAGCAACATAAAGTTGAAACAGCAGCCAACAACCACTGAAGAACCACCACCTGTCCCAGCAAGACCTGTCTGGATTCCAAAAGTCGGGGATCTAGTCAGAGAAAAGATCGCGGTAAAGAAGGAATTTGGGCCTTCTTACAGAAAAGCAGTTCCTGTCTTGTCTGTCAACGGGACAAGATCAGTAGTACTACCGCCGCTTGCTGGCAAAAAGGAGAACCGAGTTGTATCCATCGACCTGGTAAAACCACAATCATGTGGCCGATAACAAATAGTAGGCCAAATGGACTCCCCATAAGTAGCAGAACACCAAGGTTCGCTACCAGTACAGAGGTCCTAACAAAGAGGCTAATCACATTTGAAACGCCTACAGAAGAACGACAAGGACTATGCAACAATGCAATGGAACTTAGACCTCTGAACACCCAAATAAAAACATTTAGCAGAGACACACCAACCTATAATGAAGTAACAAACGACTATGCAAGAAACAGTAATCCTGAAGCAATTGGAACAATTGACAGAACTGCATCCGGCTACTTCATAAACTTCGATGATTCCTCCGAAGGCTTCACTGAATCAAAAACACAGCCATCATCAAAAACCTTTAAAGATAAAGCTAAAGAACTTTTGAAACAACTGAAAGAAACATATCTGATTTCTCCATGGATTGAATTTTGGGTGGGTTTTGGTGCATTTATCCTCATACTTTGGCTCATCATGATACTAACTTTGGGACGCTTCATTGAGGGAAAATATGCTAAAATGGACACAGCAAGTCAGAAAATCAACTTGATCCTCAAACCACACACATCTTCACACGTCGAGAAAAGAGAACTTTCTTCAGTCAACTTCACAGCCAATCCTATACCGGGTGGGGTAGCATGGGACAACACTGACTACGAAATCTATGGTCCGGTTGAAATCCTGAAATATCCACACCAAATTAAAATCTCATTGAGTGACTTCGTAAAACCAAGCACATTTGCTGATGATTGGGACTTTGAAAGTATAAACAATATGATGTCTGACTTAGTGATGTCTGCTAAATTTACTAAACATGATTATTTGCAGGGTTCTACAAATTATGATAGTATGTATTGCTACAACCACTATGGTAACCATTTTTTACACAGATCTGCACAACCTAGAAATGTTTTAAATTATAATCAATGGGAACATTGTGCAACCCCTCCAAAAGGAAGCTCAAGAACCGTTTATGACAAATATTCATACTTTTCAGGTTTTAACATAAGTAATGCTGAAACATTTTATTTCAAATTGTCAAATAAGACAGGGACAAAGACCATGATAACCAACACAAAATTGATATATTCAGACTCATTCTTTGAACAAATGAATACTTTTGGTTTTGATTATTGGGACAAAAATGTTGAAGTAAAGAGTGTTTGGGGCACAAAAGAATGGCAAGTACAGGGTATAGAATCTTTGTTTAGAGCCTGCATGATCCCAGAACAAATTATATTTTTAAATGACACTGTTCAACAAACTACCTGTCTTGGCTTAGCCAAAATCAAAGACTTAAATAAACCGTCTATTCCAAAACCAACAATGAACAGCAATAGCTCTACAGATGAGGAGATAGACATAAACTATGTATTAAACCAAACAGAACACATCCAGATTGGAAACAGTGGTTGATCTGGCCCACAGATACTAATAACTGTTAAGACAGATTCCTGAACAAAACACAGGGGTTCAAAATGACCAGGCCAGACCCTAGATATCCCCAAAGACATCACCCAGGGATAATAACCACCTACAGTGTGGGCAAATTATGCCTTCAATGGCTACAAACTTCCACACTGGCAGAAATTAAGCAACACCTAACTTTACTTACTGATGGTGCTGACTTGCGTGATTTCACTATGGGACCACGCAAACAGCGTCAAAAGCGTTTCATAGCAGCCTCTGTATATGCAGCATACAATGAGGCCTGGAAGGTTACTCAAATTGAGACAGCAGAAAGGATACGGGAAATTGACCGTATTAATTTGGAAAAATCACTTTCTGTAGTGGACAATGGGTTAATGACTGTCCTCCAGAATTTTTTCTCTGGACAGCATTGTGTCTTCAGCAATCGACATAATATCACAAGACTTACTGTTGTTACAACACGGTCAGTCTCAATTGCGTTCTATTGTACAGCTTGGCTGGACGTTACAAAATCTGCGTTCAGGCTATGTGCCTTGGCGTTTAATCAACACAACGTCACTTTTCAATATCTTTAACCTTACTGATAAACAAATCAGTATGGCCCAGAAGGGTGCTGATTATACAATCCTGAGCATTGAGAAACTCGAAAGATTACCAGTGACAATGTCAGAACGACCTGTCAGTGAATGGATAATACATGGGATAATTAATATTCCAATATCAACCTTCAGGTTTCAATACTGCCAAAAATATATACAGGCTGGCATGTACGAAAAATTGGGAAAAGGGTACATTAAAACAACATGGAACCTGCCCTATTCACATGCATGTGTCAGTAATAAAGGACAGAAAGTGTTTCTTAGTGGCAATAATTGTGCGATGTCACTAAGCGGTACACTTCTGTGTAACGGAATTAGTTTGCATGGAGCCTGTGAAGGGAACTCAAATAACCTTTCATGTCACCAGCTAGGCACACCTGCTACAGAGATCGAACCATTCTTTCAAAGACTCTATAATGGGAGTTACATTCTAATTGTGGACCGCAGATGCTGTAGTCTTATGCCCGGGACTCCTTATCTCGTAACTACCACTGCGAAGGTCAAGTGCTGTGGACGCTTATTGTTCCCCAGCTCCTTTCCAGACAGGGAGGCAAGGGCATGGCCCAACTTGAAAATTACTTCTATTCGAATAGATACTTTAAGCAGAATGAAAACAGTGCTTCTTCAGACGCCGACAAGGCTCACGTCATCAAAAGAAACGTATGATCTCCTAGTCGCAAGGACGACTGCAGAGATACATTCATTGTTATCGACTAATTCCCCCATACATTTCGCAGAAATCCTGAATGAAATCTTAAATATTTCTGATACCAGTGGAGTCTCAAAAGTATTTAAGACAGTATTTTCGATGGCATTAACACCATTCAAAGCCATACTGGGTATTTTTCCAGATTTCGTCCATTCGATTTTTGGCGGACTTCCCCTCATTTTAGGACTAATTGCAGGAATCCTATTCTTGGTCCTTATATTTCGTTATGGCAAACCATGTCACAGACAAAACACCTGCGACAAGGGAAGAAACAATCCTAGCCATTGGATACCGGGACCGGATATCAAAAATCCTGGGACTATCCCGGCTTAGAGACCTGAACATGACTTGGTTTCTTTCATTTCGACCAATGTGGCATCGATGTGTTTTACCTGTATTAAGGTGCCTGCTATGCGGAGAAGAATGCGTGTTAGACACCTGTCTGACGCTACAATCGGATGCGCCAATGGATGCAGAAACATTGTTGAGTCCAACAAAGGCTCATGCTTTGTGCTGCCCTCAACGGCTACCAATCCTGACGACGGCATTCGTGGAAGCTTCACCACTACGATTAAGGGGTAGTGAAGTTCAAAATGAAAGCAGCATCGATCAGGTACGACCTTCTGTCAGCAATCCAAATCAGAATGTCAATGGAGACAATCATGCGCACGAATGCATGGTAACACCTATTTCCGAGTTAGTGGAACTCTCCCAGGAAGCTGTTGACAACTTTTTCGAGAGTCTAAATGATATGATGTTCTCACCAGAGCAGAAATAGAGACTTTTGAGCAAGCTCGTACACGGCGTTCCCTGAATTTGGCCTTCAACTAGAAAAGCAAAATACCATGAACATTTTTCCCTCCAGTTCACGGACAGCAATTTTTTCAGCAGCCCCAAAATATTTTTGCATATTTTTCGGGACACTATCTTCTGCTTAAAGTAAGAACTATTCTTAGAGAACTAAGATTTCTACTTTTAGATAGCTTATAGACATTAGCTGCCCGCTGGTATGTTCATAATTATTTTATTCTGTGATGGAATGGTCTCGAACTTTTTTCTGTATTAAGAGCCATTTCATGTGTAAATTCTCATATACCATTTAGCAATAATGTATACAAATGCGTGATTACTTTAGCATTATTTCACAGCTTGAGTGCATACAATACATGTAAATGCTTTTTTCCCCGTATATTTGATAATTTCAAAATGCATTTATGTATTTTGGGGTGGTAGGGTATACAAGATACTCTACCGTATGTTTTACTATGCATAGATTAGTAAATATGTCCATAGTTAGCGTGGAGTGGGTGTGATGTATTCCTATAGGTTCTGTATCGATCCCCCTATTCCTGACCCTATTCTGGTTAACAAACTAACAAGTTAACTAGCAGCCATCCCATGAGGCAGAAAACCCCCATGATGCAGGAACCGTTATCTGATAAAGCCACACTACGGCACAGGAACGTGTTATCTGATTAGGTCATAACGCTTGCCATCTAATTAGACAAGCGATATTCCTCCAGCCCCTGATAAGGCATACGGAGTTCTCAAAACAAATCAAACCTATGACAACCTGGGAAAAACCCTGCGGCCATTGTTTTGATTTCACCGAGAACTTCAGCAAAAGAATGTGCTAACGACCTGGTCGTATGACATCCTTATTGACGCATCTATGTCCATCCTTACGTCAATCTCGGCACCTTAAAGGTATAAATATTACCGATATTACCCTATGCAAACACACGCGGTGGTGACGAGATCGGAGCAGCCAGACTTGCCGAAGCCCAGAGCAGAGCAGACCCCGCTGGCGCAGCCCCGCCTTCCTGACGCGCTGAGAACGAGAAGCTGTCTATTCTCCTGCCGAGAAATCCAGCTCCGGCGCTTCCGGGTAGCCCTCGCAGGCAGCCTGGAATATCGAGGCCAGAGACGAGAGATACCATCCCTCATCCATCCTAGATTCCAGGTACAGAACTGAATAACCCCTCACAGAGAATTCTTTAGTCAGTCACTTGGCAAAACAAACTTAACTTAAACTGTAACTTTCTATTCCCGCCCACGCATTAGACTTAGGTCAGGTACACGGGGTAGGCGTAGTTAGAAACACCAGTTGAGTACGAGTAGTCAAATGTATATGTGTATGTAATATATCTTATTCATTTTAAACCTTCATATGGCTTAGAAACCATATCAATGTTTTTACAGTATTATTTTATACTTCTGCTTTTAATGTATGCACTTTACTTAACCATAAGTATTGCAATAATATCGATCCATTTCTCTTGTATGAGAAAAGAGACTGATCAATAAATAACATCTTTTATTGAACACGCCCGTCTCTTCCTTTTCTCTACAATCTGATGAGACTAAGAATGCACGTACTGACTGAGTAAAATAAATTGCCTTTTGTTCACACGACTCTCGAGATACACTCTTGATTAGGGGAGAGCAAAGTTGTCATGTTCTATGGTTGTCAGAAACTAAATCCCTTCTTGTCTATCCAGGGAGGTTCAACTCCTCCTTGCCTATTCGAGAAAGTTTCTAGTGAACTCTGAGCTAGCTGGCAAACCCAAAACTTTAAGTCTAATATCGACAGTAGTAGACCTAGTTAACGTCTGGTCTAGGCCTATACTATTGAAGGTATTATTCCAATGCGCAGAGCCTATTGGGATAATAGGAACTACACTACAGTTGAACATCCCTGGAGGGAGCATCAGGTCTTGAAGGCAACGACCACTCTGGAGAAAACTCGAGACCACTAGCATCCGCCAGGTCTTCAAAACAACTCCCCTCCAGCTCACCTTCCTCCACTTCAGAAGATGATTCATCAACCCTCTGTTCATCCAGAAGTCGTTGAGCTTCTCTACGAGATCTCATCTTCACTCGAAGCGCGTCGAATCCAAAGCCGAATTCGACGGCGCCGGAGTCGACTTCGGAACCGAATCCGAGGGCTTGGAAGGCCGCCCCATAGAATCCAAAGGAGCCGGTGACGCCGGGACCGGAGTCGTCGACTTCGGCCGAGCCGGCGTCGACACCGGCGTCGACCTCGGTGGAGCTTGGTACTACCACAACGGAGTCGGAGCCGGCATGAAGGGTGCCGGAGCATATGAGTGTGGAACACCCAAATTGAAAGCCATTGGACCCATGGGACCCGAAGGTGCTACAGAGGGGTACCACGACCTCAAGAAGACACCATACATCGCGTTTAAAAACGCAGAGGGGTCCTGACCTGGAGCCGGGAATGGTGGATGCTCAGGTCGACCTCGTGGCACGTTCGAATCTGTCTCCTCAACAGGATTCGAAACCTCCTCCTCAACAGGAACCCCAACTGTGTCCTCCGGAGCCGGAGATGGAGCCGGGGACGGAGCCGGGGACGGATCCGCAACTGGAATCAGAGACTGGACCACCGACTCCGAAGGCGAAGCCTCACCTTCTCGATCCGACACCTGAAGAGGAATCACCTTCGACCTCATCCTCTTGGGAGACTTCGATCTAGAATGATGATGGGAACCATGCCTCCTTTTCTTGTGCTTCTTGTGAGAACCAGAGGTGTGACCGGACGAAGACTTTGAAGCCGACGCCTCCTGAGACCTCGACCTGGATCTCGACCTCGACTTCTTCGAGTGCTTCGATGATCTTTCCACCTTACTCGCCTTAATCCTGGCCACAAGAAGCTTGGATTCTCTTTCACGGAGAGCCTTCGGATTCATCTTTTGACACGATGAACATCCATCGACGTCATGATCCGAACTTAAACACCAGATGCAGTCCTAGTGAGGGTCCGTAACGGACATCATCTTCCCACATTCTCTGCAAGGCTTAAACCCGGTCTTCTTTGTCGACATGACAATAGAACACAAATATCCGAGAATGGAGAATCGAGGAAATAAAGTAACACTGTACTAAGGCTACAGAGTATCACGAAACCGTTAGCGTCGACGACGCGGAAAAAAGGGAACTGATGTCATCACGCCGGCGTGGGCCTATTATAGGCGTCGGTGACGTCAGCGGAGTCGCGAGCGAGGTCGTGTCTCTATGACGTCAGGAGTCCACGTCGGCGCGAGGCTACGAAAAAAGAATTTCCGAATGTTGCTGACGCAAGGGGTATTCACAAGGTGAGGAATCCACACGGCAGATGTATCTATCAGAAATAATGCATCGCCAGACTCCATGCCTTAAACTTAAACGAGTATACTGTTGCAATTGTTTATAGTCTATTGTCTCTGCATAAGGTTCGTACCGGTGAAATTTAGAGCAATGTTGAATATCAAGATCATCGCTTACCCTTGGCGTTAAATGTTTTAGGAAGAGCCTCAAGTGGCAGGAGACCAAGATTTCAACAGTTCAGTTGTGAAGTTCGATAATTTGTGTGCAATAATTAAGTTTTGACTAAAGACGTACTTTGGTGATTCCAAGTCAAAAAGTGTCTGTTTTTAGCAAAAAATCTTAATGTGCCTTTGTTCTGCATGTTCATGATTGTAGGCCCATCTTATGATGTTGGTATTTCCTTTGGCATATGCGCTGCCTAAAGCAAGCTCGAGGTGCAGAGCTTGTGCAGGAACTGCTTGGTGCACTTTAATCAGTTTCCAAGTATTTTCCCTTCTTTAAGTTGCATTTGTTGCCATTGTCTTAGTGGGATATATTCAAGAGCGTACAATAGAATAGATGGGATCTTGGAACTAAAAACCTATAAAAGAGAAGAAAGATGCATGTGCCCAGCAGAGAAATATAATCGTTGGAGAGCCCCGACGTGTACATCAGCTTTACGAGCCAGGTGCTGCAGATGAGGGACGTTTTGTAAAGTTCGTGTAGATATACACCCTAAGAAGGTGTATTCCTTAGCCACTTCTAGGGCTTTCCCCCCCTAGAGTCCAGATATATTTTGAATATCGTTTTCTTCCTCTGAACGGAACTATTTTCGTTTTTGTTATATTTGGCACTAGAACATTTTCTTCTGTATATTTGGTAAATGCTTGTAAATTCATTTGTAGGCTGAATGGGGTAAGGACTAAGATAACCACGTCATTGGCATACATCATGATATGGATTTTGCATAGTGATATTTTTGGGGGTGAATTGATTGTAGGAAGGTGGATATCTGACTATGGTTACCCCAACTTTTTGCCTGGTGTTTTGCTGGTTTTCGACTTAGTTGGCCTGGGATCCTGCTATTCAGGACCCCAGGCTTCCTGCTCTCTCTGTTAAAATGGACTCCATGTACCTTAGGTACATATCTAATTAGATCCTGGGTAACCTTATCAGTCCCTCTACAGTGTACCTTAGGTACCCAGGGCATAGGTGCACTCAGGGCCTACCAGGGGCTGAAGCATGTATTATGCCACCCCTGGCTGGCCATCTAAATCTGACACAACTGGCTGCATGACAGCAGGGGCAAGGTGGTGTAAACACCCTTTGCTATAGATATAGTATACCTATATCTAACCCCAAAATGGACACATATATTCCTATC
Organism: Lissotriton helveticus; assembly: GCF_964261635.1. Taxonomy (NCBI): domain Eukaryota; kingdom Metazoa; phylum Chordata; class Amphibia; order Caudata; family Salamandridae; genus Lissotriton; species Lissotriton helveticus. Next base: position 337,419,806 of record NC_136057.1, on the reverse strand, counting down.
AGTCACTCCTATGGAAGGCCTTATCAATCCTGAAGGCAGAGTGCTTGGAATTATGTGAGATGGTGCTCTGGCATGAGCTGAGCCCGTTTGCAGCTTGCGGAACCAAGTCCTAATAGCTGTTCCATGATAACGCTATACCATATACTCTTAAGTGCATTATCTACCTTGCGGTAAAATGCTAACTCTGGTATAACATTATCAAAACATGTCGAGTAAGGTGTCTTATGATTTGGAATACTACCCCCTTGCCAATTCTGGCGACGGGGGTAGCATTCCACCCTTCTAGAGGGACACGACATGTAGATAACTGTGAACCCCGGTTAAAGTTAACTCGAGCCTCAGCATCACAAGATGGATGCTGCCACCACAGACACAAGTCTGACTTCCTGCTGCTGGGAGTCCTTCCAGCGAGGGAGGCTCAGACAAAGGGTTTTCTGCCTTGGGAGGTGCTAGCACCACCCCGGACAGGATTTTGTGTATTAGGTAGGCCAAGGCTGAAAGGAATGAGACATGCCTGGGGCACACAAGGAGCCCTGTGCATACACCGGTTCCAACCAGTTGCTGGGTCACTCCAGCCCCAGCTCTGGCGGGAAACCGTACAAAGGATAGGGGGTGTAACCACCCCCCTTCCTGGTCCCACCCAGGGGAGGGACCTAGTCGTAGTGCAGCCCCCTTTAGCTGAATAAAGGTAGGAGCTGGTCCCATTCCCAGTTAGATGAATCTTGACGACTTCCACGAAGAAACTCTTGACCTTCGACCTCCTGAACATCAGAAGACTGAAGAATCTCCCCTATGGTCAGGGAGTGACCATCCTGCTTCGCAGGCACCATCAAGCTCTTGTGCGGTTTGCTGCAAGTCCTTCCTTCTTGGAACCCGACGACCCAGCTCAACGAGATCCGGACCTCCAGACCCCTCTGACCTCTACCCACATCCACAGCACAGCTGGGACCCGTGGGTGCGACGAGTAACGTGGAGACGGCCATCTTGAAGAAACCTGCACAGTGCTTCCAGCACGACCACCGAGGGACCCTCGAGTAAGTGCATCGGGGACTCAGAAGCCCCACACAGACACAGCACCTGCATCAAAGACCAGCCCCCCAGCCTCCACGAGATTTGCCTGGTTGCTGCCTTTCCTGTTGTCTGGTCACTTGCCGGCTGGCTCGTGACCTCTGAGACGACGACCCGAAGATTTCAACACTGCTGGTCTGGTCCCCCAGACTGGCCCTTGCTTCCTTGTGAAAGAGTAGCACCCCGGACCCTCCTGGTCCGCACCAGACGCCATCTTTGTTCCACCGCGTGGCTTGCACTGGCCAAGGCCTGTTGACCAGAACGACGACCCAACACCGCCTTCAGCCGCAGACTACGTGGGACAGCTCGTGCCTCCAGCCTGGTCGTGAAGAACAGCTCCTGGTCCGCGCAGCTACAGAGAGAAGTATATGGTTTGTCGTGCCCCTAAGGCACATGTGTAAATATTGTGCTAACTCGTATTTCCTTCTCAGTATTGTCATGTGCTTAGCCCTCTGATCTCATAAAGAGTTCCGAGGTGTTGTTATTAATAAATATATTGTTTATTTTCATAACAACCTGTGTGGTGTCCTTTCATCTGGTATTCAAGGGGTTATATTGTGGTAAAACAGCTGGCTTCACATGCCAAAAGAGTTTAGCCTAAGACTGCTTTGTCCATGCTCCCATTAGGATAGCTGGTCTATAAGGTTGACTTACAACCAATCACCATAAGGGTTGTTTGGACTGATACAAGGTGGTCACAAGAACTAGTGAACATCATATATCAGGCCAACTTCTCACATTGGTGTGCAGCGGTTGGGATTTGAGCTTGCTGTTGTCTTTACCAAATATAATCTTGAGATATCATTTGAAAGATCACATAAGGTACCATAGGTACATATAACAAGCTTAGAAATACTCTGAGTTCTACTGAACCAGCTGTTGTAGTAGAAAGGACCTAGCACACCCTGACTACAACTCTTAGCAAGGGATCAGTAGGAAAACCCATAGTGTAGGTAGGTGCATCACTTACACCTCACTAGAAAGCATGTCTACCCATGGAGAGTCTTCAGAGACTCCCCTAGTGGTTAGTGACCCTCCACAGGTCCTTTCCAGATATGCAGCTCTCAGTTTCCAGGAGATGAGACAATTGTGTACCTCCAGGAAATTGAAACAGGGTTCTAACCCTACCACTCCTTTTCCGTTAGGTCTCTTAGAGACATATGATGCTAGAAAAGCTTCTCATACTGATGGGAGCATGCCAGCCTTAGAAGGTACCCTTGGTGATCCTGACCTCCCTGAAACTGAGGAAGTAGAGGAGGAGGAGGATGAAGAGGATCTTTCTGGGGATGAGGCAGACAAAGGTCCTGAGCTAGTCAGCAGACTTACAAGGGCCAACTTAGACCTACATAGGGAAGGATCTGGGGGACCCCAGTACTGACCCTAAGCAGGCCTAACGAACAAGTTACTTACCTTCGGTAACGCTTTTTCTGGTAGATACAATATCTGACTGTGGATTCCTCACCTTGTGAATATCCCCTTGCGTCAGCAACATTCGGAAATTCTTTTTGTAGCTTCGCGCCGACGTGGACTCGGACGTCACAGAGGCACGGCATCGCTCGCGACTCCGCTGACGTCACCGACGCCTACAATAGGCCCACGCCGGCGTGATGACATCAGTTCCGCCCTTTTTTCCGTGCCTTCGAGGCACACGGACGGACCAATGACAGTAGACATATACACAGTATACACAATACCCATATCAAGGTAACACACACAGTGTGAAGCAAATGCAATAAAACATTTTACAACAAAATAAATATATAACCGAAACACTGGTATAGAAGAGTGGACAACGGGGAGGCGGGTGGGTCAGTGAGGAATCCACAGGCAGATATTGTATCTACCAGAAAAAGCGTTACCGAAGGTAAGTAACTTGTTCTTCTGATAGATACATCTGCCGTGTGGATTCCTCACCTTGTGAATAGAGTCCCACAGCAATCCCCACTCCTGGAGGAGGTTGTCCACTCCGCTATACCAGGAAATCTTGGAGGACAGAACGCGCGAAATGACCGTCCCTCCTCACCTCGGTATCCAAGCAGTAATGCTTCGCAAAAGTGTGGAGGGAGGCCCAAGTCGCCGCTCTGCAAATGTCCTCAACTGGAACACCTCTAGACAAAGCAGAAGTTGCAGACTTTGCTCTAGTTGAATGTGCTCTAATACCCTCAGGAGGGTCCTTACCCGCCAGAGAGTAGCAAATCTTGATGCACAAGATTATCCATCTGGAAAGTGTGCGCTTGTGCACCGCTCTGCCCTTCTTGCAGCCAGCAAAACCCACGAAGAGCTGATCGTCAATACGAAAATCTTTAGTCCTATCAAGATAGAAACTAACAGCTCTCTTTGGGTCCAAGCGATGAAGCCTCTCCTCCTCCTTGGAAGGGTGTGGGGGAGGATAGAAGGTAGGAAGGGTAATGGACTGTCCTAGATGGAAGGGAGTTACCACCTTAGGCAGAAAATCAGCCCTGGTCCTGAGAACCATTCTTTCAGCATGAATGGTCAAGAATGGGGGCTTGAAACTAAGAGCTTGAAGCTCACTCACCCTCCTTGCCGAGGTGATTGCAACCAAGAAGACCGTTTTAAAAGAAAGAAGTCTCAAGGGACACTTGTGCAAGGGTTCGAAGGGAGAACCCATCAAATAGGTCAACACAAGATTCAAATCCCAATGAGGAAAAATAAAAGGAGTAGGAGGGAACTTATTTGTGAGGCCCTTCAAAAACCTCAAAACCACAGGAGATTTGAAAAGAGAAGGCTGATCAGGCAAACAGAGAAATGCCGACAGCGCTGAAAGATAACCCTTCACTGTAGCAACGGCAAGACCCTGTTGCGCCAGAGAAAGGGCAAACTGGAGAACATCAGACAAATGGGCTCTCAAAGGGTCTATAGATTTCTCCCCACACCAAGTGACAAATTTTGACCACCTATAAGAATAGATGGACTTAGTGGAGTCACGCCTGGCTGACAAGATGACATCCACCACGTCAGGCGGGAGAGAAAAGGAATTCAGGTTGCCCCGTTCAATCTCCAGGCATGAAGGTGTAATGTCTGGAGGTGGGGGTGTAGAACCTGCCCCTCCATCTGAGAGAGGAGGTCTGCCCTGATAGGGAGACGGAGCGGCGGGTGAGAGGAGAGGTGGAGAAGATCTGTATACCACACCCTTCTTGGCCAATCCGGGGCGACCAATATGACTTGGGCCCGGTCTTGGCGAATCTTCCTCAGAACCCGAGGAATCAAAGGTATGGGAGGAAACACGTAAAGGAGTTGTGAGTTCCAACTCAACTGAAACGCGTCCCCCAAGGCTCCTTGCATCGGATACTGGAGACTGCAGAATGACAGGCAGTGAGAATTCTCGCGAGTGGCGAACAGGTCCACCCGAGGAGTCCCCCACATCTGAAAGATGTCGTGAACCACCTCCGGATGGAGCCTCCACTCGTGGTCGGCAGAGAACTGCCGACTGAGACTGTCCGCTCGCATGTTTAGAACTCCGGCCAGATGATTTGCCATCAGACAAATCTGGTGGTCCTGAACCCAGGACCAGAGACGCAGAGCCTCTTTGCAGAGACACTGCGACCCCACTCCTCCCTGCTTGTTGACATACCACATCGCGGTCGTGTTGTCCGTCAGGACTTGAATCGACCGACCGCGAAGGGAAGGGAGGAAGGCCTTGAGAGCCAGACGTATTGCCCGTAATTCCAGAAGGTTGATGTGAAGCAACCTTTCCTCTGGAGACCAAAGACCCTTGACCTCCAGGTCCCCCAGATGAGCACCCCACCCTAGAGTGGATGCATCCGTTATTACCGTGGCCACCGATGGAGGAAGTTGAAAAGGCTTTCCTTGCGACAGATTGCCTTCCACGCTCCACCAAGACAGATCCGCTGCAGTTTCTCTGGAGACCTTCACTGACTCCCTGAGATCTCCGTTGTGCTGATACCACTGCCTGCGGAGGCACCACTGGAGTGCCCTCATGTGCCAGCGTGCATGGTTGACCAATAGAATGCAAGAAGCCATCAGACCGAGCAGGCGAAGAACCTTCAGGACTGGAACGACTGCTCCATTGTAGAACAAAGGAATCATCTCCTGTATGTCGTGAATCCTTTGAGGTGGAGGGAATGCACGACATACAGTTGTGTCCAGTACAGCACCTATGAACAGGTTGCGCTGGGAGGGCACCAGGTGAGATTTGGGTACATTTATCGAAAAACCCAACCTGTGTAACAACTGAGTTGTCTCTTGCAGATGATGGAGCACCTTCTCCGGCGACTTCGCTTTGATCAACCAGTCGTCCAGATACGGGAACACATGTATCCCCGACCTCCTGAGATGTGCTGCCACCACCGCCATCACCTTGGTGAAGACTCGAGGCGCAGTAGTAAGACCAAACGGAAGGACCGCAAACTGGTAGTGTTGCGACCCAACCGTAAAACGGAGATACTTTCTGTGCAACTTCAAGATGGGAATATGAAAATACGCATCTTGCAAGTCGATCGACACCATCCAATCTTCTTCCAGCAGCGCTTGAAGAACCTGTGCAAGAGTGAGCATCTTGAACTTTTCCTGTTTCAGGTAAAGGTTCAAGATCCTGAGATCCAGAATTGGCCGAAGCCTGCCATCCTTTTTGGGGATCAGGAAGTACCGGGAGTAGCATCCCTGACCTCTCTCCTGCACCGGAACCACCTCTATCGCACCTTTTCGAAACAAAGCCAGGACTTCTTCTTGTAGGAGAAGTAGGTGGTCCTCCGAACAATAACCTTGGCAAGGAGGGTAATTGGGAGGGAACATCGAGAATAACAAGGACCCCCTGGGTAATACTCTATTAGACTCCTAGGGCAGGGTAAACAACCTGTGTGCAAAATTGCCTAGGCAGTCAAGGAATTACAAATAAACTAAACAAGTGGGAAACCAAATCAAGGACAATTGAAAAAGTATATGAGTAATAAAAAACTCACTATGTTTTAATAAAAACACAATTACAATTCATTGATCAACACATACAATGTACAATAAAGATTAAATTAAAACAACTGAATACTGAAAAATCACAGAAGGAATGTTGCATTAAAAACAATGACCCTATTGGTTTATGACAAGAACACCAATCAAGGGGTGCCTATAAATCAATAATACAGTACTCGACGCGCGTTTCGGCGACTGAACGCCTTCCTCAGGAGCCACAAAAACAATCTGAAATGATAATACAAACACATTACATAAGAAAAAACGGTATTTTATACATTTTAAGGAGTGGCAATAAAAACATGCATACATCGTTCTATATTACACTTTAACTTAAAAATGACATTCTATCTATACAAGGGAAACAATTGTCACCAAGAGAAAAGGTTTCCCGAACCACTTTGTTTACTTTATGTTCACTGATTTGTACATATAATCTGATATTACAAGAGTACACCACACAATTAATTTCTAAACTTGTTAGGATACACTATGAAAACAAAGGCCATGAAAACATACATTTCGCTCTCGCATGTTTAGTAGATTCATGTAGTCAGGTACGATGATAATACTTAGAACAACTTACTTAACATAGACCAGGGATTTGCTCGGTCAATGCTCAAAGGTTTGTATATATTTAGACCAATTTTCATCTAAAGCAGGAAGGAAAGGGAAGCGGGAAGAGACGGTGTTTAAAAGAATTACCAATTTCAATCTTTACGAAAAAAATAAAAATCATATAAAAAATGAATAAAGAAAAGGGAGGGGGGATACACACTTGTTACGAGATTTGGGCACAATAGTGGCATTGGTGCAAACAGCCAAGAGCATTTATTGGATTATAATAGCGTATTTCTTATTTCTCAGGGGTGCTTAAACAATTAGTTGCTTCCTCATTCCGTTGGAAAATGGTGCGCACATACATAATTAAATGTGGCCTGCTTCATCTAAAAAACTATATCTTTTATGCCAGTTGTTCTACAGTGGTATCACGATTTACGGGCCACAAGAATGGGTGGGGGGGGGGGGGGGGAGGACGTTTACAAGAAAATATATATAGGCATAATACCTGCAGAGTGATGTCTCTGGAAATAGATGCAACTAATCTGGTTCCGACGATAGGAGATGTTCACAACGTTTTATACAAGTGATTAAAGTCTGTAAACAGATATGCATCCGATGGTCAGAATTTATCACAAAAATTCGGTGTAGATCGTTGTTTGATTAATGGGCTCGCTCAATTTATGAAAAAAGGGCGGGCTATCATGCATTATATTTAAGGTGCAGGAGGAGAATTGATACACGAAATCGACCAAAAGTTTTCATGCAATATAATGCTGCATAGAACGCTAGTTTTAAAGCTGTCAGGCAGTTCCACTTAATGAGACTACGCGTCTGGAAACTTACCCGTTTTAAGAATATATGTGAAATAACGGACGTGCAGTTTGGCTTGACGGTTTCAATTCTTAGAGGTCACACCTGCAATATATAGAAAATGTGTACAGACTGTCAGCAAACGTGTGCTGCACTTTGAAAGTATACCGACCAAAACCAACAGAGCTAATGCAGCCTGCTAGGGGCATTAATGATAATGCAAGACGTAATACAAAGACACATGGCTCACCTGGAGATAGCTGAAAAAGTGCCTAAATACTTGGGATGCTGTGAGGCATTTTTAAAGCGGCTATATAAATCTCCGTGCTGGTGCTCTTAGCCGAAAATCCGCTATGAATGGAATTTAAAATATCCGGGGCGGTCGGGCCTGTAGGGTATAGATGAAATCTCATTATATGCCTCTGTGATAGTGTAACACTATCATGTGAAAAAAGACTAAACAGGGGATCTCTCCCATAGTAATGGCGGAAAACGGAGAGGATGCGACTCTTACCTTCCGTGAAGTGTGATGTACCCGGTGTTGGCGCACTCGGACGCGCGGAAAGAACGGCTGGTCAGGATGTAGAATGATAATCAACGGACCTCTAGATAGCGGTCTATTTAAATAAATGGCCCAATCTAATAGGTTCTCCTATTGGGTCATGCTTGACGAACTACAAACGACGACGGGCATAGAAATAGGACTCCGTTCGCCTCACATTTGTAAACTACAGCGCAATCATGTAAACGCAGGAAGCCCTATACTTAGCGCTTTCTGATCAAAAAGAGAACCCACATCGTCTCGGGTCTCAAAAATTCTTATGCCGCATGTAATGGTGATAGAGTCAATATGCACAATAATATTCCACGGGTCCCTGCTACGAACAGGGCTCCATGGACGGAACGCTGGCTTCACAATGGGCAACCAATAGAAATGGACAAAAGATTCAAGGTATCGCTGTCAAGGATAGACAGAGAGAATAGGGTGATAACCATACTGGTTAGTTTTACCAAATGTGTCAAAAACGATCAATTTGTAAATAGCTGTCTTGAAAATTAAATAACATGATTGCACAATATTTTAATATCCCGATCAGTCATTCACTATATTAATATACTAACCGCGTGAACTTGAGAGACTCTATATTGCAATAATCTCAAGAGTCAAAGTGCCAGAATCTGACCCTAATCTTGCCAATTGGGTGCTGTGGCCAATAGTTTCAGTCACGACCGACATATACGTTGTCAATCATCCCTTAGTCGCAGCACTGGTATAAAATTAATGACCTCGCATTCTGTCTGAGTCAGACAATTGCATTTTCCCAAGGGATTTCGGAATTCAATCCCTTTTTAAAAGTCCCCAACGAAAATATCCAGAAGACTTCCCGCTTCTTACGTGCTGCATTGCCACCTGAATTTTCTGCTAGTCTAATTTTTTCGATGATGCACCACTTAAAGTCATCCGGGGTATGATTTTTTTCTTCAAAATGCTTGACTAGTGGCGCTGTAGTTTTGTGCGTTCGAATCGCTGAACGATGTTCCGTCAATCTTACCTGGATTGGTCTGGACGTTTCGCCAACGTAGCCAAGTTGGCAGGGGCAGATGATGAAATAAATACAATTGGCTGTCTTGCAGTTCCACATATCCGTGGCTTTGAAATGACATCCATTGTGCTCAAAAGAGTCTCCCTGTAAAATACTAGAACAAGATTTACAAGAAGAGCATTTGACCGTGCCTCTCACTGGGAAATTGTTTGCAATAGACCTTTGCACAAATTCAGAGGTAGAAACATTAGATGTAAACCGCGAGTGTACAATCAAATCCTTTAAGTTTTTATTGCGTTTGTATGCAAACAATGGTTTTTCAAATTTCACCTGTGAAGTAGGGTTAGAATTCAGGATATGCCAGTTTTTGTTTACAATATGTTTAACTGTATTGTCTAGTGTAGAGTGTTTGGTAACACAGACTAGTTGATTCTTGGGTTTAGGGACTTTTTGTCGGAGAAGGGCATCCCGATCATAGAATCTAGCTCGTTTAAAAGAGTCTCGCACTAATCTGTGCGGATATCCTCTGTTTAGAAACTTTTGGCGCATGATGTTTGCTTGGGTGTCAAAATCAGCAAGGTTGGTACAATTCCTTCTGACACGAAGGAACTGTGAAAACGGTATACCATCACGTTGACTCCGGGGGTGAAAACTCTTAAAATGCAAAAGAGTATTCCTGGCCGTAGGCTTTGTAAATAAGTCAACTATCAATTTGTTGTTTTGATGCTTGATTATTAAATCTAAGAATTCTACCTGATGTCTATTCGACTGGGCTGTGAATTTCAAGTTGACATCGGTGAGGTTGATCCACTGTAGGAATTCTTCTAAAGAATCTTCCCCATTGGTCCAGATAAAAAAGATGTCGTCAATATATCTGGACCAATGGGAAATGGATTCGAAGAAGGGGGCTACCTCATTGTATATGAATTTAGATTCGAATTCAGCCATATAGATATTGGCAATTGATGGTGCTACCGAGGCGCCCATGCTGACGCCTCTAATTTGTCTATATAGAGTGGTGCCAAATTCAAAAATATTCTCAGTGAGGACAATATGTAAAAGGTCCAATAAAAGTTGTTTAGGACATTCAACATTGAACTGGTCGATGAACCAACTTGTTGCTGACAGTGCTTCCTTCTGTGGTATGTTACTATACAGTGCTTGGATATCCATGGTAACCAAGATATCATGTTGGGGGTTAAAAGCTAGATTCTCTACCTTGGATATCATAGCCCCTGTATCCTTGATGTAAGATACAAGCTTGGGTATATATGGGCAAAGAAAGGAATCTATATACTTCGAAAGTGGTTCAGTATTCGTGCCTATGGTGGAGACAATAGGTCTATATGGCGGATCAGTTAAGTGCTTATGGATTTTGGGCATGCCATAGATGCAAGCGATCTTTCCTTGGTGTGAGTTAAGGAACTCATACTCTTTTTGCTGTATGTCTCCGGTGTGCAATGCATCTTTTGTAATGTCCAAAATTCGCTTAGATATAAGTCTAGTGGGGTTTGATCTAATCTTTACGTAAGTAGTGGTATCTCCTAACATGATGTTCATATTGGACTCATACGTGGTCGAGTCTAGCAGAACAATCCCACCACCCTTATCGCAACTTTTAATTGTCAAATTATTATTGGATCTTAGATTTTCGAAAGTGGCAACCTCTGGGCCCAGTTGATCATTACCATCCACCTTCTATCCTTCTTTAGATCAACTGGGCCCAGAGGTTGCCACTTTCGAATTAGTAGTATTGCAGCAACTAGAAAGGGCACTCCGTTTTATACCGAAACCAATCTATAATCTCAGTAAGGAGGAATCCTGCTCACTCAAAAATCTAAGATCCAATAATAATTTGACAATTAAAAGTTGCGATAAGGGTGGTGGGATTGTTCTGCTAGACTCGACCACGTATGAGTCCAATATGAACATCATGTTAGGAGATACCACTACTTACGTAAAGATTAGATCAAACCCCACTAGACTTATATCTAAGCGAATTTTGGACATTACAAAAGATGCATTGCACACCGGAGACATACAGCAAAAAGAGTATGAGTTCCTTAACTCACACCAAGGAAAGATCGCTTGCATCTATGGCATGCCCAAAATCCATAAGCACTTAACTGATCCGCCATATAGACCTATTGTCTCCACCATAGGCACGAATACTGAACCACTTTCGAAGTATATAGATTCCTTTCTTTGCCCATATATACCCAAGCTTGTATCTTACATCAAGGATACAGGGGCTATGATATCCAAGGTAGAGAATCTAGCTTTTAACCCCCAACATGATATCTTGGTTACCATGGATATCCAAGCACTGTATAGTAACATACCACAGAAGGAAGCACTGTCAGCAACAAGTTGGTTCATCGACCAGTTCAATGTTGAATGTCCTAAACAACTTTTATTGGACCTTTTACATATTGTCCTCACTGAGAATATTTTTGAATTTGGCACCACTCTATATAGACAAATTAGAGGCGTCAGCATGGGCGCCTCGGTAGCACCATCAATTGCCAATATCTATATGGCTGAATTCGAATCTAAATTCATATACAATGAGGTAGCCCCCTTCTTCGAATCCATTTCCCATTGGTCCAGATATATTGACGACATCTTTTTTATCTGGACCAATGGGGAAGATTCTTTAGAAGAATTCCTACAGTGGATCAACCTCACCGATGTCAACTTGAAATTCACAGCCCAGTCGAATAGACATCAGGTAGAATTCTTAGATTTAATAATCAAGCATCAAAACAACAAATTGATAGTTGACTTATTTACAAAGCCTACGGCCAGGAATACTCTTTTGCATTTTAAGAGTTTTCACCCCCGGAGTCAACGTGATGGTATACCGTTTTCACAGTTCCTTCGTGTCAGAAGGAATTGTACCAACCTTGCTGATTTTGACACCCAAGCAAACATCATGCGCCAAAAGTTTCTAAACAGAGGATATCCGCACAGATTAGTGCGAGACTCTTTTAAACGAGCTAGATTCTATGATCGGGATGCCCTTCTCCGACAAAAAGTCCCTAAACCCAAGAATCAACTAGTCTGTGTTACCAAACACTCTACACTAGACAATACAGTTAAACATATTGTAAACAAAAACTGGCATATCCTGAATTCTAACCCTACTTCACAGGTGAAATTTGAAAAACCATTGTTTGCATACAAACGCAATAAAAACTTAAAGGATTTGATTGTACACTCGCGGTTTACATCTAATGTTTCTACCTCTGAATTTGTGCAAAGGTCTATTGCAAACAATTTCCCAGTGAGAGGCACGGTCAAATGCTCTTCTTGTAAATCTTGTTCTAGTATTTTACAGGGAGACTCTTTTGAGCACAATGGATGTCATTTCAAAGCCACGGATATGTGGAACTGCAAGACAGCCAATTGTATTTATTTCATCATCTGCCCCTGCCAACTTGGCTACGTTGGCGAAACGTCCAGACCAATCCAGGTAAGATTGACGGAACATCGTTCAGCGATTCGAACGCACAAAACTACAGCGCCACTAGTCAAGCATTTTGAAGAAAAAAATCATACCCCGGATGACTTTAAGTGGTGCATCATCGAAAAAATTAGACTAGCAGAAAATTCAGGTGGCAATGCAGCACGTAAGAAGCGGGAAGTCTTCTGGATATTTTCGTTGGGGACTTTTAAAAAGGGATTGAATTCCGAAATCCCTTGGGAAAATGCAATTGTCTGACTCAGACAGAATGCGAGGTCATTAATTTTATACCAGTGCTGCGACTAAGGGATGATTGACAACGTATATGTCGGTCGTGACTGAAACTATTGGCCACAGCACCCAATTGGCAAGATTAGGGTCAGATTCTGGCACTTTGACTCTTGAGATTATTGCAATATAGAGTCTCTCAAGTTCACGCGGTTAGTATATTAATATAGTGAATGACTGATCGGGATATTAAAATATTGTGCAATCATGTTATTTAATTTTCAAGACAGCTATTTACAAATTGATCGTTTTTGACACATTTGGTAAAACTAACCAGTATGGTTATCACCCTATTCTCTCTGTCTATCCTTGACAGCGATACCTTGAATCTTTTGTCCATTTCTATTGGTTGCCCATTGTGAAGCCAGCGTTCCGTCCATGGAGCCCTGTTCGTAGCAGGGACCCGTGGAATATTATTGTGCATATTGACTCTATCACCATTACATGCGGCATAAGAATTTTTGAGACCCGAGACGATGTGGGTTCTCTTTTTGATCAGAAAGCGCTAAGTATAGGGCTTCCTGCGTTTACATGATTGCGCTGTAGTTTACAAATGTGAGGCGAACGGAGTCCTATTTCTATGCCCGTCGTCGTTTGTAGTTCGTCAAGCATGACCCAATAGGAGAACCTATTAGATTGGGCCATTTATTTAAATAGACCGCTATCTAGAGGTCCGTTGATTATCATTCTACATCCTGACCAGCCGTTCTTTCCGCGCGTCCGAGTGCGCCAACACCGGGTACATCACACTTCACGGAAGGTAAGAGTCGCATCCTCTCCGTTTTCCGCCATTACTATGGGAGAGATCCCCTGTTTAGTCTTTTTTCACATGATAGTGTTACACTATCACAGAGGCATATAATGAGATTTCATCTATACCCTACAGGCCCGACCGCCCCGGATATTTTAAATTCCATTCATAGCGGATTTTCGGCTAAGAGCACCAGCACGGAGATTTATATAGCCGCTTTAAAAATGCCTCACAGCATCCCAAGTATTTAGGCACTTTTTCAGCTATCTCCAGGTGAGCCATGTGTCTTTGTATTACGTCTTGCATTATCATTAATGCCCCTAGCAGGCTGCATTAGCTCTGTTGGTTTTGGTCGGTATACTTTCAAAGTGCAGCACAAGTTTGCTGACAGTCTGTACACATTTTCTATATATTGCAGGTGTGACCTCTAAGAATTGAAACCGTCAAGCCAAACTGCACGTCCGTTATTTCACATATATTCTTAAAACGGGTAAGTTTCCAGACGCGTAGTCTCATTAAGTGGAACTGCCTGACAGCTTTAAAACTAGCGTTCTATGCAGCATTATATTGCATGGAAACTTTTGGTCGATTTCGTGTATCAATTCTCCTCCTGCACCTTAAATATAATGCATGATAGCCCGCCCTTTTTTCATAAATTGAGCGAGCCCATTAATCAAACAACGATCTACACCGAATTTTTGTGATAAATTCTGACCATCGGATGCATATCTGTTTACAGACTTTAATCACTTGTATAAAACGTTGTGAACATCTCCTATCGTCGGAACCAGATTAGTTGCATCTATTTCCAGAGACATCACTCTGCAGGTATTATGCCTATATATATTTTCTTGTAAACGTCCTCCCCCCCCCCCCACCCATTCTTGTGGCCCGTAAATCGTGATACCACTGTAGAACAACTGGCATAAAAGATATAGTTTTTTAGATGAAGCAGGCCACATTTAATTATGTATGTGCGCACCATTTTCCAACGGAATGAGGAAGCAACTAATTGTTTAAGCACCCCTGAGAAATAAGAAATACGCTATTATAATCCAATAAATGCTCTTGGCTGTTTGCACCAATGCCACTATTGTGCCCAAATCTCGTAACAAGTGTGTATCCCCCCTCCCTTTTCTTTATTCATTTTTTATATGATTTTTATTTTTTTCGTAAAGATTGAAATTGGTAATTCTTTTAAACACCGTCTCTTCCCGCTTCCCTTTCCTTCCTGCTTTAGATGAAAATTGGTCTAAATATATACAAACCTTTGAGCATTGACCGAGCAAATCCCTGGTCTATGTTAAGTAAGTTGTTCTAAGTATTATCATCGTACCTGACTACATGAATCTACTAAACATGCGAGAGCGAAATGTATGTTTTCATGGCCTTTGTTTTCATAGTGTATCCTAACAAGTTTAGAAATTAATTGTGTGGTGTACTCTTGTAATATCAGATTATATGTACAAATCAGTGAACATAAAGTAAACAAAGTGGTTCGGGAAACCTTTTCTCTTGGTGACAATTGTTTCCCTTGTATAGATAGAATGTCATTTTTAAGTTAAAGTGTAATATAGAACGATGTATGCATGTTTTTATTGCCACTCCTTAAAATGTATAAAATACCGTTTTTTCTTATGTAATGTGTTTGTATTATCATTTCAGATTGTTTTTGTGGCTCCTGAGGAAGGCGTTCAGTCGCCGAAACGCGCGTCGAGTACTGTATTATTGATTTATAGGCACCCCTTGATTGGTGTTCTTGTCATAAACCAATAGGGTCATTGTTTTTAATGCAACATTCCTTCTGTGATTTTTCAGTATTCAGTTGTTTTAATTTAATCTTTATTGTACATTGTATGTGTTGATCAATGAATTGTAATTGTGTTTTTATTAAAACATAGTGAGTTTTTTATTACTCATATACTTTTTCAATTGTCCTTGATTTGGTTTCCCACTTGTTTAGTTTATTTGTAATTCCTTGACTGCCTAGGCAATTTTGCACACTAATTTTGAGGGAACTCCTGGAAAGGAAGCGCATACCCATTCTCCACAAGATTGAGAACCCAAAGATCCGATGTAATCAATTCCCAATCTTGTAGAAAATGGGTAAGCCGGCCCCCCACTGGGCCCACATGATCCAGAATGGTGGATCTAGGGCTGCTTTGCTGCTGTGGCTGGGGGCTGGGATGGAGAAGAGGAGGAAGAGGAGGAAACATTACGGCCCGAGCTCGGGCCCTTTGTTTGCTTCTATAAGCTCTGTATAAAGTGTTCTGCTGCTGCTGTGGCTGCTGTTGGGTTGATTTATAGTTTCGAAAAGAAGATCTGCCAAATCCTCTTGAGCGTCTTGCAAAAGTGCCCCTGGTCTGAAGGCCCAACGACTTTGCTGTTGCTCTGCTATCTTTAAAGCGTTCCAATGCAGTGTCTGCCTTCCTTCCAAACAATCCAGACCCGTCAAAAGGAAGATCCATCAGTGCAGCTTGGACATCAGTGGAAAACTCACTAGATTTAAGCCATGCGGCTCTCCTTGTCGCAACAGAAGAACCCATGATCCTTGCCACAGAATCAGTCGTGTCCAATCCACTTTGGATAACCTGTCTTGCTGCAGCTTGAGTATCAGAAATAACTTCCTGAAAGTCTTTCCTATCCTCTTCAGGTATCTTGGGCACCAATTGTTTCACAGTGTCCATAAGAGCATGGATATAACGTCCCATTAAGCAGGTTGCATTTGTGGATTTTAAAGCCATACTGGCCGAGGAAAAGACCTTCTTAGCAGCCTGATCCTGCTTTCTAGACTCCTTTTCCGCTGGATCCTGCGGAAACGCACCTTTAGATCTCTTGGAACAGGCAGCCTGTACCACCAAACTCTCCGGTAGAGGATGAGATGTTAAAAATTCCGGGTCCTCAGGAGCTGCTCTATACCTCCTAGCCACAGCTCTAGATACAGCAGGAGCTGATACAGGATTTTTCCAAATTTCTAAAATTGGTTCCTTTAAAGCATCATTAAAAGGTAGTAAAGGTTCAGTCACTGAAGGAGAGTGAAGGACCTCTGTGAGCAGATTAGATTTAAACTCTGCAGATGGTAGAGAAATGTTCAATACATTTGCAGCTTTCTTTATCACCACATGATAAGGTGTCACATCTTTTGAGGGTTCATTAGAAACCAAACAAGGTCCCATTCAGGTGACAGTTCAAGGCTACTAGCTACAGATAGGTCCTCAAAAGGGTCCTCAGAATCATGAAGCTCGCCTTCCTCTAGATTTTCCTCTCTATATCTCTCCTCATCCATCAATCTTTGGGCTTCACGCCTAGATCTTATCTTCACATTCGAAGCCATCGGATCCGCAATCGACTCCGACGGAGCCGGCGTCCAACTCGACGTCGGACGAGGAAGAGATTCACGACGTCGCTCAGGGTTCGGCATCATAGTTGATGGAACTGGAGTCGAAGGAATCGGAGTCATCGATCTCGGCGTCGATGGCTTCGGTGTCGAAGGCCTCGCCGGAGTCGGATAATGCCAATGCGGCACCGGAGCCGGCATAAAAGGCATAAAGGGCGCAGGTGCATAGGAATGAGGAACACCCAAACCATATGCCATAGGACCCATAGGACCAGTAGGAGCCCCAGAGGGATACATAGCCCTTGAATAAATTCCGAACATCGCATTCAGGAAATGCGAAGGGTCTTGACCTGGAGCCGGGAAGGCTGGGTATGAACCCCCAGGTTGCTCTTGAGGGCGTGGAGTCGAAACGACGTGACCTCTTCTTCAGGCTGGTGTACCGGAGTCGTACTACCTTCGGGCATCCGAGCTCCACCCTCACCAACCTCCTCCTCCTCACCTTCATCCTCCCGACCTGAAGGATGGGATGGGTCCGGAGATGGAACACACTTCTGCTTCGGTGAACTCGGTGAGTTCGCATGCGATGCTTCAACCTCGACATCGTGATCCTCCGAAGCCGACGAAACTACCTTCTCAATCAGTTTCACTTGTGACTTCGGCTTGGAACCCGACTCCTTCCTCGATCGATGTCGGGATTCATGGGTTCTCTTTTCATGCTTCTTTCTAGAAGACCTCGAAGCATGGGCTGAGGACGAATCCGATCGCGACCTCGATCGAGATCTCGACTTCGAACGACGAGTTCGTGATCTTGATTTTTTCTTTTCTTTTCCTCCTTTAAACTTAGCAACTAGAAGTTTTGCTTCTCTCTCTCGGAGGGCCTTTGGTGTCATCTTCTTGCAGGATTGGCAGTCCTCGACGTCGTGGTCGGAGCTCAGACACCACAAACAGCATTCATGCGGATCTGTAATGGACATTATTCTGTTACATTCTCCGCAAGCTTTAAATCCAGTCTTCTTCGAAGTCATGATGAAAACGAGAAGACAAAGTTACTAGAAATTTAGATAGTAACAAAGTTACAGTAAAGGCTACAGACGATCCCAGAAAACCGTTAGCGTCGACGATGCGGAACAAAGGGAACTGATGTCATCACGCCGGCGTGGGCCTATTGTAGGCGTCGTGACGTCAGCGGAGTCGCGAGCGATGCCGTGCCTCTGTGACGTCAGAGTCCACGTCGGCGCGAAGCTACAAAAAGAATTTCCGAATGTTGCTGACGCAAGGGGATATTCACAAGGTGAGGAATCCACACGGCAGATGTATCTATCAGAATTTGGAGTTAGAAGAGATAGGTCTCATTCTAGGGACTCCATTAGATCTGCGCACTCTCATGCCTCTTCCCAGAGGAGAATGACTTCCCCTCAGAGGAGAGAGCATGAAGCAAGGATGAAACAGGCTAATCTGAGGATCCAGAGGGAAGAACTTGCCCTCGCCAAGGAGAAGCTTGCCTTTGCTAGAGAGCAACAGTTGAGTGGGGTAGTCCCCACTGGTGGCAGCAATATCCCTAAGGATAAAGACAGGAGTTTTGATACTAGACACCCGAGTAAGATAGTGCCCCCCTTTAAACAAGGGGATGACATCCACAAATGGATGACTGCTTTGGAGAGGGCCTGCACTGTCCAGTGCATCCCCCAGAGTCAGTGGGCAGCTATATTGTGGCTCTCCTTTGAAGGTAAAGGTAGAGATAAGCTCCTCACTACTAGAGCTGAGGATGCTAACAATTACCAAGTCCTGAAGAATACACTTTTGATGGGTTTGGCTTAACAACTGAACAGTACAGGTTGCTGTTCAGAGACACCCAGAAAATTCAGTCTCAGGATTGGGCTGACTTTGTTGATTGTGCCACTAAGGCTTTTGAAGGCTGGTTACTGGGTAGTAAAGTTACTGATTACAAAGGATTGTATAATCTAATTATGAGAGAGCAAGTCTTAAATAATTGTCAGAACCAGTTATTACACCAGCACCTGGTAGACTCTGATCTGACCTCTCCACAAGAATTGGATAAGAGGGCAGACAAATGGGTCAGAACCAGGATTAGGCCTAAGAACCAGGGTGGTGACCAAAAGAAGGAATCAACCAAGCCTCAAGAGAAGGGTGGGAATACATCTACAGATCAAACCACATCAGGGCCCCAAACATCCTCTGAGGGGGGTGGGTCCCAGAATCCTTCCAATACCCAGAAGAAACCTTATTGCTATACCTGCAAACAGGTAGGCCATTAGAAAACTGACAGCAGTTGCCCAAGGGCCAACAACAATAAGGAAAACATACCCCCAAGTAACACTTCCAAGCCTCCTGTTACTACTAGTAGTAATCCCCCCGGTGGTGGGAATGCCCCCAAGAATTTGGGTGGATTTACTTTGGGAGTTCCTGGGGACTCTGGCCTAACCAGGTCCCCTAACTCAGATACTCTTGTCTGTGAGAATGGCATGGGGTTTTCCAACTTCACTGATTGTCCCAACACTTTGGGCAAATACAGACAGGAGCCCCTCATCAATGGACTGAAAGTTGAGGCCTATAGAGACACAGGGGCTAGTATCACCATGGTGACAGAGTCTAGTCCACTCAAGGCAACTTATACCTGGTGCCACATACCAGGTGACAAACATTGATGGAGTGCAGAAAAATCATCCCATGGCAGTGGTAAATCTCAGCTGGGGAGATGTCACTGGCACCAAGAGAGTGGCAGTGTCATCAAACTTGCCTGTAGATTGCCTACTGGGGAATGATTTAGAGATCTCAGCCTGGGCTGAGGTAGAACAAGAGACCCATTCTAAAATGGTAAATCTTCCTGAACAGGTTAGGAGGGCTGTGCCAGTCTCAGCCCCATCTCAAGTAGATTCCCTCCCTGAAAAGGTTAGCAGGGCTGTGATGGTAACAGCCCATACCCAAACTGAGTCCCTTCCTGAAAAGGTTGGTGGGGTTGTGATGGCCACAGCCCAAACTCAGACTGATAATAGTGTTGTGAAGCCTGAAACTATGGATCACTCCACTCAAACAGAGAGCATTGAGGAGGAAGAGAAATCTCCCTCCCACCAGACTTTAGGAAAGGATCAGCCTCCTCAGGGAACTGATTTACCCCTTGTGAAGGAACTGTCCCAGAGGTAGTCAGGCCTAGCCTGGCAGAACCTCTGATGTCAGTGGACCCTTCCAAGGTGGGACCCAGTCTGGAGCAGGTAACCTGCCCCTCTCTACCCTGCCTCAGTCAGCCCAGGGCTGTAGAGGACAGGGAGGCCAGTGGTGGTCCCCAAAGGGCCCCCTGTCCAAAGGAACTCCCCAATCAGCAGATTAAGGGCACTGCAGCTAGTAGTCCTAGCCAAGTGAAAATAAAACAAACTCCTGAGGGATCCCCCTTAAAATGAGTTAGGGACCTCCCACAGATGGACACTGTTGGGCACAGCCAAACCTGGGACCTAAGGGCCCCAAACCTGACCTGTCCCTCTAGTAAGCCAAATAGTGGGACCCAGCCTCCAGCTTTAGGTAGCCAGAGGGTGACCCTGAGAGCATACAGCAACTCAGTCCTGGAAAGAAAGGCATATATGGTGGATAGTGATTGGAGGAAGTTGAGCCCAACATTAGTGGAGCCACACTTCAGTACTCCATCCCAGCACCAGCCTTTTACTTTGCCAAAACACACCACAGGTAGAGATTCCCTATGGTGGAGACCCTCAGATACCCTTAGGGTGAGGGATTGCTTAGTGGACCATGAGATAGGGGGTAACCATGCCAGTGCTGGTACTTCCTTATATGGCCACTTAGGCAATATAGGCTTACCTGGTCAAGGATAGCCTCATCTCCTTTCGTTTGGGGGGGGGGGGGGGGTTATGTAGGAAGGTGGATATCTGACTATGGTTACCCCAACTTTTTGCCTGGTGTTTTGCTGGTTTTCGACTTAGTTGGCCTGGGATCCTGCTATTCAGGACCCCGCTATTCAGGACCCCAGGCTTCCTGCTCTCTCTGTTAAAATGGACTCCATGTGCCTTAGGTACATATCCAATTGGATACTGGGTCACCTTATCAGTCCCTGTACAGTGTACCTTAGGTACCCAGGGCATAGGTGCACTCAGGGCCTACCAGGGGCTGAAGCATGTATTATGCCACCCCTGGCTGGCCATCTAAATCTGACAACTGGCTGCATGACAGCTGGGGCAAGGTGGTGTAAACACCCTTTGCTATAGATATAGTATACTTATATCTAACCCCAAAATGGACACATATATTCCTATCAGTCACTCCTATGGAAGGCCTTATCAATCCTGAAGGCAGAGTGCTTGGAATTATGTGAGATGGTGCTCTGGCATGAGCTGAGCCCGTTTGCAGCTTGCGGAACCAAGTCCTAATAGCTGTTCCATGATAACGCTATACCATATACTCTTAAGTGCATTATCTACCTCGCGGTAAAATGCTTACTCTGGTATAACATTATCAAAACATGTCGAGTAAGGTGTCATACGATTTGGAATACTACCCCCTCGCCAATTCTGGCGACGGGGGTAGCATTCCACCCTTCTAGAGGGACACGACATGTAGATAACTGTGAACCCCGGTTAAAGTTAACTCGAGCCTCAGCATCACAAGATGGATGCTGCCACCACAGACACAAGTCTGACCTACTGCTGTTGGTAGTCCTTCCAGCGAGGGAGGCTCATACAAAGGGTTTCCTGCCTTGGGAGGTGCTAGCACCACCCCAGACAGGATTTTGTGTATTAGGTAGGCCAAGGCTGAAAGGAATGAGACATGCCTGGGGCACACAAGGTGCCATGTGCATACACCGGTTCCAACCAGTTGCTGGGTCACTCCAGCCCCAGCTCTGGCGGGAAACCGGACAAAGGATAGGGGGTGTAACCACCCCCCTTCCTGGTCCCACCCAGGAAAGGGACCTAGTCGTAGTGCAGCCCCCTTTAGCTGAATAAAGGTAGGAGCTGGTCCCATTCCCAGTTAGATGAATCTTGACGACTTCCACGAAGAAACTCTTGACCTTCGACCTCCTGAACATCAGAAGACTGAAGAATCTCCCCTATGGTCAGGGAGTGACCATCCTGCTTTGCAGGCACCATCAAGCTCTTGTGCGGTTTGCTGCAAGTCCTTCCTTCCTGGAACCCGACGACCCAGCTCAACGAGATTCGGACCTCCAGACCCCTCTGACCTCTACCCACATCCACAACACAGCTGGGACCCGTGGGTGCGACGAGTAACGTGGAGACGGCCATCTTGAAGAAACCTGCACAGTGCTTCCAGCACGACCACGAGGGACCATCGAGTAAGTGTATCGGGGACTGAGAAGCCCCACACCGACACAGCACCTGCTTCAAAGACCAGCCCCCCAGCCTCCACGAGATCTGCGTGGGGCCCTTTTTGCCTGGTTGCTGCCTTTCCTGTTGTCTGGTCACTTGCCGGCTGGCTCGTGACCTCTGAGACGACGACCCGAAGATTTCAACACTTCTGGTCTGGTCCCCCAGACTGGCCCTTGCTTCCTTGTGAAAGAGAAGCACCCCGGACCCTCCTGGTCCGCACCAGACGCCATCTTTGTTCCACCGCGTGGCTTGCACTGGCCAAGGCCTGTTGACCAGAACGACGACCCAACACCGCCATCAGCAGCAGACTACATGGGATAGCTCGTGCCTCCAGCCTGGTCGTGAAGAACAGCTCCTGGTCCACGCAGCTACAGAGAGAAGCGACCCTTCCTTCCCCTGAACGCGGCGACAGCATCTGGTTCCCTCCTGGTTCGAGCACCGTCACTGGCTGGTGACCAAGACTCTGTCCCCTTCCCTTTCAGGACTTCTCCTTCCTAGTTCCATCCTTGGAACCACCGGACTCCTCCATCTGGCTGCCTGCCAGCAACTCTTTGTTTCAGGCATCACCGGGAGCAACGCAGCAAACCCGACGCCACTTCAGCCCTATGCACCCGCAGCCTGTGGGTTAGGTAACTAAAGCTTCTAGGTGCTGAAGTCAGTGTCCACTATCCTAGTGTCCAGGTCCACTGTTGTTTTCCCTCCATCCAGCCGGGTTCGTCCGGAATCCGTAACTTTGTAAACTGTAGTCTCCATAGACGTTGGTACGCATCCCGCGTGAGAGTTTCCACTCTGCACGTGAGTCCCGTGGGCCTCCTGCTCCTTACTTACCTAGTTCGTAGCGTAGTCCCAGCGATCCTCCAGCCTCTGGATCTCCTTACAGTACTTTCCTTCCTCGCATTCCATTGTTTGTAGTATATGGTTTGTCGTGCCCCTAAGGCACACGTGTAAATATTGTGCTAACTCGTATTTCCTTCTCCGTATTGTCATGTGCTTAGCCCTCTGATCTCATAAAGAGTTCAGAGGTGTTGTTATTAATAAATATATTGTTTATTTTCATAACAACCTGTGTGGTGTCCTTTCATCTGGTATTCAAGGGGTTATATTGTGGTAAAACAGCTGGCTTCACATGCCAAAAGAGTTTAGCCTAAGACTGCTTTGTCCATGCTACCATTAGGATAGCTGGTCTATAAGGTTGACTTACAACCAATCACCATAAGGGTTGTTTGGACTGATACAAGGTGGTCACTAGAACTAGTGAACATCATATATCAGGCCAACTTCTCACATTGATGACCTATGTAAAACGTTCCGGAAGATTGCTGAGATATAAAGAGAACAGGAAGGGAGTCAAGAGGCAACCTTGCCTAAGATCATTTGGTGTAGCTATTGGGCGAGTGAGTACCTTCTCTTTCCCCATTTGTACTTGACACCATGTTTCCGAGTATAGTGATGTAATTATATGAAGCAGGTTGTCTGGGCTTCCAAGTTTATTTAGCTTGCTCCAGAGTGTGGGTCTATCCACTCTGTTGAATCCGATCGTGAAATCGACGAAGACAGCGTGGACTATCTGTGATTTGAAGACCACGTATTTGTTTATTATTGTTTTTAACACCACTAAGTTGTCGGTTACAGAATGTTTTTGACGGAACCCAGCTTGATTTAGAGGTATCAATAAGGTTGAATAAGCTCACTCTATAAGATGATCCAGGACACTGGCCGCAAAGATCTTCCCTGTTGCGTCCAGGAGGGCGATCTATCGGTAATTGCAGGGAAGCAACCGAGAACCCTTCTTATATATAGGGATCACAATGCTCCCCTTCCATGATTTTGGGATTTCACCAGTAGCATAGGAGTGGGAGAAAAGGGGGGCTAAAAACTTACTCCATTCTTCTGGGTTACTTTTAAGTACTTTTATTGGGCTCAGATCCGGACCCATTGCAGCAGAAGATCTTGCATTTTTGTATGTGATTTTCGATTTGCGGAGGTGCTGGAGCACCGTTGTCTAGAACAATTTCACTTGGCTTGCTTAGTACTTAGATCGAACTTTCTTGCCTTGTGTTTAATTTATATAAATTATGTAGGTATGATTCTCATTCAGTTGGGGGAACTGGTGAGGCTTTTTTTGTACCCGGTTCTTTTGTGATTAAGCTTCAGTGTGCGCAATTGTTTTTTTGTTTGGCTGCAATCTGAATATCGACCCATTTTTGATCCTGGTGAATATTCAGATTTTTTTCTTTTTCCCTCCGGCGACGATTTTTAAAAATTTTGATTTCCTGTTGTCTATTTTCTGAGAAACGGAGGAATTGCGCCTGGATTAATATATTTAATGCAGTTTTTGTCTAAGATCTTTCTTTTAAGTTTTCCTGTGTGGCAACTTCGATGTTTTACGCTATCCTGCATGGATTGCACTATTTTGTTCAGAGCTAGTTCGAAGTTTGTTGCTGGGTCGGAGGAATGAATCGTCTGTAGTACCTGTGCAATAATGACTGCAGAGTTGATATTGTTAAGTGTTCTCAAGTTCCATGTCAGTCGCCCTTGGGCCTGGTTCACGAGTACAGTGCTTTGCAAATGCATGATGTACCCTGGAGAGATAGGTTGCACTATTCGACCTGTTATAAGCTGTAGTATCGCGTGGTCACTGCCCTGTGTGAATTTAGTGCTTAAGTTTAATACTCTCCCAAACAGGTCTTGGCTGCATATCATGTAGTCTAATATTGATGAATTAAGATGACCTTTTCTTGTATAGGTAGCAGGGATATCTCCTTCAAAACTTCTATTTAGAATAACTCCATTTAAAACTGATAGAAAGGAAAGTAATATTTTCACTTGTTTGTCTGCTTTGAATCCTGGGGGGAATATTCGAGATGGGATTGATAAGGCTTCCTCTTGTTCGTCGTATTCCCATTTTTTTAAGAGTTCATTAGTAATTTTTCCCATTAAAGTCTCATGTAAGGAAAACTGAGGGGAATTGCGATTCCTCCTTTAGTGTGACCCCCAACTAACAGATTCTGCTGGAATGTCATATGCGAAATACTCATTTTGATCTAAAGTTGTGGTTATCCACGTTTCTTGTAAAGCCACGATCCATGGGCTATCTTCCAGGATCAATGACAGTTTCTCCTGATTTTTCCCTGCTATATTTCAGGACAAAATTCTCAAGTCCCTGTTAAAAAGGGAGTTTATTTTCCCTTCCATATTTGTTGCCATTTAAGTTCTCTGCAATCCAGGACCAGTGGTTTTCTTTTTGTGTAATTTTCTTCTCATCTATATTTTTATTCCAGATCCTTCTCTCTCCATTCTTAATGAAGATGGTTAGATTTTCGTTAGGGATGTTGGCAGGACTTTTAAAGCCACTATGTGCTTGTACAAATTACTGATTGTGCATTTTGTTGGTTTCCTTAGTTTTATCCTCTATTTGGTTTACATAGTTGTTTACAACTGCAACGTCATATCCGTTTTTATGGAGAATCTCGCTTTCTTTTAGAATTATTACCCGAGACCAAAATTCGCCGTTGGCCACTGTAGTTTTTTTTAGACCTGAGCGGAAAAGCTACTAATTTTATTTCTCAACTTGTTAATGTCTGTAACGGATGGATCTTTCGAATACGATTTGTTATTCTCTCTCAACTGAGTGGATCATTACCCGAGGAGTATAAGTCGGTAATTTCTAAGGAACATGATTGAAACCTTCTGTCCCTGAAGAGTCGAGGCCCCCAAGGTCTGCTCTATTGGTTGAACGGTTGATGTTTCAGGCGGCTTATTGCCGTTTGCTGCGATGGAAAAACTTGGAGCCAGAGGATTTAGGTGATTGAAATGCGCTCTTGATTTAGATAATAAGTGGTGATGCCCCTTTTTATTCGAGTTTGTTGCAGTTTTTAAGATTTGCTCCTTTTCTGGGGTTTTGTGTTCAGGAGATAGGATATTTGGAAACTTTAACTACCGCACCTTCTGCTTCACAAATCTTCTTGTTACTTTTTTCTTACGCTTTTTCTGCTTGTTCATATTGCCTCTCTTTTCCGTTTTTGTTGCTACTGGATCAGAAAAGGCCAGCGCTCGGGTTTCAATGGTTTTTGTTTCTTTTTTACTTATCAAGGGATTGTTGTATGGTTCAAGTGAGTCATCAGGTCTGTGCTGGTTAAAGATTGGGTAATAGGGGATGAACTTGTGCGGGCCTTTATTATTGTTTGTTTCCTCAAATAGATTTCTAAGCTACCAAAGCCAACCATTTGGTAAGTACCGAGGGGGCTGTTGTGACCCGAAGGACGGCACTTTGAATGGATAATGCTATCCACTCACCACAAATCCTCAGGATTCTTCAATGGGCTGGGTAGATTGGGATGTGGTGGTTTATGTCCTTCAAGTCGAGGGCAGTCATGAAGTCGCCATGCCGCACAAGAGGGATGAAACACTGAAGAGTGATCATATGAAAATGTTCAGACACAATGTACTTGTTGAGGGTCTGGAGTATGGGTCAGACCCCCTTGCTGCAATGTTGAAGCGGCACTGGCTCTGGCAAGTAGGGCATGCATGTCCTCTTGAAGCACACACTGGTGTTTTGTGGACAATCAGTGTGTGCGCAGGGGGATGTTTGGTGGTGTTTGGATGAGTCCAAACAATACCCCTCCTGTATGCTGTGTAGAAAGCACCAGTTGAAGGCATTTGCCTCCTAATGAGGAAGCGTCCCATGCAACCTGCCTGCCCCTGACAGGTGTTGCATGGTTGGGGGAGGAGGCAAGCCTCACGGTTTTGAGGCGGTGGCCCCTTTAGGAGCAGACATCTTGCCTCTACCTCCGCCACTGTTGCTTTCACATGCTCCCCTGTAAAAACCCCGTTAAGGAGTTTGCTATTGTTGTCTGGTGAAGGTGGTGGAAGTCTCAAGCATTGCAGCTGTTTTGGCTGCACCGCGGTACTGGGGTGGCGAAAGGAGTTGCGGCGATGGGTGTGTGCAGTGCGCCCAGGTCTATAGCAGTATCACTATTCTTTATTTAATCGATTATCCTTCGGACCTGTGGATCGAAGTGATGCTTGCCATCAAGGGTACGTTAAGGAGGTGTTGTAGCTCTGGTTTAAAACCGGAGGCCTGTAGCCATGCATGGGTATGTAGGAAGAGACTTGAGTTAACGCAGCGCATAGTGGTGGCTGCAGCATCCACAGAGCAGTAAATGTTGCTGTTGCAGATCTTCCCATTCGTCACCAACGAATGGGAGGATCATCTGCAATGGGAGATGTTAGAAAAGATCTTCCATCTGATCCTAGCAGGCTCAATCATACAGGGAAAGCAAGTCAATGGAATTCGCAAAGCACCGCTGAGCGGCACATTGCGCGGCAACCAGATTGCCATTCGCATTTATTTTCTTGATTTCCCGGTCCAGAGAGGGTGCATCCCCTATACCCTGGGAGTTCCCACTGTTACTGGCTGCTTGAACTACCAGATATCGGGTGGTAATTGCCCTCTGCGGTCAAGAGGGGCACAGGGTACTGAGGGAGAAGCCTTAAACTTCTTGTTAACCCAAGGAGTGAACAATCTGGCTTTCACCAGTACCAGTGAGCAAAAGGTTGGATTGACCATGTCAAAAAGGGGCACTTTCCTACACATATTTTATAAACTGCATAGGCTTTGGCCATTCATGGAGCTATAAGCTTGTAAATATCTGCCCTGTAAGACAGCCCTTCCCTCATTCTCCTTAATAGTTGAAAACTTTCCTTCATGGCACCTTTGAAATTTTATATTCTGTGTCAGGCCCAGAGGTGAGGATTACACAAGTTTAAATTACCAAGAAAACCATCTTATCTACTGATGTGAACAAAAATTGCTTAAAAGAAGAATCGGATGACTAATCCGCTTACTTTATGATATCCTCCAGCCGCACTCCCAGACAAAAGGCTTTGGATGGAATGGACCCTCTGGCTAAATGTGTTCCATATTTTGACATCTTAGTACTTGCCTCTTGCACCACCCACCTCTCCCAACTGGCAATGGTGGGTGAAGAGAGCTTTGAACTTTTTTCTAATGGCGATAAGTGATTGATTTCTCCGTGATGAGCTTATAGGACATTAACCACATATGACCTGGGGCCATTGCTGAATTTAGGATTTAAAAAATCACTTTGGTGATGCTCTTTGTGCGCCTAGAAACCGAGACGGTAACCCCATGTGTAATGAACACTCTCCCAACCTGGTAATTCCTTTCTGGATAATTGTTTGTTTAGTTAAAAAAAAAATTTGTGGCATGTGTAGCTGTAGATACACTCGCTACGCATACTCCTGCCATCTAGTGTTGGGCAAAGGCATGTGCAACTTGTTTTTGTAAGAGAAAGTTTTTTCGAGTCCTGAGGTGTGGTGACCACCTATCGCAGGCAATGCGCATGAGCATCAGCTCCATAGTTAAATTGTTTTCCTTCGCTGTTGGGTTCAGGCGTGTTCACGGGAGCTCAGGTTTGACACCACGCGTTTCATCCATGGCCTTCGGCTCCATCCCTCATTTGTTTCAAAAATCCAGTTGTTTGTCAATCTCCATCGTCGGTGTTGTTTTTGACTGTCTTGCAGTCCACAAATTCTCCACTTCGGGGCTCTGCTCTTTCAACTCCCATCACTTTGACAGCTGAGAATATCCATGTGAAGTAAATGACTCCTTTTCGTTTCTGTCCAAATTGCAATGCCAGGTACCCTATGACAGATTTTTTACTAAGTCCGTAACTTGTGCCTGCCCCTGGAACACCGAGAGGAATACTGTGCCGCATGTCTTGCATTCTGCAACAAAAAGACTCTTCAGAATCGAAGGGCGCAACGGTTTGCTTCTGCTGCAATGGCACAGCTTGAGGAAGAGGATACTCCGGACCTCTTCGGCGAAGGCCAGGTCGAAGCTCTACAGCAGCTGAGCAAGTTTAGCCTCAAAATCATAGATGCGCTAATGTAGGAGGATGCTGTTTTGGAGTCCAATGTTGAAGCGGAAGGGCCCCTGCCGGCTCAACGTCCATTCCCGAGGACCGCAGTGAGTACCACTATCAACCATCATTCGGAGGCACCAGCCTCGAGCTCCCATGCCTCATCCGATGGCTCTAGCCCGCCACTGTCTCATGGCTATGGTGGGCACTGAACTACCAAGCTGGACCAGACTTGTTACTCTCGCCACTGAAGCTCACTGTGAAGCCTCGCCATCGACTGCCGCTTTGGCGCTGGATCCTGAGACACCCTCCAGGCCTCATTCTAAGTTAATAACTTGGAGCCAAGTTACAACTAGGGGCATTCAGGGTGTAGGCCTTTTTAGGCTCCATCCAAGTCATCACTGGAGATTGTCCAGCCCATCCTGCAACAGCTTCAGTAGCACATCAACGCCACTCAACAAATGTTCCATATTCAGCGGGCATGGGCTGAATTCTGGCTAAGCCTCCCCAGCCATCCAACGTCTTCGGTCCTCACAAGAGGAGACTTACTTTTGAGGAGACCCTCAACCCTCCTTCAGAGGCGATGTGCAAAAAGCCTTGGTGCCAGTAAAGAAGCACCTCCTTCAAATATTACTGCCCGGTCCTGCCAAGCCACCGCCACCTCCTCCTTTTCCTCTTTCTCCTCCTCCATGACCTCCTATTGCTAACTCCACTTTGCTGCCTCTGAACCCTCTCCCACATTCACCACAGGGCTCTTTGCATACAGGGAGTGGGGACAGTCCAGAGTCTCCCTACTTCTCTTGTGATCCACCATATGATCTCCAGGCTCCTGACCCTTGGGATGACTACCAGGTAGATTAGATCCCCCCGGCTGACAATGACCCATATTTTTACCCGTCCAAAGCATCTCCCCCTTTCGACATGACCTCATACCATGAGGTACTGCAAATGGCAGGAGTTTCTTTTAAGGTTGAGCTGCAAATTCAAACTGAGGAGGAGGAATTCCTACTGGAAACCATCTCCTCCACTCAAAGGTCCCTCCAGTACTTATAAATGTTGAAGGGCATGCTAAAACCTGCCTGGGACATCTTCAAGGAGTCAGTAAAAGCCAGATTTTTCACTCCCTGGGTTGACAAGAAGTTTAAGGCTTCTCCCTCAGGATCCCCCATGCCCCCCTTGACTGCAGAGGTGCAGGACATTTATTAACAGAGGTTTTTTTCTGATGACCTCCATCCTTGCATCTCCAGGTCCCCATTAACTTTTACAGTGTAGCACTCAAGGCTACCATCCCGACCAGCATCCCAAGCTTCCAACTGCAAGTATATGTTTGCTGTGAATGTTTTTCCTCCAATAGGATAACATTACCGTGTTCGAGGGTCATACCTCAAAAACCCGTTATCTGGGTATTTTTGCTGATTATTCGTAAAATCAATATTTCCTAAAGTTAATCTAAAGATCTTGGTGCCTAACCCGTTATCTGGGTATTTTTGCTGATTATTCGTAAAATCAATATTTCCTAAAGTTAATCTAAAGATCTTGGTGCCTAAAATTATATAGAAATTTATTTAATTTTCATAAATTGGTCTTGGATTTCTTTTCAAGTGTGTGCATCATTTATTGACTATTTATGTGCAACAAATGCTTTACACTCCCCTCTGAAAATCCAAAACTGCTCGACCATACTACCACAAATTGAGTACTATTTAAGTAGTAAGCCCTGTAAACCACATGAGGGTCATCTGGACTTTTTGCATGGTGTGCCCTTATAATAGCAACACTACATAAAAAGTCAGCTTCCTACAGTACAGATAGCTGGATCATATAGTTGTCATATCAGGTAGTGTAATAATGTTTACTGATATGGCTTGTAATGTAATAACTAGTCTTCAAACAAAAAAACATTGGTGTAAACAGGATCTTATTTTCAACAGGTTCTGAACAGAAACAGGTCTGTGTGCAAACTACAGAAGAAGAATAACCGTGTAGGATGAGAGAGGAAGTACACCTGACAGGGGATCACTATATGGAATATTGTGGACTGCTATCTGTTGTTTTTGGACTACGGTTTTCCATGTAGTTCATGGGAAATGTAGCATGTAACATTTGTATTTTGCTCATATTGTAATAAAGCGAAGGAAGAGAATCAAGTTCTCCGCCTTTCCTTCATGCCAGCTACGTCATTTGATATTGTAGACCACAGCCAACCTTCAAGAGTAAGCTTTTAATGTATGACCTTGCTAGGCAAAGACAACACAAAATCAAGGTACATCAACATTGTCTCAGCACCGACCTTGGCCAGGAGGTAGAACCGAAGCCTTTTGCTTAGTTTGAGTTGGATATCATACCTATAGGACTTCACATCACAGATCAGAGATGAACACCCGGCCACCCAAGATCCCACCGCGCAAAACTATAAGACACCGACACTCTAGGCTGCCCCGCTCCCGTTAGATTGATGTGTGTCGGCGGGGAAAGGGAGATGGGTATTAGTTTCCTTCTTGTTTTTCCCCACATTTAAAGGGATTCATTGTATGTTATAACCCATAAAAGGAGACTGTAATGTAGACATGTCCTTTTTGAAATCGGCGGCACAGAGGTTGTTGTAACCCGTCACTGCCTCCAAACATGCATTGATACAAAGTTGTAGAATGTAAACCTGCCCTGCCATATGATTTGTAAGAATGTACTTGTCAAAAAATGATTAGAAAAAAAAATCTTTCAGCCAAACCAATATTCTGGAAATTCGATTGCTCTTCAAACTCAGTGTATTGATGATGCTCATCCTTTTTACAGCACTAAATTAAAAAACAATAAGAATGAATATCAGGCTAGTTTCTCTTCTCCAGTTATTTATTATCTTCCTCTCAGAAGTCCTGGTTATTTTCTAAAACTCAATCTTGCACTTCCCTACAGCACAGCACCTACAAACTAATTCTACTCTTTACACTTAATATATCGAAACGATGCATAAAGTCTTACACTGCGAGAGACTGCCTGCTGTTCGTGATTTGCTTCCTGCTTTACCATCACAACAGGATAATCACAGTGCTCCATGTGACTCTCTGGCTTAATGCGGATAGGCTCCAACATGACCACTGGGACTTTGTGTGTAGAATCTGCTCCGCCAATGGGCCTACTGGAAGAGCTAAAGATTTGAAGAGAAAAAGAACAGATGGTGATTAAATATGTGCCGGGAAACCGGGATTTAATAAGCAATATTACCAGACACAAATAGGACTTTGTACAATTAGTTTGCTATGTGGCATATAGCTTAACCTACTTCAATATCACCATATGCATAAGTGATTTTGCCAGAACAACAATCTCATGTATATAGAGACATGCAGAATGCTGGGGAGGAATGTAAAGATAGAAAATACCACCGCATAACAGCTATAAATTATGTATCAAGCATGAAATAATAACACAAAACTTACATATTTATAGTGGTCACCTGCAACCTATCAGGTGTATGCTTGAATGACAACAGCACACAGGCTATGTAATTTTACAATAAGGTTATCAGTTTCACCGTTAATAAAACTGGTTGAGTAGGACTCATTGGCCCAATGAAGAATCAGCTGCAGCACTAAAATACAGGCAGCAGTGATAGACAAATGTGTCTCTGTTCTTCTATGCAGCTGCTCAGCATATGTCCGGAAGAGGCACTCCTGAGCAGAGTGCAGTGCTCGCTGACATGCTTCTGGCAGAATGTGTCTACATCCTATACCCAAAGAGGTGTGTGGCTTACTAAAGCTATATAGTTCCGAGCGCCAAAAGGCACTGCCCATCTTAGGCAAGTGGCGACCTCCGTCCTAATAGTCAAAGCAGATTAAAACCTGATCTGATGAGCAGATATTTTTGAGTCTGTCCATGTTAAACTTGAGGTACCTGCAAAGAGCACTTGCAAGTACTGTCCTTTCAGCTAAAAAAAAGGTTTAAAGACTTAAGAATAATTGGTTTGTTCAAATGGAAATGCAAAGGCATCAGGGGCATGAACATTACGTTGATGAACACTCTAAGCTTGTCTTAAGTGAAGTGCATATATGGTCGATCATTAAGACCTGGAACTCTAAACTCTGCTTGCTGATTTGCTGAATTCTGCGAGCCAAAAGCAGCTTCATCCTGCGCTCCTGCCGGGACTTCGGCTTGAGGTGTTGGCAGGCGTCGCAATCCGTAGAGTCGTGGTGTTCGCCCAGACACCACATTACAGATAAGGTGAGGGTCCGTCCGCTGACATTTGCCGCAAACAGGAGGAACACATTTTAAAGCCCGAAGGCATCGCACACTGTTCCAGACGCGAAGCGTCAAAAAAGGCCTGAAAATAGGCCAGAGGAACCGCTTACTCCGGATCCGCGTTGCACGCGGAAAAGAAGGAAACTGACGTCAGCACGCTGGGAGGGACTTATATGACCTCGTGGACGTCAGGGCGTGGTCGTGAGACGCCGTTCCCCGGTGTACAGAGGTGCTGCTGCAAAAAAAAATTACGGCTCCAGTCAGACGCCTGGGAATATTGTAAGTTAAGGAATCTGCGGATAGATGTCCATATCAGCTATTAAAGTTAATAGAGAAAAACCATTCACTTTAATATCTCATCCCAGTCATTAGGATGGTCCAATCTTCAGCCAATCAGGCGACAGCACCCTCTAGAACCCTCTCCACAGGGCTCCAGGCTCTCAGACTTTTGAGCACAAGTGTGGTATAAACCTAATGAAAACCAGGGGAGCCCCTATGGGGAGGAGGGTGGGTAGCATGTGAATCTATGAAAGATACCAATACTGGAGAACCACAGTTTACAGGTAAGTAACTTATTTTCTTCTCAACTACTGGGGTATCTTTTATAGATTAACATGCTTGAATCTGAATAGATAGCAGTTGTAACGTAGGGATGCATACTTTTACACAATGTACAGGATTTTGTACATCACCACTGTATTGCGAATTCCCATACCACTTAATCATATTAATATATATATATATATATATATATATATATATATTACCAAAGGCGGTCGCCAGTATGTACTTATAGTTAAAACCTAGTTTCCATAGGAAATCCGCAACATTCTATTTGGAATAACTTTGGCGCGGTTGGACGAATCAAAGCAACGCAGCCCCCTGGCGCATACTGTAGGTTCCAGGTGGGCTAGTTGGCCCCCATGGACCCACAGTATGCAAGGGGAATTGGTTCCCCCTCTGCAAATGCGCCAGGGGGCTGCGTTGCAGAGAGGTGTAAAAAGGAGGGAGGCCTCATTACACCTCTCTGAAATGCAGCCCCCTGGCGCATACTGGACGTTCCCGGTGGGCTAGTTAGCCCCCATGGACCCCCAGTATGCAAGGGGACTTAATCCCCCAACTTAGAACACTCTACAGGGCGCGTTAGCACAGTGGTGAAGGTAGGGGGCGGGGCTTGAGGTGATGTGAGTGCAAACATGCCCTGAGGCGCGTTTTAAGTTGGGGAATTAATTCCTGTTCAATCCAGAGGTCCCCTAGGGGGCAACTAGCCCAACAGGTATCTCCAGTAAGAGCCACGGAGCTGTGTTGCAGAGTGTTGTAAAAAGGGGGCGTGCCCTTTGAACGCCTTTCTGCAACACAGCTGCCTGGCGCATACTGGAGATACCTGGTGGGCTAGTTGGCTCACAGGGGACCTCAGGATTGAAGAGTAATTAATTCCCCAATCTAGCTCACTACTATTCCTGAAAAGTAAATTTAACTGTACTTACCAGTAACTTGAATTTCCTTCCATAGGATATCATTGCCTGCTATATAAAATAAAAAAATATTAAATACAAAAAATATTACAATTTCAATACGGCCGTCCAGGGCCGACTAAGGCTGGGCTGGGCCAGCTCTCTAAAACACTACGCTCCCGGGTAAGCCTTTTCGTATACAGTTTATCCCGTCCCCGATACCTACCTGATACATTCTGTGGCCATGGAGAGCCGGCGCTGCCTAACACCTGCTCCTGCAGGGGGCAGACCTACTGGGACCCTTGATGACTTCTTCACTAGAGCAGCTGGAGTCCTGGGTAGAGAAATCGCTTTGACAGAAAAGCGTCTGTCTATCGAACTTTTGAGTGCTAAACGCTCCTCTATAGGTGGTCTGATAAACGCCGTATCACCAGCCAGTGTTGCACCAATTACCCTACTCTCGTGTAGCCCCATTGACCTGGATAAACTTGACTTGCAATTTGACTATCTTTCTGGGGGCGAAGTCGCGCCTCCCCTGAATGTCTCTTCTAGTAGTAATGTTTCGTCAGAGGGGTTCTATCCTATTGAACCAAGGAAAAGCCTTCAGCCACCAGATACTCCATTGGTTTCGGAAAATGTTCCATCATGTCCAAAGTTAAAAGGGAAAAGGAAGAGGAGTGGGGGACGACGTGGGTAGAAAACCCAAGGTTTTAAGAACTTCCAGTTGTCCAAGTATAATTTCTTTAAAGAAACCTAGTAATACATCAAAAAAACTGAAAAAATCCATCACAATCCCCCCTGTCCCTATACTAAACAGAAGGTAAATACTACTATACAACTCAAGGAGGGGGAAGAACCAGTGTTATCCTTCCACAACCTGATGCATCTATTGCGTTTGTTCACCCTACCCCTGATTGAGAGGCTTAAAACTATTAATAGAAAGATTGATGCCCTCAGTGAGCTCGCTAATGATAATACACGCAGACTTGATACTAACACTACCCAAGTCTGCTTCTGACATGGGGAATACGCCTAGTACTAACCTAGACCCGAAAGTAGCTACACTAAATTCCATAAATAAGACACTTACAGGTCGCAAAAGTAAAACTGCCCAAAGCCTTCCACCATCAGTGAGTAAACCTCAAGAACATAATTTATTTACAATACAAACACGAGATACAGGCAAGAATAAGGATGGGGGAAGGAAATAACCGATTTAAATCTAAGAGCAACGGCGTCCCTACCAGTAAAAAATCTTCCTCCAGAATCGGTACCCCTGGTTCTGGTGCTAGTGCTAGTGAACGTCCCGGTTTTGAATGAGGGTTCGAGGGAGAACTTTGACCAACTAAAAAACAAGGCAGTTCACTGGATCACTAACAATACATCAGAGGGACATAACATCTGGCAGGACAATTATCGTCCGTAGAGTTTCTTGGATAGGGAGAACAAAAAAGAACAAAGTGGGGGATTGTATTGTCCTGAATTTTAAAAGACCTGATCCTGTCATACGTATACTGAGTGAGGTGTTGTTCAACACTAAGTCACAAAGGAGGGTTATTGAGATTCGCCCACTAGAATATTTTTATAGAGAGCTGAATAGATTCAATCCTAGCAGTGAAAACAAACAGAGCTATAACAGGTAAGCGCAAAAACCAACTAGACAGGGATGGGAATATCCTAAATTCTTTTCACATCAACAACATAGAGGAATGAATGGGCAACCCCCCAGCTTTGAAGGGGTAAATCGCTACTCGGCTTTGATGGGACTAGAGGGAGTCGACTGACGACGAACCATTGAAGACAGGGAGGTTTCAAGTACGGATTTAGAAACAGTGGTAGTACGAGATGAGGTACAGAGTGAGCGTGGAGCATATAAGGAAAAACTTATGAAGGATCACTTGGAGGCCCCTATTCTGAAAAGGACTGAACAACTAGTGGCACATAGCGAGTTCGTCTGCATATCAGAAAATCCGCCCAAAGATCTAATGGAAGTATCTCCTCAGAAAGGAACTAGGGTCGCCTTTTGGAACATTGCAGGACTCCATTCAAAGATAAACAATCCTAACTGGTTGGACTTTATCAAGGACATAGCCATTCTCTGCTTACAGGACACTTGGTCTCGTGAAGCAATTCACATCAATGGCTTCAAAACATTCTATGTACCTGCAAGCCCTTCTAGACATGAGAGGTGCAAAGGGGGATTGTCTGTATATGTTTCTAACCTGTTAAAGGTATTCTCTTTGAAATCAGTGGGCTCATCTAGTGAGTTTCAAATTGTTGCAATACAGGTGACCGACAAGGTAGAGGTAATAATCACCAACATGTACAATAATATTGAAAAGGGGTTGGTAAATAACATGATATACACCCTTAACAAGGAAATCAGAATGCTGATGGACAATACAGCTAGGGACTCTACCTTGATATGGGGAGGTGATTTTAACCATCATCTCTGCAAGCAGTATCAAAGTGGATGTGGGGATCATGAAATGTATAAATCGGATAACCAACCCCATTTTGAGCACAATAATGGGGGAGACGCCTTTAATGACATGATGGCCTCATATGATCTGGGTTTCCTTAATTTGCTATGTAGCCCCCTGGTAGAATTTAGCCCCACATATGTGGGAAGAGGGCACAGTACACTAAAAGATTTTGTAACTATTACCAATTACCACTCTAATTGTCTAACCGACTTCTATACACACACTATAGGCCTGAGCGATCATCTTCCTCTTTGCTTGGGTTTATATCTTCCTGTAAACAAAGACTGTTCTATGATTGAAAGTTTGGCCTGGACAAATAATTGTGTTTTAAATAGACAGAACGGATATGCCCTTAGGTGGTCAATGACTAATCCAGAGGTACTAAACAGTAAAATAATTAAACAAGCTCTTGTACCCATCACTAGATGTCTTCAGGATGAGGTTGTACATACAGAGGTTTTGGATTGCTTTACTGATATTACCAGAATTATTCAAATGAACCTTATACGCCCAGCGGGATACAGGAAATCGGCTAAAAATGGGTGGTTTGACTCAAAATGCTCGAAAACTCATGCACTACTTAAGAGAGCACTGAGTAAAAACCCAAGAAACCAGGCAGAAATAATTCAGTGTAGGCGCAAATATAACCTGGCAAGAAAAGCCCGGAAACGTACTGTAAAGAACGAAGCATGGGTAAACCTACATGAGGCTTCTTTGAAAAGGGATAGCTGTGCCTTTTGGACGGCAGTGAAGGCCCCGTTTTTTAACCAAGCAGATAATGCAAGACTGGAAGTGGCAATAGCAGAAGATTCTTGGATAAACTTTTTTGCAGAGGTTTATAATCCGGACGGAGCGCATAAATTGGCTGTTACTGGGGAAAAATCGTTAGGACATGGCAAGGTCAGTTTTGCATCACTTGACCTACAGGTATCCATAACTGAAATACAAGTTGCTATTGCCCAGAGTAGGGGCAATAAAGCACCGGGGGCTGATGGTATCCCCATTGACTTATTTAAACATCAGCCCGAGTTATGGTCCCCGTTACTCAAGCGAGTCCTTGATGCGAGTTGTGAATTGGGTTTTATTGAAACCTGGGCGGAATCTATAATCATTCCTATATTCAAAAAAGGAGACCGGGAAAATCCCGCCTGCTATGGCCCGATATCCCTCCTGGAGTCTTTTATGAAAGTTACCGGGAGGGTAGTTTTAAATCGCCTACAACAATGGGCGGAAGACGAAAAAATCTTATCCCCTGTCCAATATGGGTTATGGGAGGGTCGTGGTACCGTAGAACAGGTTTTAAATTTCACTATGCTCCTAGGAAAATATACCCAAGCTAAGGAGGGCAAGCTTTACGCCGTGTTTGTTGATTTAAGCGCGGCGTTCGATTGCGTCATACATGACCGCTTATGGGAGATCCTGAAGGATTTGAAGGTGGAAGAAATGATAATTTCCCTTTTAAGACAACTTTACGCCGGAGCCAGGGCCAAAGTGAGGTTCGGCACAAAAGGAGAATGTATCAAGCCTTTCCTTGTAAAGAGGGGAGTGAGGCAAGGGTGCGTACTCGCCCCTTTTTCTTTTCAACCTGTACACCAATGATTTAGAAAAATAACTAGTGACTAAAGTACGTGACTCTCCCCAGGCTAACCACCAACAACTTGCGTCCCTTTTATATGCAGACGACGCCGTGATTATGTCACGGACCCAAAACAGGATTACAAATGGCCTTGGACACTTACCTAAATTTTATGAATAGTAGGGGCCTAAAACTTAATGTGTCAAAAACATTTGTAATGACGCGTGGTAGAACTGGGAATAAAGTTTGTCGTCTGTATGCCGGGAAGGAAAAAATAGCAACCACTAAATCCTTTTCTTACCTGGGCATCGTACTCAGAGAAACTGGGTCCTGGGGGTTAGCCATCAGAAATAGGACCCTGATATTTAAGAGAGCTACTGCGGCACTTATGTCATTTTCGAAAAAGATGGGAAAGAGACCTCCAGAAATTTTACTTAAAATCTACCAGGCTAAGTGCATTAGCACAGCAATATATGGAGCAGGTATCTGGGGCATCGAAAAGTGCAGTCAAATACAAAAGGTAGATAATGCGTTTTTAAGATTTATCCTGGCTACTCCTGCAAGCTCTCCTGTATTTAATTGTCATGCTGAGCTGGGGACTCGATATATCATTGACCTGATCAGTATGCAACCAGTTTTGCTCTGGCATCGAATATGGACTACCCCCGAGCTTTTTCTAAACAGAGATATTATCAAGGACTGTATGAGTTTGAATAAGGCCAACAAGATACCTTGGCTGATGTACATTTTTAAATTTACCAGGGATCTAGGAAGACCAGAGTTCTACCAACAACCTGATTCATTGCTCAAGATCTCTAGAAAAGCTCTGAAGCAGTTGTGTTGGTATCATGTCGAATCTTTGAGACTAGGTGTGGAAATGAATAAAAAGCTTGTAATGCAGCACCAACTCACTGTAGTCAAACATAGCATTCAGCCCTACTTAATATGGTGCTTGGAGGCATATGACCACAATCTGTTGACAAGATTTAGGTTCGATATATTCTTTAGCCTAATTTCATTCCCGAAAGTAAATGACTGGGGAAGAAACCTGTGCAAATGTCCATGTGACAACGTATCTACCCAATCCGCGTTACATGCCATATGTTTTTGTAAATTTTATATTTTGGAAAGGTCCAGATGGATTAAACCATTTTTAACAAAATATGGTACTTGGAGGCAATGCCGCCCAGCTTTACTATTCCTGTTATCTTTAAATGATGTGACATGTGTAGCTGTTATGCTGGGTTTTTTAAAAAGTATTTTAAAGAAACGGAAAAGATTAACTCTGTGTTAAAATGTATGCATTTTTAAATTATATTGTTACTGTAATGAATCTGCTGCTTTTATGATTTTATGTATTTTAAAGTCGAATAAAGCTTTTTCACAAAAATACATTTAAAAATTATCATTTACAAAACCTTAGAAACTCACTGAAAAAACCATAGGTTTCAGCCACGTTATAGTTAAAATATAACATTTAAAAAAACCTTAGAAACTCACTGAAAAAACCATAGGTTTCAGCGATGTTATAGTTAAAAATTAGCATTTAAAAAACCTTAGAAATTCACTGAAAAAACCATAGGTTTCACACATGTTCTAGTTAGCTGGACATTTCACTCATACAAAACCATTGAAATTCCCCCGTTATAGTTAATTCAGTTAACTGTAACTCGCACGTCCGCAATGCACTGCTGATGACGTCACATATTACATCACTCATGACATGGTCAGTGACATCACTCATGACATCACTGATGACATCTCAAATGACATCACTGATGATATCATCCAGTGAATGTGTGTCTTTCTGAAAATTTTTTTTTTATATATATATATATATATATATATATATATATATATATATATATATATATATATATATATATATATATATATATAACACCTACTGGCGGTCGCCAGTAGGTAGTTATAGTTAGGATTGATTTCCATAGGGAAATCGCAACATTCTATTGGGAATAACTTTGGCGCTGGTTGAGGAATCTGCCTGAATTTTTCCTCAACTTTGCCTCGCGGCGCTCCGGTCCTTCCCTGAAAGTTTGGGGGGATTCGTCAAGCGGGGGCCGAGATAAAAGGGGGGTCCCAAAACGTGTTTTCCCCATGTTAATTTCCATAGGGCGGTCGGTCGCACTTTTAGCTCGAACGGCTGAATGGATTTTCACCAAACTTGGCAAAATTGTAGGGACTGGTAGCCAGATGTGCCTTTGCTATGTCTCAAGATATGTGCTCCAGAGGATTTTGAGTAATTTAGGTTAAAAAAAATGTATATATCTATAGTCGCGCCCCGGTACGCGCACCGGGCAGCACTCCGGGCGCGCCACGTGATTCGAAACAGTCCGGAGCGGCCGCCATCTTGTGTCTCGGTAGGATCGAGACACAAGAGGTGGTAAAAACAAAGGGGGAAATAACCAAAAGGGGGCAGGGTAGACCCCCCCTGACCCCCTAGGTTTGATGTGGGGGCCATAAAAGGGTCCCTCGGGAAAAAAAAAAAAAATCGGTTTTCGCGGGGGGAGCGCCTGGTACGCGCACCGGGGAGCGTAGCATGGGGAAAACCCTGTTCATTCACTGCGTCACCTCTACGACCCTTTCTTGCGTCAATATACCCATTTTGCATACATTACACCTGATGTAGGTATAATGTGGCGCAGGGGTTTACAAAGTGACGCATCTACCTAGATGCGTCACTTTGTAAATATGACTCAATAAGGTGCATTTTTAACAGCACTGGTGCGTCACAAAAAGTGACGCACCGGTGGCGTAAAAGTGAACCATGGCCTCATAAA
Source organism: Lissotriton helveticus (assembly GCF_964261635.1). Classification (NCBI taxonomy): domain Eukaryota; kingdom Metazoa; phylum Chordata; class Amphibia; order Caudata; family Salamandridae; genus Lissotriton; species Lissotriton helveticus. The sequence continues at coordinate 337,378,246 of NC_136057.1, read as the reverse complement.
TGAGGCCTTCAGTCTTCTACTCATGCGTCATATTAAATATATGACGTATTATGTCGCAAGTACTTTTAGATACGTCAGTATTTCAGACGTATCTGTAAGCGCAAAAGTGATGCATTGCTGGAGAGTGTCACAAAAATGATGCAACTCCAGCAATGCATCTTTTCTTACCCTTCCACACCCCCGTTCCTTTTCTACATTTTGTTTGAATAACCACATTCCCCATGTTCACTCTCCTTCTCCTTACTTTCGTTCCCAACACTCACCTTCTTTCAGTCCCCCTACTTCACTTCCTTTCTCCTCTCATACTTTTCTGCTCTTTCTTACTCATTTTCCTTTCATTTATCAATGCACTCCACTTCACTTACTCTTTTTCATTTTTTTAAGAATATAGCTCTTTGATGAGAATTGGAGGTAGTTCTGAAAAGAACTTTTTTTCCCCCTCTTTTTTCTTTTTTTAGAACTACAACAAAAACAGGGAATGGAAACTGCTCAACAGGAGCAAAAAAAATAAATAAATAAAAATTAGGGCTAGTAACGGCAGTGATGGTTCTCCAATGCTCGAACCATGAGCAGAACATTTTGCTCCCCACAGGAAAGTAGCTGATCACAGTATCTGCATTTAAGGGCGCCTTTGTTAAATGCAGGCTGAATGTTCGGAAACTGCTCTTGTGATCTCCCCCTCACCGATGGTGTTCGTCCTCCGGTTGATGTAAAGGCCCCATCACTGGGAACCTTTTGTGCCAGAGCCCTGACACTTTCCCGGGCAAAATTCTGGGGGTGCCTTCTCTCTACATGGCGAATCATTGTGGAGTTCCCAAAAGAATATTTTTTATTGGGGTTACCCCGTGACAGGACTGTGTGACAGATCCTGCACTCCACTTTTGGAGCATTTACCTTCTTCTGGTGAGCAGGTATGGAAAAAAAATTCCAGATGAAATGTTCTTTGTATTTTGGCTGAGGAGGCTCTTCATCGATGAATTCATTGGAGTCATCTTCACTGCTGGATGGTCTGGCAGCCATGATAATCCAAGGTATCCAACAAAGAACCGACAGCAAAACAGGCAGGTCTTTCAGTCACAAAAGTGAAAGAAGAAGTGAAGGAAATGGGTGGGGATTTCATTCTTTATAAAAAAAATGTTAGCAACCAATGAAAAGTGTTATTTTCAGGTGACATGACCCGAGGCACTTACGCTACGCGCCCCGGGGCGTGCCCGTAGTCGCGCCAGGGCGCGCGGCGTAAGCGCGTCAGGATGTTGCGCGATCGTATGCGCTCGCGTGCTTCCGGGTGCGCTTACGCAGTGCGTCATATGAGGCATTACGCGGTTACACGAAACGTCACGATGTTGTTTTCGTTCGCGAGAATAGCGCTAACGGGACGCTCCCCGGTACGCGCCCCGGGGCGCGCAGTAACATTGCGCTTACCCGTGCGTTCACCGGTACGCGCCCCGGGAGCGCTCCGGGCTAAAAATATAAAAAAATAAATAAAAATTTGACATAATTATGCAATATAAAATTAGTTTTAAAATTTATTATTTTTTATACCTATAAAGATTTGCTATTAAAAAAACCATTGAAATTCACTGAAAAAACCATAGGTTTTACACCAGTTATAGTTAGCTGGAAGTTTTACTCGCATAAAACCATTGAAATTTCCCCGTTATAGTTAGTTGGACTCACTATAACTTGCGCGTGCAATGCACTGCTGATGACGTCACATATTACATCACTCATGACATGGTCAGTGACATCACTCATGACATCACTGATGACACCATCCTTGTGACAGAGTGAGAGACCTCCTTTCACTGTAATGTAACCCTTGAAACACATATTCAAAAATAGAAACTAAAATTTTCAAAAAAATGGAGATACCCATACCACTTACAACAACCAATTCAATAATTCCACCATCTATATACACATCCACTCATTCACCAACAGTTCTATATAGTCACTCATACATATACTCACTCATCATATGTAGTGATACACCTATACATCCTGTTACAAAACGACAGGCATCCAAAAGTTACTCACACACATACTCACACATGCAAATAAACTATTGAACATCCATTTATTTGCATATACAGCTATACACACACTACCACTTTACTTCTAAGGAAACTTACACATACTTACTCTCTTAAACAATCACTTATAGAAACACATACTAATTTAAACAGGAACTCTTACAATCCCTCACTCTCACATATACTCACTTATATACATCAATATTCACATATACTAGATTAAAACATATGTAGTTACTGATAAAGACACTAGTGAGACAGTCATTCACTCACTAACACACACATATACACACTCATCCACCCATACAGTCCTGCACATATGCTGTCTTCAAAACACATACAAAGAGAGAGTCAGTCATTCATGCATCTATGTGCTAAGTAATACCCCCACCAAACCATACAAACACTCATACCGATACTAAGAAAAACATCTAATAACCCATATACATACACATGTAGCTACTCAGCAACCCATGCAGCCACTTATACACAAAGTGAAACACTTTTTTAAATTTTTATTTTTTTATTGTGTAAGTCGTTTATTGCACATATAGCCAGTAAATACACAGGTGGTATGCCTACAACCTCAGCGGGCCGGCCTTTCACTATCCTAGTAGGTGCATAGTGCCATGAGGCGTACACAGCCATTTAGCCGACATCCACTGGACCGGCGGCGCATTAGCAGTCGGCATTTTTCACTTTTAACACAGTGCATCTCGTTCCACATTGCATATGTTTACACTTACATTTTGCTTTTTATCCTTATTCAGAACTTTAAGGACAGTAACCAAACCAATAAAACCTTTCAACTACAGTCACTGTGTCACAGCATTCTCCTCTCCTTATTTGAACGTTGCCAATACATACACATTCTCTAGACAATAAGATCACAAATTATACCATTACTATCATTCGGTTCCGGCCGATGACTGCGCCTGCAGGTAATCCTTTAGATACATCCAGAAATCCGTGGGACGAGATCCAGTCGGCAATTCCTCTCCGTAAGTAGCTAGTGTATCCCGACAGTAAGTTAAATCTGTTAGCCAGTCTTTCACCCTAGGTCCCTTTTTTACATTCCAATGCATTGCCACCCTTCTCTTAGCCATTAATAGAGCAATCACGCAAAACTTTCTCTTTTTCGCTCTGAGCTGCGGTACAAGGCCTAATAGACAGACCAGAATCGTGCATTCGAGTGTCTCCCCAATCATCTTACCAACCTCTCGCACCACCTTCTCCCAGTACTCTTCAACTAAGGGACATTGCCAGGCTAGATGTATGAAATCCGCGTGTTCTTTCCTGCATCTCACACAATTTGAATCTTCCCGTAACCCATATCCGTGGAGCCGTTCAGGCGTATAGTACACCTGGTGTATGTATTTATAATGAATAATCCTGAGGTTCCCGTTGGGTGTCAGCATACTGGTGAGAGAACATGCTGTCTCCCAATCTTCCTCAGATAATGCGTCATTTAGTTGCGCGTTCCATTTATTTCTCATCTTTTCAGTGTTTCCCCCTATGTCTCTCTGCAAGCTTGTGTATAGTCTGGATACCAGGTGTGTGGCTGCCGGGGCCGCCAGAAGCAATTGCAGTGTGTCTAGAATTTTAGGCTCCTCTGGGAATGCAGGAAAGTGATCTTTAACCGCTCTCTGCAATCTGTAATAGGTAAAGCTGAATAACAATGTCGGATGGCTTATGTAGTGCAGGTTGTTTAGTGTTTGGAAAACCCCGTCCTCGTACAGGTCCCCCAATGTGTCTATGCCTGCATGCCGCAATAAATCCATCCCTACCGGTTCCTGTGTGACCGACAGAGCTGGGTGATTTGCTAGAGGGAGTTTCGGTGCATATATCGGCAACTTGTCGGAAGCCCTACCCATCAGTCTCCAAGCCTCAATTGTGGTGTTCACTGGATTGATGTCCCGGTCATGTATTCTAGGTCGCCTGTGTGGCAATATGTTAACTAGAGGTATCGGGTCAGCATCACCTGTTTCCACCGCTACATGAGTCAGGAAAGGTATTTCGTGAAACCAGTGATGTGCAAATTGCGCTTGAGCGCAGAGGTAATACAGATACATATTTGGGACCTTAAAACCTCCCTTCTCATACGGCAGTGTCATCGTTTGTAATCCTATTCTAGCGTGTTTACCCGCCCAGAGTAGACTCAGTACTATTCTGGTAATATTTCGGAACACCTCTGTCGGGGGTCTAATGGGGATGTTTGTAAATAAGTACAGAAGCTTGGGTAAAATTACCATCTTCACAATCGCAGCCCTATCTGCTAATGACAATGGTAGCCTATTCCAACGTTTGATTTTATCGTCTAGGGATGATATTACCCTGCCGTAATTAGTTCTTATTACTTGTTCTGGGTCCCTGTGAAACCACACCCCTAGATATTTAGTGGGTTCTTCTTGCCATTCCAGTGGGTAATCCATTGTAATCGGGGTAGTACTGTCAGTCATTGCCAAGACTAGGGACTTTGACCAGTTTATTTGTAGACCAGAATGTTGTCCGTATTTAATGTATTCACGTATTAATGGGTTGAGGTGTTGTTCTGGGTTTTTCACATAAACTACCATGTCGTCTGCATATAAGGAAATGTGGATTGGGCGTGTTGGGAGTTGAATTGCAGAAGCGTGATGATGTTGTCTAATTTTACAAGCCAGTGGCTCCAACACTAATGCGAAAAGCATGGGAGACAATGGACAACCTTGCCTCGTTCCCCGACATATGGCAATCGGTTCGGAAACATACTTGTTTACCCGAATACGGGCAGATAAGTTCGTGTACAGCATTGAGATCCATTGTGTGAATATAGGCGGGAAACCCATCCTTATCATTACTGTGTGTAAAAAGGTCCAGGCTATCGTGTCAAACGCTTTTGCGGCATCTAACACCGCTACTGCTTTGATATTCGGCGCCAGATAGTGTGCCAGCGCAAATAGCGTCCTAGTGTTATGCACGGTTGATCTGTCCGGTATAAAACCTGACTGGTCCGGCCTGATCAGTAACGGCATTAGCGGCTTAAGTCTTGCGGCCAGTAGACTTGCTATTATTTTCGTGTCTACGTTTATTAGGGACAAGGGGCGGTATGAGTCGCAGTGCTCCTCGTCCTTTCCTGGTTTAAGCAAGGCTATGAGCATTGCCTCCCTCATAGACGCCGGTAGTGTTTGAGCCTCGTGTGCTGCCCCGTATAACCTGACCAGATGTGGCGCCAGTATATCAGCAAAAGTCTTATAAAATTCTGTCGTATAGCCGTCAGGCCCCGGTGCCTTGCTGTTTGGCAAATGTTTTATTGTGTCCACAACATCTTCCACCGTGACTGGGCGGGCTAAATAATCCCTGTGGGCATCTGACAGCCATGCGATTTCTACGTCTGCCATGAACGTCAGCATGTCTTCCTGTGTCGGTGTGGGTCGTGCTTCATACAATTGACCATAAGAGGTCATGAATTCACCCAGAATCCCTCTTATGTCTCTGGTGACTGCTCCCTCTCGTGTTTTGATCGCTGTTATATGGTGTTGTGGTCTACCCTTGCATATTTTCTCAGCTAGTGTTTTGCCCGGCCTCCCTCCTTCTCCATATGTTCTTGCTGTTTTGCGTTTGGTAATGCAATTTAGTTCATCTGTTGCGAATCGTTGATGTTCCTGCAGTAACGTTTTGATGTGTACCAATAATGTTACGTCCCTCGTTTGCGCGTATTGCTGTTCTAGTGTCCGTATAGCTTTTTCTCGTGTTGTCAGTTGCTGCCTTATGTCTCTCAGTATTCCCGTGGTGGTGCTAATGCACACCCCCCATATTGTGGCCTTGAATGCTTCCCATAAGAGGCATGGATCGTCAGAAGTGGGGCAATTTATTTCAAAGTAGTCCACTATCGCCTTGTGTATTGTGTCCGTATATATTGGGTCTCTCAGAGCTCCCGCATTAAATCTCCATGTGAAGGGCGGAGGTATGTAGTGTGGTATTAGCAGCTCCAGGAGCACAGGACTATGGTCTGATAATGTTCTTGGCAAATGACTGATCTTAACTGTCCATGCCACTACTTCACGCGTGCCCAACCAATAATCTAGTCTGGACCAACTATTGTGCGCCGCAGTGATATGTGTCGCGGCCATCACCCCCGGGTTCTGCACTCTCTCTATATCCGACATCTGTAAGTCAGTAAGTGCGTCTGTAAGCTTCAGTCTCGCACGTTTATGTGGTTCTAATGTGTTGTGGGATCTATCCAATCCGTCTTGTAGTGCGATGTTGAAGTCTCCACCCCATAATATGTGTTCGACCTGGAGTTGTGCTATTTCCTGCCACAGTTTTGTATAAAACCCTGGGTCTATATTGGGGCCATACGTGTTTACCAATGCCATTTGTTGATGTCTCACCATCCCAACCACAATAACGCTTCTCCCCTCGGCGTCCCGATGTACTGCCGAAATCTCAAAGTGCACTCCCTTACGTATGAGAATGCTGACACCACAAGAGTATATGGAATAGTTCGAGCTGGTGACCGATTCCGCCCACCTTGCCCCTATAGTGCCACCTGCGGTAGCAGCCTGGTGCGTCTCTTGAAGGAACACAATGTCTACATGTAATCTATCAAAGTAGGCAAAGATCTGTCGTATCTTCTTCGGATTCCCCATTCCCCGAATATTCCATGTTATGCATTTAAGTGCGGCAGATGTTGCCATGTTAGTGCGTTGGGAAGGTATCCTGACGCTGTGTGATATAAAACACTTTGAGTGTAGATATTTGGTAACGTTCGGTTTCGGAATGTGATGTACAGTGCATTGCATCTTCCCTGATAATAACGGAGGTCGCAATGCTTCTCAGACACAGTGACATCTGTCTAACAACTCTCGTTTCCCTGACCCTCCCCCCACCCGCTTTAGCGCCCAAACTTTGCCAAAGCCATCCCTTTAATGCAACTAAATAGACAGTAGAACTGTAACAGGGGCGCACCCGCTTGGGGGTGTCGCCAGGTGCGCACTTCTCCATCCACATGGTGGATGTGGACAGGTGCACATTCCATTCTTGATTATTTGCATGATTAACCCGTGTTGCCACTCCCCGCCTCCCTCCGCAATCTCCTTTTTCCACAAAAAGCTATGGAGTCTTCTAGTACATTTCACTCATTTTGTGTCCCAGTGCACACAGTCTTGGGCTTCTTACCGAACATTTCCTCCCACTATCCCTCTGTTACTTGTGAAGGTCGTTTAGTTACTCACTGTTCCAAGCGTTTGGGTGGTATTAGATCACATCGCTAGTCCGCACACTGCGCTCCATTATGCGTAATCCATGTAAGTCACACACCCCATCTCTCTCGTAACCTTCCTCTTTTCGCAGCAGGAATGGGTAGCCCTCGTTCCCATTGTTGCCCTGTGGGTGGTCTGGTATAAGTGGTGTAGCTTTTGTCGAGTGCACCGTTTTGCCGTCTCCGTGTAGTTATTCGTTGTCACTTCCTTGGTCCTCACGTTCATGTGTTTTTTGTCGCCGTCCCAGTTTTTTGATATATTCATGCGCCGCTTGGACTGTGAGTAGGACAGTGGGTTTACCCGCTGGATACAGCATCGCATATTCAATGCCTAGGTCCCGCAGTTTCTTCTTTATCGGTGCAAATTCCTTCCTTGCCAGTTGGACCGCCATGGTGTGATCAGGATAAAATTGCAAGGTGTTGCCCTGATGTGTGATGACACCCTTTTCCCTGGCCAGTCTTAGGACAGGTTCCCTGTCCCTGTAGTTTAACATGCGGGCTATTATCACACGGGGCTGCGCTCCTGGTTTCGGTACAGGTGCTAATGAGCGGTGCGCTCTTTCCACAAGAAAGACTGGCGATAAGCAGTCCGCTCCGAACAATTCCTTCAGCAGCTTCTCTATGTAGTCCTCCATTTTCCCCGTGTTTGTGGACTCCGGCAGGCCCGCTATCCTGACGTTGTTGCGCCTGGACCTGGCTTCTTGGTCTTCGACCTTTGCGCGTAATATCTCCACTGTCTTTTCCAGTCCTCCACAGACCTTCGAAGTGTTTGCAGAGTCGCCCTCTACTCTTGATATGCGTTGTTCCGCCTCCACCAGTCTCTCGCCATGTTTATCAAGTTTGGCGGCCATGTTGTCTACATGTAGCACCACATTATCTAACTTATTGTTCATGTCGTGAAGGCTTTGTTGGATAGCCCGCAGGATCTTCTCCATTCCTGTCCCCTCACAGGCCTCGCTGTCTCCCTCCGTGTCCGACGTTCTCGTGGCGCCGCTTGGTTGCTTTTTCGCTTCAAATTGCAGTTTCGACTGCTGCTTCTCTGGTTTACCCATGGCGCAGGATCGAGGTGGGGCGTTGCGCCGCGCATTTTCTGTAGTGACACTGTTAAAATCTTTTGACGCCTGGAAATGACGGTTTCTCGGCGTAGTCGATCTTTGAGGCCCTGTGTTATTCATCTGCTGCACACCTGTTGAGCGAATCGTCGGTTCGGCCGTATATTCACTTGTTAGTCCTTCGCGTGTTCAAGTCTTCCTAGTAGGTCCTCTAGCGTGCATGACGCGAAGCAGCTGAAATCTACGCTATATGCATTCCCCCTCTGTTGTACTTAGTGATCTAAGGGCCTGCTCGGCAGTTTTCACAGTCGTGGCTCATAAAATTTGCGCGCTCTGCCCCTCTGCTCCGTCTGTTTTTGCCCTATATTGTGTTACGAGGTCCTCGTAGTTGTGCACTGTGCGTTATTCTTATTCCTGCATCTCCTGTTGCTCCGTTTGTCCGTAACTGCCGCCCTTCCCCCTTCACTCCGTTTATCACAGCCTCGCTATGCGTTTGGTCTGATTTTGCAGCCGGTAGTGTCCTCGTACAGACAGCCTTCCCGCAATCATCTCCTACCTTCACTTCTGCATTGTTTACAAATGTCCTCTAGCGGTGTTCGCTGTTCCTCGGTCACTCGATTTAGTCCCGGCAAAAGGCTCCGTTCACGCTTTCAGTTATGCGTTCCATTGCAGCCGCCATTTTACCTTTGCTGGAACGCACACCAAGTCCCCGTCTTCTTAGCGTTCCTGGGTCACTGTTGTGGCCGTGTGACTGTCTCGAGTGGTCCCATCACTTCGGAGCAGCCGGCGATGTGTGTCCGATCGCTCACCCGCACCTCCGACGTCCTCAATGTTCAGACGCCCAAAGTGCCCGCGTCCGCCATCTTGATTTCTTCCTCTTCCCAGAGCCGTTTTTCAGGGATATAGGGGAGAGGGGTTGGCCTAACGGCTAAGGCGCTCGACCTCGGACTTGGGGATCTGGGTTCGAGTCTCGGTAACGATGTCAAAAACCTCCTGTGATTCTGGGCAAATCACTTAATCTCCCCGTGCCTAAAATGAAAATGTGTCCTCATGTAACGTAACTGGTGCTATGTAAAGCGCTCTGATACCTGATTCTGTTCGGGTCTAGTTCGCGCTATATAAAACTCTGCAAAAAAAAAAAAAAAAAAGATATGTACGCTATCTTTATTCTCACTCCCGTTTTTTCCGCACCAGTTTGCAGATATCTCTCTCCAACGTCCTCGGTTACATTTTCGGAGTTCTTGTGGCGGTTTTTACGGTTTTTGCCGCTGTTCAGGCACCCGTCCGGCGGAGCTGACTTACAAGTCAACCATCCCGCTGTGCGCCCTCTAGCGCCCCCCATAAAGTGAAACACTAATAGATATATTTAAATATTTAAACATTACTCTCTAATATATGTATTTTAAAAAAACATCCATGTAAACACTTATTTAAACATTTATTCTTCCATCAACTTTTACATATACATATATAATACATATTTATTTCTCGGAAAGACACACATTCACTGGATGGTGTCATGAGTGATGTCACTGACCATGTCATGAGTGATGTAATATGTGACGTCATCAGCAGTGCATTGCACGCGCAAGTTATAGTGAGTCCAACTAACTACAACGTGGAAATTTCAATGGTTTTATGCGAGTAAAACTTCCAACTAACTATAACTGGTGTAAAACCTATGGTTTTTTCAGTGAGAATATAAATATATATATATATATATATATTACCTACTGGCGGTCGCCAGTAGGTATATATAGTTAGGATTTTTTCTCTATGGGATTTTTGAAAATTCTATGTCTAATAACTTTGGCGTTTGTGGACGGAATTGGCTGAAATTTTCAGGAAAATGGCACATTTTGTTTCTGAGCAGCCCCTGAAAATTGGGGGGGGGGGGTTCGTCCAGGGGGGGGTCGAGAAAAAAGGGGGGTCCCAAAACGTGTTTTTAACATTGAGTTTTCCATAGGGCGGTTGGCCTCACTTTTAGCCCGAACGGCTGAATGGATTTGCACGAAACTTGGCAAAATTGTAGGGACTGGTAGCCCGATGTGCCTTTTGTAGGTCTGAATATATGTGCTACAGTGGATTTTGAGAAATTAACGTTTAAAAAAAGATATATATCTGTAACAGCGGACCGGGCAGCGCTCCAGTACGCGTACTTTTCGCGCAACGGAGCTTTGTGAAGCGAAGCTGATTGGTTCTCCGGCGTCTGTAAACATTCCAAACAGTCCGTAGCGGCCGCCATCTTGTCTCTCGGTAGGATCGAGAGACAAGAGGAGGCCAAAGCGAAGGGGCAAATGACCATAAGGGGGCATAGTAGATCCTCGCTGACCCCCTAGGTTTGATGTGGAGGTTTTAAAAGGGCCCCGCGGGGCAAAAAAAATAAATAATAATAATAATCGAACGGCTGAATGGATTTGCACGAAACTTGGTAAAATATTAGGGACTGGTAGCCCGATGTGCCTTTGCTAGGTCTCAATATATGTGCTCCAGTGGATTTTGAGAAATTAACGTTCAAAAAAAGATATATATCTGTAACAGCGCTCCGCTTCGCATAACGGAGGTTTGCGAAGCTGATTGGTTCTCCGGCGTCTGTAAACATTGCAAACAGTCCGTAGCGGCCGACATCTTGTCTCTCGGTAGGATCGAGAGACAAGAGGAGGCCAAAGCGAAGGGGCAAATGACCATAAGGGGGCATAGTAGATCCTCCTTGACCTCTTAGGTTTGATGTGGAGGTTTTAAAAGGGCCCCGCGAGGCAAAAAAAAAATAAATAATAATAATCGAACGGCTGAATGGATTTGCACGAAACTTGGCAAAATTGTAGGGACTGGTAGTCCGATGTGCCTTTGCTAGGTCTCAATATATGTGCTCCAGTGGATTTTGAGAAATTAACGTTCAAAAAAAGATATATATCTGTAACAGCGCTCCGCTTCGCGGAGATAAAATTATATCTGTATTACCTAGCTGTTGCTAACACCAGTTAGCGACGGCTAGTAGGAGATAGCGACCATCTTGGTCCCCACTTTGCATGTGAGTGATATTTATCACTAATGACATGCAAAGTGGGCATGCCAAGATGTTAGCGACTGGAAACAGTCGCTAACATCGCTATCTCCTATTATCAACTTTTGGAAATATTCGCGATAAGCGCGAATATCTCCAAAAGCTAGCACCTGCCCTGAGCAGTTCTAAGGCATGTTATCCAATGGGAGGTGGATAACATGGCTAAGAGCATTAGCTCGGTAATGCATGAATATCGCTGAGTTTTCAGCGATATTAATGCATTGCGGTCGTTTTTTATCGTATTTGCGATAAACCTTGATAATAGCAAGGTTTATCTGCGATAATTTCTGACGATGCTTAGCGGTAAAAAAATCGTTGCTAAGCATCGTTAGGGATAAATATCGCTTAACTTTGGTAATATGCCCCAACGTCTGTTAACGTTCGATTCGAAGGAAATCAGGAAGTGTTGAAAAACATTGTCTGCGCCATCTTGCCTTTTTTCAAATGCCACACTTTTGTCGTGCACGGCAGTCATTTTAGATGCCTTGACCAGACCCACTCTGTGCACGCTGTCGATCCTTAGCATGACTCCCCACCCTCACAAGCATCTCCCCCAGGCAGTGGTCACCCCCGCTCTCTGTCTTATGCATGGGTAATAAACCACCCCCCATCTGCGCTGCTCTTCCCTGAGAATCACACCCTGTGCCCGCCCGACACCTCCCTTTCGCCCTATTCACTACCGCACCCTCTGACACTCCTTTTACTCTGTGTCCGATTGTCCAGGCCGGTCCTAGGGTATCAGCTAGCCCTGCAGATGTAGTTTATGGCCCCAGCTGTAAAGAATCACCCCTCTTCAAAGGAGTTATAGTAGATCAAGGCCCACACTCGATGAGATCCGTCACAGCAGACGCGTTCCTATTATCTGAAAACCATCCTGTATTGTGATTGGGGAGGGGACCGAGCCTGAAGCGGAAGATTCCAGGGATGACTCTTTGTACATCAAAGTTTTTACAATTATGTGTCACATTAAAAATATATAGCACTCCAACAAAGTAGTAAGATTATAAAACTTTAATAACTTATAAATATATACAAGAAAACAAAAACAGTAATAACATATAAACATTTTTAGGGAAAAACAACGAAGTAGCGGTCGGCTGTGCGAATAGTCCCAACGCAGCACAACGTCCAGATTTCTGGCGTGGGGCGTCGCGGGGGGTGGGTCATCAGTAGCAAACTGTTGTGCGAATAGTTCCAAGGCAGCAGAACGATGGCACCAAGGTGATGTCCAGTAAGTTGCCGCACTGGTTTTGGTATCCTACAATGCTGCTCCGAATAACGGCGTGGGGCGCCCCGGGGGAGGCGGCGTGAACGGGCCTCTCCAGGTGGAGTGTCATCTGTTGTACTGGGGCGCCCCTTTACCGTTTCATTTATAAGCAATATATCCCGAGCAGTTGCAATCCGCGTTAGGAAAAGCAATAAAGAAGAAAAAGTCTTTCAGTATCAATCTTCTTCTTTTAATGTTCTTAAAATGATATTTCTTCAGATCTTTAGCCTTTAGCCAACACGTGTTTCGTCTACAGCAGTCTATGCTGATAGACTTCGTCAGGGCTGTCTGATTGTTAGAACTAGATCTGTATTTCTGATTGGATTTATCCCATAGACAAATTCAATATCACTCGTAAAATCTTAAAAGGACTATCCAGTCCAATGAAGTAGCAGAATGAAATTAATGTTCTTGAATCGCAAACCCACGTCTGGGTTGGTCAAATCCCACAACTGTGTGCAGTTGAATCTGTATCTCACGAGTATTCCGGGCGCGGCGTTTAGCTGGATAGACGTCACTATTGTCCCTTGTAGCAATATTGAGAATTGATTTAACTTAAATATTAGACATTTGTGCGCAATTTGAAGAACCTTCTATCTTGTCCTTTTTCAAAAAACCTTTACCGTTTCAGTTGCCATTCCGTCCGTTTTTGGTCCACTGTGTCAAAAGCCGCAATTCAGCTGAGTTGCGCCCACTCTTGCGGTGCAGCGATAGGCGGCTGTCACAGGACTCTCAAAATGGCGGCAGGCTCTTTCCTTTTTGGGCCTGGTCCACTGAAATGGCCCTGGGACACCTTGGAAATCGGACGCTTGTCTGCTAGGTCTTGGACCCCATTCTCGAAAGCGTCCCCTCCGCCTTGAGGATTTATCAAAAGTTTTGGGGGCCCCCGACTCCTGTAGGCTTCTGGTGGGGAGCGGTTGCCATGATTGCTCGCGGAATGACCACGACGGAGCTACGAGATGGTGGTGCTCTCATGCTGAAGCCAGCTTCAGTCTGAAACATCCAGAAACAAGGTGGGGCTTTCATCGTTTGGGAAAAAAAAAAAAGTTTTCTTCCAATGAAAAGTGTTGTTTTTAGGTCATATGATCAAGCCTTCCATCATTAGGAAAACAAAAGTAAAATGAACCAATGAAAAGTTTTATAAACAAGTCACATGACCTGTTATGCGGCATAGGGTATAAAATGCGGAGAAAATACGTTGGCACGTGAGGCGGCGTCAGTAGCGGACCGATGTGCGAATAGGCCGAAGGCAATAGAACGCGCCAAGATCCGGATGGCACCGAGGTGGTGTCCAGCAAGTTGCAGCACTGGTGTGGCCATCCTACAATGCTGAAAGTCGGCGTGGGGCGCCCCGTTGGCCTGTGAGTTTGCGTCAGTAGCGGACCGATGTGCGAATAGGCCGAAGGCAGCACAACGCGCCAAGATCCGGATGGCACCGAGGTGGTGTCTAGTAAGTTGCGCACTGGTGTGGCCATCCTACAATGTTGAAAGTCGGCGTGGGGCGCCCCGTTGGCCTGTGAGATGGCGGCAGTAGCGGACCGATGTGCGAATGGGGCCAAAGGCAGCGCAACAATATTTTCGGAACAGAAGACACCACAAGGCGCTGAGATGCCAAGATCCGGATGGCACCGAGGTGGTGTCTAGCAAGTTGTGGCACTGGTGTGGCCATCCTACAATGGTAAAAGTCAGCGTGGGGCGCCCTGTTGGCCTGTGAGATGGTGTCAGTAGCGGACTGATGTGCGAATGGGGCCAAAGGCAGCGCAACAATATTTTCTGACTGACACCACAAGGCGCTGAGATGCCAAGATCCGGATGGCACCGAGGTGATGTCTAAGTTGCGGACCGATGTGCGAATGGGGTCAAAGGCAGCGCAACAATATTTTCTGTATGGAAGATACCACTAGGCGTTGAGATGCCAAGATCCGGATGGCACCGAGGTGATGTCTAGCAAGTTGCTGTACTGGTGTGGCCATCCTACAATGGTAAAAGTCGGCGTGGGGCGCCCTGTTGGCTTGTGAGATGGTGTCAGTTGCAGACCGATGTGCGAATGGGGCCAAAGGCAGCGCAACAATATTTTCTGTATGGAAGATACCACTAGGCGTTGAGATGCCAAGATCCGGATGGCACCGAGGTGATGTCTAGCAAGTTGCTGTACTGGTGTGGTCATCCTACAATGCTGAAACTCGGCGTGGGGCGCCCTATTAGCCTGTGAGATGGCGTCAGTAGCGGACCGATGTGTGAATGGGGCAAAGGTAGCGCAAGAATATTTTCTGAATAGAAGACACCACAAGGCGCTGAGATGCCAAGATCCGGATGGCACCGAGGTGGTGTCTAGTAAGGTGCACTGGTGTGGTCATCCTACAATGCTGAAACTCGGCGTGGGGCGCCCCATTAGTCTGTGAGATGGCGTCAGTAGCGGACCGATGTGCGAATAGGCCGAAGGCAGCACAACGCGCCAAGATCCGGATGTCACCGTGGTGGTTTCATAGTTGAGAGGCACTTCATCTGCAGTGGGGCGCCGAGATCCGGATGGCACCGAGGTGATGTCTAGCAAGTTGCTGTACTGGTGTGGTCATCCTACAATGCTGAAACTCGGCGTGGGGCGCCCCATTAGCCTGTGAGATGGCGTCAGTAGCGGACCGATGTGCGAATAGGTCGAAGGCAGCACAACGCGCCAAGATCCGGATGTCACCGTGGTGGTTTCATAGTTGAGAGGCACTTCATCTGCAGTGGGGCGCCGAGATCCGGATGGCACCGAGGTGATGTCTAGCAAGTTGCTGTACTGGTGTGGTCATCCTACAATGCTGAAACTCGGCGTGGGGCGCCCCATTAGCCTGTGAGATGGCGTCAGCAGCGGACCGATGTGCGAATAGGCCGAAGGCAGCACAACGCGCCAAGATCCGGATGTCACCGTGGTGGTTTCATAGTTGAGAGGCACTTCATCTGCAGTGGGGCGCCGAGATCCGGATGGCACCGAGGTGATGTCTAGCAAGTTGCTGTACTGGTGTGGTCATCCTACAATGCTGAAACTCGGCGTGGGGCGCCCCATTAGCCTGTGAGATGGCGTCAGTAGCGGACCGATGTGCGAATGGGGCCAAAGGCAGCGCAACAATATTTTCTGAAGAGAAGACACCAAAAGGCGCTGAGATTCCAAGATCCGGATGGCACCGAGGTGGTGTCTAGCAAGCTATGCAGTTGAGTTGTGTGCGCACTTGCGGCGAATAGGTCGAAGGCAGCATAACAATGTTTTCTGAATAGAAGACACCACAAGGCGTTGAGATTCGGTTACCACCGAGGTGATGTCTAGCAAGTTGCCGCACTGGTGTGGCCATCCTACAATACTGCTCCGAATAACGGCGTGGGGTGCCCGGAGGGGGGGGGGGAGGCGGCGTGAACGGGCCTTCCTAGGTGGAGGCTCGTCTGCTGTAGTGGGGCGCCGCTTTACCGTTTCAGTTGCCATTCAGCTGAGTTTCGGCTGCTCTTGATGCTACAGCGACAGGCGGCTGCAACAGGACTCTCAAAATGGCGGCCTGTTCTTTGGATTTGGGCCTGGTCCACTAAAATGGCCCTGGGACACCTTAGAACTCGGACGCTCGATTTTTTTTTCCTTTCCTGTACATGCAAAAAAAGGTAAATGCCCGGTACGTTACACGCTTCATCTGCCACGATGAACTCTCCAGAGGAACCGAAAAAAAATATAGTTATGGTAACTATACCATGCATCGTCATATGGAGAGGTGGCACCAATTAATTATAGTGCTGCATAAAAGAGAGATTTGGAGGAGAACCCCTGACCTGCTAGTACATTCATCAAAGAAGTGGCACTGACAGCATCAGAGGCAAGGGAAACGGTCCCAAATATTTAGAAGAACTTTGGAAAGATTAAAATGACATGTTTAGATTGTGGCAAATTAATTTCATGTGGACAGATGAGTGTTACTCTAATAAATACAGCATATGAACATCATCATAGTCGATGGTTGGTAGAGACATTTTGACTATATCCTGGACCTGCCCGTCCTCGCCCAAAATGGCGCCGGAATAAATGGGACTCGTAACTCCTTGTTGTGTACTGGTTGCAGAACCTTGAAATCACGAGATACGTATGCAGTTTTGAAGCACATGGCGGGCGGGGACGAGAATTGATTGAATATTTCGACATCCCTATTGATATTAAGTTCTGATGTGTTATTGATTACTGTACTATTGAAAGTTCGAATTAACGTCACCCATGGTACTTGCCCGCAAATGTATATCTAGATAATTTTATTGTAACTGGCCCTGTCGTATTTTAATTATAAAATGTACGTCCACCGATTCCGTAACTGTTAGACACCTTAGTTCTTGCAACCTAATGGCCCGCCCGTTACGTTCCTCTACAGTGTAAATGTCTACTCATCATATACGATTACAGTTTGCTCCGTGGCCGGCCCACGTGGTTATAGGCTCGTATTTGTATAATGAAATTTTCACAATAAAGGTTTTTAAAAGAAAACATGGTAGTAGTATATACATTGGTAAAGTTTTTAATAATAGTCACTGTTTTAGAATCATTAAAAGGCAAGTGAAATAAAGCAGACCAATTACATGAAGGGTAAAAGGTATAATACGAAGGAACGCAGTAAAGATAAATGGTCAAGGGCTGTTGTGTTTTCTATTTCTGCAACATAAAGTGATCGATAACAATCTCATATTCAGGCGTATCGGCGACTAAGACAGCAGGTCGACCCTCTTTTGCTCAACGGCTCAGTCATGGGACGAAGAAACGCTCTTTTTCTCGAAAAAAGAATATATTTTACTTGCAGGACAGTTGTAAATTTTCCGGGAAAGTACATTAGCCTGGAACATTAGAACATATATTTAAGAAAAAATAATGTTCGGAAGTAATAAAAAGCGTAATTTTTAGGTCATATGACCAAGCCTTTCATCATTAGAATAAGAAAAGTAAAATGAACCAATGAAAAGTTTTATTAACAAGTCACATGACTTGTTATGCTTACGTTACGCGCTGCGCGCCCCGGATGACTTCCGGATGCGCTAACGCAGCGCGTCATATGACGCATTACGCGACAACGCAGGTCCAGAATATAGTCAAAATGTCTCCACCAACCAGCGGTCGGAACACAACCCCTTTCAGCAGGCTAAATAGTTCTGTTAAATGACAACAGAAGGGACAGGCAACAAGAAACATCAGTCAAAGAGGGGAGGGCTAGTTCTTCTCTACCGGGTTACATTGGGGCGCTACCGGAACTGATCGAATTGGTAGTCTACAGTGTTTCTGGATGTTTCAGACTGAAGCTGGGGTTAGCATGAGAGCAGTACCATTTCGTAGCTCCGTCGTGGCCATTCCGCAACCAATCATGGCAGCCGCTCTTTATCGTTATTTTGGGCGGGGTGGGTGGCGGAGCCGAGCTGTTTTGCAGCCATCATTGTGTGGAGTTCAGTTCATTTCACTAGTTTTGTATTTGTCATGAGGGGTTGTTCCTAATGTTTCTATTTTAGCGAGGTCAAAAAGAGATCCCGTTAGTGGCCTACTGATTTTGCTCGATTCCTTTTTTTTTTTTTTACACGATTTTTCGTTATCTGCAAAGACTAAACAGAGTATTGCGGCTCTGTGTTTGTTTGTAAATAGAGAATGAACCAAAGAGAACCAATTCTAAAACAGTAAATACTTGGATAACAATCAATCAAATGGAGAGAGAAGCAGGCACGACGTATTACAACGGGGGCAAAGGCCTGCGTTAACTACCCTTCACTATGTGCAAAGAGAGAGTACTCCTAATAGAAATGAGGGGGGGGGGCACCATTCAAAGCAGATCAGTGTGCATCAACACGAAAATGTTTTCACTTACCACGTACTTGACATTCGACAGCTTATGATATTTGCTATTAAAAAACCATTGAAATTCACTGAAAAAACCATAGGTTATAGACCATATATAGTTAGGAATTAGCATTTACAAAACCTTGAAAATTCACTGAAAAAAACCATAGGTTATAGACCATATATAGTTAGGAATTAGCATTTAAAAAACCTTATTTTACTCACACGAAACCATTGAAATTCCATATATAGTTAGTTGCACTAACTATATATCGCGCACCTGCAATCCACTGCTGATGATGTCACATATTACATCATTCATGACATGGTCAGTGACATCACTGATGACATCTCAAATGACATCACTGATGACATCACTGATGACATCTCATTTGACATCAATGACCACATCACTGATGATATCATTCATGTGACAATACAATGCATCTCCTCACATTTTAATATAACCTCTGTTTCACCCAGTGTTAAATACAGAGTATAATTTTTGAAACCATTGACACACCAAAACTAGTTACTACATATGTACTCACTGATTCCTACGTCTACACACACATTCACTCATTCACCCATACAATCATTCATACATACAATCACTCATCTTTACAACACTATCATATGCACTCATACACCTATACAGACACTCACACTCTGCCACTCATCCATGGAGTTACTCACACACCTAGTCAGTCCTGTAAAGAATCAATCACACTTCCATTTTCTTGTCTATACAGTTAAACATAGAGCACCTTACATTTTCAAACATATACTAACACATACTTACCTTGTTATACAATCATTGATATAAGTACACATTGATCTGCACAGAGTCACACACCTCCCAGCCAGCCACACACACACTCAGTCTCCCATACAAATACTTGGACAATCAATCAGTAACCCATATAGTTAATCATATAGCTACTGATCAACACATGCAGCAGTTTACAGAACAACAGACATAATGATGCACAAATTAAGACACTTTAGTCACTAACCCATGCACTCAGTGAGACACATTTAATCACTCACTCATACATTCAGTCATGCACCTACTAAATCCTTTGTCCAGACACTTATACTTCCACTCATTCTTCAATATGTAAGACACATTTTAACTTTACAGAAACATACAGTCACTGGATGTTGTCATCAGTGATGTCATCAGTGATGTCATTTGAGATGTCATCAGTGATGTCATCAGTGATGTCACTGACCATGTCATGAATGATGTAATATGTGACATCATCAGCAGTGGATTGCAGGTGCGCGATATATAGTTAGTGCAACTAACTATATATGGAATTTCAATGGTTTTGTGTGAGTAAAATAAGGTTTTTTAAATGCTAATTCCTAACTATATATGGTCTATAACCTATGGTTTTTTCAGTGAATTTTCAAGGTTTTGTAAATGCTAATTCCTAACTATATATGGTCTATAACCTATGGTTTTTTCAGTGAATATATATATATATATATATATATACATATATACAAAAATTCCTTCCACAAGCAAAGGCTGGAGCCCAGAGGGGAACAGGTAGGAAAAGCTTTATTCCTTCAAATACAGCTCCAGTGGCGGCGAATGCATTTCGGCGTTTCGCCTTCCTCAGCGCCCAACACCGGAATAGTCATCACAGCTAGTTGTTCCCTGTTGCTTCTGAAGTAGTTGGTGTAGGTCAGCTCCTCCCCCAAACAAATGTCTGTCACCTGTTGCAGCGCGCTCATATTTGACGAACCACAACTCCCAAGATGCTCTATTTTGTCGGCAACTCGGGTCGGTGAAAAATAGGGGGAGAGTTCAGAAATGATGAAATCTTTGCAGCAGAACCCACAGAAGCAGGACACGATGACACACTAGACTGCCCTGAGCTCGTAAAGCTCCTCCTCTGGTCCCCTCGTACCGTCACGGCCCCTGAACAGGAAGTCGTGTGAGCAGGGGCTAAATGCGTGCAGCAAGATGCCCTGAGAGAAGCGCAATACTTCAACTGCTCGAGTCCTCCTGTAACAAAGGCGGGTTACGGACACATTCCATCACTGGAAGAACAAGATTAGCCGGGAGGCGTGCCAGTAAGGTCCGGACCCAGAAGCGTGACGGGGGCTGCTGAATTGCGCTGCTGGCGAACGCAAGAATGTCTACAAAAATTCCTTCCACAAGAAAAGGCAGGAGCCCAGAGGGGAACAGGTAGGATATATATCTCCACAGAACGGGTCATTCCAGGATTGAGCCCGTAGTAAGGTGGTGCATGGAGCCGGTATGCCCGACCCGGCTATTCAATCACAAACACTTTCTCCAGATAAACGCACTCTCAAAGCATCTGGAGCTCCAAAGAGAACTCTTTATGATATGAAGAGTTATCTTTGAAACACCAGAAGCTTTGAGAGCGCGTTTATCTGGAGAAAATGTTTGTAATATATATACATGTGATCAAGGCCTCTGTGAAGGCCGAAACGTCATGCTGAGGTGTGCCGTCTTCCCGACGAAATAAAATACACTGCTCACCTGCACTTGGGTCTCCTCTCTTCTTCTGCGCTGCGGTATCCAGGATTGGGCTCCAGGCGAGAGCAAGCAGGGACTGTTTCATATATATATATATATACATACACACGTATATAAAAATTTTTGTACATGCATAAATATCTGACAATACAGATGTATGAATAACAATGATATCAATATTCTCACAACAATTTCAAAACATAAAGATAGCGGGAAGGATAAAGACTCACCTTATTGAAAAAGATTACGTAGCACCGCCTGCCCCACAGCTGAATCAGTATTACTTGCAGCTTCCAGACAGAAATGCTTAGTGAAAGTGTGCATGCTGGACCAGGTTGCTGCTAAGCAAATCTGATGA
Source organism: Lissotriton helveticus (assembly GCF_964261635.1). Classification (NCBI taxonomy): domain Eukaryota; kingdom Metazoa; phylum Chordata; class Amphibia; order Caudata; family Salamandridae; genus Lissotriton; species Lissotriton helveticus. Next base: position 337,356,888 of record NC_136057.1, on the reverse strand, counting down.
ACAGGCACACTGGCAAAGACCCGTTAAAGAGGAAACTGCTCTCGTAGAGTGGGCTTTCACTGTTGAAGTTAGCGGTTTGCCTGCTTGTTGATGCCAAAATTAGATTGCAGAATATATCCAACCAACTTTGGCCTGTTTAGTGACAGGATATACCTTCCTGATTTTTCCACAAGCCACAAAAAGCTGATCAGCCTTACGTATGCTTGCTTTTTTCTGTAAGTAGAATGTAATGCACCTTTTTACATTCAGGGAATGCAAAGATCTTTCCCCAGGTGACTGTGGATTTGGGAATAAAGTCTTCAATACGACTGTCTCGTTTAGGTGAAAATCCGATGGGACCTTCAGTATAATGGTAGGATTTGTCCGGAGTATAACAGAATCTGTAGTGAACTGGAGGAAAGGATGATGAGTAGTGAAAGCCTGTATGTCGCTTACTCGTCTGAAAGCACCAGCAGAAGAGACGTTTTCCAAGTAATGTATTTTAAGTCGCCCTATGAATAGGCTCAAATTGGACCTTCATAAGCTGTGTTAGAATAATGGTGAGATGCCAAGATCGAGGTGGACGCCTAATTAGAGGGAACATTCGAAACAGTCCTTTGAGAAATTGTTTTCTTATTCTTGATGACCAAAGCGACTGTGACACATTCTGCCGCAGATATCTAGAGATTGCGGCAAGGAATACCTTAACAGTAGAATGAGAAAGGCCAGATTTGGCCAGTTGCAGGAAAAAGGGCAGTAATTGTTCCGGGGAAGACTGAATAGGGTTGACCTCCGAGTTTACGCACCAATGACAGAATCTCTTCCCACTTGAGTTTATAAGTCTTAATAGTGGAAGGAGCGCTAGCATCAGCCAGGACCTCTCGACAGTCAGCCAGAATGACTTAGTCGGCGAGCTCATAGTGTTCAGGAGCCAAGCTGCTAATCGTAGCAATGTTGGGTTTGGATGACAGACTAGACCGCAATTCATGGTCAGCAAGTTCTGCAATGGGCCTAACAACCTGGGTCTGCACTCCGATAGGAGCAGAACCTCTGTGAAACAGAACTGGCGAGGCCACCTGGGAGTTATAAGAAGTATTTAGCAGGGTTCCTTTCTCATCTTGCAAAGCACCCTTGGGATTAAAGGAATCGGAGGAAAAGTGCAGGCATAAATCTTAGACTAGTTTTTCTAAAACGCATTCCCATACGATCCCTATTGGGGTAGCCAACTGGCGAAGAATTGGCATTTGCGGTTCCGACTGGACGCAAATAGATCTAACCACGGTTTGCCCCACAACCGAAAGATGTGATTCAGCGTTGGTTGGTGGAGTTCCCATTTCTGGTTGGATGTAATCGTCCTGCTCAAGCAATTAGCTAGGATGTTTGCCACTCCTGGAACAGGTTCTGCTGTTAGCGTTAATTGGTGTTGAATAGCCCAATCCTAGATCTGCTGGGCCTGTAGAGAAAGCATAGCTGATCTTGTCCCCCCTTGTTTGTTTAAATAGTTCATGCTTGTTGTATTGTCTGTCCGAATTAATACTGAAGCTCATGATATTATTGAGAGGAAATATTTCAGGGCCAGGAATATTGCCTTTAACTCTAAAAGGTTTATGTGCAATGTCCATTGATCGGTGTCCCATTTTCCTTTCACTGTTAGTCCTTCTAGATGTGCTCCCCACCCCTCAAGGGATGCATTGGTTGTTATTGTGTAACCTGGCGAATCCACTAGGAACGATAGGCCTGCAGCTATGTTCGGGATGAGAACCACCATTGGAGTGCTTCTTTCATTCGAGGTGTTATTCTTATAATATCGTCGAAAGAAAGAAATTTGCAGCAACTGACTGTCCAGTTCTTCCTTTAGGGGTCTCAGCCGCAAGCGACAGTTGGGAACGAGGGGAATGCAGGAGGACAACATTCCCAGAAGCGATTTGTACTTGCAGGCTGAAATGGACTTTCCTGTGAGAAGCAAAGTTGCCAGTTTGCAGATCTTTTATTGTCTTTCCAGTGAGGCAAAGGTTTTTGCCTGATGAGTCTCCAAGGTTGCCCCTAGGACTGTCTACACCTTTGAAGATATTAACAGACTTCGGAAAATGTATAGAGCGACCCAGAGATTGGAAGAGAGAAATCTTTGAGTATGAGTTTCTGCCACTGCGAAGGATCTTGCCTTTATGAGGTAGTCGTCCAGATAAGGGAAGATTTGAATTACTGCTTGGCGAAGGTGAGCTGCCACCGGTGCTAGGACCTAGGAATTGGAAATCCCTGCCAGCCACTGTGAAGCCTAAAAATGTCCTGTGCCTAGGGAGGATAGGGAAATGAAAATAGGCATCCTGAAGGTCCAGGGTCGTCATGAAATCCTCCTTATTTATCACCTGGAGCACTTCCTGAAGTGACAACATCCGGAAGGATTGCTTTTTTAGAAATTTGTTGAGACAACATAGGTCCAAGATGGGACACCAGTCTCCTGATTTCTTCCTTATGAGGAAAATCCTGAATAGAAACCTGTTCCTCGCTGTACAGCTGGTACCACTTCGATCGCTCCCTTTCTTAACATTTTTATTTGAGACACAATTCTTTCAGATGAGTAGGAGGGGGGCCTCTGGGATGACAGTTTGGAAGAATCTTTAAAAATTCCAAAGTGTGACTGTTGGAAACTATATCTAAAACCCATCTGTCCGTTGTTATTGTAGACCATTCGGGAAGGAAAAAGAACATTCTTCCACTTTGACAGAGTCGATGGGAACTGTGGCCGGCAGTTTGCGTTTGTCACTTCTTCTTGGCGTTATCTCCCTGTAGTGCTTGTAGGAAGCGGCAGGAGGTTGTTTAAATGACTGTTGCTGTTGTGATGATGGGTACCTTGATTGACCCTGAAATGGCCGGTACTGCTTGTACTGGCTGTAACCTCCCAGAAAGGAGGACTAACCACATACTCTTGCCCCACGAAAGGGCTGCTTCTTGAATTGTAGAGTGCAATGAGCCTTTACAGTAATTGTGTCCTTCTTGATGATCTGAAGGGTTTCATCGATGTGGTGTCCAAATAGGGATTCACCATCGTAAGGCAGGTCAATCACCTTTATCTGAACTTCTCGTCTGAAAGAAGTAGCTTTTAGCCAGCCCTGACACCTCAGGACCACAGCCCCAGCCAGTTATCCTGTGGAGAAAACATCTACTGCACAATCAATGATCTCAGCCGAGATCCTTTCGCTCTCCGGCAGAATCTTGAGCACCTCAGCTTTGGATTCTTCTGGTAGTTTTTCTACAAAGGGTGAAATGTTAGACCTCATTTGGCGGTCTTATCTGCCTAGAATGGCAAGCAAACTGGCTGCTCTAACAGTGGTTGCCACCATAGTAGAACATTTCTTTCTCATGGAGTCGAGACGTCTTCCATCTCTATCCAGAGGGGCAGATAGTGGGGAAGCCGGATTTCTGGCATGACGGGCCGCTCGCGAGATCTCAGAACAGGGAGACACCTTACTTGGAGAAGTGTGGATAGGCAGTTTTAATTCCTGAGAAGGTCTTTTCTTAGATAAAAGTTCTATATTATCTTTGGATGCAGTCAGATTAGTCGACGGAACAAGCGTAGACTATGTCAAGCACTCCACTGGCGAGGATGATGTAGAGGAAGTTTAATCAAATTCCTTCCGTCGACGGTGCAGATGTCAACGAGAATCTTGATCTAAAGTATTCAGTTCTGTCAACGAGACTACCGTCGACGAGGCAGGAGCCGACGAGAACGACTTATTCTTGAGAGCCACCGACAGCCGCAGCGTCGACCACGCTTCCGACAATCAAGATCCTGACAGGAGTCCTTTCTTTTTCGTCGACGAAGAGGAAATTGTCGTCAATGACGGTCTCACCTTCACAGATACTAACATCGATGGAGAAGACGCAGACGACATGATCATTTTTGTCTTTGGTGAAGAGAAGGTAGACGTCGTAGTTGTGGCGATGGAAGTTCTCGTAGACGAAGGTGTCGTCGACAGAGCATCTTTAGTGTGAGGTAAAGTTGTCTCAGGAAGAGACCTTGACACCGGTTTCATTTTTATAGAAGTCTTAGAAGGCATAGAGGGCATAGACTGAGGCCAGTTCTTTTTTAGAAGAAGGCATGTCTTCATGTTTTGAGGTGTAGTGAGGCTTCTTTTAACACCTTAGCAGCCTTAGAAGATACAAGCTCCGCCTCACCAGCTCTTTTCTTAGAAGCTGTGGTCTTTAATGAAGAATCACTTTCTTTATCAGATAAAGGATTGTCTTTATTTTTTGGCTTCTTTAGCCACAGAAGAAGATGTCGTTCTCTATCTCGCAAGGTTTTTTGAGAGAAAGTCCTGCAGATTTTACAGTCTCTCACATGGTGATCAGGGTGAAGGCAGTAGATATACTTCTTGTGGGGAACCTCTGAATTACGTCTTAGTTTCTCACAAGAATCACAATTCCTAAAGAGAGATCTTTTAGAAGAAGACATGTTGGGATGAAGATCTGAAGAAATCCAGAAGGCCAAGAGAAAGTACTGAGCAGAGATCAGGGAGACTCCCTTCACGCGGCGTGCGGTAGAAAATCTGAGAACCTGAAGCCTCTGTGGAGAGGGTTCTAGAGGGTGCTGCCGCCTGACTGGCTAAAGTTCAGACCATCCTAATGACTAGAACGAGATATTCAAGTGAATGGTTTTTCTCTATTAACTTTAATGATAGAATAATTTTTACTCCTTTTTATGTACCGTGGCAACGCCGGGGAATGATTCAAGCATGTGAATCTATGAAAGATACCCAAATACTGGATAAAATAAGTTACTTAGCTGCAACTGCGGTAATCCAGAATTGGTACAGTTCATAGATTCACATGCTTAAATCATTCCCCATCGTCGAGAAGGGAGTTCCACAGTAAAATAATCAAGCAGTATTTAGCAAATCTCATAGGCTATAATTGCCCTAGGCCATGTTATTGATAGCCTATCTATGTCCTTTTAAAAAAAAGGACATAATGTTGAAACACAGCCAATCAGCACCTTCTAGAACACTCCTAGTAGAGACAGATTCCCTCAGATTTTCTAAGCACAAGTGGGAAGTAACAATCCCATTAAACCAAACAGAGAAAACTCTATGGGGAGGAGGGTGAGTCGCATGTGACTATGTATGATAGCAATGCTGGATAACCGCAGGTTACAGGTAAGTAACTGAGGGCTAGATGTACGACCCACAAATTTGCTAGTTGCAAATTACGCCTGATTAGCAACTCACAAATGGGGATGCACAACATTGTCTGAGACAGAGTTTGTTATTCCCAATGGGGTCGCAAATTGCATGCATATTAATGAGGCTGTCGCAATTTGCAACCCCATCGGGAATGGCTGGGCACTCCAAGAGATGGTGGCCTGCTGGGGTCAGCAGACCACCATGTCTGGGACTGCTTTAAAATAAAGTAGTTTTTTTAATGCATCCCGTTTTCCATAAAGAAAAATGGGATGCATTTAAAAAATCAAAATCAAATGTACGAGTGTCATTTTTAGGTCTCGCCTACGCAGAGCACATGCGCTGCTTAGGAAGGAGACCTTCAGTCATCGATGCGCCTTTTCATGCCAAAACGTGCACACGTTCCATTGCCTTCAATGGCAGCGCGTGCATGTTGGCAATTCCCTTGCAGGAGCGAGCAGGAAACATCTGTTAATAATTACAAACAGATGTTTCCTGCTGGCTCCCGCAAGAGAAACCGGCACAGGCCCCCTCCTCTCTTCCTGCTGCCGCGCTGCGTGTCTCCCTGTTGCTGCAAGGCGCACGCGCTAGTTACTTAATTTCTCCCAGTAGCTCAAGAAACCCCCGGGACGCTCTTCTCCTATACTCCCGGTCACGCAGCCTGTCCGCTTGTTTACCTCGCCGGGTTCCATTTCTACCCTCCGGCGATTTGATTACTTCCGCGCTATCTCACAAAGCCTCAGCATGGTCTGGGCCTGTCTGCCCCCGTCTGCTCTCGGCCTCTCTCGGGTCGTTGCACTGGGGGGCTGCTCAGCACCTCCTTATCCGTGAACACTTGGCTGCTTCCAGCAGACTCTCACCTGCCAGGCCCGGCTGTCCTCCCTACGGCCTGCCGAGCCGCGACTGTGTCTGCCGCACATGTGCCTCTCAGGAAGTCCACGAGAGCTGCAGTCAGCTCAGGCCCCGTGCGATACTTCCACAGCTCCGCTGCTGCGCTGGACCTCTCCCTCTATCTACGCATTGCGGGAGCCTTTTTTTCTCCACTTCTCGCGCCTTCACCATGGAGCTAGAGCGTCTCTCCTTTTAGGATCGCTGGGTTCTCTTCATGTCTCTGGGTCGGGTGCTATCATTGTCTGCCTCCTCTCCTCTCGCAAAAGCTTCCCGCTGCCACAACACCAAGTACTGCTAACATAAAACTCCCAGCACTGCATGCAGGATTCCGTTTGTCTTCACTTTGCCTTTCCCTCTACTTTCTTCTGGTTCCGTCCACACCTAACCCTTAACTGCTGCATTTTCCCACCTTTGTGAAGATCGGACAGACAGACGTTTCGTGGCTTGGACAGCAATTTCGTGAATGAGCGGAAGGTAAGTGAGAAAACGAGTCAGATATGATACTTTGTTTAGCAATTAACCATATATTTATTTCTTCAGTAAATTTGGTTACAGCAGCGTAAAGTATTGGGTGCGTTTTCATAAAAATACTGTAATGAATATGCTACTTACCAGTATGCATCTGTTCTTGGCATGTAGGGCTGCTGACATTCATATCTATAGCATAGATCGCCGCCTAGTGTTGGGTCCGGATGATTGCACATTGTTGTCCAGGAAGAGTCTACGAAGTATCACGAGATAGGTGGCTCCTCCCCTGGACTACAGTGCGCATGGGCATCGACTCCATCCCCAGATTGTTTTTAGCCATTGTGGCGAAGATGTAGTGTAACAGTGTGAGCGATGACCATGCTAAGAATAAGTGTAAATTCTGCAGCCGCTACAGGCGCCGGGGAGGAGGGCGGGCGATATGAATGTCAGCAGCCCTACATGCCAAGAACAGATGAATACTGGTAAGTAGCATATTCAGTTCGAGGCATGTGGGCTGCTGAATTCATATCTATAGCATAGAATAAATAGCAGCCCCTCCATTAACGGCGGCCGCCTGTGCCAGCTGCAGATGTCTGAAAAAGTGTCTTTAGAACAGCCTGCCCTACAGCTGCTTGGAGTGCACATCTACACAGTAGTGTTTAGTAAATGTGTGTGGGGTAGACCATGTGGCTGCTCTACAAATGTCTTCCAAAAGGATATTACCAAGGAAAGCCATGGAGGCCCCCAACTTGCGGGTGGAGTGGGCTCTAGGGGGGACCGTTAAAGTGCGCTTAGCCTTGTGATAGCAAATCTGAATACACTTAACGATCCACCTGGCTATACCTGCTTTGGAAATGGGGTTGCCTTTGTGCTGGGCCGAAAAGGCAACAAAGAGTTGTTGTGTCTTCCTAAAATCCTTTGTCCTATCGATGTAGTACATCAAAGCTCGTTTGACATCAAGAGTGTGGAGCATTCTTTCTGCCACTGTCTCTGGGTTTTGAAAGAACGCGGGCAGCTCAATGGTCTGATTGACATGGAACTGCGAAACCACTTTAGGAAGTAATTTAGGGTTAGAGCGCAGCACCACCCTGTTGGAGTGAATCTGTATGAATGGCTCTTGTACAGTGAGCGCCTGTAGCTCACTAACACGTCGCAGAGACGTAATGGCAATGAGAAACGCCACTTTCCATGTTAAGAACTGAATCTCACAGGAATGCAGAGGCTCAAAAGGTGGGTCCATCAACCTGGTGAGGACCACATTGAGGTTCCATACAGGAGCTGGAGGGGTCCTGGGAGGGATGACCCGCTTAAGTCCTTCTAGGAAGGCTTTGATGGCAGGCACTTTGAAAACGGAGAGATGCTGCCTGTTCTGGAGACAAGCCGCTATGGCGGATAAGTGTATCCGAATGGAAGCATATGCTAGATTGCATTTGTAAAGATGCAACAAATAACAGATGTTGTGAATGGACGCATCTAGCGGGTTGATGTTGTGTTCAGTACAGTAAATGACAAACCGCTTCCATTTTGCTGCATAGCAGGCCCTGGTGGTGGGCCTTCTAGCCTCCCGTATGATATCCATGCATTCAGGAGGCAAGTCAAGGTAGCCAAACTCTAAGACTTCAGGAGCCAGATCGCCAGGTTGAGCTGTTGCGGGTCTGGATGCTGAATGTCGCCACGGCTCTGCGTCAAAAGCCTGGGTGTGAGGTGCAGCCTTTGATGCGGTACCACGGAGAGTTCTAGAAACGTGGTGTACCATGGTTGGGTGCCCACGTTGGAGCAACCAGGATGAGTGTCATCGAGTGTTGCTTTAGCTTTCGTGCCACCAGCGGTATGAGAGGTGCTGGGGGAAAAGCGTACGCAAATCTGCCTGACCAGTTCATCCATATCGCATTGCCCTGCGACTGTGGGTGAGGGAACCTGGCGGCAAAGCTTTGGCATTTTGCGTTTTCCCGTGTGGCAAACAGGTCTATCTGTGGATGACCCCACTGCTGGAAGTACGGGCAGAGTACTGATGGATGTATCTCCCACTCGTGCATCTGGTGGCTGTACCTGCTGAGCAGATCCGCCATCTGATTGTCCTTGCCCGGGAGGTGTTCCGCCATGAGGAAGATGTTCCTCTGAATGGCCCACTTCCACATGCTCTGAGCCAGATGAGACAACTGCGGAGAGTGTGTACCTCCCTGCTTTTGAAGGTAGTACATGGCCGTCATGTTGTCCGTCCGGATTAACACGACTTTGTTGCACAGATGTACTTTGAATGCCTTCAATGCCATGAAGATTGCCATCAGTTCTAGGTAGTTGATGTGCATCTTTTTCTGCTGCGTTGTCCATAGTCCCTGCACTGTGTAGTGGAGTACATGAGCTCCCCATCCCTGGAGAGATGCGTCCGTTGTCAGGATAATCTGTGGCACAGGCTCTTGGAACGGTCGGCCCTTGCAAAGGTTGTGTGGATTCCACCAATGCAGAGAGCTGTATGCCCGACCGGTCACCAACACTAGGTCGTTCAACTGTGCCGGAGTCCACTGATGAGCCAAGCATTCTTGGAGCGGACGCATATGTAGTCTCGCGTGCGGGAGTATGAAGATGCAGGAGGCCATCATGCCTATCAACTGCATGAACACTCTTGCTGGAAGCGAGTGTTGCGGTCTGAACTTCTGGATCTGAGACTGAATGCTGTCGATCCTCACAGAAGTCGGCGGAGCTGTGGCTGCCAGAGTATCGATCGTCGCGCCCAGATATTGCCGCACACAGGCCGGCTGAAGGTGCGACTTGGGATAATTTAGTGAGAATCCCAGATTGTGAAGGAGGTGAATGGTGTGGGACATGTTGGCGGCGCACTGCTGGGCCGACTTTGCTTGGATAAGCCAGTCGTCCAGATAAGGGTAAACGTGAACGTTTTGCCTCCTGAGGTGCGCAGCTACTGTCGCCAGACATTTTGTGAACACCCTGGGCGCTGTGGTCACCCCAAAGGGCAGGACCTTGAACTGATAATGCCGACCCTGAATAGTGAACCTGAGGTATTTCCTGTGTGATGGATGCAGTGGAATGTGGAAATAGGCATCCTTGAGATCCAAGGTTGCGAGGAAGTCTCCCCGATTGAGCAACGGGAGAACCTGCTGCAGTGTGAGCATATGAAAGTGTTCCGATAGAATGTACTGATTTAGGGGTCTGAGGTCCAGTATGGGTCTGAGGGATCCGTCCTTCTTTGGGATTAAGAAGAACGAGGGAGTACACCCCCGTGCCTTCTTCCCCAACGGCACGAGCTCGATTGCCCCTTTTTGCAGCATGACTAGTACCTCCTGCTGCAATAAGTGCAAATGCTCTGTGGACATAGGACGGTGTTTTGGTGGCATGTTGGGTGGAGTGGATGTTAACTCCAGACAATAACCGAACTGGATAAGTTTCCTGACCCACCTGTCCGTGGTGATGGATTTCCAGACGGGCAGGAACTGCTGGAGTCTCCCCCCGACAGGTGTAGTATGGTCGGGGGGCAGTGACAGGGCGTCACTGTTTACTGGTGGCGGAGGAGCGGGAGTTGTTGTTTCCACTACCTCTTCCCTTGGTGCTGTTGCCCCGATAGCCGCCTCTACTCTGCTTGGTGTAAGAGGACTGCGCCCCACTTTTATTGTATTGCGTTTGCTGGGACATCTGGCCCCTGGAAACACCTCTATTGCCTGAGCGACGAAAAGTGCTGCCCCGAAACTGCTGGGACTGGAGAGCCCCCATGGATTTTGCAGTTTCAGTATCCTTTTTTATCTTTTCCAAGGTGGTATCCACCTCAGGACCAAATAACCTGTCTGGGTTTACTGGCTGATTGAGGATGGTAGTTTGTATCTCCGGCTTGAAACCGGAGATTCTGAGCCAGGCCTGACGTCTCAACATGACACTGGTGTTAATGGCTCTGGCCGCGGTGTCCGCAACGTCCAGTGCACACTTGATTGAAGCGTTGGAGATAAGCTTCCCTTCCTGAATAAGCATCTCAGCTGCCTCTTTATACTGATCTGGAAGATGTTGCAACCCGGTCTCTAGTGTGTCATAGTGCGCCCTGTCATATCTGGCCAGGAGCGCCTGAGTGTTAGAGATACGCCAGATATTGGCGGCTTGAGCCGCCACCCTCTTCCCTGATGCCTCCAGCACTTTAGATTCCTTGTCGGGAGGAGGAGCATCACCAGTAGTTTGTGAGTTCGCCCTCTTCCGGGCATTAGAGACGACCAGAGAGTCCAATGGCAACTGGCCTCTGATGTAGGTGGGGTCGCCAGGCGCCGGCCGATATTTTTTTTCAATCCTAGGGTTGACCACCCTGGCCCGTGTGGGTTCCTTAAAGATGTCTGCAGCATGTTTGAGAACCCCTTTCAGCATGGGGAGAGTCTTGACAGTCTTTTCTGCAGTGGAAAAGGTATCAAAAAGGAAGTCCAGTTCGATAGGGTCAGTGTGGAGGTCCACGTCGTGGTTTTTAGCCGCCCTCTCAATTAGAGCATTAAATGCAGCCGAATCCTCGGTAGGAGAGGTCTTGACAGCGTACAGTTGAGGGTGCTGGGCAGTTTGCTGATCCCCTGGGTCACCTGCAACTGTCCATGAGTCGTGGTGATCCTCAGGATCAGTGTTGGCAGGAATGCCATACTCCTCGTCATCACCATCCCCACCCTCCACATCCGAATAAGTGGGTGAGGGTGTAGCCACCCGTGGAGTCCGTGTAGCAAGAGGCTCCACCAGAACAGGGGATTCCGCAGCAGGCTTCTTGCGCTTCAAGGGAATCGTGTAGGACTCCAAAGGCTGGGTTGCCGTGATCTTCCTCTTGTAGAGGGTGAGTTTCCCGGTGTCGGCGTCGATATAGTGTTCCGACTGCTCCTCCACCGAGGGTTGTCGAGGTTTCAAGCTCCCAAGCGGCTGAGAAGGCTTCTGCGCCGTGGACACTGGTACGGGCGCTTGGATGACCGACCATGGAGCGAAGGCCTTTGGTGCTACCTTTGGCGGCAACGTAAACAGGAGTGGCGCCGAAGACTTTGGCGTCGTGGCAGCTGGCTTCGCCGTGGAAGCATCCTTTGGTGCGGACGCAGAAGCTTTGTTCCTGATGCGTTGAAGAGAATCCGACACCTGCTTCGTAAAGGAAGCGGACGGTTTCGTCGATCCGACAGACGTCTTCGGTCCACCAGCGAGTGAAGACTCGAGCGTCGATGCCTTATGTTTATCCGGTACCGGATCAGCCTGTTTCTGCGTGCTGTGTCCCCCTGCCGTTCCGACGGTCTTCTGCGTCGACTGCTTCGTGCCGGCGGCCTTGACTACGGGGTGCCGGGCCCCAGTCTTCGGTTCGACACCCTTAGCCGATTTTGGGTCGACGGCCTTGACCGACTTTGACTTGGCGCCCTTGACCGACTTTGGATTGGCGCCCTTGACCGACTTCCCCGGGGCGACAGCCTTCTTCGGCTTCGGCTGCCCCGACGTGTCCGAAGACGAGGAGGCGGCCGGAGGGGCAGACGTCTTCAGTTTCGATGGCGTCTCAATTACTTTCGATTTCGTCGACACCGAAGGTTTCGTTTTGACCAACGTCGGCTCCGCAGAAGTGTCCGTAGCCGGGCCCATAGGCGAGGCCGTGGATCTGGGTGGAAGGTCTTGGGTAAGGCCGCGTGGCAATCCCTCGACCTGAGCCGTAGTAATTGTTTGTTCGGGGCCTAGCTCTTCACAGGAGCTATCTTCCGTGGCCCACTAGGCCTCATTGTCGTCTCCTACCTCGACGACTTCTGCTGCCTCGACCACCTCGACGTCTGTGTCTTATCCGTAGTCGATCTCCTCCGTTGGAGGGGAAACTTGCAGATGAACTTCTTGCTCGTCTGCTTCTTCTCTGTCAAAGATGTCCACCGGTTCCGGGGCCGACTGCCGGGCCTCCTGGCGCGCCACGCGCAGAAGTCGAATCGTCTTCTTCGATCGAAACCTGGAACAAGCCATACAGTTGTCTACATCGTGGTCCGGCGACAGGCACTTGTTGCACACAGGGTGGACGTCGATGTGCGGGTACTTAGATCCGCACACGGGACATTTCTTGAACGGACTCCGTTCCATGATGTCGTCGTGAGTCTTGCTGCGTCGACTGGGCCCCGAGTACCGAAGAGCCACGTGACTCCTCTGGACGTCCGACTACGGAACTGAGCCGGAACAGAGTTGGGACCGAACGCAAACAATACCGACGTATAAGATAAGGCCTACGGGCCGTAAGAAAAGTCTATAACGATTCCGAACTGGAGATGTCGAATATACATCCGTACCCAATGGCGGAAAAAAACAATCTGGGGATGGAGTCGATGCCCATGCGCACTGTAGTCCAGGGGAGGAGCCACCTATCTCGTGATACTTCGAAGACTCTTCCAGGACAACAATGTGCAATCATCCGGACACAACACTAGGCGGCGATCTATGCTATAGATATGAATTCAGCAGCCCACATGCCTCGAACACTATATTAGTCATTTTGATACAGCACATACTGCAAGCTGAACTGCCTGTTGTCAATAGAATTAACGCGTTACCATTACCACACTTCAGTGGACACTTTGCATCCACCATGGGGAGATAAAGGTCCGAGCTGGCCCTACTGGGGCCCGCTCCTGTGGGCTTAACACAGACATCAACAACAGGCACTCAATGCACGGTACTATCTAACCTGCTGAAAGTGTCACTACTTTTATGTATCACGTTCTTCGTGTGACCCCAGGACCCCTTACAGAAGTAGGGAACGACGAGGGGCTGTGGAAACTTTATACCCAGGCTAGTTTTTCAAGCACTTATCAGATGTCAGGACAAGCACTTCAATTGAGCAAAGCACACACTGCCACTCCCAGCATACAATGCCCTTATTAATGAAAGCTGAAGCCTGAGAGGTGGTGTTTAGGTGACACAGAACCAGGTAGCAGCATTCCTTATTTATGTGATCTTGTGTTACACTTTCAGCCTCAACACAAATTATTTGGCAATGAGATTAGGTCAAAAGTTTTTAGAAAAAGGGGTATTTATTTGCAACAAAAAAAAGAGAAATGCAATTATTTAAAAAAAAAAACCTGTTAGAAAGATTACGCCTATTAAGTATTAACAAAAAGGCAAAATACACTGAAAATGCACAACATTCTGCAGGTGTCGCAAGATGTGGGTTGCGGGACATAATTTCCCACATGTGTGTGTATAGTAAGTTAGCATTGTTAATAGGTAGACGGAGATGTTGGGGGCACGCTATAGTTCAGAAGCACTGAGAGGTGTTTGGGAGTACCTGAGTGTTGCCAGTTACACACAAAATTGGGAAAAATGTTGCTACTGGAGATCGGAGAGAGAATAATGCTGGCAGGCTTAGTTCTAAAGCATTAAAAAAAGTGTGAGTCTTTTCATTTAAGGCACAGTGCAAGAATTGTTCAAGTTGGAAATCACTTTTTATTGCGGAATAATAAACACCCAATAGACATTTTTTTTAAGAATATCTGCACACACAATACAATAAGATACACTCATGGTAATTTTCAAAATGTAGTTACTTTGAATGTATTGGTACTCACTCCCCAATACAAAAGAGTAATTTTCAAATGTATTGCTTTTATTTTAATATATTAATATTTCTCATCCAGTTTCTATTTAGACGAGGCTTGTGATAACACAGCTAGGTTATTAATCCGTGTGTTATTCATTCGGGTCCTCGCTCACACATCCTTACCCTTTGTTAAGAGGGCTGGGCTTGCCCTGCCTAATAGGGCGTGCCACCATAAACATTGCCTGTTTGCCTTTATCTGCATAGGACAACAAGCCACAAACCCTGGAGAATTTGCAGAGACGGTAAGTTTCTTCTAACTTTTTGTTTAAGATAATCATCGTCTTTGGTTCTGAACAGTACATGCGGTCTCCATCCCTATGACACTTCAAAAGAAATACTTTCTTCTGTTGCAGCTCTGAAGGTTAACTTCATGCTATTAATGTACAGTCACCGGTTGGTGTATAAACATTCAACACAAGACAAACTTTTAATGGCAACTCTGACTCGCTGCAACACTTCAGGCTTTGTTTAAAAAGCAATTGTGCTCACTTAACTTAAACTTAGAAATGTAAATGGCATGGTGAGATTTTTAGGAAGAGGTTTCTTCACAAGGAAACAAATTTTAGTCATGGACCAAAAAAGAAAAGTTAGGAGGCCTGTTTGCATCTGGTCAGAGATTTCTGCATACTGAAATAAGAAGCATTTGCAATGCAATTGGTCTCGCATTTGCAGAGTTTAAACTGTTGGCATTGTAAATGACAATGGAATGTATTTATCTGTTTAAAAACAACACAACTAAATGGCATTGCCATTTGCAATGCCAAAAGCTCAAACTCTCGTAAATGCCAGACCTATTGCATTGCAAATGCTCGTTTTAAGGCTAGGCAGTGGTCCCTGGAACCACTGCCCGCCCTTAAAAAATATTTTGAGAGCCACTCACAAAGGCGAAGAGGTCCCTTGGGGACCCCTTCCTGTTTGCAAGTGGTTTACCACCCTTCTATGAAGGGTGGTAAACTGCTAATGTTTTGCAACCAAAATTGCGGTCGCAAAACAGTCCTACATAGCTTCAGGAGTCGCTATTAGGAAGGGACGCAATTGAAATGCCATTCTTAATAGCGAGTCGCTAATCCTATTTTGCGAGTCGCAAATTGATTCGTGATTCGCAAAATAGGATTAGTACATGGGCCACACGTTTTTTGCAGTCGCAAACGGGTCTAAAACCCATTTGCGCCCGCAAAAGACTTTAGTACATCTGGCCCTTATTTTCTTATCCAGAATTGGGGTATCTTTCATAGATTCACATGCTTGAACCAGAATAGCAAGCAGCTAAAAATGTAACTGTCTGTAGTGGATGGAGGGAATCATGCCATACATAAATACATCAAGTCAGTGCATTAAAACAGACATTTGTAACTATGCAAATACCCTTCCAATCCTAGAAACTTTAAAACATGTCTACAACACCTGAAGCACTTCCATCCTGCTATGTTTATGATGCAATCAATGAAATGTTTACTAAAAGTAATAGAAAAATTAGGTTACTACTTTTTTTTTTACTTGTTAGAAACATTAGCAAATAATATTAAACAATGCTATGCAATTTCAAAAAGCATAAAATTCCTCTTTACTAGAAAAGAAGTCCACCTTAATTGAAGAGATGATGCAGTACCGCTTGAACCACAGCTGCATCTTCACGCTGTGTAGATTGCAGACAGTAGTGCTGCGTGAAAGTGCGGACACTTTTCCATGTTGCAGCACGGCAAATTCTCTCCAGCATAACTCCAGCGAAAAGAGCTGCTGACGTGGACACTGCTCTGGTGGAATGTGCTTTAGTTCTTCTTGTTAAGGGCTTGTTAGCCTTTTCATGGCAGAATTGTATTGCCAATGTGTAGGAAGGTTGATCCCTGACTATGGTTGCCCCCAACTTTTTGCCTGGTGTTTTGCTGGTTTTCTGACTTAGTTGACCTGGGGCCCTGCTATTCAGGACCCCAGGCCTACTGCTCTCTCTGTAAAATGGATTCCATGTACCTTAGGTACATATCTAAATTGGATACTGAGTCACCTTACCAGTCCCTGTACAGAGTACCTTAGGTACCCAGGGCATAGGTGTACCCAGGGCCTACCGGGGGCTGCAGCATGTATTATGCCACCCCTGGCTGGCCATCCAAATCTGACACAACTGGCTGCACGACAGCTGGGGCAAGGTGGTGTACTCACCCTTTGCTTTAGATATAGTATACCTATATCTAACCCTAAAAATGGACACACAGATCTCCTATCAGTCACTCCTATGGCAGGCCTTAACAATCCTGAAGGCAGAGTGCTTGGAATCGTGTGAGATGGGGCTCTGGCATGAGCTGAGCCCGTCTGCGGCTTTCGGGATCCATCCCTTAGCCGTTTCCATGATATCGCATACCATATACTCTTAAGTGCATTATAATCCTCGCGGTTATATGCCAACTCTGGTATCGCTTTATCAAAACATGTCGAGTAAGGTGTCATACGAATTGGAATACTAACCCCTCGCCAATTCTGGCGACGGGGTTAGCATTCCACCCTTCTAGAGGGACACGACATGTATGTAACCCCTAACCCCGGTTAAAGTCAAACAGAGCCTCAGCTCCACAAAATGGATGCTGCCACCGAGACACAAGTCTGCCCTCCTGCTGCTGGGAGTCCTCCCAGAGCAGGAGATAAGGACAAAGGGTTTCCTGCCAGGGGCGGTGCCAGCACCGTCCCAGACAGGGTTTTGTGTATTGTAGGTAGGCAGGGCTTTAGAGGAAGGTGACTGCACGTGGCACCCCGGTGCTCACTGTGCATAGGCTGGCTGGAACCAGTTCCAGGGTCACTCCAGACCCTGTGCTGGGGAAAAGCCCGCCAAGGAAGTGGGTGTAACCACCCCCCTCCTAGTCCCACCCATAGGGCAGGACTTAGTCGCGTGCCAGCCCCTTTTTACAGGATAAAGGTAGAGACTGGCCCCCTTCCAAATCAGATCATCTTTGAATCCTGAAACTACTTTCCACGAAAGGAACTCAAGACTTCTTCCTAAGATTTCTCCCTTGTGACTAAGGAGTAGTCACCCTGCATCCGCAGGCACCATCTACAGAACACTGCGGTCTGCTGCAAGTCCTTCCTCCGGAATCCGACTGCCCAGCTCGACGAGAACCGGCTTCCCTGGCACCTCTGACCTCTACCTACATCATCAGTCACGCTGAGATTCGTGGGTGTGACGAGACCTCGAGGGACCGGCCATCTTCAAGACTGCACGACTTCTGAACAACAAGCCCGCCGAGTGAATTCCTGGTGAGTGCTTTGGGGTCCGAGAAGCCCCCACCCTGAGCAGCTCCAGCACCGAAGAGCAGCCCCCCAGCATCTCCACGATCTGCGTGGGGCCCTTCTGCTTTTTACTGCTCACCGCGTTGTTTGGCTACTAGCCCGCTGGCTTGTGGCCTTCCTGACGACGCCCGACGACATTTCTGCTGCTGGTCTGGTTGCTCCAGACTGGCCCTTGCTTCCCTCCATCGGAGAAGTACCCTGGACCCTCCTGGTCCACCCAAGACGCCATTTTAGGTCCACCGCGTGGGCCTTGCATTTGCCAAGACTTGTTGCCCAATCCTGGGTCCAGCGACGTCGACAGCAAGAACCTTCGTGGGACAGCTCGCACCTCCATCCTGGTCGCCGACAACGCCTCCTGGTCCGAGAGACTGCAGAGCCCAGCAGCGCCCACTCACCTGACTGCGGTGACTTCGCCCGGTGCCATCCTGGTGCCCACTTAATCACTGGCTAGTGATTCAAGAACTTGGTCCCCTCTGCTTTCAGGTTTTCTTCTTCCTTGATCCAGGCTTGGATCCATCGAACTTTTCTTGCCTGCCAGCAACTTCTTCCTTCCAGGCTCCTGGTCCGGCAACGAGATCCCCGACGTCTTTTCAGACCTATGCAGCTGCAGCCCCTGGGCTAGGTAACTTCGGCACTCCGGTGTCCCAGCATAGCCTCACTATCCAAGGGTCAGGATCCACTGTCGTTTTCTTCCTACCAGGTCGGGTTCGCCCGTGAACACTAACTTTGTGAATTCTAGCTTCCATAGACTTTGTCCCGCATCCCGCGTGAGAGTGCACACTCTGCACCCGAGACCCCTGGGCCTCCTAGTAGTAATCTAACGATTCCCTAGTCCAGTCCTAGCGATTCCAAAGCCTATTAGAACTGTTACTTACCTGCTAGTAATTCGCATTCCACTTTTAAAGTATATGGTTTTTCGTGCCCCTCGGGCATTTGTGTATAACGTGCTAACTTAAGTATTTTCGTAAGAGTTTTGTTGTGTGCTTAGCTCCCTGTCTCATAAAGACCCAGGGTAGTCTTGTTATAAATAAATACACTGTTTATTTTCATAACACCTTGTGTGGTGTCCTTTCACTGGGTGTTCAAGGGGTAATGTGATGGTAAAACAGCTGGCTTAACACGCCCTCTAGAGTCTTAGCCTTAGACTGCTCGTATCCATGCTACTAGGATAGCTGGTCTATAAGGTTGACTTACAACCAATCATCAATAAGGGTTGTTTGGACTGATATATAGTGATCACTAGAATAGTGAGCACTGCACATCAGGCCAACTTCTCACACAATGAGACCCTTCTTGCGACAGTGGCCTTAGTAACTGCTGTTCCTTCCCGACCCTGTCCATAAGCCACCAGTATCGGATCAGTCTTTCTTATGTCTTTTGAAGTTAGAATTTTAAACATCTTTTTACATCTAGCTTGTGCAACGCTTGCTTGTTCTGCTGGAGTAAATGGATTTGGGAAAAAAAGACTGAAGTATTACAGGTTCGTTAAGATGGAACTGTGTCTGGACTTTTGGAATAAAAGCTGGGGTTGTCCGCAGAGCCACATAATTCTCTGTGTAAGTAAAAATCGTTCTTTGACTGTAAAAGCCTGGATTTCACAAATTCTCCTCGTAGAAGTGAGAGCCAGTAGGAGAGCAACTTTCCAAGTCAGAAACTTCAGTTAAGCTTTGTGAATTGGCTCAAAGGGCTGCCTCATCAGTTGTGCGAGGACCAAGTTGAGCTTCCATTCCAGAGGGGATGCACGTGGGGCGGGGGTTGGGGGATGTTAAGACGTGGAAGAGGCCCTCATGAATTGTTTCACAAGACCAGAAGCACAGAGAGACTTAATTTGATATTTTCTGTTTCGGGAAATCGATGCGAGGTGCACCTTCACCGAAGAGAATGTGAGACCCAATTTTCCAAGGAGAGATGGCAAAATCTGTTCAGAAGGCACTTGAAACAGGTGTAGATTGTTCCTTTGGCACCAGCAGCAGAACCGCTTCTACTTTAGATGGTACATTTTGTTAGTGCTTTCGACTCTGGATTTTGCAATTATATCTCTGCACTGCTGTGAGATATTCAAGTCTTTGAATTCCAAGAACTCAGGAGCCATGCATGCAAATAAGAAACTTTGGGTCTGGATGACATGACTGTCCATAGTCCCTGGTTAGGAGAGATGGCAAAAAAGCTTGAAGAGATAGAAAGGTGGCCTTCAGCTCTAAGCTGTTGATGTGCTGTAGATTTTGCACACTGGACCATTTTCTCTGGATTCGTAACATGTAGATGGCCTACTCAGTCATACCAAGGCGTCTGTGGTTAAGATGAAATCTGGGATTGATTGAAGGAAGGAAAATGCTACTTATCAGTATGCATCTGTTCTTGGCATGTAGAGCTGCAGAATTACACACTATGCATAGATGGCCACCTAGTGTTGGGCCCAGATGTTTGCAGTTTATTTTGTTTAGAAAAGTCTTTGGAAGTCACGGGATAGGTGACTCCTCCTTTGGATGATACTGCGCATGGGCATCGGCTCCATCCCCAGATTGTTTTTCGCGATTGGGGAAGTGATGGAGCTGTACAAGAGGTAGTGATGTACGTGTGATTTGTATCTAATTAAGATAATACTGGAACAGAGAAAGGTAGCTGGGGAGGCGGTTGGCCGTGTGTAACTCTGCAGCTCTACATGCCAAGAACAGATGCATACTGGTAAGTTGCATTTTCCGTTCGAGGCATATGAGCTGCAGATTACACACTATGCATAGATTGTATAGCAGTACCCACCTTTAGCGGCGACCACCAGTATCTGTTGCAGTTGTTTGAAACAGAGTTTTTAGTACAGCCTGGCCCACAGTTGCTTGTTGTTTAGTTTGCACATCTACACAATAATGCTTTGTGAATGTGTGCGGTGTAGACCATGTGGCTGCTTTGCATATATCGTCTAGCAGAATGTTCCCTAAGAATGCCATTGAAGCCCCTATTTTTCTTGTAGAATGGGCTTTTGGAGGAATTGTTAAAGTACGTTTGGCTCTGTGATAACATATTTGTATGCATTTAACAATCCACCTAGCGATCCCTGATTTTGATATGGGATTGTCTTTATGTGGCGGTGAGAAAGACACAAAAAGCTGCTTTGTTTTACGAAAAGCATGTGTCCTTTCGATATAGTATAGTAATGCTCTTTTGACATCTAAGGTATGTAGAGCTCATTCTGCGACTGTTTGGGGCTGCGAGAAAAATACTGGCAGCTCAACAGATTGATTTAGATGGAATGGTGAAATGACTTTAGGAAGAAACTTAGGGTTAGTACGAAGAACCACTTTGTTATGATGCATTTGCAGAAAGGGTTCTTGAATGGGAAATGCTTGTAGTTCACCAACACTTCTGAGAGAAGTAATGGCTACCAGAAAAGCTACTTTCCAGGTTAGGAATTGCAATTCACATTTATGTGATGGTTCAAAGGGAGATCTCATTAAACTTGTGAGAACCACATTTAAGTTCCACACTGGTGCAGGTGGGGTCCTGGGAGGAATTATTATTTTGAGTCCTTCCATAAAAGCTTTAATAGCTGGTACTCTAAAAAGAGATAGGTGTTGTCTATTTTGTAAGTATGCTGCGATGGCAGCGAGGTGTAGCTTGATAGATGTGTAGGCTAAGTTACACTTTTGAAGGTGTAATAGATATCCTATGATGTGTTGAATAGACACGTCTAAAGGATTGATTTGGTTGTTTTGGCAATATATGACAAACCGTTTCCACTTAGCGGCATTACATGCTCTAATAGTGGGGCCTCTAGCTTCTTTGATAACGTTCATACATTCTGGAGGAAGGTTGAGGTAACCAAACTATGACCTCAGGAGCCAGATCGCTAGGTTGAGCTGAGCTGGGTACAGGTGTCTGATCTCTCCATGGTTCTGTGTTAATAGGCATGGAGATAGGTTTAGTTTTTGGTGTGGTACTACAGACATCTGCAACAGCGTGGTGTACCACTGTTGCCTGGCCCAAGTTGGAGCGACTAGGATGAGCGTTAGGAATGTTGCTGTAGTTTGCGTACCACTAACGGAAGTAGTGGGAGAGGAGGAAAAGCGTACGCAAATAGTTCTGACCAATTCATCCATATCGCATTGCCTTTGGACAATGGGTGTGGGTATCTGGTGGCAAAGTTTGGACATTTTGCGTTTTCGTGGGTGGCGAAGAGGTCTATCTGAGGTTGTCCCCACGTTTGAAAGAATGGATGAAGAACTTGCGGATGAAGTTCCCAAACGTGGATCTGCTGTGTTTGTCGACTTAGCAGATCTGCTATAGTGTTTTGCACTCATGGGACGTGTTGGGCTAAGAGGAAGATCTTTAGTGGTATAGCCCATCTCCATATCTGCTGTGCTATCTGAGAGAGCTGCAGAGTGTGAATCCCCCCTTGTTTGTTTAGGTAGTACATGGCTGTCATATTGTCTGTATGGACTAAGACAGCTTTGACTGACACTTGAGTTTGAAATGCTTTTAGGGCTAGAAACACAGCTAGCAACTCTAAGTGGTTGATGTGGAGTAGCTTTTGTTGCGGTGTCCACCTGCCTCGCATGGTATGATGCAGTAGGTGAGCTCCCCAGCCGGAGAGCGATGTGTCCGCTGTCATGACTATTTGAGGAACTGGCTCTAGAAATGGTCGCCCTTTGGAAAAGTTTTTGGTGTTCCACCATTGCAGAGAACGAGGAGTCCAACCGTCTACCAACACTAGGTCTGTTAGTTGACCTTGAGCCTGGTTCCATTGGCGTGCTAGGCACTCTTGAAGTGGACGCATTTGCAGTCTTGCGTGAGGTACTACAAATATGCAAGATGCCATCATCCATATGAGCTGCATGAACACTTGAACTGGTAGCGAGTGTTGCAGTTTTAATTTTGTTAGGAGAGCTTGTACACTTGTTATCCTTGTTGGAAAGGGATAAGCTAGTGTTAGTTGGGTGTGTAGCGCCGAGATACTGTTGTAGGCGCGAGGGTTGAAGATGCGATTTGGTGTGATTTACCGTGAATCCCAAGTCGTGAAGCAGTTGAAAAGTAGCGTGAGTGTGTTGCACGCACTGGCTGTATGAGATATGGGAAGACATGAATATGTTGTCTTCTTAAGTGTGCTGCTACTACTGCTAGGCATTTGGTAAACAACCTTGGCGCTGTTGTGACTCCGAATTGGAGCACTTTGAACTGGTAGTGCTGCCCGTCTAGCACAAATCTGAGATATTTTCTGTGCGCTGTGTGGATGGGAATATGGAAGTAGGCGTCCTTGAGATCTAGAGTGACAAGGAAGTTGTTTAGTACCAGCAGTGGAAGGACTTGTTGGAGTGTGACCATATGAAAATGGTCCGACTGTATGTAAATGTTTAGAGGTCTGAGGTCTAGGATGGGTCTTAGAGATCCGTCCTTCTTTGGTATTAGGAAATATAGGGAGTATACTCCTTTGTTTTTGTGATGCTCTAGAACTACTTCTATTGCATTTTTCTGTAGGAGGGATATTAGCTCCTGTCTGAACAATGTTAAATGTTCCTGTGACATTGGGCGCTGCTTGGGTGGTATGTTTGGGGGGGTAGATGTTAGTT
Organism: Lissotriton helveticus; assembly: GCF_964261635.1. Taxonomy (NCBI): domain Eukaryota; kingdom Metazoa; phylum Chordata; class Amphibia; order Caudata; family Salamandridae; genus Lissotriton; species Lissotriton helveticus. Next base: position 337,333,969 of record NC_136057.1, on the reverse strand, counting down.
CCAGACAATAACCTGATTGAATTATTTGGAGCACCCACCTGTTTGATGTTATGTTTTCCCCGGCTGGCAGGTATTGTTGGAGTCTTCCCCAGACAGGAGTGGAATGGGGCGGGGGAAGGGGAAGGGAGTCATTGGGCAGGGGTAGAGGCGGAGCAGGAGTTGTTATTTTTACCTCTGCCTTTGTAGTTGTTACCCCTGTAACCCCCCCTTTGGTAGCCCTTGCTGTAAGTGGACTGTGTAGGGGCTTTGTACGAGGTAGAAGCTGTGTCTGAAGTATATCCCCTGGTGGCACCTCGATAGGATGAGCGACGAAATGAACGTCTGGGAGCCTGCGACTGCAGGGCTCCCATAGATTTGGCGGTGTCTGTATCCTTTCTAATTTTCTCTAGTGATACATCTACGTTGGGTCCAAATAGGTGTTGCTCATGAAAGGGCTGATTAAGAATGGCACTTTGTACCTCAGATTTAAATCCTGATATACGTAGCCAGGCGTGTCGCCTTAGTAAAACGCTGGTGTTAACTGCACGAGAGGCAGTATCTGCTGCATCGAGTGCACACCGAATAGAGGTGTTTGTGATGTTTTTCCCTTCTTGGATAAGCTTGTTTGCTCTATCCTTGTACTTGTCAGGGAGGTGCCTCATTAATGACTCTAGTTCGTCATAATGTGCCCTGTTATACCTGGCTAATAATGCCTGTGTATTGGCGATACGCCACATGTTTGCTGCTTGAGACGCTGTTCTTTTCCCTGATGCGTCCAGTAGCTTAGACTCCTTATCTGGTGGTACAGCTTCCCCTGATGTCTGTGAGTTTGCTCTCTTGCGTGCATTGGAAACTACAAGTGAGTCTAATGGTACTGGACCTTTAATATATGCTGGGTCTGAGGGAGCTGCTTTATATTTTTTCTCTATACGAGGATGAATGACCCGAGTTCTGACTGGGTCCTTGAAGACTTCGAGAGCATGCTTGATCACTCCTTTGAGCATTGGTAAAATGGATGAGGACCTTTGGGCGTTATCAAAGGTATCCATTAAGAAGTCTTCCTCAACAGGGTCTGTATGTATGTTCACCCCATGATATTGTGCAGCCCTGTGAATTAAATAATTAAACCCTATAGTGTCTTCTGGTGGGGAAGGCCTTGAGGGGTATAAGTCATCCTGAGGGACATTTGGGACATCTGGAGTGGTATAATCATCCCACGGGTCAGGGGATCCTGTAGGTGTGGCTGGATCAGGTATGTTACCCCCCCATATCGTCAGAGCTTTCATCCCTGTCTGGTATGATAGAGGATGCTGGGGAATGTTGTGGTATGGGAGGATGTGGTGATGGTACAGGTGAAGGAGAAGGGGAAGGCAGTCTTAGGGGAGAGGTGGCCATGTCCTTCTTCTTTGAATGCGGAGCTGAGGCCGGTGTGTCGAGGGGTCGCTTTTTTGAAGCCAAAATTAAGTGTCCAGTAGTTGGATCCTTAGCTACAGTCTTTTGAGCAGAGTCTGGATAAGGTACATCCTCTGCAGGAGGGTGATTTTTTGGTGCGGAGGAAGGCTTGGGCACCGAAATCGCTTGTTTTGGTTTCTTGACAATGTCTTTCACTGGGGAAGCAGGAGTCTTTTTCGGCTCCGAGGCTTTTTTCGGTTCCGAGGATTTTTTCGGTTCCGGGGTGGTTTTTGGATCTGACGGTGTTTTCGGTTCCGGTGGTTGTTTGGAATCCGAAGCGGGTTTGCTTAGTTACGACCTGGGTTTCGGTGCCAAAGGAGTAGTGGTATGTTTCGGTGCCGAGAGTTTGGATGTAGGTGTAGTCGGTGCCGTTGTCTTTTTCGGTGCCGGTAGATGTGCTCTGATACCGTGTGAAGGCCGACTCGAGCCCGAGTCGCCTGAAGCATTAATTGGCTTCTTAGCCGGGCCCAAAGGTGGGGCAGTAGAAGCAGAGTGCCGGTGTGCACCCGAGGGTGTGACCAGGGCCTTCTGTGTCGAGGAAGGGTCGGGGTCGATGGTATTACTTACGACCCGCTGTGCTGGAATGATGTCCTCGACCTCGGAATCTTCTGCCTCGGAGCTGCTGTCCAAGTCGTGTTGTTCTGGAACGTTGACGCCCTCTTCGAAGATGTCGTCCGGAATCGGAGCTGAAGATCTTTGAGCCACTGTTCTCCTCGCTCTTAGGTCCCGTATGGTCTTTTTAGAGCGGAAAGAGGCACAAGCTGAACAGTCCTTTGCCTCGTGCTCCGGAGAGAGGCAGAGGTTACACACCTCATGAAGGTCGGTGTGGGGAAACTTCGACCCACATTGAGGACACTTTTTGAATGGCAACCTTTCCATGAGCTGGAGTCAAGGCCTAGCTAGGCCCGAAGGCCGTCGACGACGACCGGAATCGAGATCCTCGATGTTGAAGAGTAGCGTCGACTAGAAAGCGTTCGATACTAAGTTTTGTAAGTTGGTGAGGATGGCGCGCCAAAGGAAATTGGTTCCAACACGGAGCGCTGGAAACACACCCGAGCCCGGTGGCGGAAAAAAACAATCTGGGGATGGAGTCGATGCCCAATGATCAGTATCATCCAAAGGAGGAGTCACCTATCCCGTGACTGCCAAAGACATTTCTACAACAAAACAAACTGCAAACATCCGGGCCCAACACTAGGTGGCCATCTATGCATAGTGTGTAATCTGCAGGTCATATGCCTCGAACAGTAAGTTCCTTTGAGAGATTTGGTTTGTACAACCACCATTGCAGGGCTTCTTTAATGCGTGTTGTGATCTGTATAGTTTCATCGAATAATCCAGAGGCCTGCAGTCATTGCTTCTGTAGTTCTTCCTGAAGAGGCCTAACTTTTAGCCTGGATAGTGGCACTAGATCTATCGCTGATGAACACATTCCAAGGAGCGATTTGTACGTCCGAACTGAAACGGATACTTTATTTGGAATATGTATTGCTAGCTGCTGCAACCGTATCTGCCTCTCTTGTGATAGGACCGCTTTACAGTGGATGGTTTCCTTTGTAGCTCCCAGAAATTATATGACTTGACTGGGAAGAAGGGAATATTTTTCTTTGTTTACAGTGAGGCCTAGAGAACAGAACAACTGAAGGCAGGCCTTTGTAGTTTGTTTGGCCTTCAGTGCTGCTGGTGCTTTGAGCAGCCAGTCATCCAGGTATGGATTAACTTGAGGCCAAACAGGAGTACTTTGAATTGGTAGTGGGTACCAGCTCCCGTAAATCTTGGAAGTATCTGATGTTTCTGTTGGATAGGGTTGTGAAAATATGAGTCTTCCATGTTACAAGGTAATGTAGTCTTTTTTGTTCAGACTACGCAGAATCTCGGTGAGAGTGACCATTCTGAATGTCTGTTTTTTGAGGAAGTTGATGAGACCTCTGAGACAGAGTTTTGGTCTCCATATCCAAATTCTTTTTCAGCCCCCTTCCAAAAAACAGGAAAAGAAACCTTTGCCTCTTTTTGATATAGGGACCCCAACTATAACTGCTTTGAAGAGCATGACCTCAGCTTCGTAGTGCAGTAAGTGAAAACGAGGGGGGCTCCTCTGGGTAGAGTATTCTTTCGGCACAGAGTGAATACCAGGGTGTTTCCAAAGGTGATGAGGTCTAACACCCACTGATCTGTTATATTGTGCCACTGTTGTTCATGGTTGGAATTTTTCGCACTCACAACTTAGGAGTAAAGGGAAGCTGGTACCCGGACAAGACAATTGTTTCCTGCTGAAGTCACGACCTTGTGAAGACGTTCTTTTGCGGCCCCCTTGGTGAAAGAAACCAGCGGTCGACAACTGACGGTCAAGCTGGAGGGTTTTAACTTTCACAGAAATTAGGCCAAAACTGTTGGGTTCTCTGGTAATCTCCTTTATATGAGGTAAAACCTCACCCTCTAGCCCCTCTGAATGGCATTTTATGATACTGTAGCGTGCCTAATGAATTTGCTGTGTCTGTATCAGTCTTGTTTGATGTGCTTTCCAAACAGGGAATCCCCCATCGGAATCCAAATCCAAGATTTTCGTCTGCCCCTCTGGCCTAAAGGTAGTCGCCATCAACCACTCCTTTCTGTGCACTGCAGCACCCACCAACTTTCGAAAGCTAGTGTTGGCTACACCGAGGGCGCAGCCAACGGTTCCCGACGCTGTGCAGGCTCCTTCCAACGGGGTTTTTCTTGCCTGCGTTCTATCCTCTGGTATAAGATACACCAGAGCACCCTTTCCTGACCACATCTGGCGGCTATAGAGGCCAATGAAATGCATTAGCCACCCTGATAGTAACTGCGGCTCCTTCCCTCCTAATCAGGTGGAGTAGTGTTTGGGGTGGTCAAGGTTCTTGGATCTCCTTTTGCCACTTGGGAGATAACAAATCTGGCCTGGGGTGCCCAATGAGGCAGGAAGGAGAATCCTTTGGAACCCTGTACTTCTTCTAGATACGAGGGAGTGCCGGAGGTATGGTGGTTGGTGTTTTCATAATTTTAATGCCTTCCTGCCATATATAATCTATGATGGGTATGGAGCGCACAACATTCCTGGTGTCCTCCTTAAAAATGTACAGGAAGCAATTGATCTGTTTGACCGTCATTGGTAAACGAAACCTGGTGGATACTCTCTCCATCAGATTATGAAATCCTCTAATGTCCTCTGGGGGAGAATCTGATGGTAGGTGGGGATTGCATTGATATGATATAGTCCTCTCAAGAGTCTGGTGCAGAGGTAGGGTCCCGGAGCTCACCCTCTTCTCTCTCTTCATCCGAAGCAGAAGTATCCCCTACGACAGAGCCTGTTGGTAAGGTGAAAACACAGGTATGACTGGTGATGGCATAACTGGCGTATCTGGCAGATCCACCTGAGGCAGCAGTCTCTCAAGCTCAGTTCCTTGCAGAGGAAACCGTTGTCTGTAATCTGCCAACATCGCCTGCAGGTCCTGAATCAGAGAAGGAGGTAGGTGGGCCATGTCCCTGGGACGCGGTTCCGGTTGAAAACCATTATTGACGATATCTCTGCTGGTAGTACTGACTTTCGTCATTTAATCCTCATCCTTGTCTTCTTGACAGTTAAAGTGCATCTCTGATGGACTATGAGCTACACCAGAAAATACCATCATCATCATGTTCATCAGAGTCCTTTATGTCTTAGAGATGTGTGGGATCAACGGTGACACCTTACTGCACTCAGCCATGGTGAGACATAAGAAAGTCTTGGTAACCTTTGTTACCTGAGTAACCCTCATCGACTGTGGCGTCAATGAAACAGTCATAGCCGAAAGGGTAGATTCCTTTGTCAACGGTGTCGTTGTCGAGAGTGTTGCAGTCGATGGTATTTCTGACCACGGTAGTGTAGTTGACGTGGTGGTCGTCAACGGGGGACCCGCCGACAAATTGACCGCCGACGGCATCTTTTCCAACTGCATCTTTGTGGATGATTTCTTCGTCCACTGGAGGACATCAATGGTTGACAATAGAGATCCCCACGTCGACAGGCTCTTAGAGAGTGAAATTCTCATAGACGGTATAGGAGCCAACACTGCCATCGTCGTCGCAGTTACTGTTGTCGACGGTGCGGACGAGGTCACACTTCTCCTGGTCGGGGAGTGCGGTAATGTCATCGACATTGTTTTTTTTTGCCTCACAGGATTTGCGGAGGAGGCTCTTAAATGGTCTTCGTCCTTTCTGGAAAGTCGGGAGGGTACAGACAAGGCATGTTCTGAGGAGTACGTCACACCTTTTTCCCTCTTAGAGCCTTTGATGTCCCAAGAAGGTTTATTGTGTTTCCTATCTTCTACAGAGGAACTGTCCCTTGACCTGGCTCTCTAGTGAGACAATGAGCATCTCTGACTCTCTTCATCCAACACAATTGTTTGATACTTAGTGGTCTGAAGCCACAAAAGCAGTCTTCCCTCTTTACTTGAGTTTTTGAGGAAATGGTATAGCAGATCTTGTATTCCCTCACCTCATGTTTTATGATGGGGGCAATATATACACTCCTTGTGAGGATCATCCGCAGTGACCCTTTTCCTGCCACAGGTTTTACATGAACGGAAAATGCCTCTTTTGTCAGACATGGTGTCAAGACTGTAGAAAATTCCAAAGGTTGTAGAAACTGAGTAGCACTTAGGGAGTCTCCTTTCCACACAACGTGTGGTGAAAATCTGAGGGAATCTGCTTCTACTGGGAGTGTTCTAGAGGATGTGGACAGTTGATTGGCTGTTTTTCAACATTAGGGGCCAGATGTAGGTGGCCAAATACCGGTCGGTAATGACCAAAAATCGGTAATTTTGGCCGTTTCCTACCGATATTTGGAATTTGAGATGTAGGTGCCAAAAATGTTCCGAATCGGTAAATAAGAGTCGGTATAATTCCGATTCGGAATTCTCCGAATCCTTATTTACCGAATTCTTATTTACCGATTCGGTAAATAAGAAATGGTAAAAAAGGGCCATTGAGATGTAGGAAAGGTAAAAAATACCGAATCCAATGAAATTCGGTATTTAAGAGTCGGTATTTACCATGGATTGAAAGCAGGCGGTAACCAGGTGCAGACTTTAAAAAGGGGCCCAAAATGCAACATTTTTGCAAGAATGGCGGCATTCTATGTGATTGCGAGGCGGCAACAGCTACAGGCAGCAGGAGAGAGGGTCTGGAGAAGTGAGGAGCAGGTCTACAGGCAGAGGATCACCCTATTCCAACGGACTGAGCCAGAGATACTGCAGAGGTACAGGCTACACCCCAGAACCATCCTTGACTTGATTAGGGACCTCCACCAATACCTGGATCACCCAAAACCCAGGGCATACGCCATCCCACCCCATGTGCAGGTGCTCTGTAGCCTACACCTGCTTGCCTCTGGGAGCTACCAGAGTGTGAGTGCTGCAGTTGGTGGTGTGTCCCAGAGCTGCCTATCACGATTTTTCCGGAAGTTCCTGGAGGCCATGACGCAGAGAATGGAACATTACATCTGGTTCCCTGACACACCTGTGGAACTTGCAAAAACAAAAACTGATTTCTATCAACTGGCACACTTCCCTCACGTGATAGGCTGTATAGATGGTACCCACATTCCACTCTGTCCACCTGCAGCCACTGAACACATCTACAGAAACCGTAAGTCAACGCACTCCATCAATGTGCAGGTGATATGTAATGCTGCCAACATCATCACAGACATAGTGGCCAAATTTCCAGGAAGCACCCATGACTCCTACATCTTCCAGAATAGTGGGATATACACACGGCTTGTTGCTGGAGATTTTGGCGATGGATATCTGCTAGGTAAACAACAGTGACACACCCTGATAGTCATGGCAGATGTATGTGTGATGCATATGTAACTAATGGCGCTATCTTTTCCCCCATAGGCAACCGTGCATATGCCCTGCGTTCCTTTGTCCTCACACCCTACCTCAATCCAACTACCAGGAGTGAGAGGCGTTATAATGTGGCTCACAGGTCAACTCGCAACGCAGCGGACCGCACATTTGTACTACTCAAAAGCAGGTTCCACAGCCTTCACAAGAGTGGAGGTGCACGGCAGTACACCCCCATCCTGTGTTGCAAGATAATAGTGACTTGTGTCATGTTGCACAATCTTGCCACCAAAGAAGGCACAGAGGTGGAGGTGACACACCACAAGGACATTGATGATGACCAAGAACAGGCAGAGCCCCAAGCAACAGGAGCAGCAGCAACAGATGGTAGATTGCGACGGAGAGAGATCACACGTCGATATTTCTAGGAAATTAATGAGACACAGACAGATGTAGTGTTATAAGAACGTGGTTTAATTTTCACTTCAGCATGCAAATGAACAAACGCCATTGTCCTACAATGTCTGTGTCCATTACTGCGTGTGCACAGTTACCCTCACTGTGAGCAGTCCTGTGGGGTGAAGGCAATGTTTAATTTTTGCGGGCACGCACTACTTTGCGGGATTTACGAGGCTGGGTATCCATGTCTTGGCTGGGGGCTGACTCAGCATTGCTGCGCCTGACGCTCCTGCGCATCTCTGGTACAGGTGTGCTTGAGCCAGTCCTGCTGGTGGACCTTCTGTCTCTTCCACACCGGTGTCACCAGCAGTGCCTGTTTGATTCGTGAGCATCTGCTCCATTGCAGAGGTGACTCTACCCTTTCCCCTTGTTAAGTCTGTGTAGCAGTGGACTATAACATCCTGCATGGTAATTGAACGCCAACACAGCAGTGATGTTGCTGTGGCAAAGCGGTTAAGGGCCTTGGACTGCTGCCGCATACACTGCCGCTCCCTGCGACGCTCTAAGTGGTCCCTGTCCAACTTGTCAGACAGAGCACCCATGTACTGAGTGATGTCTGACATACCCTTAGCAATTGTCTCCATGCTCCCAGCAATGTTGCCTATTCCTTTGTCAATGTGTGACAGTTTGTAATTGATGCTGCGCACCTGCCTGTGCACGGCCAACATTGCCTTCGCCTGCAGGCGCGGTACTTTTACCATTGTGGACTCCAACCCACAGAAGACGCTCTCTCCTTCCTGCCCCTCGGCACCCTCACGTGCCCTTCTGCCAAGGACACTGGCCCGCGCAGCGCCTGCTGAACTCTGCTGCCTGGCCTTGTCAGCCACAGGTGGAATACTTTGTATTTCGCCCTCCTCAACCTCCTCATCTGAGGTTTGCAGAATCCTCAGAGGGGGCACATCAGGCCTCCTTGCCCTTCCCTGCATGGACGACTTGGTAGTTGGTGTTGGCGAATGCGATGGTGCTTCTAACTCAGGGGTTCCAAACAATAGAGGGGATTGTGGCAGAGGTGTTGTGGCTCGCTCAGGTGTTGAGGCCTCATGGGATGTGTTGTTGTCTCCCTCTACAGCGCTATGACCTGTGCTATTTTCCCCTTTTCTTTCCTTGTAGGTGCTGGTGCCCTCTCCTCCCTTTCTGGTGCTGTACTGCGTGAGGACTCTCCTGTGAAAACATATGGACATAGGGTCAATGGTGTTGTTTACCTGTGTGTATTTCTTAAATAAATTGATTACACATATTTGCCTAGTGTACATTGTGTGCTTGTAGTTGTGTGTGGCATGCCTTGCTGAATTGTATGGTGTATGCATTGCATGTATGTAACTATGACTATGTCCCCATGATGTATTGCTGGCCCCCAGTAAAACCTGTTCAGGAGTGTAATGCTTACACACAGTGGGGAAGGGGGTCGGGATAATGGGTGGGGATTAAGGTCCATGCATCTTACCTTGTTCCGTTGTTGCTCTGGCAGAACTATCCAAGTCACCAATTCCATGTATGCAATCAGGCTCCAGGGTTGATTCTACAAGCTCCTCAAGCTCAGTTAGTTTCGGTGCTCTGTTTTTTCCACCTCCTGTCACACCAGCTTCCTTTGTTTGGGCAGAAATCTTCTTCTTGGTGATGATGCGCAGGTCGTACCATCTTTTCTTGATGTCGTCGATCTCCCTGTGCGTCACCCCAATGGCATTAACCTTTGCCTGTATGTCAAGCCATGTCTTTCTCTTAACAGACTCTGCAACATGCAGAGACTGTCTCCCAAAGATTAGGGTGTTGTGCTTTACAATTTCGTCAGCAAGCACCTGCAGTTCTGCTGGGCTGAATTGTATTTTTATTTTACGCTCTCCACCATCCTTTTGACCTTCCTGAGACTCCATTATGATGTCCAGGTAAGCTCTGGGAAGCCAGCTCCTCTCAGTTTCCTCCTGCTCAGCAAATTGTTCAGTTGCTCTGCACCTGCATGGGTGTGGCCACTCCCAGGTACTGGGGAGGGGTGCCTCATTCTGATTGGTTGGTTACTCTGGGCCTTTGTTGTGGGGTGTGGTGGGTGTCCCTGATTGGTTAGGAGGCTCAGATGTCAATATTTCAAACTGCTGAATCGGTATTTACCGATTCGGTATTTACCGATTCAGCAAATACCGATTCGGTAGATCCCATTCATTCCTATGGCCCATAGGAATGAATGGCAATTACCAAATCGGTATGTACCGATTCGGAAAATACCGATTGGATATTCCGATTGGTACCGAATCGGTATATTTTACCGATTTTTTACCTACATCCCGTTTTCCGATTCTAAAATACCGATTCGGTATGAGTCAGTATTTAGGAGTCGGAAAAAAGGATTTACCTACATCTGGCCCTAGGTCCTTTAAAAATAAAAAATAAAAAAGGACAGATATAGGCTATCAATAACATGTCTAGGGCCATTACAATACAAGATATTTGTTAAATACGGCTTAATTATTTTACTGTTTGAATCCCATCTTGACAACGGGGAATGATTCAAGCATGTGAATCTATGAAAGATACCACAATACTGGATAAACTAATTCTTTCAAAGTTGTACTCCTTTTTCCATGTTGAGCAAAACATAGGGCGCATCAGTGCTCCTTATGTTTTTCTTGTGCTTCTGCATAAAGAGTGTCTAGAGTATGATGTTGCAGGCAGGTCCTCCTTCTGGAAGGAGATCAGGACTTTTCTTGAGAGATGGCATTTAATTTGGCCTCACTTTCATGGATAGCCCTGGAGGGAATATATGCACAAAGGTTGCAGAAAACTTTGTTAAAAGGGCCAATAATTGATTATGGGGAAACCCTGCATTTCTGAGTACTTATATATACAGTACAAACAAGGGTTACTACGTATCTATTTTTGTGACACTTTGCATCTATTCGGAGGCCGAATCAGTCCTCACTTGATGTTTAATCATCGCAAACAAACAACTCTTAGTCCAATGGGGATCTTAATTAATAATCATTTAATTTATGCATAGCAACAAATAGTATACAACCAAGGTACTTCATTAAAAAAGTAATACAGTGCAGTGCATGCGAGTTGTAGAGGAAGTGATATTGGGCAGTTAAATGAAAATTCGAAATTATGATGATCTTGCCTGTTGCAAGCTTTACAGAAGGCCAAAAGCACAATTCACAACTTGACCTAGATGGTGTCATACACAGTTTGGGACAGTACAAAGCCACCATGGAGCTGCAAAATGTCACCTGCCAGTGTGTGGGAGCACTGCTGTTTAAATTCTCCAATCGAGTCTAGGAATATTCTAAAGGCCAGGAATCTGCAGCTAGGAGTATCCCTCAGAAATATTAATTTCTCTAAGAATTAGCACATAAAACATTCTTACCTATTTGCTAAGGATCAAGTTCAACTTTCCAAGAACAAAAACTTTTAAAGTTGCTATAAAGTCAGGCACACACTGTATAAACACACTTAGCAATGGTTATCTTAAAAAATAAAATACAGCAAGAAGCAGGCATTTTTAGGATCAATAATGCAGGAATCAGCTCACCTTTCTCTGCTTCCAATACTAGATGCACTGGGTGAACGCATGGGTGGATGGACACTTGCCACCATAGCTCCTAAACAAATAAATAATTTATATGAATGCTACAGTTAACGTTTAGCATTTCAAAGTGTTTCAAACATTGTAGAATGGGCTTTAATATACATTCACAAAATTAAGCCTCCACTGACAAGCAGATGTGCAACAGTTAGAAAGCCTATTACTTCAAATCTAAAGTGCCCCTTTTTGCATTTTTAACTCAGAAAGATACAATGTTCTAGACATAGCAGCAATGTACTTGTCATTTTCTTTTCCAATCAGTAGGGTCCCTAGACCAGCATTCTACACAGTGAGGCACTATATATTTTTTAAGTTCCCTGTATACTTTGAGGCTTTTTTGGGAGTCATTTGTTTTATTATTCCACAATCTAGTAGGAATATGGGGTGCAATCTTATATCTCAAAAACATTTAGGGTAATCTTCACTGAAATCCTAAACACCGAATTGATCCATCTATGGGGTGCCTCCTGGAGCTTTTTTACATAATATATACATAATACTTTCTTTTATAAATAATTTTTAGTTGTACTGGCCAAATGTATTTTCTATAAAAATCTAAGGGTTACCTTTTGAGAAAGTGAGGAGAAAAACAAAGGTTGAAGAACTAGCATTGCTTCTTTAGGGAAGGGTACTCTTCAAGTATCCCATCTTATGCAGTCACTGAAGGCTGCTCTAGGTTTTTCCTAGCTTGCCATAGGAGCACTTCCATGAATTATCCTAGACATTTGCCCAGGACTGATTACCAGCCCTGCTGACTCATTAATATACTGCAAAGGACAGCGCCTGTTCTACACTAGAATGACTTCCAGATAAGTCATACCCAAGTAATGGGGAGTTAGGCTTGCTCCAAGTGATATGCCAGAACACACACACACTATGCTCTCTATAGGATAGGTAGTGTTAGGTTGGAGTATCACTAGGATTACTACAATAATTATAATGGTTGAATTAATCATCTTTTCACCATTCTTGTAATGCTGGTAACATTGCTTTGTTTCCTTCTACTAATAATTGCAGCTCATGTATTTACACAAGAATCCAACTGCTTTAATAAATACTGAAATGCCAATTTGAGTATTTCTTGTATCTCCCTCTGGAAGGGTAGATCTGTTTCCACTATTTACCTGGGGGAATTAGAGTGGTTATGTTCTGAAGTTGCAGACACCATCCGGTATCCTGCCAGGTTTAGGGGTCCAGATGGCGCACTGAGCTAGCCAGGAATCATGCCAACATATTCCGATTATATGAGTGGACTCAGTCCCCATATTTTGACGCATAGGTTGTCCAAACACAAAGCCCTACTTAATTTGTAGGAACTGTACAACAGTGAAAACGTAGGCACAGTGACAAGGCGTGATGAAGCAAAGTACAAGGAGACAGGACAGTAATGAACAATGTTTGTCTGAAGGTTAAGAAGCCCCAATAGTGAATTGGTTGATAAACAAGATAGACTGAAAAAAATACATTCAGTCTGGGAGCCAATGGAGAGCTAACAAATAAATATGGGGCTGCTGGAAGCTGAATCCAAACCAGTCATGCAAAATCATATGCAGGGATGCCACTGCAAAGTGGGTTGCTATAGAGCAGGCAACAGTTACCAGCAGCCATATTTTCAGACGCTATACTTACACGTGGTGGGTTAAAACTGGTAAAGCAGACGAGGAGCTTTGCGCGCAACCAAGATGGCCGCGTGAGCCTAGGGCTCCCGAGACTCTCGTAACCTCCCGCGTCTATCCTGTCCTTCATTGATGTTTTCGTGAAGATGGACCACGAGTGAGGCGAAACCTGCTTTCAGATTTTGAATCGGACCCCGGGAGCCGTAGTTACGGTGCTTAGAAGAGTGCGGCCTACGTCTCCGTGATGCCCGGCTGTGGAGTTGGCATGGTGCCCGGACCGTAGTTGAACAATATCGGCTTGAGGGGGCTGGGACGACAGGTCCGGTTGCTTTTACTTTCGGTTTTGCTTCCAGAGAGAGCTGTGACTGGAAACGTGCCCACCCCTGAGGACGGCCGCCCAGTGTCACCCACAAGTGTGATTTTCATCGTCTTGCCGAGTTTGGAGGACATTCGGCCTGTGCCCTCTGGCTGGGGCTGCCTCCGCCCGAGGAGACCAGGGGCCGCCATCTTCCTGTCTCGTCTCTCCTATTCAAGTTAATCTATCTCCCGCAATGACGGGGAAACCAGAGGGTGAAAAGAAAGAACCTTAAGACCACTCGACGGGGTGGCTATACCCAAACTAATCTCATGGATCGATATGCCCAAGCTAAGGGATCTCCCGGCGGATCTGGTAGGTCGCAGGAAGACACGAGAGATCCACCGACTTCGGCTAATGAGCTGACCCTGCAAGATGTCATGGCCGCTATTGACGGGATTAAATCCTCATTAGGGCAACAAATGGAGACTCTCGCCCATAAGCTCGATACTTTGGCGATTGATGTCAACCTGATCCGCACAGACCTGGCAAAATTAATGAGAAGGTCAAATCTCTGGATATCAAGACTTCTAGTCTGACGGGTGATGTCGCTGACCTACAGACGGAGGTCCGTCACCTGAAGACTACCAGTGATCGCCTTACACATCGTCTGGAGGATTATGAAGAGAGGGCTAGGCGGAAAAATGTCCGTATTATTGGGGTCCCGGAGAAGGCGGAAGATCCAGCAGCTGACCTCTGTTGAGAACCTTATTGTTGGTCACCTCGCACCTAAAGGACTGAGTAAGTTCTTTACGGTTGAATGGGCTCAGAGTTCCGGGCGGCAAACCGAAGTTGGGTGCCCCACCGCGGCCTATCATTGCGAGAATTTTCAATTTTTGTGATAGAGACGCTATCCTGCAGGCCTCACGGATGGGTGGACCTACAATGTTTGAAAAACACAAATATTAGCTTCTACCAGGACTTCACCCAATCGGTCCAGAAGCAAAGACTCGGTTTCCTGGGGGTGAAGAGAGGACTGCGTGATATGGGACTCAAATATGCCATGCTTTTCTCGGCCAAGTTGAGGATCGAACATGCTGAGCGGACTTATTTTTTTGATCGACCAGAGGTGGTGGCCAACTGGCTGGACACTCTACCGAACCAACATCCGTCGGAGGAGCAGTCAGGCAGAGCGGAGGGCGGACAGGCGGAACAAGAATAGTCGCCGGTTGCTTGGTTCCTGGGGTCTTTCGTGGACCTTGAACTGTGGTGGGATAATCCTGACATGTGATTTAATGTACATTTGGGGGGTTGCGGGGCTATTGGTGGGTCTTTTTTCCTCCTCTGAGTGTCTTTTTGTAGTTTAGTTAAATGTGGGGGCGACAGGCACACTGCAAGTTTGGGTGGCTTTTTAGTCTTACGCAGGGGTGCAGGGTGGGGGGCTTTGTAACAGGATGTTGGTGGGGGATGGGAGGTTCTGTTGGGGTGTGTGTATGTTTTCATGCAAGGTACCGTATCCTTAGATCGTTTCATCGAAGTGTTAGGTTCTTTCTGGGGATGGATCTTCTTTCTTCTTCGGGATGGGGGCTAGAGGGCTGAAACTAATGAGTTGGAATGTGAATGGGCTGGGGGATAGGATAAAACGTGGGGTGGTGTTGCAACTGTTGAAACGTTTCTCCCCTGATGTGGTCCTTCTTCAGGAGACGCACTTGATTGGCAATACTTGTCATGCTATGAATAGGAAGGGGTATCGTCTGGTCGCACATGCTGGGTTTTCCTCCGGCTCTAGAGGGGTTGGAATCCTCATTAGGAATTCTCTCCCACTGGAGATTGATTCCACGGTTCTCGTTGATAGAGGGCGCTACGTCGCTCTTACGGGTAGATGGGAGGGCCGCACCCTCTCCCTGGTTTCGGTATATGTCCCCCCTGGCCTGCAATCGACTACTTTTGCGGACTTGGGGCGGGTTATTCTCGCTCTCCCTGAGGGTCACTGCTTCTAGGTGGTGATTTTAACGCAGTCGTTTCCGGTGTGGTTGATCGACACCCGCCCAGGGATCTAAAGGGATCGCAGAACTGGCTCCATTGATTCCTTGACACTTTAGGTCTGGTAGATTGTTGGAGATTGTTACATCCTGCTCAATGGCAGTATACGTTTCATTCGGACGCTCACGGTAGCCTCTCTAGGATTGATTATGTTTTGGTACCGGCTGCGCAGGCTCTTTCTATCACTGAGGTCAAGCATTTGGCTTGGGGAATTTCTGATCATTCTCCACTATGGCTTCGGATGGAGTTAGATTCCGGGTCCGAGGGACGGGTTGCCCCGATTAACCCTTGGTATCTCCAAAACCCTAAACCTCGCATTGCTCTGGTAAAATCTCTTGAACTGTAGTTTTTGGAAAACGAGGGTTCTGTTTCGTCAGCGGTATCGCTTTGGGAGGCTTTCAAGACCGTCCTTAGGGGTCAGGCCCGGTCGTTGATAGTGGGTGTTAAGAAACGGAGAGATGAGGAGGTGGTTAAGCTTCAGACAGAGATAGCGGACTTGGAGCTTGACCTGGAGCGGGGGGTCACCCGTGCCAAGACCCATGTTCTGCGACTAAAACAACTTGAGTACAGGACATTGGTTACTGATGCGGCTAAGGCCATGAGTAGGGAGTAGCAGGGACGTCTGTATGACGTGTGAGACAAAGCTGGTAAATTGATTGCGTGGCAGGATAAGAAAGATCGAGCTAATCGGGTGGTGCCTGTGATAGAGACGGCTGCTGGTGCTCGGATCTCTGACCCTAAGGAGATCGTTCAGTGTTTTGCAGATCACTTCAGCAGTGTACTCCTCTGTGTCGGACAGGCCGGAGGAGGACTCGCATCTATTGTTGCGTGATATCGCTTTACAGCGTCTCTCTGACGTCGATAGGGACCAAATGGACGCCGCAATAACAGCTGATGAGGTGGCTCTTGCGATTCGTTCCTTGCGTTCGGGGAAAGCAATGGGTCCCAATGGCCTGCCTATTGAACTGTACAAGTTGCGCCCTGACAAGATGGCTCCCTATCTCCGAGATATGTTTCTGGAGTCTCGGGAGTGTGGCTCTCTCCCCCGTGATCAGCGTTTAGCAACCATTGTGGTGATCCATAAGGAGGGGAAGCCGAGAGATAAGTGTACGTCGTACCGACCTATATCCCTTTTAAATGCTGAACCGAAGATCCTTGCGAAAGTATTGGCTAACCGATTGATCACTTATTAGCGAGTTGATACATCCGGATCAATCCTGTTTTATCCCACATAGAAACACCGCCCTGAATCTTAGGAGACTGCATGGTGTTCTCGCGAGAGCTGCGACGTTGCGTGAGCCGGCCATCTTGGCGTCGCTGGATGCCACGATGGCTTTCGATACCGTGGAATGGCCATATTTATGGGCAGCGTTGGCTAAGTTTGGGTTCGGATCCCGTTTTATTGGCTGGGTGAGGCTACTCTATGAGGACTCCCTAGCGCAAATTGTTGTCAATGGCCGAGTCTCTGCTCCGTTTGGTCTTGGGAGGGGAACTCGTCAGGGTTGTCCTTTGTAGCCGCTCTTGTTCGCCCTAGCTCTCGAGACCCTCGCCGCGTGGATCCGGTGGGAGCCCTCGATGACGGGTATTCGGTGGTCTCCTGAGTTTGAAGATCGCATCTCGCTTTATGCAGATATCTTATTGTGTTTGACTTCGCCCCGGAAATCACTGATAGTATTGTGCGGTGTTCTGAATTCATTTGGTAGAAACTCAGGTCTAATCATTAACTGGACCAAATCCTATCTATACGTCCTTTCAGGTGATGTCCCTCTTCTTCCAAATAACTGTCCCATCCAGATTGCGCACACGGGGTTTAAATACCTCGGTATCTATACTTCATTGGACCCCACAACTCGGTATGAACATAATCTCCTCCCTCCCTTGTCTAGATTGAAACAAGATGTCGCGGGTTGGCGTAAGCTTGCGCTTTCGCCGCTTGGTCGTGCGGCCCTCTTTAAAACGATGTCTCTGCCTCGTTTTCTTTATGCTCTCCAAAACACCCTTGATGTAGTTCCGGCTAGCTATTTCCGTGCAGTCGAGGGTCTTCAAAAGGAAGTTGATTTGGGATGGTAGACCTCGTATTGCACTTGCTAAACTGACGCTCCCGTGGTACGACGGGGGAATCGCTCTCCCTGATATAAAACGTTACTATTGGGCCTCTCGATTGGGAGCCATTAACCATCAAATGGCAAGTCATTGACATAGCACATGTACCAGAAAGAGGGGGAGATATTTTACAAATCTTACAGAGACGTGAATGCCACTGGATTGATAGAATTGACTATCAACCAGGGCTTCAATACAGCTGAGGAGTGGCGGGGGTTTGTGGCAAATCTGGTTTAGTAAACATGCTTTAGAAAATGTAATTGGAATAATTGCTATGAGGGGTAAAGGAAATTGATTAGTTGTGCATGAGTCATTGGGATCGTTGTGGAGAAAAAGGAACATTGTGGCTTTCATGGAACTGAATGCATAATCAGACAAAATTGCCAATAATACAGCATAGTATATTAAAAACACGTCCAGAAAAAATACGGATGAAGTATTGTAATATCGCTAGATTCACTGATCTGCCATAGTATACTAAGCCAAAACATTGTACTGAATGAAATATGGCTCTGGTGAAAATGCCAATAGAATTGAATGTATGTACTGTATTGTTCTTGAATAAAAGTATTGGCTTAATGAGGTAAAGTATGGAAAAACATTACCACTAGCAGGTTCCTACACGACTATACACCACTTCTACTTAGCTTAAGAACAGATACATTGCTCTATCCCACAACCGATCACCTCTGACCACACCATTAGCAATTGTTTTTTGAAATTACGTCCCTCGGGCCCCAACGCCATGCCACCAGTACACTATACTTTTGCCATATTACACGATTAATGTGGCCGATATGGATACCCAAAAGAAATGGAACATGGTAGCTCACTGCACATTATCTCGTAATAAGACTTGGACTAATATCCTTGCTCCCTTTGGAAAATGGGCCTACCAGTTCCCGCGAAGTGGAACATGTTTTAATGTGATTCAACTATTTTAAGATAAGCTGGATGCCGCCGCAAACTGTTAAAATGCAGTACACTCTAATTAAGCAGTCAATACGAGCAAGATCCATACAAACAGCCCGTATCCCTTAACCGGATAGAATACGTCATACGTGGGGGATGCCGGCTGCATTGCACGGCAGCCTACATGCACGCGGCGATGACACCGGCTGGAACCAGAAGCAGCTGACAGCTGAAATAGTTCCCGACAACTCGGGCCCACTGTCATTGAACACAGGCGAAGGCTGACTGACGCTGTCCTTCCACCACACTCGGTGAAAGGTAGGTCATTTAACACGGCAGAGAAAACCTAACTTGGGGCAAATAACTTAATTAATTCCCTTGCAGGATTGAACATAATATGGGGCTATTAGTTTATCTTTAACTTCGCCCATACCAGTTTTTCACAATAAGGGTCGCGGTATACCCCTAAGCGGCCCGTACCATCTACGGGGTTGTTGGTAACATATATTGACACACGGCTAATAATGCCTAATCCTAAGCGGAACCGTGCTCAAATATGCATAATTTTACATCACTAGAGTGGGAACATAATTAAGCAAGAGCTGAAGAGGCCAGGCGCCCTTGTTCGCTTCCAATTACTTCAATAATCGAGCAATATGGGAGGCCCCCATTTTAGACAAAAATCCCACACAGACTTAATTTAAATTAACCTAAGCATACCCTTTTACCGGCAGCAATACCACCGCATCTTCTTCATCTCCTTAATCTAGAAATCACCCGGGAGATACGGTCATTGCCATTGAGCAACCGCAACAACTCCAAATTAGATGTATGGATGAAAACATCTGCGCACCTCGAAATAACCTCTGTGTATGTGAAGACAGCCATCGTGCTCCCACGCAGAACTGCTAGATACACGCCCTTAATAGGGGTAAGTGAACTGTTCAGTGTTCATTCAACACCACTGCAACCACTAATGCTGCCCCTGTACCCCGTGGTGCATACCTGTCCTAACTAGGACTCTACTTATTTTTGTTTTCCTATTTAGAACCCGGCTGGGTTGCCTAGTAAGTACTTTTAATTCACCAATACACAGTTTGCACCAACTTCACTGTTATTCTAGCGGATACAAAGAACAGGTAAAAATCCTTAACTATCCAACATTTTATAACAATATACTCCACCTTTACAATAAAATAGCTTCTAAACACATATCGTTATTCTTCCCAGATGTCCCATATCATATGTCTTGAAGAGACCCTATACTCATGGTAGGGTCGAAACGCCGTCGACAACATAGAGAAGCGAACCCTTGAACACAGCATTCTATCATTGTATAGATGTTATGTAATTTATTGAAAGGAAGTGGTCGCTTCTATGAACAACAAATTATTGAAACTTTGCACATTTTTTCACACATGCTACCTTATTAGTTTGGTTCATAATTTCACTGGGGACACTTATGCACAACTGTAAATAACTTTTTGCTTTATGTTTGGAACTATTTACTGCAACTGTAATTTTTCAATACAACTTATTGAATAACTAGAAGGGTCTATTGGTAGTTCTTTCTCCTTGACATCTCACTCATACCCTGTTGTTATATACGTATTTTACGGCCTTCCTCAATCATTATCCAGTATCGAATTCACAGGAGCCATTGTTCTTGTTTAAATAATTTAACGCTGGAGTAGGCCTTTAAAAGCCTGTATAGCCCGTTACAGCAGGCTATAAGGCTTTATTATAAGCTATTTCTGTGCACCCAGTCACCTAATATAAAGAAATGAGTTAGTCAGTGAACTGTAATAACTTATTATGGCTGAGTTCTGACATCCAATAACAAAAGGAGAGGTAGGGAGAATGAGGCACTCTCTTAGTCCCCGGTTAGTTATACAAAAACAAGAAAAGAGAGGTCGGATCAAACACTTGATCAATCTAAGCGTAAACTATACAGACCACAGTTCAAGGAGTCAACACAAGATTAGATTATCACATCCGATTTGGGTGATAAAGAAAGCCCTCACACACTGACCTAGTCAGTGTCATGCTTCATCATCGGGCCCCACCGACAGAGGCCGAATGCCTCTGCGGTGTGCTACGACGCCAGAAAGACTGCGGAGCAGGTTTTTTTTGTGTGTGGAGGGCGTGCTCTTGTTTACAGTGAAATATTAAAAGTGCCTAGAAAAGGGTATCGAAAAAATATATTTAATAAATGATCCCTGAGGCACAAAATAAAGAGTATTACGTGTCTGTATTTATATGCCAAGGTTCAAGGTTGGTAAAATACAGAATATACTCAATTTCTTCCAGTCAACATGTTTCAGCCATAAGGGTGGTATATTACCGTGGCATTCTTCAGGACTATACCCCGGCGGTATGGGCTCTCTAATCACCCACCCTGACCTGGGGACGTGAAAGTGAAAATAAAGAGTGAAAAAAGTGCATAAAAATTAGTGGAAGAGTAAAATACTCGATTCCAAAAAATACTCCGTAAATTTGGAGTGTCACTGCACCTGTAAAGTGAAAAAAACACACAGACAGACAGAAGACAAACATGAACATTGTTAATATGAGCCTTCCTGAGTAGTCATAGTGCTCCATGAAGTGTGGCTCAAGTGGTATTCCCAAAGTAAGCATAGATTTTATGCACCATCCAAATAGCCCCTAGAGGATGATAGCAGATATCTCTGGGAAGTGATGTGCTAGAGGTGTGCTATTTACAAGAAAAACGATTAAAATGGGGGATTTAAAAACGCGAATGCGTGTACTCCTTATGAAGGGATCAATGGACCTAAAAGGTCTGTGCCCCTTCAAATAGGTAATAAAAGGTACATGTCTTGGTTGGTTCCTCGCTCTCTTGAAACCTTTGCTCAGGATAGGTGCCGGATACCCTCTGTCTTTAATTTCTCAGTGAGGCTCAAGGACTGTTCTTTGAAGTCCGAGAGGGAGGTGCAATTGCGCCTAAGTCTCAAAAATTGCCCATAGGGGAGGTTTTCCTTCAAAGGGCGTGGGTGGAAGCTACTGAACTCGAGGAGGTTGTTTTTTGCGGTAGGCTTATGATGTGTCTTAGTCATAAGGCTAGTTCCTTGCACCGAGATCTCAACATCCAGGAAGACAATCTCAGACCTACTCTTGGTGTTTGTGAACCGCAGATTCCGGTCTAGAGTGTTGATCCAGTTGAGAAATAGATCGAGATCAGTGTCATTCCCAGTCCATAGTAACAAAATGTCATCTATGTAGCGCTTCCACAGGAGCATTGAAGAAAACAGGGCGCATACGCGACCGCTCTGCTTAAAAACAAGTCTACCGGCCCCGTTTTTCTATCTTCGGGGTCCGGTTTGGAGGCCATAACCAGGTTGACCAGCGGGTCGAGAGCGCTGAGGGCGTGAGTAACGACGATACACAAGCCGCTGCTCCTTCTGTCATCAGAGCTAAGTACCTGGTCATGTATAGGCTTTGCCAATGTACCATTTCTTTCTGTTCTTAGGATGTGCCAGGTCGCTCCGACCCCCTCCCGAGACCCATGGTGCTAGTAGCGCCCTTTTTGAAAGTGAGACATGTACCTTTTATTACCTATTTGAAGGGGCACAGACCTTTTAGGTCCATTGATCCCTTCATAAGGAGTACACGCATTCGCGTTTTTAAATCCCCCATTTTAATCGTTTTTCTTGTAAATAGCACACCTCTAGCACATCACTTCCCAGAGATATCTGCTATCATCCTCTAGGGGCTATTTGGATGGTGCATAAAATCTATGCTTACTTTGGGAATACCACTTGAGCCACACTTCATGGAGCACTATGACTACTCAGGAAGGCTCATATTAACAATGTTCATGTTTGTCTTCTGTCTGTCTGTGTGTTTTTTTCACTTTACAGGTGCAGTGACACTCCAAATTTACGGAGTATTTTTTGGAATCGAGTATTTTACTCTTCCACTAATTTTTATGCACTTTTTTCACTCTTTATTTTCACTTTCACGTCCCCAGGTCAGGGTGGGTGATTAGAGAGCCCATACCGCCGGGGTATAGTCCTGAAGAATGCCACGGTAATATACCACCCTTATGGCTGAAACATGTTGACTGGAGGAAATTGAGTATATTCTGTATTTTACCAACCTTGAACCTTGGCATATAAATACAGACACGTAATACTCTTTATTTTGTGCCTCAGGGATCATTTATTAAATATATTTTTTCGATACCCTTTTCTAGGCACTTTTAATATTTCACTGTAAACAAGAGCACGCCCTCCACACACAAAAAAAACCTGCTCCGCAGTCTTTCTGGCGTCGTAGCACACCGCAGAGGCATTCGGCCTCTGTCGGTGGGGCCCGATGATGAAGCATGACACTGACTAGGTCAGTGTGTGAGGGCTTTCTTTATCACCCAAATCGGATGTGATAATCTAATCTTGTGTTGACTCCTTGAACTGTGGTCTGTATAGTTTACGCTTAGATTGATCAAGTGTTTGATCCGACCTCTCTTTTCTTGTTTTTGTATGAGTTCTGACATCACAATGCCTGCTGCCAAAGACAGCAGCTGAAGGGAAAGAGAGGTCAGGTCATGGAGCATAACTAAAGCTGCCATCTAAAGAGTGAAAAGTGAGTATGGCTTTTCTTTCTTATGCACTGTTCTTCTAGCCACACAATGACAAACAGAAAGGAGATTTTTATAGCATTATATTTATTTTTGTACGCCTTAGGCAATTATAGAAAAGTTAGAATCTGTCTACGTTTCTACACATTCCGAGCTACTGCACCTTTAAAAATAAAAAATAAACTTGTTTTAAACGGTCGTTTTTTAAACTGATTAAAATATTTTTTGCAACAAAGATCTAACAGACTTGTTGACGTGAAATGGTCACAAGAATATGCTAACATTCGCCTTAAAACGAGCTGGAATGTGAATGGCATTTTCCGTTTTTCTGCAAAAGTTGGTGCACGAAGAATCAAAGACATGGTAACTATATACAATGCCAAATCTGCGCTTTATGGTGCCGGTATTTGGGGCCACTACTCTGAACAGTCTTTACAGCAGGATGAAAACACATTTATTAAACGCCTGCTGCGCGCCCCACCTTCGGCCTCAACCGTAATAATACACCAGGAAGTGGGTCTAAAATATATTTCAGATTTGGCTGGCCTTCGTCCCCTTTTATTATGGTGCTCCATTTGGGCTAAACCTGAAACAGCTTTTACTCAAAGTATAATAAGAGATTGTATTAAACTCGACCACAATTCTCGCATTCCGTGGCTGAGATATATGTGCCACTGGTACAGTCTCTTATTTAAACGTGATATCTTTATTGATCTTGATTATGCAGTTTCCATTTCTAAAAAGATCTTTAAGAAGCGTTTTCAGCCCATAAAAATGAGAATAAGGGAATCTTAACCAGGTCTCAGCCCACTGTTGTATTTTATAAAGAACTTAACCTTACAACTGGCTTTCAGGCATATTTGAAAGAAGTAACCATGCTTTCCCACCGATTCGTCTTAACACGTTTGCGGTTAGGGATTGTGCATCATTTAGTGGCCTTCCCGGAAATGAAGAGAAGCACGAGCTTTGTATGCCCATGCGACAATACATCTATGCAAAGTTCCTGCCACTTTTTATTGTTATGTAAATTTTACCATTTCTTAAGGAAATTTTTATTTGAAACCATTGTTTTTAAAACATAACGTTCGATCCACCAAAAATGCCATGAGGCTGTTACCCCTGCTTGAAAGCCCCGATGCCTGTTTTTTTACTGCATCCTACATTTTAAAATGTATCTCTGCTAGGAAATCAAGTGTACTGTAAAGATATTTACTTGGGAAGTCCTTGTTTTTAATGAATATGCACTTTATTTTGCACCAAATGTAATTAAGGATATAGATGGCGATTAGTAGCGCTTTTTGGAACATTTGTATACAAGACCAATAGTCGCAAATGTAACTACGCACTGTTTGCACTACTCACCTTATACTTGACACTTTAGCGTATTTTGCACGTTTTATATACTCAATAACCACTATGCTGCTATTGTTAATTTGATTACTTAAAATGTACTTTCTTGCCATACTATAACTTTGATAAAGAAGAATCATATGTACAAATGTATTGACCAAGCATATTGCATGCTATAAGCACAAGGCATTTTTTGTATATATTGCACTGCAACTGCACTTTGATAACTTAATTGTTCTGGCTTCGTTGTTCAGCCTATTATGCAGTATGTAATAAAAAATGTAATTCATGTTTTATGTATGCTTATATGGATGTTTTTATACTCCGAATAAAGCTTTGAATTGATTGAGTTAGTCAGTCAACTGTAATACCTTATTATGGTTGAGTTCTGACATCACAATGCCTGCTGCCAAAGCCAGCAGCTGAAGGGAAAGAGAGGTCAGGTCATGGAGCATGGCTAAAGCTGCCATTTAAAGAGTGAAAATTAAGCATGGCTTTTCTTACTTCTGCACTGTTCTTCTAGCCACACAATGACAAACAGAAAGGAGATATTCTTAGCATTATAGCATTATCTGGGAATGTCGTGAGGTTGCTGCCTTCTGGAGTGGGGTACATGATGTAATGAAGGAAGTGAGGGGGGTTTCCCTCTTACCAGAAGCTAGGCGATGTTTATTGAATGTTTGGGAACCCACGGATTATAACGTAGCCCAGACGCAATGGGCGACCCTGGGGGCCATGATAGCCAAGCGCGACATTGCTCAATTATGGGATCCCAATGACCACCTACAGTTGAAATATGGAAGGAATACATGGATTGGTGCATGTTCAGGGAAAAAACAGTGTATTTGGCCCGGGGTCGGCCCCGGAAGTGGTGTAGAATATGGGGACCATGGAATACTTACCGTGGAGATATTTGTGCACCGCCTATCACAGATAATACTGATGTCCCACTTTCCCCCTGACCACGCATTCTGACTGCTCTATTGTATGTGCATTGATTTTTCCTCTGTCCTCCCCCCTTCCCCTTCCATACATGGATTGCTGATTTCATTGTATTGACTTTTCCTTCCCCATTTGAATTGACACTTTGTGTAATATATTCTTACCTTGCTGTTTCTATATTTTTCAATAAAAAGAAATATATAAAAAAAAAAACTGGTAAAGCATGCCTTGCAACTTTCATAACCTTGTCTATGTACAAGCGCATCTCTATTCCTTGGAGATAGCACA
The DNA here is from genome assembly GCF_964261635.1 of Lissotriton helveticus. Classification (NCBI taxonomy): domain Eukaryota; kingdom Metazoa; phylum Chordata; class Amphibia; order Caudata; family Salamandridae; genus Lissotriton; species Lissotriton helveticus. The sequence goes on along the minus strand of NC_136057.1, from coordinate 337,308,513 downwards.
TTTTCTGTGGATTAACCAACAAAGGGGATAAAAAAAAAAGTGGTAAAGCATGCCTTGCAACTTTTATAACCTTGTCTATGTACAAGCGCATCTCTATTCCTTGGAGATAGCAAATTTTCTGTGGATTAACCAACAAAGGGGATAAAACACAGATGTTGAAAATTACTGCTAGGGAAAACAGTGTATAACCATGGCCCTTTAAAAAAGGTAGTGTGGAACTGTCGGCTCTTCACTTAAAGCACAGAGTACCTTAGTAGCAGGTAGTCAAACAAGTCACAGAGGCAAGCAGGGACGTGCAAGGGAGCAACAGCATGCATATTCAAACGACTGGCAAAACCAAAATGTCGGGGTTGGCTGCAGGCGTCTGGTTTTACATGTCTAGGTTTGTGAATTGCTTTTGTACAAATGGCTACTTTTTGTATGTTAGTGCACATTGTGCAAGGGCAGAATGCCATTGCTTAGATATTTAAGCTAGTGGCTGAAGTGGGCTGATTGCAATGGTAGGCTGACATAAATGTGAACGACACCCTAACAAACCAATGGATGAAGAGAGCTGGACGTATTTGTAAATATATATTTGTGGAATTCTGCTATCCACGTTTAAAAACAGATCTATAATTTCTTTATCAGAACATTGGAATGTGGAGCACTCAATTGAATACAATGGAGTGCTGTGTGCTTCTACAGGACGGTAAAGGCCCGCAGAGCAACATTCCAATGTTGTTTTTGTTCACAGCTATTGCTGTGAACAAAGGCCTCTCGGAGCTCGAGGGGATTTAAACCCCCTTGGGCTCCGAGACGCCTTTGTTTCAATTGTTAGAGCATTCTGCCCTCCAGTGGCAGAATGTTCTAATAGCCTTATAGCCCTTCATAGCTGGTCTATACCGGCTAATAAAGTCCTGCTCCCTTGTTAAAGACCCGAACCGAAGGCTCAGGCCTTTAATGCTGGAGTAGAAAAGGAAGACAAGGGGATCCTACTCACAAAGAACCAGGGTAATGAATTATTTAAAGAAGAACAATGGCTCCTGTGGAATCGATATTGGATAATGATTGAGGAACATATATATGGATTACGTAGAGCAAACATTTGTCTTGAGTGAGACTAATCCTCAACGGGCCAATATTAAGTGCTGGCACAGATATCTGGATGATATCTTCCTGATCTGGGAAGGGAGTGAAAATGACTTCCATAACTTTGTACTCTACTTGAATACAGTGCAAGTAAATTTGACTTTCACATCCACTCTACATAGATCCAGTATAGTCTTCTTGGATTTGAATATCACACACAAGGAAAATGAAATTTACACTTCTCTACAGAAAACTGACTGAACGTAATACTTTGTTATCATACAAAATTCAACATCCCAGGGCACTCGGGGATGGATTACCCTTTGGGCAATTTCTACGCATCCGTAGGAATTGTTCCCTAAAAGAGGACTATATGCGAGAAGCCGTAATTTTGAAAGTCAAGCTACTATCTAGGGGTTAGCCCAATAGACTGGTTAAAAAATCATTGAAGCAGGCCTGGTATTGCCCGCGAGAGGAACTTTTGAAGCCCAAGGTAAAGAAAAAGTTGCAAAAAACGGTATGTGTCACTACTTTTGGAGTACATACCAATGAGATTAAAAAATTGATCACAAAAAACTGGGACATAATTAAGAGATACGACCCAGAAATGTCAATCCCACTTTTTGCATACAAGAGAGGCAAGAATCTAAAAGAACACCTAGTTAGATCCTCTATGGAGGTTACCAGACAAAAGCCCAATACACTAGAAACCACATGGGGCTTACCTGAGATTAAGGGCCACCACAAATGTGGCAACTGTGTAGTATGCCCTTTTACATCCAACACACACACATTTGAGCATGGATCATGGAAACAAACACTAAACTTCTTTTCAAACTGTAACACCAGGAACGTAATATACTGTATATGGTGTCCGTGCAATCTACCATATATTGGACAAACCCAACAGCCCATAAAAGCCCGCATAGGGCAGCATCGCAGCCGTATACGACGGTCTGTGGAGAATGCCCCTCTTGTGTCTCACTATAAGGAAGAAAACCATTCAGCTGAAGACATCAAATGGCAAGTCATTGACATAGCACATGTACCAGAAAGAGGGGGAGATATTTTACAAATCTTACAGAGACGTGAATGCCACTGGATTGATAGAATTGAGTTTCAACCAGGGCTTCAATACAGCTGAGGAGTGGCGGGGGTTTGTGGCAAATCTGGTTTAGTAAACATGCTTTAGAAAAATGTAATTGGAATAATTGCTATGAGGGGTAAAGGAAATTGATTAGTTGTGCATGGGTCATTGGGATCGTTGTGGAGAAAAAGGAACATTGTGGCTTTCATGGAACTGAATGCATAATCAGACAAAATTGCCAATAATACAGCATAGTATATTAAAAACACGTTCAGAAAAAATATGGATTAAGTATTGTAATATCGCTAGATTCACTGATCTGCCATAGTACACTAAGCCAAAACATTGTACTGAATGAAATATGGCTCTGGTGAAAATGCCAATAGAATTGAATGAATGTACTGTATTGTTCTTGAATAAAAGTATTGGCTTAATGAGGTAAAGTATGAAAAAACATTAACACTAGCAGGTTCCTACACGACAATACACCACTTCTACTTAGCTTAAGAACAGATACATTGCTCTATCCCACAACCGTTCACCTCTGACCACACCATTAGCAATTGTTTTTTGAAATTATGTCCCTCGGGCCCCAACGCCATGCCACCAGTACACTACACTTTTGCCATATTACACGATTAATGTGGCCGATACGGATACCCAAAAGAAATTGAACATGGTAGCTCACTGCACATTATCTCGTAATTAGACTTGGACTAATATCCTTGCCCCCTTTAGAAAATGGGCCTACCAGTTCCCGCGAAATGGGACATGTTTTAATGTGATTCAAGTATTTTAAGATAAGCTGGATGCCGCCGCAAACTGTTAAAATGCAGTACACTCTAATTAAGCAGTCAATACGAGCAAGATCCATACAAACAGCCCGTATCCCTTAACCGGATAGAATACGTCATACGCGGGGTGCCGGCTGCGTTGCACGGCAGCCTACGTGCACGCGGCGATGACACCGGCTGGAACCAGAAGCAGCTGACAGCTGAAATAGTTCCCGACAACTCGGGCTCGCTGTCATTGAACGCAGGCGAAGGCTGACTGACGCTGTCCTTCCACCACACTCTGTGAAAGGTAGGTCATTTTACACGGCAGAGAAAACCTAACTTGGGGTAAATAACTTAATTAATTCCCTTGCTGGATTGAACATAATATGGGGCTATTCGTTTATCTTTAACTTCGCCCATACCAGTTTTAAACAATAAGGGTCGCGGTATACCCCTAAGCGGCCCGTACCATCTACGGGGTTGTTGGTAACATATATTGAAACACGGCTAATAATGCCTAATCCTAAGCGGAACCGTGCTCAAATATGCATTATTTTACAGCACTAGAGTGGGAACATAATTAAGCAAGAGCTGAAGAGGCCAGGCGCCCTTGTTCGCTTCCAATTACTTCAATAATCGAGCAATATGGGAGGCCCCCCTTTTAGACAAAAATCCCACACAGACTTAATTTAAATTAACGTAAGCATACCCTTTTACCGGCAGCAATACCACCGCATCTTCTTCATCTCCTTAATGCAGAAATCACCCGGGAGATACGGTCATTGTCATTGAGCAACCGCAACAACTCCAAATTAGATTTATGGATGAAAACATCTGCACACCTCGAAATAACCTCTGTGAACGTGAAGACAGCCATCGTGCTCCCACGCAGAACTGCTAGATACACGCCCTTACTAGAGGTAAGTGAACTGTTCGGTGTTCATTCAACACCACTGCAACCACTAATGCTGCCCCTGTACCCCGTGGTGCATACCTGTCCTAACTAGGACTCTACTTATTTTTGTTTTCCTATTTATAACCCGGCTGGGTTGCCTAGTAAGTACTTTTAATTCACCAATACACAGTTTGCACCAACTTCACTGTTATTCTAGCGGATACAAAGAACAGGTACAAATCCTTAACTATCCAACATTTTTAACAATATACTCCACCTTTACAATAAAATAGCTTCTAAACACATCGTTATTCTTCCCAGATGTCCCATATCATATGTCTTGAAGAGACCCTATACCCATGGTAGGGTCGAAACGCCGTCGACAACATAGAGAAGCGAACCCTTGAACACAGCATTCTATCATTGTATAGATGTTATGTAATTTATTGAAAGGAAGAGGTCGCTTCTATGAACAACAAATTATTGAAACTTTGCACATTTTTTCACACATGCTAGCTTATTAGTTTGGTTCATAATTTCACTGGGGACACTTTTGCACAACTGTAAATAACTTTTTGCTTTATGTTTGGAACTATTTACTGCAACTGTAATTTTTCAATACAACTTATTGAATAACTAGAAGGGTCTATTGGTAGTTCTTTCTCCTTGACATCTCACTCATACCCTGTTGTTATATACGTATTTTACGGCCTTCCTCAATCATTATCCAGTATCGATTCCACAGGAGCCATTGTTCTTGTTTAAATAATTTAACGCTGGAGTAGGCCTTTAAAAGCCTGTATAGCCCGTTACAGCAGGCTATAAGGCTTTATTATAAGCTATTTCTGTGCACCCAGTCACCTAATATAAAGAAAGGAGTTAGTCAGTCAACTGTAATAACTTATTATGACTGAGTTCTGACATCACAATGCCTGCTGCCAAAGACAGCAGCTGAAGGGAAAGAGAGGTCAGGTCATGGAGCATAGCTAAAGCTGCCATCTAAAGAGTGAAAAGTAAGCATGGCTTTTCTTTCTTATGCACTGTTCTTCTAGCCACACAATGACAAACAGAAAGGAGATTTTCATAGCATTATATTTATTTTTGCACGTGTTAGGCAATTATAGAAAAGTTAGAATCTGTCTACGTTTCTACACATTCCGAGCTACTGTACCTTTAAAAATAAAAAAATAAACTTATTTTAAACGGTCGTTTTTTAAACTGATTAAAATATTTTTTGCAACAAAGATCTAACAGACTTGTTGACGTGAAGTGGTCACAAGAATATGCTAACATTCACCTTAAAATGAGCAGGAATGTGAATGGCATTTTCCGTTTTTCTGCAAAAGTTGGTGCACGAAGAATCAAAGACATGGTAACTATATACAATGCTAAATCTGCGCTTTATGGTGCCGGTATTTGGGGCCACTACTCTGAACAGATTTTACAGCAGGATGAAAACACATTTATTAAACGCCTGCTGCGCACCGCACCTTCGGCCTCAACAGTAATAATACACCAGGAAGTGGGTCTAAAATATATTTCAGATTTGGCTGGCCTTCGTCCCCTTTTATTATGGCGCTCCATTTGGGCTAAACCTGAAACAGCTTTTACTCAAAGTATAATAAGAGATTGTATTAAACTCAACCACAATTCTCGCATTCCGTGGCTGAGATATATTCGCCACTGGTACAGTCTCTTATTTAAACGTGATATCTTTATTGATCTTGATTATGCAGTTTCCATTTCTAAAAAGATCTTTAAGAAGCGTTTTCAGCCCATAAAAATGAGAATAGGGGAATCTTAACCAGGTCTCAGCCCACTGTTGTATTTTATAAAGAACTTAACCTTACAACTGGCTTTCAGGCATATTTGAAAGAAGTAACCATGCTTTCCCACCGATTCGTCTTAACACGTTTGCGGTTAGGGATTGTGCATCATTTAGTGGCCTTCCCGGAAATGAAATCAGTTACACCACCTACACTTGATCTAGTCCCACTTGAGAGGGTCAAGGAGTTCGACTATCTTGGCATCCGTCTCTGCGACTCCATGAGTTGGAAAAACCATCTCCAAAAGATGTTGCTGTCCCATAAGAGAGTGACAGGTGCCCTTCTTAAGAAACATCGTGGCTCCTCCTATAAACCAATTGCACCGGCCCTGGACATCTATAGGGCACGGGGTGTTAGTGCAGCTCTCTATGGCGCAGAATTATGGGGTGTACAGAACGTGGACCAGCTGGCCCGCTCCGAAAATAAATTTCTCAAAGACCTAATGGCCCTTCCTCACAATACCCCAACCCTTCCTCTTCTACTAGATATGGGCATTTGTTCGATTAGTGATCAAGCGAGGTTGCGTCCGCTTCTCCTATGGGCCCGTATCTGGAGAGTCCCTGAATTGTCCAGCTATGCAGATGGCTTAAAAGAGATTCTTGCATCGCCCGGCTGGGCCAAGATCCAGTGGCTAAGGGAAGGTAAACATCTCCTAATTAATTTGGGCCTTGAGGATGATTGGGATAACAGATCTTCCCCGCCAAAGTTAATATTAAAAAAGTTATTCTGGTCCTGGGTGGCTGAGGGCAGAAAAAATGATGCTAACTTGTGTAGGTCATCGACAGAATTTCTTTTGGTAAAAGAAGTGCATTTTCGGGAGCCATATTTGGACTCTATCACAGTTCCTTGGGATAGGGCCCTTTATTACAAATTCAGGGTAGGTGTTCTCCCAGTGGGAACTGTGACTGCCAACTGGAAGGTCCCGGCACAGACCTCCCCTTTTTGCCCTTGTTGTTTACACAGATTAGAGACAGTTCCCCATCTGCTGTTCGAATGCTTGGCCTATGCAGCCCCTCGTAGTAGATGGCTGAAGCCACTCTGTAGAGACCTTGGGACTAGGTCGCATAGGGAGGCCTTAGGGATTCTTAAAACGGACCCTCGTCCCCTGTTCGCTATTGCAATGGCTAAGTTTTTAGGCTGGGCATGGCGTATTAGACTCAATAGACTATCCTACCTTGTTTGAGTGCATTCTACACTGTTTTATTGAGCTAAATATGTAAAGTGCTGTACAGAATTATGTTTTTTCTATGTCTACTTTTTTAACTGTTTTAATGTATATGTAATGCTTTTTATGATATCAATTATATCGAAATAAAGCTATTTTCAACAAAATTTAGTGGCCTTCCCGGAAATGGAGAAGCACGAGCTTAGTATGCCCATGCGACAATACATCTATGCAAAGTTCCTGCCACTTTTTATTGTTATGTAAATTTTACCATTTCTTAAGGAATTTTTATTTGAAACCATTGTTTTTAAAACATAACGTTCGATTCACCAAAAATGCCATGAGGCTGTTACCCCTGCTTGAAAGCCCCGATGCCTGTTTTTTTTACTGCATTCCTACATTTTAAAATGTATCTCTGCTAGGAAATCAAGTGTACTGTAAAGATATTTACTTGGGAAGTCCTTGTTTTTAATTAATATGCACTTTATTTTGCACCAAATGTAATTAAGGATATAGATGGCGATTAGTAGCGCTTTTTGGAACATTTGTATACAAGACCAATAGTCGCAAATGTAACTACGCACTGTTTGCACTACTCACCTTATACTTGACACTTTAGCGTATTTTGCACGTTTTATATACTCAATAACCACTATGCTGCTATTGTTAATTTGATTACTTAAAATGTACTTTCTTGCCATACTATAACTTTGATAAAGAAGAATCATATGTACAAATGTATTGACCAAGCATATTGCATGCTATAAGCACAAGTCATTTTTTGTATATATTGCACTGCAACTGCACTTTGATAACTTAATTGTTCGGGCTTCGTTGTTCAGCCTATTATGCAGTATGTAATAAAAAATGTAATTCATGTTTTATGTATGCTTATATGGATGTTTTTATACTCCGAATAAAGCTTTGAATTGATTGAGTTAGTCAGTCAACTGTAATAACTTATTATGGTTGAGTTCTGACATCACAATGCCTGCTGCCAAAGCCAGCAGCTGAAGGGAAAGAGAGGTCAGGTCATGGAGCATGGCTAAAGCTGCCATTTAAAGAGTGAAAATTAAGCATGGCTTTTCTTACTTCTGCACTGTTCTTCAAGCCACACAATGACGAACAGAAAGGAGATATTCATAGCAATATATTTATTTTTGCACGCCTTAGGCAATTATAGAAAAGTTAGAATCTGTCTACGTTTCTACACATTCCGAGCTACTGCACCTTTAAAAATAATAAATAAACTTGTTTTGAACTGTCGTTTTTTAAACTGATTAAAATATTTTTGCAACAGAGATCTAACAGACTTGTTGACGTGTTTAATTTTGCATGTCTGCAGACATGCTCTCTTTCAGATGAAGGAGTTTCGCAAGTCACCTTGAAGTTCCATAACCTTCGGCCTGTATAATGTATATGGTCATGGAACTCCTCTGTAACTTATAATATCCTTATCATGCAAGGCTGAGGATACTGGGTAATATACATAAAACTATATTAACATCACAAAGTCTTGGCTTATGCTAGACCTAAACACAGTGATCTTGAGTAGAAGATCTAATTGAAAGAAGCAAAAAAGGGAGATGGTGCTAATATGGGTGGATAGTAAAAGAAACGGACCAAAGAGAAATCATGAGTTGCAGATTCCATGGAAAGAAGTAGGAGGTATGCCTAATTTGTCTAGCCACTTATCCGTGTTGATTTTTAAGGCACTATGACTCATGGACACTACAGAGAGAAGACAATTCTGAAAGCTGATGTGACTGTAGGTAGCTCTGCCGTCCAGCCAGAGCATAATGTGAGTGTCACAAACTTTTGACATGAAATACAAACAAAAAAGAATAAACTTGCCACAGGGGTAACACAGACGTTCAAGAGTGAGACTTAGTGATGAGTTCTGAGGATCACTATGCAATCTAGGCCACTATACTTGCATAACTGACTGCCCCACATGAAATGCTGACTCCACTTACGGAAGAAAGCATGCACAAGTCGTAAGTACTAGGCTGTTAGCGAAGAAGATAATGTACAGAGGCTGAACTAAGCCTGCAGCTCATTAACGTTATGTGCCTAAGTGACTGCAATAAGGTAAGAACAATAGTTACTTACTTGTAATCTGTGGTTCTCCAGTATTGGTGTTTTTCATAGATTCACATGCCTGAATCATTCCCCGTCGTCGGAGTGGGAGTCCCACGGTATATAAAAAAGCAATAATATGCACCTAATAACCAGAACACCTTGGTAATAAGCGACCAGGAAGTAAAGTAGCCCAAGGCTACAAGAAAAAACTTCCACACTCCTAACTATCATAGTTTTTTTTTATTTTTATTTATTAGCATTTCAAACACAGCACAACAGTAATGTGTATATCAGACCATTACTCAACAGCATCCATCTTACAGTATATATAACGCATTACAGATTTCCGAAATAATAATTTGAGGCGATGTACAGGTACAGCACATACAGGATAGTATATACAGTCAATCCATTTGATACGTTTCAAGAAATTCCACTAAGTAAGTCCAGTAGTTGTTGGGACGAGAGCTAGCAGGTAGTTCTTCCTCATATGTCTGCAAAGTGTCTTTACAGTACGTTAAATCCAGTAACCATTGCTTAACAGTTGGGACTTTTCTACTATTCCAGCACATAGAGACCCTACGTTTTGCTAAAAGCAGAGCCACCATACAGAACCTGCGCCTCAGGGCTCTTAGCTCCGGCAGTATGCCCAATAGACAGGTACGAATAGTGCAGTCGACTGGTACACCGATCATGGTACCCAGTAGTTCAGTGATCTTTAACCAGTAACTCGCTATTTTGTCACAGCCCCATGCCTGATGCACAGGAGTGAAACAAAATATTATAGCCCAAACAGCCTCTTAGGGGAGGTGGGCGGGTTGCATGTGAATCTATGAAAGACACCAATACTGGAGAACCACAGATTACAGGTAAGTAACTATTGTTCTTCTCCAGTATTGGGGTGTCTTTCATAGATTCACATGCCTGAATCACAGTAGATAGCAGTATATAACATAATGCTCGTTAGACGCTCCTTGAATCACAATATACATATAATAAAGAAGCATATATAAATGCATTAGTGCTTACATATGCATACTAGATCAGGATATATAACAGCATTTAAATAAGCGTCTAAAAAGAGCAAGTGGAGGAGGGAGAACAGAGGCTCACCTTATTTAAAAAGATTGCGGAGAACAGCTCGTCCAACTGACGTATCTGCATCACTTAAAGTGTCCAACTAGTAATGTTGGACCAGGTTGCCACTCTGCAGATCTGATGAAGAAGCACACCAGCAAAGAGTGTGATAGATGAGGAGATTGCTCTCGTAGAATGCACTCTTGGGGTTGTCTGTAAAGGCCTTTCCACCGGCTGATGATACAGACTAATCGCCGCAGACATCCAACGTGCTATGGTCTGCTTGGATACAGAGTAACCTGGAGGTAATCTTCCATATGCTATAAATAGCTGATCTGATTTCCAAATTGTAGCAGTTCGTTGAAGATAGAACTTGAGACACCTCCTGACATCAAGGGAATGTAAGGCTCTTTCGGCCGCTGTTTGAGGATTTGGAAAGAAAGCCTTCAGAATTATCGGTTCATTAAGGTGAAAATCCGTAGGTACCTTAGGCATGAAGCTGGGATTGGTACGAAGCACCACCGAATTGGAAGTGAACTGTAGAAGAGGTGACGTAACCGTGAAAACTTGAATGTCGCTGACCCTCATAGCTGATGTCAGCGCCAAAAGCAGAGATACCTTCCAAGAAAGGAACTCAAGATCCACTTCATGAATAGGTTCAAAGGGATGACGCATGAGTTGAGCGAGCACCTCATTCAAATGCCAGGATGGAGGTGGACGCTGAATAGGAGGAAACATTCGAAATAGTCCTTTAAAAAATTGCTGAATAACTCTAGTAGAGCGAGTTAGAACCATCCTGACGGAACCTTGAGATAGCTGCCAAGAACACTTTCAACGTGGAATGAGATAAATTGATTTTGCCAATTGAAGAACGAACGGTAAGATCTGTTCTGGTCTGGCATGAATTGGATGCAAATTGGCAGATTGACACCAGGTGCAGAATCTTTTCCATTTGAGTTTGTATGTCTTAATCGTGGCAGGTGCTCTAGTATTGGCTAAAATTTCTTGACAATCCACAGGGACATCTAAGTGTGCGAATTCAAGGTGTTGAGGAGCCAAGCTGCTAATCTCAAGGAGGCTGAGTCCGGGTGACAGATTTGACCCTCCATAGCAGACTGAAGGTTTGGTATTGGTGGAAACTGAATGGGATCGCACTCCGAAAGGAGGAGAAGTTCGGTGAACCAGTATTGGCGGGCCATCTGGGAGCAATGAGAATAAGGCGACAAGGCGGTTTCTTCATTTTGCGGATGACTCTGGGAACCAACGGAATCGGAGGAAAGGTGTAGGCATATATCGGAGACCAGTTCATTGAAAGCTCATTCCGGCACGAGTCCTTGTGGGGAAGCCAGCTTGCGAAGTGTGGGCATTTATGGTTCTGACTTGATGCAAACAGGTCCAGATCGGGGTGGCCCCAATCCCAAAAGACTCGGTCCAACGTTTGTTGATGGATCTCCCATTCGTGATTGGAAATTGAAGATCTGCTGAGGGAATCTGCTAGAACATTGGAGATCCCTGGAACATGGACAGCTGAAATGCTGATTCCCTTGACTCAATGCCCAGTCCCAGATCTCCTGGGCTAGTTGAGAGAGAGCAGGGCCGACTTTGTACCGCTCTGTTTGTTTAAGTAGTGCATACTTGTTGTATTGTCTGTCCGAATTAGTACCGAGGGCCCTTGGATGACTGTTCAAAAGGATTTCAAGTCAAAGAAAATGGCTCGCAGCTCCAGGAGATTGATGTGCCACTTCTTTTGTTGCACATTCCACTTTCCGTTGACAGTCATTCCCTGAAGGTGTGCTCCCCAGCCCTCGAGAGAAGCATCTGTGGTGATGGTGAAATTTGGTATGTCCGCCAGGAATGCACATCCTTCCTTTAAATTCTTTATCGGAGTCCACCCGAGAAAGGCTTTTCGCATCCGAGGAGTTGAATGATGTCGTTGAACGACCCCGAAACCTGCAACCATTGGAGGTTGAGTTCTTCTTGTAAAGGTCTCGTTCTGAGACAACAGTTGGGTTTCAGAGGGATGCAGGATGAAATCATCTCTAGGAAATATTTGAACAGCCGAACTGAAACGTACTCTTTCTTGCAATAGATGAGCTAGCTTGCAGATCTTGTGTTGTCTTTCTTTTGAGACGAAAGCCTGAATGAGTTGGGTGTCCAGTGTGGCTCCCAAGTAGGACTTTCTTTGCGACGGAATGAGATGAGATTTCTCGAAGTTGATGGAGAGACCCAGAGACTGGAATAGTGATAGTCATCTTTGAACATGTGCGCTTGCCTTTGCAAAAGAACTCGCCTTAATAAGGCAATCGTCAATGTATGGGAAGATTTGAATGCCCTCTAAGCGAAGATGTGCTGCCACCGGAGCTAGAACTTTTGTAAACACACGGGGTGCTGACTGAAGTCCAAAGGGGAGTACTTTGAACTGAAAATCCATGCCAGCCACTCTGAATCATAAGAATTTTCTGTGTCTGGGGAGGATCAGCACATGAAAATAAGCGCTTTGAAGGTCGAGGGTGGTCATGTGATACCCCATTGAAAGAAGCTGGAGGATTTCCGGAAGCGTTAACATCCGGAAGGACAACTTTTTCAGGTATTTGTTGAGGGCGCACAAGTCGAAGATGGGGTGCCAATCTCCCGATTTTTTCTGTGTAAGTAAAAACTTGTTCCTTTTTGCAAATAAGGGATCTTTTCGATCGCTCCTTTCCGTATTATCAAATTTATTTGGGTGAACAACTCCTTAATATGAGCTGGAGGTGGGCCCTGGGAGGAGAATTTGGAGGGATTTTGATGAATTCTAAATTGTGGCCCCTGGCCCCTATATCCAGGACCCACTTGTCTGTAGTAATTGCGGACCAGTTTGAGTAGAATCGGGATATTTTTCCTCCAACCTTTGACTGGGGGGAGGGTCGAGATGGTGGCAGGTGGCATGTCTCATTGCTTCCTAGTGAAATCTCTTCCACGGTAGGAGGGCTTTCTTCTTGACTGCGTGTAGGGCTGGTATCTCTGGTTAGATTGAGAGGTTTGGTATGACCTCTGCTGATTGTAGTTTCCTCTATTGGAAAAAGAGCCACGCCCATTAGCACCTCGAAAGGACGACTTGCGAAACTGAAGGCTACCCAAAGATCTCACCGTCTCCGTGTCCTTCTTGATAGCCTGGAGGGCCTCGCCAACATGCTGGCCAAAAAGAAACTCGCCATCAAATGGCATGTCGATTATCTTGGTTTGGACCTCTTGGCGAAAAGATGTGGATTCCAGTCATCCCTGCCTTCTTAACACAGCTGCACCTGCTAGCTGCCTGAATCCTGTAGACACCACATCTACTGCTGCGTCGATAATTTCTGCTGAAGTAAGTTCACCTTCTCGCAATATCTGCCTTGCCTCAGATCTCGCAGGTTCTGGTAACATTTCAACATAGGGGGAGATGTCGGACCACATTTGCCTGTCGTATCTCCCTAATACGGCTAGGGAGTTTGCGGCACGTACAGTTGTTACTGCCATTGTGGAGACCTTTTTCCCGATGGAATCTAATCGTCTGCCGTCTGTATCTGGTGGAGCAGATGTAGGCGAAGAGGGGTCTCTGGCCCGTGTTTGTGCCACTTGGACGACGACCGAATCAACCTTAGGTTGTCCTATAATGCATGCAGGAGAGTTGTCCGGTGCCTTATACTTCTTGTCTAACCGGGGAAAGACAGCAGGAATAGAATTGGGTGTTGCCATAATTTTTAATCCTTCCTTTCATATGAAGTCAATGATGGGAATAGTTTTGACTTGCCTTCGCAGATGGTCTTTAAAATCATAAAGAAAGCGATTGTCTTTCTTGGTTTCCACTGGGATTAGAAATCTCTTAGTAGCTCTCTCCATCAGGAGATGGAAGCCTCCAATGTCTACTGGAGGGAATTAGCCATAGCTGGAGCAGAAGGAGATGGCATCTGAATTTGGTACTCATCCCACTCCGACAGAACAGATTTGTCATCCACCTCTCCTTCCTCTCTATCTTTATCCGTGGAGTTAGCCTCCTGAGAATGGTGAGAAGGCGCTGGAGAAGGTGGTCTTGGAGACCTCAAAGAAGATGCAGAGGCTTGAGGCATAGGAATTGATGGGAGAGACCCCACCGACTCAGATAAAGGGAAACGACGATAGTAGTCAGTTAACATGAACTGCAAATTATTGAGAAGGGCCGAAGGCATCTGTGCTGTAGGCATCGTGGCAGGAGCTTGATCCACAGGCTCAGAGAACGGTTCCTCGTCTTGATCTTCCTCCTGATATTTAATTAGCAATTCTGACGGACTCCTAGCAGTGCGGAACCTGTCGTCTACATCAGATTGCTCCTCGTCATCAGAATCTAGCAACTGGTCAGGCAATTTAAGTGGTGATAGAGCTTGCAATGTCGAGCCACGTCTTTCAAGCAAAGAAGCTGTTGTAGCAGGTGCGGCAAAGGAGGCCATAGACGGTGTGGAGGACCATACTTGCAGTTCAATGCAAGTTGATGAAGAGGGGTCGATGGTCTTGCCATCAACGGTGCCGTCGGAGGAGGAGATGGTGCTGACTAGACATTTAACTTCGTCGATACCTTCGACGACGAGGCATCTTTTGTCGACGAGGTCTTCGTCGACGAGGTATTTTTCATCGACGATGCGGCCGTCGACGACGAGGTAGCCGTCGATTGGGTAGTTTTCTTCGACGATATAGCCGTTGCGGTCTTCGTCGACAGAGCACTCGTCGACGGGATCTTTCTTTCCTTAGTCGCAGACGACGGAGCGTCGACGATAGATGGCATTACCTTCGTCGACGAGATAGGTCTTACTGAAAAAGAGACCAGCGTTGGCGGAGAGGAGGCTGACGACATTATCATCTTTGGCGACAAGAAGGTGACCGTCGACGATGATAATTGTCAATGAAGGAGCCGGGTCTTCTTCTTCTGAGGAAAAACCTTCTCAGGAAGCTTTTTAGATGCCAGAGACTTTCCAGTCTTTTTAAGGGACGATACAGATGACGATCCAGAAGGTGGAGAAGCCTTTTTTGCAGAAGGCAAGCAAGAACCCTTGGAGGGCTGAACTTTCCTGAACACCTTAACCCTAGGAGAAGATAGATCTTCCTTAGCCATCCTCTTTCTGGAGGATACAGATGACCCCAAAGCCACACTTCCCACCTCAGGTAAAGGGTTATCCTGGTCTTTAATCTTCTGCAGCCACAGAAGTAGGCGTCCTTCCCTATCTCTGAGGGTCTTCTGAGGGAAGTTCCTGAACACCTTAACCCTAGGAGAAGATAGATCTTCCTTAGCCATCCTCTTTCTGGAGGATACAGATGACCCCAAAGCCACACTTCCCACCTCAGGTAAAGGGTTATCCTGGTCTTTAATCTTCTGCAGCCACAGAAGTAGGCGTCCTTCCCTATCTCTGAGGGTCTTCTGAGGGAAGGTCCTGCAGCTTACACTCTCTCACCTCTTGATCAGGATAAAGGCACTAGACGCACTTTTTGTGGGGATCTTCTGAAAAAAGCCGGAGTTCTACAAGATTCACAAGACCTGAAGAGAGATTATTTAGTAGATGACATCCTAAAGGAGTGAAATCCAGTCAGAAAAGTGAAGTACTGAGCAGAGCTCAGGAGACTCCCTTCACACGACGTGCGGTAGAAAATCTGAGAGCCTGAGCCTCTGGGGAGAACATTCTGGTGGGTGCTGTCGCCTGATTGGCTGCAGTTTGGACTATACAAAATGACTATGATAGTCACGTGTGGAAGTTTTTCTCTTGTAGCCTAGGGCTACTTTACTTCCTGGTTGCTTATTACCAAGGTTTTCTGGTTATTAGGTGCATGTTATTGCTTTTTTATGTATCGTGGGACTCCCACTCCGACGACGGGGAATGATACAGGCATGTGAATCTATGAAAGACACCCCAATACTGGAGAAACTGACTTTGGTCTTCAAAGTGCCAGGGTACAAGTAAGAAGAGGCTCGAAAGGAGTGCACACCAAAAATAAGAGAACGCAATTGAGGTCTGACTGTTGACTACATGTAAGTGGCAAGAGGAAATGTTTGAGAAATACCTCAGAATGGGTGATTTAACTAAAGAGAGATGAAACAGCAAACAAAGAAAGGACGAAGTTGCGGACACGTAACGTTAAGTGCCCCCAGCAAAGCTTAGTTTAAGATAGTGCGAAAAAAAGGACAACTAACAGTTTAGTTCGTAGAGGGTAACATGCTTCTCCTTGTGACAGGTAATGAACTTGGATCATTACCCTTTGTAAACTGATTTTGTGGATTGGCAGAAGCTCAGTGTAGCGAAGAGATCAATCATGGACTGACCCCATTGTCAAAATATGTAATCTACTTGGCCCTTCTGCAGTTCCAACTCGTGACAATCTGATAGTCGTTGATTGAGTACATTTGCCTGATTGTTTTAATGACGTGGCAGGTGTTCCACACCAATGTCAATATATGATCAAAAATATGTCGTACTGTCCGTTCTGATTATGAAATGAAGGATTTATAGAGCGCAACATAGCCCGAAGGTATCTAGGCGCTAATAACGCCATTAGGACTGCTTACCTTGCTAGCCCTTAGAGGGCCACTGCAGTCCTAGACGTATGGGAACATGGATTTGAAACAACATTTGTGTATCCAACCAGAAACCTCTGGTCAATAGTTCTTGTAGGAGAGCTACCAAACCCCCACTCATCGATTAGCACAGTTTTGTGTTACAGGATGAAATAAGAGACTACCTTTAGACTGGAAAGGAATCTCCATCACAACAGTGCTAGCTTCAATCGTCTTCTGACTTGAACAACGTCATCCCATGAACCTTCGATTTGTTTCTACTGACTGTCCCCTTCTTGTTGGACAGGGATAATTCAGAGTCTAAAAAAGGAAATGGGGTCTACAGAGGATGAGACACTATTTACTATTGAGGGACCATCAGTCTCCTGGATGCCTTTTGGTTTGGGGTCCATTGGCTCACTGTACCTCCCAGTATAGCTTGTGGGTGCCACTGGCATCCCCTTGCGCCTGTTTAGCAGCTAACTGACTTCTACAGTGGGATAGGTCCTTTGTGCATTTCCCAGATCATCCCTGGAGAGAACCCCCTGCTCCCTGGGAGTTCTGCCAGGTCTGACAGGTTCCCAGGAGTCAATTTGTCTTCAGGCACCAGGCCTCCCCCCTGGGGTTTGGGCTACTGCTCGGCCTGTGGTCTTTTGGAATCTGTCAGCCTTCCTGCCCCTCCTCTTTGCTTTAGGGGCCAAGTCCATAGTTTCAGGTTCCAGAATCAGTTGACACGCTCAGGGTATTCTGTGCTCTGGTTACGAGACACACCCAACTCAGGGCCTTACACAAAGCAGGTTTATTGGCTTTAGCTACCATGTTTATTCTTCTCTCTGCACAAGATACCCTCAGATCATCCCTCTTGTATAAGGACAGATTTTGTAAACAGAGCTTCATGTCTCCTTGTCGAAAATTGGCTCCTGAGCGGTATTTGAAAAACTTGCGAAAAACGCTGCCAAGCCTTTACAGAACTATTCACCACTCCTCTGGGAACGTTTTTGAAACTTTTTAGCTAGATCACTCTGCATCTTAACAATGCCCACAGAAAATACTTTTTGGGAGCAAGAAATTCTTTTCTAGGTGTCCAACAATGCGGATTCTCAGAAGCCTCAACTCCAACAACTATATGGTACTGCTAAACATAGCATCTAGATCCCACTGCTTGGCACCAATGTGAGGAAATGGAGTGTATTATATGGTTTGGTTGTGCAACCTCACCGTGTAATACACTTACGAACCCGTTTAGGACCCTTGTGCTTCGTCCGTCAAACCCTCAGCTCAATCCTGGGTAGTTGGGGCACTGAGCCGCAAGGCCTTCACAGAGGAGAAAGTATCAAGTATTTAAACAACGCCAAAACAATTGAAGAAGAAATCGACTTCAAGAAATCCGACACCAATTTATTTAAAAAAACCAGATTTTTATATGAATTTTTAATCGAAAACAAAAAAGATCTACAGAGGATCCAGAGATATAGATTTTACAAGCAATAACAAATCAAAACAATTTCACTCAACTGCGAACAAGCATTGGCAAAGTCAAATAATTGAACACAAAATCTTTTTAAGAAAAACTAAGGTCAGTGTCAATGCATTTGGTTAGAAGTTCTTGGGGCGATCCACTATGGCAGGGAGCTAGTCCGGGGGACCAGCAAGGTTCACAAGAACCGTCACCTTCCCAGAAGAAGCAGTTCTTCAACAGTTTCATGCACCTTATCCGCATTGCAATAAAATCCTAAAGAGTGGCCCTGAAACAAGGGTTGAAGGATGCTGAAGATACTCTAAGGATGGGACGCAGCCGATGGTGGTCTTCCTGCAGGGGTTTCTTGGTTCACAAAGATCGTGCAGGGGTCCTGTTTGTAGGGTCGACGTCCCACAAAGTCCTCTCTGGTCTGGTTGAAGTCCAGTCACCGCTAGACTGCCAGTCGGCGATTGCTGTGGTCACAGATTAATCCTTCCTAAGTCGATAACTCGACATCTGAGGGTCACAGACACTCTCAGACAGCACTCAGCGAACTCTGGTGCAACTCTGTGCGTCAAGTCTTGGTCCTTGGTGCTGCATGTCAGCAGTGGTAGTGACTTAAAGACTTTGGGCTACCAACTAGCCCCACCAGGCTTCTTCAACTGTGCTGCTAACAGGACTACAGTCAGCTTATCCTTGTGCAGGACACGGCAGGAACAGTCCATCTCTGCACTAGTGACCAAGTGCAGCAGATGCAGTCTTAGTCAGTGCAGCCTCTCTTTGCTGGTCACTCGGTGCAGCAGGCAGTCTTTGGTCCCTCATCCAAGTCAGTCAAGATCTGGGTGCAAGAGGTGCCCCTTTATGCTTGAAAAGTGCCCTCGGGCTCGGGACTTCCTGTGAAGTGTGGCATCTGGATATCCCAGGTCGCAACTCCCACTCCCAAGATTGCGAGATCTCTCTCCTGATGTACATACCTCACTAGCCCAACCCCGGGGTCTAGCTAATTCAGAGCTATACACCCCTGGAGAACCTGATTTGGCAACTGGTTTCCTGCTCTGCCAGCCAGTCTACCTCCACAATGGGACAGCCCCCCCCCCCCCTAGTGCTACACATCTGCCCTGCTATGGGGCTTCACCATTGAAGCTTGGCTTTTGGGGCTAAGACCCAAGTGGCTTTCTGCAGGATGGCAGTGACACCTCCCTGGCATGCTATCCCTCATTGTTCTCTTACCTGACAATCATTAGCACGTCTCTCCAGGAGAGTAGAAAGCTGTTGTGTGGAGCAGACTCCATGTGTGCCCAGGAAGGCACAGGAACTTTAAAGGGAACAAAGTGGTAGCTTTGCTACAGCTGCACACTGCAACCAAGTTACATAAATTTCATCTTGAGATACAAGTCAGACTTAATGTAACAAGCTGCTTGATACCTTGGACTGCCCACTTCGGTCACACTGTTCAGGTGTTGGCACAGCTGAGGGGTTAGCGTGCAACCCTGTAAATGCCAATTGGGCGGCTAAGTCTTTCCGAAATAAAAATGGTTGCTTTACGTGTTTTATTGCCAGGACTGCCTGAGGGGTGGCTTGCACACATTTCCAGGTGAAGTGGTGGCTTTACCATTGCTCTTGATGCCAAAACTGGGCTAACAGTGCATGACTGCTCTACTAGTCTGCAGTTGCGGACTGGGAGACGTGTTTTACATGGGGGACCTCCAGGGTGGCACAGTTAGTGCTGCAAGCTCTGAGTGAACCCTTTAACATGCCCAGGGTACCTTTTCCTAGGGACGTACAGGAATGTTAACCATTTCCAATTTGGTATAGCCAGTTTGGATACACTTTAGGGTCAGGTCAGACCAGCATCAGTTTAAAAACGGAGGGGTGATCATACAAAAAGAAGCATTTCCGTACACCAAGTCCAGTATTTTGGATTGAGCTTTCGGACTGAAGGTTGTGAATCTGAGAATACGCTGCCTTATCAAAACAGCTAACCCAGGAAGCGGTGAAAGCCTGCATTTGAGTCAATTGCTTCATCAATAATGGCTAACAATGTAATTTCTCCTTCCTTGAGGATTGCCTTAGCAGCCTCATTTTTTTTATCTTCAGGGATGTGGCTGAGCAAAGGTGCAATCTCATGCCACAACTGGAGATTATAACATCCTAAATATGCCCAAGCGTTGGCCCCCTTGATAAATGTGGCAAACAATGAACAGATTCTGCACCCAAATCATCAATACGTATACAATTTCTGTCTGGAGTATGGTGTGATGGGGTAATTAGATCTTCATTGCGCAGCTGACATTATCACAGATACTTGCCTTGGATTGTTGGTAAGATACGTTGGTACTGAATTTGGGCCTTTATATTTTTTTCTCTAGATGGGGTGTCTCTAGTAGAACAGAAGCAGATGTCTTCAATAATTTTTGTTCATCAGACCATAAAAAATCCAGAATAGGGATGGACTGCCCGGATTTTCTTGGCTGCTCTTTAAAATAATAATTTCTAATTTCAAACATTTATAAAGCGCAGCGTGCACCGAACGGTTTCTTGGCGCTAGTGGAGGGGATTGGCTACAGAGACAAAAGTGGAGCCCGGTATAAGAGCCGGGGAAGGAGAATTACACAGGGAATGCCTGTTTAAAAAGAAACGTTTTTAGTTCCTTACGGAAGGATGCATAGTGGGTAGACGCACGTAAGTGGTCTGGAAGGGAGTTCCAGAAAGTGGGGGCCAAGGTGGAAAAATTGGACCCACCCCACTTTTTGCGTCTAAAGCGTGGGATTTGGAGGAGGGACTTGGAGGAGGAACGAAGTTGTCTAGAGGGAACGTATTCTTTTATTAGTGAGGAGATGAAGGCGGGTGCAGTGCCTTGACGAGCCTGGAATACCATGCAGGCGGTTTTGAACAGAGAACGTTCCTTGATCGGGAGCCAATGAAGCTCCATGAGGAGGGGTGTGGAGTGGTGGTAGCGTGGGAGACCAAAGACCAGCCGGGCGGCTTGGTTTTGGACCACCTGTAGCCTCCTTAGGCTGTATGCTGGTATGCCGTTGTAGAGGGCGTTGGCGTAATCCAGTCGTGATATGACTAAAGCGGCCATGATCATTTTGAGTGCCTGAGGGGAGAAGAAGCGAGCGACAGTGCGGATAGTTCGGAGGGTGAGGAAACAGGAGGAGACCACGGAACTGATTTGAGAGTGGAGGGTAAGCTGATTATTCATTTTAACCTCCAGTGTTTTGACCGTGGTAGAAGGAGTGGGGGGGGGACCAAAGGTGGGGGGCCAGAAGAAAGAGTTCCAGGGACTGGACGGACCTCCGGTAAGAACCAACTCGGTTTTGTCCGGATTCAACTTGAGATGGTTGTGGTTCATCCAGTCCCTGATGAATGTCATGGTGTGCTGGAAGCTGGAGACAGAGAGGGGAGAAGAGGATAGGTCAAATATGAGCTGGAGGTCATCCGCGTAGTTAAACACGGTGACCTTCAGCTGTTGAAGAGCGAAGATGAGGGGGAAGATGTAAAGATTGAATAGTAGGGGGGACAGGGAAGAACCCTGAGGGACACCACACGTGACGGGGAGTGGGGTGGTTGTGAAATCTCCGAGCCGGACCGCCTGAGTGCGGTCCCTCAGGAAGGAGGAAAGCCACACCAGGGCTGCTCCCTCAATTCCAGCCGCCTTGACACGGGACAGTAAGATGGTATGGTCTACCGTGTCAAATGCGGCCGAGAGATCGAGGAGTACCAGGGCCTGGTGTTTGTTATGATCCATGCCCTTCCTGAGGTTGTCCAGGACTGATACCACGACTGATTCAGTCGAGTGCCTAGGTTGAAAGCCAGCCTGGCGGGAAGCCA
Organism: Lissotriton helveticus; assembly: GCF_964261635.1. Taxonomy (NCBI): domain Eukaryota; kingdom Metazoa; phylum Chordata; class Amphibia; order Caudata; family Salamandridae; genus Lissotriton; species Lissotriton helveticus. The sequence goes on along the minus strand of NC_136057.1, from coordinate 337,286,709 downwards.
ATCCCCCATTGGCCTCAACATGGGTGCTGAGTACCGTGGTGACATAACGTTCCAGCACCTTGCCCAAATAGGGCAGCAGGGAGATGGGGCGGTAGTTGGCTGAGATGGATGGGTCAGCGCCAGGCTTTTTTAGGATGGGCACTATGGTGGCTGACTTGAGCGTAGGGGTCACTACTCCCTGCGCTAAGGAGCTGTTAAGAAAGGTAATGGGGAGTTCAGGACAAGAGGAGTAGATTCGTTGGAGAATTCGCGCCGGACAGATGTCTGCCGGAGAACCTGACTTTACTTTGGGGAGTAAGTCCAGGAATACCTCTTCAGTGAGGGGGGGGATGGAGGTGAGAAGGTTTTGAACAGTAGGAGGAGAAGGGTCGACGTAGGCTGACGAGGGGGGGGGGATGTTGGCTTTAATAGTAGCGATCTTGTCAAGGAAGAAAGTGTTTAGTTGATTACATAGAGGCTGGGATGGGGGGATTTGAGGTGAAGCCCTGTCGGAGTAAGCCAAATCCTGCACTATGCCGAAGATCTCCCTAGGTTTGTTTTCGGCAGACATTATTTATAAGTAAGAGGTTTTGGCGGCAAGGATTGCGATCTTGTAGTCGGCGAGTGATTTCAGATAAAGGGATTTGAGTGAGGGACAGTAATTTTTCCTCCAGTGCCTTTCTGCCTGTCGAGCGAACAGTTTTAGTTCTTTTAGGTGGTCATTAAACCACCTGTTAGACTCCTTTGGTCGCCGGACAGAGATGCGACGCAGGGGAGCCACTGAGTCACAGCCTCCAGCCAACCAGGTGTTAATAGTGTTGGCTTGGGAGTCGGAAGAGAGACCAGAAAGAGACGGGATAGAATTCTGAAGGTGAGACGTCAGGGTGGGAAAGTCAACTCTGTTCCAGTTCCGCGCCCAGGTATTTTTGGCGCGGGGGACTTTGGATATCGGGTTGAGAGAGACGGAGAAGGAAATAAGGGCATGGTCGGACCAAGAACAGGGGGAGACCATCACCGGGGACACTGGAAGATTAAGAGACCAAACCTGGTCAAGAATGTGACCACGTGAGTGAGATGTGTGGTGTAAAATTTAAAGATGTGAGAGTCTCTGTGAATTCTTTCGAGGCTGTACACTCAGAAGGGTCTGAGGGCCAGTAGTTGAAATCCCCTAGTACCAAGACCGATGCATAGTTGACCACAATGTTGGCCAGTAGGTCTTGAAAAGCCGGCAAGAATAATATAGGAAACGTTGATGTTCAGTTGATAATATTGGTAAGTTCAACTTCATAGCAGCTCTCTACACTAAGGCATGACAACTGGCTATGCTATCTGACAAATCTGTTTGATTAGTTAGATTATCTTCATTAGAAATTATTAAATCATCTGCGACTTTGTCCACATCTGAATATGTAAAATTAGCTAAATATTTGTCATCCTTCATGTCCTCAGGAGTTGGTGGGGCAAGAGGTCTGTTGATGGGTCTGGAGATTGTTCTCTTGGGGGTAGGGGAGTTGAAGGCAAACGAGGGCGTCTAGGTGGTTAAGGACAAGATAGTGGAGGCAGTGGGAAAGGTACAGCAGATATTGCAGGTAGAGGTGGTTGCCCACAGAATGTTGTGGTACCAATCGTTGGAAAGTGTCCATCATTTGTTGTCATATAGACAGAAACATAAAAGGCACCGTAACAAATTCTGGCTCTCTACTGTGTTAAGAAGGTACATAGGAGTTGCATCTTGTTGATAACCACATTTGCAATCAGACCTCCTCATCCAGTCCATTCCATTCAATTCTTAAGATCTGGAAAACAGCATACATCCAACTACGTTAGACTGTATGCAGTGTCCGATGTAAAGTAGCCGATATTCCCTTCCCACTCCAATTCCAGAATTTGGGAAGGTAGAGTTGCTGTCACCTTTAATGATGAAAACGTAGGTGAAGCAAAAATGGTCTTCGACTACGTAATAGAATTCGGACTGTATGATAGGTTAACGGTTTAAAAGTAGGGGCCTTAATATAATTGTGGTCAACTTTCATAACGCGGGAGGTTCGAGAGCAAGAGAGTTTGATGAAAGACTCAATCTGTTGAGAGATCAGGATCATGGTATAACGGCACCAATGCTTTTAATAGCGGGAGACTTTAACTGTCACTTGTGCCCAAATCGGTAACCCATAAAAGAAGACTGGACCTAATGTAGCTTGGAGGAGGGACCACATTTTGAGCAAACGTTGGAGGGCAGGGAACTGAGTAGGGTGATGAAAGGACGCACAATTAAACACTCAATGGATCTATTGGCCATTGAGCCCAACACGCAGGTCAACCCTACCTTTAAAGGAAGGGGCTGCAGCTCATATATTGATTTTATATTAGTGTCCCAACTGCTTATGAAGTGGCTACTGGGATTTGCAATAGAGTGGAGCGGTTTTAGTGACCATAACCCGCTAATATTGTCGGTGGCAGAGACAAATTGTGAGAAGTTGGCCTGATGTGCAGTGTTCACTATTCTAGTGATCACTATATATCAGTCCAAACAACCCTTATTGATGATTGGTTGTAAGTCAACCTTATAGACCAGCTATCCTAGTAGCATGGATACGAGCAGTCTAAGGCTAAGACTCTAGAGGGCGTGTTAAGCCAGCTGTTTTACCATCACATTACCCCATGAACACCAAGTGAAAGGACACCACACAAGTGTTATGAAAATAAACAGTGTATTTATTAGAATCACAACAACCCTGTACTCTTTATGAGGACAGGGTGCTAGGCACACAACAAAACTCTTACGAAAATACTTAAGTTAGCATGTTATCCACAAATGCCCGAGGGGCACGAAAAACCATATACTTTAAAAGTGGAATGCGAAATTACTAGCAGGTAAGTACAGTACTAGTAGGCTTTGGAATCGCTAGGACTTGACTAGGGAATCGTTAGATTACTTCTAGGAGACCTAGGGGACTCGGGTGCAGAGTGTGCACTCTCACGCGGGATGCGGGACAAAGTCTATGGAGGCTAGTAAAGGCAAAGTTAGTGTTCACGGGCGAACCCGACCTGGTAGGGAGAAAACGACAGTGGATCCTGACCCTTGGATAGTGAGGCTATGCTGGGACACCGAAGTGCCGAAGTTACCTAGCCCAGGGGCTGCAGCTGCATAGGTCTGAAAAGACGTCGGGGATCTCGTTGCCGGACCAGGAGCCTGGAAGAAGGAAGTTGCTGGCAGGCGACCAGTGAAGGAAAGTTCGATGGATCCAAGCCTGGATCAAGGAAGAAGGAAACCTGAAAGCAGAGGGGACCAAGTTCTTGAATCACTAGCCAGTGATTAAGTGGGCACCAGGATGGCACCGGGCGAAGTCACCGCAGTCAGGTGAGTGGGCGCTGCTGGGCTCTGCAGTCTCTCGGACCAGGAGGCGTTGTCGGCGACCAGGATGGAGGTGCGAGCTGTCCCACGAAGGTTCTTGCTGTCGACGTCGCTGGACCCAGGATTGGGCAACAAGTCTTGGCAAATGCAAGGCCCACGCGGTGGACCTAAAATGGCGTCTTGGGCGGACCAGGAGGGTCCAGGGTACTTCTCCGATGGAGGGAAGCAAGGGCCAGTCTGGAGCAACCAGACCAGCAGCAGTGTTGTCGTCGGGCGTCGTTCAGGAGGCCACAAGCCAGCGGGCTAGTAGCCAAACAACGCGGTGAGCAGCAAAAAGCAGAAGGGCCCCACGCCGATCGTGGAGATGCTGGGGGGCTGCTCTTCGGTGCTGGAGCTGCTCAGGGTGGGGGCTTCTCGGACCCCAAAGCACTCACCAGGAAATTACTCGGCGGGCTTGCTGGAAAGAAGTCGTGCAGTCTTGCAGATAGCCGGTCCCTCGAGGTCTTGTCGCACCCACGGTTCTCAGCTGGGCTGTAGAGGTGGGTAGAGGTCAGAGGTGCCAGGGAAGCCGGTTCTCGTCGAGCTGGTCAGTCGGATTCCGGAGGAAGGACTTGCAGCAGACCGCAGTGTTCTTTAGATGGTGCCTGCGGATGCAGGGTGACTACTCCTTAGTCACAAGGGAGAAATCTTAGGAAGAAGTCTTGAGTTCCTTTCGTAGAAAGTAGTTTCAGGATTCAAAGATGATCTGATTTGGAAGGGGGCCAGTTCCTACCTTTATCCTGTAAAAAGGGGCTGGCACGCGACTAAGTCCTGCCCTATGGGTGGGACTAGGAGGGGGGTGGTTACACCCACTTCCTTGGCGGGCTTTTCCCCAGCACAGGGTCTGGAGTGACCCTGGAACTGGTTCCAGCCAGCCTATGCACAGTGAGCACCGGGGTGCCACGTGCAGTCACCTTCCTCTAAAGCCCTGCCTACCTACAATACACAAAACCCTGTCTGGGACGGTGCTGGCACCGCCCCTGGCAGGAAACCCTTTGTCCTTATCTCCTGCTCTGGGAGGACTCCCAGCAGCAGGAGGGCAGACTTGTGTCTCGGTGGCAGCATCCATTTTGTGGAGCTGAGGCTCTGTTTGACTTTAACCGGGGTTAGGGGTTACATACATGTCGTGTCCCTCTAGAAGGGTGGAATGCTAACCCCGTCGCCAGAATTGGCGAGGGGTTAGTATTCCAATTCGTATGACACCTTACTCGACATGTTTTGATAAAGCGATACCAGAGTTGGCATATAACCGCGAGGATTATAATGCACTTAAGAGTATATGGTATGCGATATCATGGAAACGGCTAAGGGATGGATCCCGAAAGACGCAGACAGGCTCAGCTCATGCCAGAGCACCATCTCACACGATTCCAAGCACTCTGCCTTCAGGATTGTTAAGGCCTGCCATAGGAGTGACTGATAGGAGATCTGTGTGTCCATTTTAGGGTTAGATATAGGTATACTATATCTAAAGCAAAGGGTGAGTACACCACCTTGCCCCAGCTGTCGTGCAGCCAGTTGTGTCAGTTTAGTTAGTCAGCCCAGGGGTGGCATAATACATGCTTCAGCCCCTGGGAGACTTCTGGGTACACCTCAGCCCTGGGTACAGGGACTTGGAGAGGGCCCAGTGCCAATTCAGTACCTGAGTACAATTTGGATAGAGAGAACAGCTAGGCTGTGGGTCTGATTAGCAGGCCCACAGCCAGGGAAAGTCGTAAACCAGTGCAGCAAAAAGCAAAAATCTGGGTGATCATAGGATTGCAGACCCTACTCTCCTACACAAATGTAAGTAAGGTTACAAGGAGGGGGGTGGGGACAAATAAGGAGAAGGTTACGGATCAAGGCAGGCGCTTGAAATGGTCAAGGATTAATGGTGATAGTTTCTACAAGTCCCTTGTGAAAGAGGGGAAACAGCAGTTGGAGGTATGTCTAGACACAGCAGTGGAAGGACCTCCCCTAGTGGAGGCATTTGAAGAAATAGGCCGGCTGATAGATGGTCTCATGCAGACCACAGTGCAGGGCAAGTGTAAAAATGACCCTAAATGGTTTGACAGAGGGTGCTCCCTAGCGCAGAGGAACCTAAGAGCTGCCCTTACACATAACCCAAGGGACAAACATAGGGTTATGCGATGCAGGTTAATTTACAAGCAGGCAGTAAGGCGTAGGAAGAATGCACTCCAAACACAAACGTGGGAGGACTTGAGAGGAGCTGCTGAAAGGAAAGACCTGACCACCTTCTGGAAGATAGTTAATAATCCCTGCTTCCAAGATGCAAATAGCCCGCAGATAGCGTCTAATGTGCTTCCTGAACAGAGGGTGGAGCATTTTAGAGGGCAATATAATCGGGGGAATATTGAGACTCAGGAGAATGAGGAGGGTGTGGGGAGGTGGAATGTGGCATTGGAATTTACCCTAGAAGATGAAGAAAATTACATATTTATATGTATTTGTGCCCCCAAGCGCTACCCTCTCACCATCTGCCATGTTGAATAAAAACCCCTGCATTACTTCACATTCAGAGGCCTTATTTCTCTGTCACCAGACCCCTCCATGGCAGACCCTGAAAAAGGCACACGTTACATTTCTCTGCAGCACATTAGATATTTTTTTGAGCAGTCACGGAGAAAAGGCCCAGCCCGGGGTGTCTTAACAGTGTCAAACAAGGGTCGACCTGATAAAGCTGCATTCCGGCCCGAGCAGGAGGCGAGCAGAAGCCCCTCTGCAGAGATAAGGCCCAGTTTTGCTGTCGGCTCTCAGAGATAAGTGGGGCCCATGTCAAGGGAAACCTCCAAGACAGTTACACAAGGGGTGGACAGGAAGGGCCAAACCAACTGCTAGTATGAAGCAGCAACACTTCTACAGATGAGAGCAATCTGCATGCTGCCCCGAGCTAGAGATAAGACCAGACATGCTAGTCACTCTGACACCCAGGGCCCTCCCTGGCCAACAGAAAGGAAACAGCCTTCATGGAGAAGTCTGATAAAGTTACGCAAACAGGCATTGCGAGTTTTAGCTGACCTTGCTGCCCCCTCTATGCACCCACCCACCTATGACTCATTACAGTGAACGCCTACATGCTCTTATCTTTTTCTTTCCTTCTGCTTGGAGGGCTCCTCCCTATGTATGCAAAGAATGTATAAATATTGTACTCTGTGAATAAAGCTCAGAACTCTCCTGTGCCCGCTTGGCGCTGGAGCTCTCCCTTAACTCGAGTTAATGCAATAAAGCCCATTGACTCTAATACCATGGACTCTGCTCCTCATTTATGCTTGACCCTTTTGATATTTATTTATTTATAGAAATTATGATAGCGTAAATAATTTATTTACGACATAATCTGGCGCCCGAATAGGGACGCATCCCCTTCCCCACGCGCCGGCGATGTAGGTCCGGCCCCTGCCCCCTTCTACAGCCTAGACGGACTTCAAGTGTACACGCCAGCGGGACTTCCCGCCAACTCCCTCAGGCCCACGGAGGAGGCGGACTGCGACCAGACATCCACACGAGGCGGTGAGGAAGATTGCGGAGCGTCCTGACCCAGAGCCCAACCCGTGAGAGAGCCGAGTCTGAGGTCTTCAGAGGTCCGCCATTCCTGCGCAAGCGTCAAGCGTCCGATGACCAGGTCTTCAAGTTCTGCTTCCCGGTGAGTACCACTGAGAACGCATAAAGACGGGTTCATTTAATGAACACGGTAAAGACGTGTCTCCTTCACGAGACCGGTATGGTTGTACTGTATTCCAGTACATAAGTATATGTTGTATATGTTTTGAGTTTGAAATTGTTTTAGTTAGGTTCCAGCATGCCGTTGTTTTTAAAATTGCGTAAAATAGGCACTAAAAAGGGAATATTAGAAGAGGCAGTTAATGTCCCGCCAAGAGATACTCCCGGCCATTTTATGTATAACAAACATGGCATCAGCGCTATTCTCTATTTAGACCTCTGGGTAGATTACACAAAGGATCTAGAGACGGTGCATAGATGGCCTGCGACCGGCACATGGGATTCAGAATGTATTATGAGAGTAGAGGAACAACTACGGAAAAGGAAGTCGAGGCCCTCGCAGAAAGAGGCCATTGAATTATGGCGCAAAGAGGCTAATAGGAGGGCCCTGAAAGAACTTAAAGCCGAGAAAAGCAGGCAAATGTCAGAACAGGCAAAAGAAAAAGAGTTACTAGAAGAGGGTGAACAGGTTCGAGTGGAACAAATGGATAGGGAAAGAAATGCTCTTGTTGCTGGTATCTACCCTGTACTCTCAGAGGAGATTGCAGAGGAAGTTCCCCAAAATGTACCCCTTAATTTATTTACGACAAAGAGATTACTGCTGGTATCCTGGGCCGTACTCTAAACAAGGCACCGGGACCGGATGGGATCCCCCCTGACCTTCATTTAAGTAAAGTGGACCTATGGGGGCCAGTTTTAACAAGAGTAATAAATGCTGCTATAGCTGCGGGGCTCCCCCGCTCATGGTCAACAGCCATAATACTGCCCATTTTTAAAAAGGGGGACAGAGATAGTCCCCAATGCTATCGCCCCATTTCCCTGATAGATGTAACTGCTAAAGTGTTGGGTCGTGTTGTTTTAAATCGCCTGATAAGCTCGGCTGAGGAACAACACATCCTTACTGATGTTCAGTAAGGATTTAGGGCCAAAAGATCAACAACAGATCAATGCCTAAATCTATATTTATTGGTGGCAAAATACACCATTGCCAATAATGAAGCGGTTTACTTAGCTTTTATGGATCTCACTGCAGCTTTTGACTGTGTTAACAGGGAGAAGTTGTGGGCCATAATGTCTAACATAGGGGTGGACCAAGATCTTATTAAGATTTTGAGAGCTTTACACTGGAACACCTCGGCCAAAGTTAGGTACAAGTTGGATGGTGGAAACACCGAGCCTTTCACTTGTACTAGTGGGGTACGTCAGGGGTGTATTTTGGCTCTGTTTTTGTTCTCCTTATATATAAATGGCCTAGATCAATTCCTAAGAAGTTTAAAGGTGGATTCACCTAGAGTAGGCAGCAGAGGAATTCCTGTCCTGCTTTACGCAGACGACGCGGTCTTATTGGCACGCACTCCACTGGGACTACAGCGATTGATGGATGTTTTCGTGGACTTTATGAACAGCTTAAACTATCTGCCAACCTGAATAAGTCGTACGTTATGGAGACGGGGACCAAAGTCAGATTTGTTTTTAATTACAGAATAGGCGCACATAGCTTAGCGAAGTTACAGTCCTTCTCGTACCTGGGCATTTTATTTGACAGGGGCTTAAATTTTAAACCACTGATTGAGGAGCGATGCAATAAGCTAGTATCTAGCACAGGGGCAATAATGAATTTCGGCCGCAGACTAGGGCGATGGTCGCCGGAACAAATGATGAACCTATACAACTCAATTTGCTACTCTAAAGCTGTGTATGGGGCAGAATTGTAGGGGATCGTCAATGCCGATAAGCTGCAGATAGAGGAGAACAAACACCTGAGAAGGCTACTCAAAGTCCCACAGTGTGTCCCCTCTTATATTATACACAAAGAACTGGGTGGAGTGTTTATAGAGGACAAGGTGGAGGTCAGGCCTCTGCTAGCATGGTTAAATATCTGGGTTAATCCAGAGGTCAGGCTGACCAAGCAAATAATCATGGACTGGCAGGGCAGTGATAGGGGAATGAATATCCCATGGCTGAAGTATATAAATGAAGTTTTCGAAAACATTGGCTGTAAGGACCTTTTCCTAATGCCGACCGGCATAATAGGTCAGGATCAGGATAGGGTAAAGGAGATGTTTTATAACTACAAAGCCTCAGCCAGAGAAGATAGGGAATGGGGTAAACAATTGGTCAAAGCCCACAGTTTAGTAAGGACCTGTGAAGGAATGGAACCTTACCTTGCCCTCATACACAATGCCCAGGATAGATTTTTAATGACACGTTTTAGACAACTTTTTACATCACCTACTTTGTGATTCGGCAGGTTTTACTAGCTCAGTTGAGTCAAAGGGTACCTGCGGCTGCGATCAACGTTCTCCGCAGGATACCCTTCATTTTGTATTATTATGTCCCTTTGATTCATTGCCCAGGCGTTGTTTTTTAGTAAGCCTGCTGAAAAAAACTAAATTTAGGCATGCGAAGGAGGCCGAAGACCACCTGACCTTACTTTCTGTTACGAATTTCTTAAGGTTAGCAGTCAAATTAAGAGAGACAAGAGGAATCCGCTGAATGAAATCCCCCCATAATTATGAATAAGATGTGGGGGAGGGACATGGGCTTAATGAATTGTTAGAGTAACAGTTTTAGTATCCTTTTTAAAATGTATTGAATATGCTACTTACCAGTATGCATCTGTTCTTGGCATGTAGGGCTGCTAACATTCATATCTTTTGCATAGATCGCCGCCTAGTGTTGGGTCCGGATGATCGCACCTTGTTGTCCTGGAAGAGTCTTCGAAGTATCCTGAGATAGGTGGCTCCTCCCCTGGACTACAGTGCGCATGGGCATTGGCTCCATCCCCAGATTGTTTTTAGCCATTGTGGCAGAGATGGAGTGAAAAGTGTAAAGGATGTCCATGCTAATGATTGAATGCAAGAGTATGTCTGCAGCTGCGACAGGCACCGGGGAGGAGGGTGGGCGATATGAATGTTAGCAGCCCTACATGCCAAGAACAGATGCATACTGGTAAGTAGCATATTCAGTTCGAGGCATGTGGGCTGCTAAATTCATATCTTTTGCATAGAATATATAGCAGTCCCTCCATTAGCGGCGGTTGCCCGTGCCAGCTGCAGAAACCTGAAAGAGTGTATTGAGAACAGCCTGTCCAACAGCTGCTTGCTGTTTGGAATGCACATCAACACAGTAGTGTTTTATAAAGGTATGCGGTGTAACCCATGTGGCTGCTCTGCAAATGTCTTCCAAAGGAATGTTCCCTAGGAAAGCCATGGATGCCCCCAATTTGCGTGTGGAGTGCGCTCTTGGGGGTATTGTTAAGGTACGTTTAGCCTTTTGATAGCAGATCTGTATGCACTTAACAATCCACCTGGCTATTCCTGCTTTGGAAATAGGGTTGCCCTTGTGCTGTGGCGAGAAGGCAACGAAAAGTTGTTTTGTTTTCCTAAAGTGTTGTGTCCTGTCAATATAGTACATCAACGCCCTCCTAACGTCCAAAGTATGGAGCATTCTTTCCGCCACAGTTTGTGGGTTTTGGAAGAATGCGGGCAGGTCAATAGTTTGGTTGAGATGAAACTGTGACACCACCTTCGGAAGGAATTTGGGGTTAGTGCGTAGTACCACCCTATTTGGATGAATTTGTATGAATGGCTCTTGGATTGTGAGCGCTTGCAGCTCACTGACACGTCTTAGTGACGTAATAGCAATAAGGAAAGCCACTTTCCATGTTAGGAACTGGAGTTCACACGAGTGCAGTGGCTCAAAAGGTGGTCCCATCAGCCTGGTGAGGACCACATTGAGGTTCCACACCGGAGCTGGCGGTGTTCTCGGGGAATGACTCGTTTCAGACCTTCAAGGAAGGCTTTAATGGCAGGCACCCTGAAGACAGAGAGATGTTGCCTGTTCTGAAGATAAGCTGCTATGGCGGATAGATGTATCCGAATGGAAGCGTACGCTAGATTGCACTTGTAAAGATGTAACAGATAGCAAATAATGTTAGGGATAGATGCATCTAGCGGGTTTATGTTATTGGCTGTACAGTGAATGACGAAACGCTTCCATTTTGCAGCATAGCATGCTCTGGTAGTCGGCTTCCTTGCCTCCTTGATGATGTCCATGCATTCTGGAGGTAGGTGAAGGTAGCCAAACTCTAGGACTTCAGGAGCCAGATCGCCAGGTTGAGCTGTTGCGGATCTGGATGCTGAATGTCTCCATGGTTCTGCGTTAAGAGCTTGGGTGTTAGGCGCAGCCTTTGATGCGGCACCACTGAGAGTTCCAGAAACGTGGTGTACCATGGTTGGCGTGCCCACGTTGGAGCAACTAGGATGAGCGTCATCGAGTGCTGCCTTAGCTTTCTCGCCACCAGCGGTATTAGAGGTGCTGGTGGAAAAGCGTACGCAAATTTGCCTGACCAGTTCATCCATATCGCATTCCCCTGCGACTGTGGGTGAGGGAACCTGGCGGCAAAGTGTTGGCATTTTGCGTTTTCGCTTGTGGCAAACAGGTCTATCTGTGGATGACCCCACTGCTGGAAGTACGGGCGGAGTACTGATGGATGTAACTCCCACTCGTGCATTTGATGGCTATATCTGCTGAGCAGATCCGCCATCTGATTGTCCTTGCCCGGGAGGTGTTCTGCCATGAGGAAAATGTTCCGCTGAATGGCCCACTGTCACATGCTCTGAGCCAGATGAGACAGCTGCGGCGAGTGGGTGCCTCCCTGCTTTTGAATGTAGTACATCGCTGTCATGTTGTCCGTCCGGACTAACACTACCTTGTTGCACAGATGTACATTGAAGGACTTGAGCGCCATGAAGATTGCCATCAGTTCCAGATAGTTGATGTGCATCTTCTGTTGCTGCATCGTCCATAGTCCCTGCACTGTGTAAGTGAGCAGATGAGCTCCCCATCCCTGGAGAGATGCGTCCGTTGTCAGGATAATCTGTGGCACTGGTTCCTGGAACAGTCGGCCCTTGCAAAGGTTGTGTGGATTCCACCAATGCAGAGAGTTGTACGCCCGACTGGTAACCAACACTAGGTCTGTCATTCGTCCTTGAGCCTGTGTCCACTGATTTGCTAAGCACTCCTGGAGCGGACGCATATGTAACCTTGCGTGAGGGACTATGAAGATGCAGGAGGCCATCATGCCTATCAACTGCATGAACACTCTCGCTGGAAGCGAGTGTTGTGGTCTGAACCTTTGGAATTAGAGACTGTATGCTGTCTATCCTGACCTTGTTTGGCTGAGCCATAGCTGTCAGGGTATGTATTGTCGCACCCAGAAACTGCCGTACATGTGCTGGTTGAAGGTGCGACTTTGGGTAGTTCAGCGAGAAGCCCAGATTGTGAAGGAGGTGAATGGTAGTCGACATGTCCGCGGCGCACTGTTGTTCCGACTTGGCTTGAACGAGCCAGTCGTCTAGGTAGGGGTAGACATGGATGTTCTGCCTCCTGAGGTGCGCCGCTACCGTCGCCAGACACTTGGTAAACACTCTGGGGGCGGTGGTCACTCCGAAGGGTAGGACTTTGAACTGATAATGCCTGCCTTGGATAGTGAACCTGAGATACTTTCTGTGGGACGGGTGTAGTGGTATGTGGAAATAAGCATCCTTGAGGTCTAAGGTTGCTAGGAAGTCCCCTTGGTTCAGCAAGGGAAGAATCTGTTGCAGTGTGAGCATATGGAAATGTTCTGACAGTATATACAGGTTGAGGGGGCGCAGATCTAGAATGGGTCTGAGAGATCCGTCCTTCTTTGGAATAAGGAAGTACAGGGAATAGACCCCCGTGCCTTCCTCCTCCACTGGCACGAGCTCTATTGCGCCTTTTTGCAGCATCACCACTACTTCTTGCTGCAATAAGTGCAAGTGCTCTGCGGACATAGGCCGTTGCTTTGGTGGAATGTTGGGTGGAGTGGACGTCAACTCTAGACAATAACCGTACTGGACAAGTTGTCTTACCCACCTGTCTGTGGTGATGTTTGTCCAGACTGGCAGGAACTGCTGGAGTCTCCCCCCGACAGGTGTTAAATGGTCGGGGGGCAGTGACAGAGAGTCACTGTTTGTTTGGGGCAGAGGAACGGGAGTTGTTGTTTCCTCTGCCACGTCCCCTGGTGCGGTTTCCTCGATAACCTCCTTTATTCTGCTTGGGGTACGAGGACTGTGCTCCACCTTTAGTGAACTGTGATTGTTGACCCATCTGTCCTCGGGTGACCCCACGTGCACCTGAGCGACGAAAAGTGTTGCCCCGGAATTGTTGTGACTGAAGGGCCCCCATAGACTTAGCCGTTTCGTTGTCTTTCTTAATCTTTGAGGGTGGTGTCAACATCAGGACCAAACAGTCTATCAGGATTGACGGGCTGATTGAGTATGGTTGTTTGAATGTCTGGTTTAAACCCTGATATGCGTAGCCACGCTTGTCGTCTTAGCATGACGCTAGTGTTAATAGCCCTAGCTGCTGTGTCTGCGGCATCAAGTGCACACTTTATTGCTGCGTTGGAGATGAGTTTTCTCTCCTCTATGAGCAGTTTGGTACCCTCTTGAAACTGTGTAGGCAGGTGTTGTAAAAGTTGCTCTAGGGTGTCGTAATGCGCCCTATCGTAACGTGCCAATAGCGCCTGTGTATTTGCAATACGCCAGAAATTGGCAGCCTGCGCAGCTATTCTTTTGCCCCCTGCCTCAAGCACTTTGGACTCCTTGTCTGGGGGAGGAGCTTCACCAGTCGTTTGGGAGTTGGCCCGTTTGCGGGCATTTGCGACCACTAGAGAGTCAAGAGGCAACTGTCCCCGAATATATGCGGGGTCAGCAGGTGCCGGTCTGTATTTCTTCTCGATGCGTGGGTTGACCACTCTCGCTCTGGTAGGCTCCTTAAAGATCTCTGCAGCATGTTTAAGGACCCCTTTCAGCATAGGAAGTGTCTTGACTGTTCTTTCAGAGACAGAGAAAGTGTCAAAGAGAAAGTCTTCCTCCACTGGGTCAGCGTGCATGTCCACGTCATGATTAGCAGCTGCCCGTTCGATTAGTGCATGAAATCCTGCAGAATCCTCTGTTGGGGATGCCCGTGCACTGAAAACCTGTGGGTCTTGCCCCACAGGTTGGTGTCCCTGGTCACCAGCGTCATCATAGGAATCCTGTTGTGCATCAGGGTCATTGATGGGGAAATTATACTGGTCATCTAGTCCCTCCTCCTCTCCCCCAGAGTGGTCGGGGGAAGGTGTTTGACTTCTCCTAGGCGGAGGCTGGATAGGTTCAACTAGGGCAGGAATGTCCTGTGTAGGCCTTTTCTTCTTCAGTGGAATAATAAAGGAGTCCACTGGCGGGGAAGTGATCTTCCTCTTATAAAGGGTCAGCCTGCCAGTGTCTGCGTCGATAAAACGCTCAGATTCGTCTCCCGAGTCGTGTTGTCGACCCGATAGGCCGCTAGACGTTGAAGATTCTGATGTCTTCGGCGCCGTCTTTGGGGCAAAGGCTTTCGGGGCTTCCTTCGGCGGCAGAATATATAAGAGCTTGGCAGTAGGCTTTACAGGCACGTCCAGTGTCTTCTGGTGCGACGGCGCGGAAGCCGATGTCGCAGTAGCCTTCTCACGAATCCGTTGCAATGAACTGACGATTTGTGATGCTCCACCCGCCGAGGCACCTGGCGCCGACGAGGAGTCCGCCAGCGGGCCGCCGCCACCGACTTTCTGGGGCTCTTTTGGAGGCTTAGACGTCGATGCCGCAGCTTTAGGCACGGAGTCCTTGGGCCTATGAGCTGAGCTTCCGCTCTTGGATCCGAGGGATTTCGTAGACTCCGCCTCGACGATGCGTCCGGCTAACGGTGCCCCCGTCGGCACCGAGTGTTTATCGACGACGTTTGCGGACTTCGTCTGTGCCGCTCCGGTCAACCCTTGACGGACGACCTTCTTTGAGGACGCATCCCCCTCCGATAACTTCGGCACTGTTGAGTCAACAGTCTTCTTCGGCTTCAGTGGCCCGGAGGTCGACGGAGCCCATGAGGTAGCAGGCTTTGGCGTCTTAGATGGAACGTCCGCCATCTTAGGTGCACTCGAATCCGGTGGTTTCGGTTTCGATTTGGCGTCGGCCATTTTAGGTGCAGTCGATACCGTTGGTTTCAGTTTCGATATGGGCTGCGTAGCCCCCGCAGGTGTGTCCGTGGCCGGGCGTGAAGGCGGGGCCGTGGCTTGCGGTGCAGGGTCTTGGGTAAGGCTGAGAGGCGATCCCGTGACCTGAGCCTGATCCGTATAACTGTCGGGGCATAGCTCATCCCCTGAGCTATCTTCCGCGGCCCCATAAACTTCATCGACGTCCCCTACCTCGTCGACGTATTCAAGGTCTTGTTCTATGGCCCCGTCGTCTTCGTCGGGAGCAGCTTCGACCTCCGTCGCAGGTGGTGAGATTTGAAGATGATGGCTTAGGCTCTTGTCTTCTGGGTCGTCGAAGATGTTATCGGGTGCCGGTGCCGCCCGCTGGGCCTCGAGGCGCACCGCGCGCCGAAGCTTGAGCGTTTTCTTCGACCGGAACTTTGAGCAGGCCATGCAGTTCTGCTCGTTATGGTCCGGCGAGAGGCATTTATTGCAGACCGGGTGCACGTCGATATGTGGGTATTTGGACCCACAGACGGGACAGTATTTAAACGGGTTCCGGTCCATGTTGAAAAAGTCGCGGTCTTGCTGCGATGAGAAGGCCTCGATGTCCGAAGAGTAACTCGACTCCGCAGATTCCGCCTCAAAGAGACGGGAGAAACTCGAGACCGCACGCAAACAATACCGACGTAGGTAACGAAGGTCTTTTGACCTTAAAGAAGTACGTTTTCTCGGTTCCGACAGAGAGACGTCGAGACCGCATCCGAACCCAATGGCGGAAAAAAACAATCTGGGGATGGAGCCGATGCCCATGCGCACTGTAGTCCAGGGGAGGAGCCACCTATCTCAGGATACTTCGAAGACTCTTCCAGGACAACAAGGTGCGATCATCCGGACCCAACACTAGGCGGCGATCTATGCAAAAGATATGAATTTAGCAGCCCACATGCCTCGAACATTATTGTTATTTTAACCTGTATTTTTATGGTGTCAATGTAAAATGCAGAATAAAGAATTATGATGATGATGATGACGACTACGTAATAGATATTATCGACAGTGTATGTACCACAGTCATCAGTGGGAAGACATTCTCCGTACAGTCATTGACAAATGAGTCTTCAGAAGGTCTTTTAATCTTTGGAGAAGGTAGCTCATCATAGGAATAGAATTGTGCATAATTAAAGGAAATGGGGTGTATTATATGGTGTGGTTGTGTGACCTCACTGCTTAGTTCACTTACAGACCCCTTTAGGAGCCTTAGATTTTGTTTCCAAACCTTAAGCTCTATTTTGAGGACCTGTGGCACTGAGCAGCAAAGCATGCATAATGGAACAAGAGTAAATCATTTAAAGAGCACCAATTTTTTTTCAAAATGCACGAGACACCATGGAAATCCGACCCCACGTGTAAATATAGACTGTATGGCTTTGTGACACCACAACAAAAATAAATCCACCGGAGTGTTCCGGATGCAGAATTTAGAAGGGATAGTGAATCAGGTTATTTCACTCAACCGCACGCAATGGAAAATTCAACACATTTTATACTTGAAAACTTTTTTTCCAAAAACTTTGGGCTAGATGTAATGTGATCACTTGAAGTTACTTAAAGTGACCAAGTATAGTGGGGAGCAAGCCAGGGGGGAACAGCTAGTTCCTCAGAGACGGTTACTTCAGCAGGTGAACCAGTCTTCAGTCAGTTTCAAGCACTTTTATCTATTACAGGTTTCTCTATGGAAGTGGTCTTCAATGCAAATGATGAAGGATGCTGAAAATGCTGAAAGGATGCTGTGGATGCGATGTGGTCTGCAGGTGTCTTGCTGAAAATATTCTTCGGTCCACAAAGGGTCGACTGGGTCAACATCTCTCGAAGCCCTCTCGGTGCTGACAGAAGTCTAGTTGCCTCTGGACTACCAGTTACACAGTATCGCGGTCACAGAGCAATCCTTCCTTGGTCATCCTCTGGGGGTCCCAGCTGCACATCGACGATACTCCCAGGTTCAGGGAACTCTGGTGCAGCTTTGTGCATTGGGTCCTGGTTGCTGTTGCTGCACGTCGGCGGTAGGCAGTGGATTTAAGACTTCGGGCTACCAACTTGCCCAAGCAGGCTTCTCAGCTGTTGTGTTCTCGGTGCTGTCAACGGAAGGCCAACTTACTGACTCTTAGAGTCTCTTGGCTTTGGCTGGGTTCTGGAGACGGCTTTTACTCAATCAGGAGACATCAGGCACAGTCCCTCTCTGTAGGAAGGTAGATCCCTGACTATGGTTGCCCCCAACTTTTTGCCTGGTGTTTTGCTGGTTTTCTGACTTAGTTGACCTGGGACCCTGCTATTCAGGGCCCCAGGCCTACTGCTCTCTCTGTAAAATGGATTCCATGTACCTTAGGTACATATCTAAATTGGATACTGAGTCACCTTATCAGTCCCTGTACAGTGTACCTTAGGTACCCAGGGCATAGGTGTACCCAGGGCCTACCAGGGGCTGCAGCATGTATTATGCCACCCCTGGCTGGCCATCCAAATCCGACACAACTGGCTGCTTGACAGCTGGGGCAAGGTGGTGTAATCACCCTTTGCTTTAGATATAGTATACCTATATCTAACCCTAAAATGGACACCCAGATCTCCTATCAGTCACTCCTATGGCAGGCCTTAACAATCCTGAAGGCAGAGTGCTTGGAATCGTGTGAGATGGTGCTCTGGCATGAGCTGAGCCTGTCTGCGGCTTTCGGGATCCATCCCTTAGCCGTTTCCATGATATCGCATACCATATACTCTTAAGTGCATTATAATCCTCGCGGTTATATGCCAACTCTGGTATCGCTTTATCAAAACATGTCGAGTAAGGTGTCCTACGAATTGGAATACTAACCCCTCGCCAATTCTGGCGACGGGGTTAGCATTCCACCCTTCTAGAGGGACACGACATGTATGTAACCCCTAACCCCGGTTAAAGTCAAACAGAGCCTCAGCTCCACAAAATGGATGCTGCCACAGAGACACAAGTCTGCCCTCCTGCTGCTGGGAGTCCTCCCAGAGCAGGAGATAAGGACAAAGGGTTTCCTGCCAGGGGCGGTGCCAGCACCGTCCCAGACAGGGTTTTGTGTATTGTAGGTAGGCAGGGCTTTAGAGGAAGGTGACTGCACGTGGCACCCCGGTGCTCACTGTGCATAGGCTGGCTGGAACCAGTTCCAGGGTCACTCCAGACCCTGTGCTGGGGAAAAGCCCGCCAAGGAAGTGGGTGTAACCACCCCCCTCCTAGTCCCACCCCTAGGGCAGGACTTAGTCGCGTGCCAGCCCCTTTTTACAGGATAAAGGTAGGAACTGGCCCCCTTCCAAATCAGATCATCTTTGAATCCTGAAACTACTTTCCACGAAAGGAACTCAAGACTTCTTCCTAAGATTTCTCCCTTGTGACTACGGAGTAGTCACCCTGCATCCGCAGGCACCATCTTAAGAACACTGCGGTCTGCTGCAAGTCTCTCCTCCGGATCAAGACTGCCCAGCTCGACGAGAATCGGCTTCCCTGGCACCTCTGACCTCTACCTACATCATCAGTCACGCTGAGATTCGTGGGTGTGACGAGACCTCGAGGGACCGGCCATCTTCAAGACTGCACGACTTCTTTCCAGCAAGCCCGCCGAGTAATTTCCTGGTGAGTGCTTTGGGGTCCGAGAAGCCCCGACCCTGAGCAGCTCCAGCACCGAAGTGCAGCCTCCCAGCATCTCCACGATCTGCGCGGGGCCCTTCTGCTTTTTGCTGCTCACCGCGTTGTTTGGCCACTAGCCCGCTGGCTTGTGGCCTTCTGAACGACGCCCGACGACATTTCTGCTGCTGGTCTGGTTGCTCCAGGCTGGCCCTTGCTCCCTTCCAAAAGAGGAGCACCCCGGACCCTCCTGGTCCACTCAAGACGCCATTTTGAGTCCACCGCGTGGGCTTGAATTAGCCAAGGCTTGTTGCCCAATCCTGGGTAACTTCGACGCCGACAGCTTCATCCATCGTGGGACAGCTCGCCTCTC
Organism: Lissotriton helveticus; assembly: GCF_964261635.1. Lineage (NCBI taxonomy): Eukaryota > Metazoa > Chordata > Amphibia > Caudata > Salamandridae > Lissotriton > Lissotriton helveticus. The sequence continues at coordinate 337,267,583 of NC_136057.1, read as the reverse complement.
CATCCTGGTCGCCGACAACGCCTCCTGGTCCGTGAGATCTGCAGAGCCAGCGTCGCCCACTCACCTAGTCGAGGTGACTTCGCCCGGTGCCATCCTGGTGCCCACTTAATCACTGGCTAGTGATTCAAGAACTTGGTCCCCTCTGCTTTCAGGTTTTCTTCTTCCTTGATCCAGGCTTGGATCCATCGAACTTTTCTTCACTGGTCGCCTGCCAGCAACTTCCTTCTTCCAGGCTCCTGGTCCGGCAACGAGATCCCCGACGTCTTTTCAGACCTATGCAGCTGCAGCCCCTGGGCTAGGTAACTTCGGCACTTCGGTGTCCCAGCATAGCCTCACTATCCTAGGGTCAGGATCCACTGTCGTTTTCTTCCTACCAGGTCGGGTTCGCCCGTGAACACTAACTTTGCCCTTACTAGCTTCCATAGACTTTGTCCCGCATCCCGCGTGAGAGTGCACACTCTGCACCTGAGTCCCCTAGGTCTCCTAGAAGTAATCTAACGATTCTATAGTCAAGTCCTAGCGATTCCAAAGCCTATTACTACTGTACTTACCTGCTAGTAATTTCGCATTCCACTTTTTAAGTATATGGTTTTTCGTGCCCCTCGGGCATTTGTGTATAACGTGCTAACTTAAGTATTTTCGTAAGAGTTTTGTTGTGTGCCTAGCACCCTGTCCTCATAAAGAGTACAGGGTTGTTGTGATTCTAATAAATACACTGTTTATTTTCATAACACTTGTGTGGTGTCCTTTCACTGGGTGTTCAAGGGGTAATGTGATGGTAAAACAGCTGGCTTAACACGCCCTCTAGAGTCTTAGCCTCAGACTGCTCGTATCCATGCTACTAGGATAGCTGGTCTATAAGGTTGACTTACAACCAATCATCAATAAGGGTTGTTTGGACTGATATATAGTGATCACTAGAATAGTGAACACTGCACATCAGGCCAACTTCTCACACTCTCCTTTGCTAGTCACCAGGTGCATGCCACGTCGGTGCAGCCTCTTTGCTGGTTCCACAGTGCAGCAGGGCAGTCCGCCTTCATTCCTTCTTGCAGTCCAGTCGAGAGCCAAGTTCAGGGTGCTCTAATTATGCTCAGAAAAATGCCCTCAGGGTAGAATGTGGTTAGTAGCCAATGGTTCCCCCCACCCAATGACCACTTCCCGCTAAGAATGGCATCTGGGCATGAAAAGCTGCACCCTGCTACCCACTTCTAATACAGCAGGACCCCTCTCCTGGCACAGAGCTCCCCAGCCCAAACCAGAGGTGTGACTACATGCTCCTGGAAAACTGGTTTCACAAATGGTTTGCCCTCTCCTGTCCCAATTGCGAGCCAGTATGCCTGAACAATGGAGCATCCCATTTGCCCTTCAAAGGTGACTTCTACTTTGAAGCTCAACTTTTAGGCCAACGCCTGTGTGGCTTTCTGAAGGTTGGTAGTCAATGGTTCCCTCCCACCCAATGACCACTTCCTGCTAAGAGTGGCATCTGGGCATGAAAAGATGCACCCTGCTACCCACTTTCAATACAGCAGGACCCATCTCCTGGCACATAGAGCTCCCCAGCCCAAACCAGAGGTGTGACTACATGCTCCTGGAAAACTGGTTTCACAACTGGTTTCTCCTCTTTTGTCTCAATTGCAAGCCAGTCTGCCTGAACAATGGAGCAGCCCATTTGCCCTTCAAAGGGGACTTCTACACTAAAGCTCACCATGTAGGCCAACGCCTGTGTGGTTTTCTGAAGGAGGGAGGTGACACCTCCTTCAGAGCAGGCCCCTACTGTATCCTTTCCTGGGAGTCGCTAGCACATCTTGCCAGAAAGGCAAAAAGCTGTCTTGGCGACAGGACTCCATGTGCAACCAGTATGGACACGGGTGTCTAAAGGCAACAAATTGGCAACTTAGCTTAAGAAGCACTCTGCAACTTGTTACATTAATTTCTACCAGAGAATCAAGCCGAGCTTAATGTAATGAGTTATTTATTTATTTATTTTTTTTTTTTAAACCTTTATTTGAGTAAGCAAAAAAGTACAAGGATGGGCCTACAACCACACGGGCCGGCCGCTAAAGAGGAGTAGACACATACAATATACGCCCGCAAAGGTAAGAGTCAATCAACAACGCAATACTCATCACTATTTACAGGACAAAAACAGATTTTATTTATATGAAAGAACAAACACACAAAAAAGGCGAAAGTGTATTACTGAAAGTCAGCTCAATGGACGTAAGGGGGGGGACAGCAACAGAAGTACAGTAGCAAAACTCTAAGCACTAAGGAGCTCGGGGGGGGGGAGGGACACAGAAGTCAGTACAAAAAGGGGGGGGGGGGAGGGCCGGAGACACCAGCGCAACCCCTATACGAAAGGTTCCAAGAACGCTTGCCTAAGGAGTCAGGGCAAGCTCGATAGTGCCCACAAGGGGAGGAGTACAAATGTCGCCACGGTAGTCGTTCCATTGACCCCACACCTTCACCCATGCCCCGGGTCTGCCCCTGGCCACATAGACAGTTTTCTCACGGAACATGGACCAATCCATGTTATCCTCCCATTTCGAGAGGTCAGGGGGCCTGGAGGCCCCCCAGAGTTGTGCAATATCTCGCTTCGCAACCATATAGCCCAGGGTGGCCCATCTAGTCTGTGCCACCGAGTAGTCCGTGGGCTCCCAAACATTCAAAAGGCATCGACGAGGTTCCGGACGCAAGGACACCCCTGTCACCACAGCCATCACTTCAAGCACGGCCGCCCAATAAGCAGCCACCATCGGGCACTCCCAAAGAATATGCAGGAAAGTAGCACGCAGACCACACCCACGCTTACACAATCCATCGGAGGAAAAGCCCATCACCACCAGTCGCGGTCCCGTCACGTACACCCGATGAAGGATCTTCAATTGGACCAGACGGAGACGAGCCGGAATAGCCACCTCCTTTGGGGAGGAGAGGGCTGATTGCCAATCCTCATCATCAAGTTCTAACCCATCTCCCATCCACGATTCCCGAAGTCGGGCCAATAAGTCAGTCCGATTGTTAATCAACTTTTTATAGATCAGGGAGGTAGTGCTATCAGGAAGATGTTCATCAAGGATACGGTCCTCAAGGGGGGAAGAGTCAGGCGGAACCTCACCAGGAGCAAATACCGAAGCCAGGGCGTGCCTGAGCTGTAAATAACGAAAGAATTCCCGACCACTCAGGCCATAGTCAGCCTGGAGGGCCTGAAACGAACGCACAGAACCCTTAGAGTACACATCCCCCACCTTAGAAATCCCAATCATGTCCCAACGGTCGAAACCCTTGGAAGACCAAAGACCGCCCAGCCGTTCCGAAGCATAAAGCGGCGTCGCCAACGTCAAGCGATCCTCCCAGCCCAAGCTCACATTCGCGGCACGCCACACCGTCAAAGCAGTCAATGTAGGTCCCACAAGATGGCGCCCAGCGGAGTGAGAATAAAGCACCCTGTTAAAGTCACCTCCCGGAAGCTGAAGTTTATCCATTTCAAACGCCGGATTACGACCTGGCGAAAACATAGCGTGATTGATAGCGGACAGATGGGAAGCCCAGTAATATCTCTTAATGTCGGGGAGCGCCATGCCCCCATCATACCACGGGATGGAAAGTTTCGCGAGAGCAATGCGCGGACGCCCATCCCAAATAAGCTGCCTCTGAAGGCTCTCAATCTCCCGAAAATAGGATTTAGGGATAGGATCATAATAATTCTGGAGAGCATAGAGAAACCGCGGCAATGACATCATCTTAAACAGGGCCGCCCGACCCAGGGGAGACAGGGGAAGTTTGCGCCAACGGGCAACGTCCAAACGTAGCCTAAGCAACGGGGGAAGGAGATTACGATCAAAACGAAGGGACGAGTCCAAGGTAACAAAAAACCCCAAGTATTTGAAGCCATCCCTGGCCACCTGAAGAGGAAGTCTGCTCGGCAACGGAGGCAAGACACCAGATAAAACATACACACAGGATTTAGACCAATTGATGACGAGGCCTGAGTTAGCGCCAAAGGACACAAGAACGTCAAATAAAACAGTCAAAGACTTGCGAGGGGAAGTAAGGTACAAAAGGATGTCGTCCGCATAAAGCGAGACGCGGTCTTCGAAGTCCGGGGCCCAGCGAATCCCTTTAAGGGACGGTTCCCACCGGAGCCAGGCCGCTAACGGTTCAAGAGCGAGCGCAAACAACAGCGGGGACAGGGGGCAACCCTGACGGGTACCCCTGCCCAAGGTGAAGGGAGCCGACACTCTACCGTTTACCACAACTTGTGCCAGAGGTTCCGCGTACAACAACTGAATCCAGCTAATAAACTCGCACCCGAATCCGAATTTCTCAAGAGTCGCCCATAGATAGGGCCACTCCACAGTATCAAAGGCCATAGAGGCATCCAGGGACGCCAAAATGGCCGATTCAGTCACAAGCCCCGCCCTCGCCAGCACGCCGTGAAGGCGCCGCAAATTCAAAGCAGTGTTGCGATGCGGGATAAAGCCAGACTGATCCGGATGGACCAAATCCCCGAGAACCGAAAGGAGACGGGTCGCCAAAAGTTTAGCCAAAACCTTGGGTTCAACATTTAACAGGGATATGGGTCTATATGAGGAACAGAGGTCACGTGGTTTACCATCTTTAGGGATAACGACGATTGTCGCCAGACGCTGATCATAGGGAAGGATGTTCCGCTCACGAGATTCTAGAAACATGGCGCGAAGATACGGCGCCATCTTATCGGGGCGTAACTTGTACAACTCAATAGGCAACCCGTTCGGGCCCAACGCTTTGCCCGAACGGAGCGAACGGATAGCAGTCGCTATTTCATCATTCGTAAAAGGGGAGTCCAGAGCAATACGGTCCAGGTCGGTGACACAGGGCAAAGTGATATCGCGCAAGAGGAAGCGGGAGTCAGCCACGTCCCTAACAGACACGGGAGCATATACAACACGGAAATATTCCGCAAAACGATCAACAATGGCAGTCGGGTCAATCACATTCTCACCACTCGCAGACTGAATCACAGGTACCACACGATTAACTCTTTCTTTCTTGTCCAACCACGCTAGGAGTTTACCCGCCTTATCACCCACATCGTACAATCTGCCTCGCTGCTCACGAAACATCACCTTTGCAGCGTCAGTGACCAGGGATTTATATGCAAACTGTTTTAGACCCAGGGCATGGAGTTTCTCAGGCGTGACACCAGATTCCAACTCGTCCTCCAAAGCAGAGATCTCCCCCTCAAGGTCCACCACCTCCCTCCTCCCGGCCTTCTTGGCTTCAACAATCAAGGAAAGGGCCTGTCCACGAATCACAGTTTTAAAGGCTTCCCACAGGGACACAGCCGAAGGGACCGACCCCTCGTTTTCCAGGAAATATGCATCCATGGACTTGAGCAAGAGGGTACGAGTCTCAGGGGAGGAAAGATACCATGGGTTAATTGGAGCCACTCGGCCCGCTGCCTCTACCCCGACCTCGAAACGAAGCCAAAGCGGCGAGTGGTCAGAAATACCCCTTGGCAAATGCAAAATCTCACGAACCGCCGACGACTGGGCCGCGGGCATCAGGAAATAATCCAGCCGAGACAGACTGCCATGTGCCCCAGAATGGAAAGTGTATTGGAGCTGAGTGGGATGCAAGAGTCGCCAGCAGTCCACAAGGCCAAAGGTATCTAGAAACCCACCCAACCACTGCTGAGCCTGCGGAGTATCCCTAGGGGGATGGCGATCGTGAAGGCCGGAAAGCACCGAATTAAAATCACCGGCCAGGAAGAGAGTACTATCAGGGAGATCTAACAAAACACGGCCCAAATCAGTGAAAGTAGAAGTCTGTAAACCCGGGGGAACATAAACATTAAAGAGAGATAGGGTGCGGCCCTCATATCTACCCACCAAGACAGTATATCTCCCACGGTCATCTTGAATCACCTCGTCAATTGCCAGGGGGAGGGAGGAACGAACAAGGATACCCACACCCCTAGATCCGGAGGTAAACCCCGAGTGCGCCACAAGGCGGTAGCCCCATCTATTCATTGCATTACAAACATTACCAATCAAATGGGTTTCCTGCATGAAAACAATGTCCGGCGACAAACGCCGTATACAATTCAAGACCACACTGCGCTTAATACGATCTCCCAGGCCATTAACGTTCCAGGAAACAAATTTCAACCCTCTACCCCCCATCCCATCTACCCGAGCCAAGACCCCTCATCCATGAGCAAGACATCAGAAACAGCAGCAGACACAGGAGCAATTCGCCTTGAAAACAACACACAAAAAAGAAAGAACTTCCCAGCCCCCCTCCCCCAAACTGAAAGGAAACACCCCCCACCCTGCACCCCTGCAAAAAGCTAAAGAGCCACCCCAACCTGCAGTGTGCCTGTCGCCCCATAACCCCTAGTCTACACAAAGACCCCGGAGGAGGAAAGGTCTCCGTTCCACCCGCCCCCGACAAACATCAAGAACGAAAATTAACAAAAGAAAGAGAAAATAATCACATTGCAGAGGAACGCCGGTCAACAATCCCGAAAAAGTATTCAAAATAAAACATGTGAGCCAAACGGTCAGACCTCCACACCACCTTCGGCACCACCAGGGTGAGCGGCGGAGTCAGTCTCAGGAGTACGGTCAGGCAAGGAGTCCAGCCAGTCATTAACAGCATCTGGGCGATCAAAGAAAAGGGTACGCTCATTGTACTCGACCCGAAGTCTGGTGGGATAGAGCATAGCATAGCATAAGCCCCGATCCCGAAGACGTTTCTTGGCCCCACGAAACTCCATCCGTTGTCTCTGAACATGTCGGGAAAAGTCCGGGTAAAAGTTTACTGTAGCATTCTCAAAGGCCACCGGGCCCTTCACCCGCGAGGCCTGCAGGATAGCGTCCCGGTCTCTATAATGAAAAAGCTTCGCTACAATGGGTCTCGGCGGGGCTCCCGGCCGAACTTTGCCCCCTGGAACACGATGTGCGCGTTCCACCGTGAAGAACTTCGTAAGGCCGGAAGGGGCGAGATGGTTCAAGACCAGATCCTCAACCAGGAGATCCACCGAGTGGGGTTCAGGGTTCTCCGGTACACCAACCAGGCGAACATTGCAGCGACGTGCCCTATTTTCAAAATCCTCCAGGCGTCGGGTCATAAAGTCGTTCACCCGACGGAGATTGCCGACTTCTGTCTGGAGCTCCGAGACGTCCTTCGTGAGGCTGGACGATTTAATGTCCAATGATTGCACCCTCTCATTCGTCTTGCCGAGATCAGCACGAATCAGATTAACCTCAATAGCCACGGTGTCAAGTTTATGGGCCAAGGCCTCGTACTGTAGGCCGGTGGATTCCCTCACGCCCGAGATGGCGCCCATGATGTCTTGTAGGGAGGGCTCCGCCGACTCTTCCAAAACTCGTTCGGACGCTGTACTGGAACCAGGCAGGGCAGCTCCGGGGGACCCCTTAGAATGAGTATAGCGATCCATGACATTGGATTGAACCGGAGCTCCGCGCAGAGGTGCTTTCGTCTTGCGCGTCTCTCTGTCCCCTCTGCCCGCCATTTTGAAGATGCGTCACAGGACAAGCCACCAGGGTCGACGGGCCCGACTCCCAAAGCACAGGATCAAAAGTACACAAAAATGAGGGGCACAACTCGGGTAGAGGTCGCCAAGCCAGCAAATAGTCCGCAGGAAAACCCAACAGCCGATCTGCCTCCAGGTCTCAGCCGCAACTCGATAGTCACACCCGTGGCCCAAGTCGGAACAGAATCGAAACTGAAACTTAGGAAGGAGGACCCACAAGGCCAGATCTCCTGCCGTTGTTGTTCAATTCCAGGACGGCTACAGAACCGCACCCCGTCCCGGGGGCACCTCAAGGGCGGAGGCCAAAAGTTCAGACCACCATATCTCAGGCATGCGGGATCCAAATCAATTTCTGAAAGGTGCCAGGCTGGTCAGCCAAACGTCCTCCACACGGATCCTTGCAAGAAATCAGGATTCAGTCAGGATAAAATGCCGGGAGCGGCGAGGGTCCGGAGAGCGCTGTGCTCAAGCGGCCATCTCGGATGCCCGCCAAGCTCCTCCTCTGTAATGAGTTATTTGATACCTTGGATAACCTACTTTGGTTGCACCATTACAGTGTTGGCTCAGCTGAGGGATCAGCATTCAACTCTTGCACTCGCCAATTGGGCAACCTAGCTCTTCCACTGTAAAAATGACAGTTCTGGGTTTTTACTGTCAGAACATGTAACATTACATGTTCTGCTCATGGAATATATTGCGCCCTGTCTTAGGAGACGATTGGCCTGCCATAGGGGTCGCTTACACATATACCAGTGGGAAGTCGGGCTTTGCCATTCCTTTAAATGGCAAAGTCGGGCTAGCAGATAAACTGCTCTTCCAGCTTGCAAAAGACTGGCTACGAGTCACATTTTCTTGTGTCCCACCATCGGTGGCACAACCAAAACTACACTTCCTGGGGGGAACATCTAACTTACAAGTCCTGGGTACCATTTACTAGGGACTTACAGGTGAGTTAGCTCAGCCAATTGGGTAAAAGACAATTCGACATATCAGTTTATCAGTATGGGTACAGACACTGAGGGTATAGTTAGCAGACCTCAGTGCACGCTCAGATGAAGGCCCTTCGGCTCAACAGTGTCCTTGGGGGTTAACAAGGCCTCCTGTTACCACCAGTAAGTCCCACAGAACGCAAATGCTGAGAGGTGTTTAGAGGCCACCTCCCTTTTCTCTACCACACTGCAAACACACCTGCTGGCGCACTGCTGGTTGAGGGATTAAGTCCTCCTGGATGCTGAGGGGTTTTGGGGCCCAGAAGCCTCCTGTTATCTCCAGTAAGTCAAACACAGTCGGGTTTCTGAGAGCAGCTCGGAGGCCCGCACCTTTTCTCCACCACTTTGCAAATTCAACTACTAATTAAAAAAAAACAATAGAAATTTACTTAAAAAACAAAGGTTGCAGGGACGTTATAGTTCGGCTCAGATTTCACTTGTACAAAACCAGTGAAATTCGGCAATTATAGTTACCTGAGGTAACTATAACTTACGCCCCTGCAATGCACTGCTTAGAGATTGATTTACTCATGACATGGTCAGTGACATCACTCATGACATCTCAAATGGCTTCACTGATGACATTTAGTGAGTGACTGCAGGTATCCTTGTGTGTGAGTGGCTGTGTGGATGTATAACTGGGTGAGTAGCTGTGTGGGTGAGTGAGTTGTTGTTTATACAAACACATATATATACCATTTAAGAAGAGCTCCAGAGTCTACGTTCGTGGGCGAGACTATTCAGTGCTTATGACTATTGATGAGGATTCCCTGGAAGAGAAGTTTGCTTATATTACTCCGCAGAGGTTCCACAGACCACACATATCGCCTGCTGATCTGTGATTAGATGCCACCACAAACAATGATGTGGTGGCAGCCATCTTAGGACTCAGTCCTCTCTTCCAGCGGACAGAGTCCAGATGCCTCAAGGTCAAACACATCCGCACAACATCATGACCTCTTCTATGAAATCACTGCAACATTTGTAATTAAATTATTGATAAGAAAACTGCATGGTGGGAATGAAAGTTAAAGTTACCTTAGGGCACGAGTTACAGTTACTATAACTGGTGAATTTCAGTGGTTTTGTACGTTTAAAACATTACGCTGTTGCAGAAATGCTCACCTCACTATAACATTCCTTTAACCTTTTTTCAGTGATTATTTATAAATGCACAGATATATAGATATATGTATACGTACACACACACACAAAGATCACCGTGTGTAGCCTGGTGAAGATGGTAAAGGCAGTAAATACACTGGGAATGAGGATCACCAGTGTAATCATATTCTGTTCACTGGTAGCAGAAGATTTGAAAAAAAAAATTCTCCTTTTCGTCATCCATGTGACAGTTGGTGACAGTTGACATATAAAAGGTAATGGGTCTCTCTGGTCCAAGAAATAGTGTTTGCTTCCTAACAACAATTCTCGGTACTGTGGTAGCTGAAGACAGGGGTGGTCCAGTACCAGGGTAGGCCACAAAGTAACACTTGTAAAGTCACTGAAAAGTAAGAGCAGAGCTCATATACAATGTGTGATAGATCTCTGAGCTATGGTGGCCTTTAGTGGAGTAGAAGAGCTAACACCACCACCTCACTGACTAAAGTTTGGGTTGCTTCCAATGAGGTGGTTAAGCTACTAAGACACTGCTGTTCAGGACAATGGTCATTTTAACACGGTTTACTGTTATTTAAAAGTAAAGGTAATTCCCAACCTGACGATTGGGAATGACTCAAGAAAGTGAATATATTAAAGATCCATTGTTTGAGAACTGTCAGTTGTGCTGGGAAAAGATCCACTGGTCGAACAGGAGGCCATGGGTCACAAAGGATCACTGGAGGGGTCTAGAATGATCTACAAAAGTTGCTGCATAGTCTCCTTTAAGGCTGTACTCTGCTGTGGAGTGGACCAGGGAACTCAGATTTCTAAGCCTGGCACAAATTAAACAGGCCAATACAAAGGGAAGTATTTGACCTGGGAAAAGGTTTTGATACATTTAAGGGAACAAATGAAAACTACGACTACTTACACAATAAAAAAAAAACATTGATTCTAAATGAAGAAGTACCTACTAAAAATTGCAAAACTCTGCATGTAAAAAGTTTGAAAGAAAAAAGTGCAGACCCTACTAAGAAGACGACAAACAATTACTAAAGAGCACCTTAAATGAATACAAAAAAGAGGTTATGCAGGGCAAAAACTAATCGCTATGCCACAACAAATATAGAACTTACAAGTAGCTCTAAAAAATTATGTGGCATTATATATAAACTATTGAACCATGAGTGTATTAGGCAAGTGATTATACTTTCTCAAACACTCTGTAATACTCTTGATTACGGGAAATTAGATTTTAAGGATTGATCAGTCAGGGCTGAATGTTTCTAGTACAGAGGTTACGACAGTGAGTCACCTAATTAAGCTTGAATCTTTTAAACCCATGACCGAGGATAGCTTTCGAGCAATAGGAAAATGCTACTTACCAGTGTGCATCTGTTCTTGGCATGTAGAGCTGCAGAGTTGTACACTATACATAGATCGCCATCTTGTGTTGGGCTCTGGTGCTTACACTTTGTTGTTGTCTTGGAAGAGTCTTTTGTAGTCACGAGATAGGTGACTCCTCCCTTGGACGTTAGTGCGAATGGGAACCAACTCCATCCTTAAATTGTTTTTCGCCATGATGGGAAATGATGGAGTCAGTAAAAAGTAAGATGTCCATGTGAATGAATCTAATTAAGATAATACTGGAACAGATACAGGTTTCGGGGAGGCGGGTGGGCGTGTACAACTCTGCAGCTCTACATGCCAAGAACAGATGCATACTGGTAAGTAGCATTTTCCGTTCGAGGCATATGAGCTGCAGATTGTACACTATGTATAGACTGTACAGCAGTGTCTCCCCTAGAGTGGTCACCTGTATCTGTTGCAGTGGTTTGAAACAGTGTTTTAAGACCAGCCTGGCCTACAGATGCTTGTTGCTTAGCCTGCATGTCAACATAATAGTGTTTGGTGAAGGTGTGTGGTGTAGACCATGTTGCTGCTTTACATATGTCATCCAAGCGAATGTTCCCTTTGAATGCCATAGAAGCCCCTAGTCTGCGTGTTGAATGCACTCTAGGGGGAATTGTTAATGTGCGTTTAGCCTTTTGGTAGCATGTTTGAATGCATTTTACTATCCACCTCGCGATCCCAGCTTTGGAGATGGGGTTACCTTTATGAGGTGGGGAGAAGGCTACAAACAGTTGTTTTGTTTTTCGAAAGGGTTTAGTCCTGTCAATGTAATAAAGCAGTGCTCTTTTGACGTTTAGTGTGTGAAAAGCTCTCTCTGCCACAGAGACTGGGTTTTGGAAAAACACCTGTAACTCAACTGATTGGTTAAGATGAAAAGCAGAAAAGCAGAGATGACATTGGGAAGGAATGTTGTACTTGTTCTGAGAACCACTTTGTTACGATGTCTTTGTAAGAATGGTTCTTGTATGGTTAATGCCTGGATCTCACTTCCCCTTCTGAGAGAGGTAATTGTGACAAGGAAAGCTACTTTCCATGTGAGGAACTGAAGTTCACATTTATGTAGAGGTTCAAATGGGGGACCCATGAGCCTGGTAAGAACAATGTTTAAATTCCACACCGGAGAGGGTGGCAGTCTGGGAAGAACTATTCTTTTAAGGCCCTCTATAAAGGCTTTAATTGCAGGTACTCTAAATTGTGACAAGTGTTGTCTGTTTTGTAAATAAGCAGCAAAGTGCTGCTGAATGCAATGGTGTAGATGAATATGCTAGATTACATCTTTGCAAGTGTAGCAAGTAGCAAATGATGTCCTGGATGGAAGCATCCAGCGGATCAATAGGATTGTTATTCCAATAGAGGACAAATATTTTCCATTTTGCTGCATAGCAAGCTCTAGTAGTAGGGCGTCTGGCTTCTTTAATGATATTCATGCAGTCCGGTGGACGGTTAAGATAACCGAACTCTAGGACTTCAGGAGCCAGATCGCTAGATTCAGTTTACCTGGATAGGGGTGCCATGCTTCTCAGTTAGCAATGTTTGGGAGAGCCATATTATTTGGTGTGGAACTACTGAGAGTTCTAGTAGTGTTGTGAACCACGGGTGGGGTGCCCATGTGGGAGCCACCAGGATCATCTTGAGAGACTGTTGTCTGAGCTTGCGTACTACTAGGAGAAACAGTGGGAGTGGCGGAAAAGCAAACGCAAATCTGCCTGAAAAGTTCATCCATATTGCATTGCCTTTGGACAACGGGTGTGGAAACCTGGCAGCGAAGGTTGAGCATTTTGCATTTGCATGTGGCGTACAGATCTATGTCTGGTTGACCCCACATTTGGAACAATGGTTTGAAGAACTTGAGGATGAAGTTCCCATTCGTGAATTTGCTGTGTCTGCCGACTTAGGAGATCTGAAATCTGGTTGTGAACTCCTGGAAGATGTTCTAACATCAGGTATGTGTCTTGTGGAATGGACCATCTCCAAATGTTTTGTGAGGGCTGGGACAGCAGCAAAGAATGTGTGCCTCCTTGTTTCCGAATGTAATACATGGCTGTCATGTTGTCCGTCCGGACTAGGACAGTCTTGTGCAGTAGATGTACTTGAAATGATTTTAATGCTAGAAATATTGCCAGTAGTTCTAGGTGATTGATATGGAGCACTTTTTGTCGAGTGGTCCATTTGCCTTGAATTGTATGGTTTAGGAGATGGGCTCCCCAACCGGTGAGTGATGCGTGATCTGTGGAACTGGCTCGAGGAACGGCCGCCCTTTGGACAGGTTCTGTGTGTTCCACCACTGCAGAGAGCGATGGGTGCGGCTGTCCACCAACACCAGATCGGTAAGCTGTCCTTGAGCCTGGTTCCACTGAGGCATTCCCTTAAGGGACGCATCTGAAGTCTTGCATGAGGTACGATAAAGATGCAAGAGGCCCTCCTTCCTATGAGTTGCATTAATACCCTTGCTGAGAGGGAGTGCTGTGGTTGAAATGTGGCGATTAGGGCTTGCATACTGGCTATCCTGGCTGGATTGGGATATGCCAGAGCTCTGGAGGTGTCTATTGTGGCCACTAGATACTGATGTATGTGGGAGGGCAGACTTGGCGTAGTTTACTGTGAATCCCAAGTCATGTAGCAGCTGGATGGTTTGACGAGTGTGATGAACACACGGGTTGGATGACTTGGCATTTATTGGCCAGTCGCCGAGATATGTAAAGACATGGATTTGTTGTCTTCTCAAGCATGCTGCTACCACCGCAAGGCACTTTGTGAACACTCTGGGTGCGGTGGTCACCCCAAATGGAAGGACTTTGAAATGATAGTGTTGTCCATCCACTATGAACCTTAGATACTTCCTGTGAGCATGTAGGAATGTGGAAGTAGGCATCCTTAAGATCTAGTGTGGCAAGGAAGTCGCCTTGTTGCAGCAGTGGGAGGACCTGTTAGAGAGTGATCATAAAAAATGATCAGACTGTATATAGAGATTGAGGGGTCTGAGGTAGAGTATTGGCCTTAGGGTCCCATCCTTTTTGGGGATTAGGAAGTAGTGCAAGTAAACCCCTGTTCCTTGATGCTGTAAGGGAACTGGTTCTATTGCATGCTTCTGAGGGAGGGAGAGAACCTCTTTTTTTAAGAGTGTGAGGTGTTCCGTGGACATTGGAAGCTGTTAAGGTGGTATGATGGGCGGGGTTGCTGTAAGTTCCAGGCAGTAACCATATTGGATATTTTGTCTTACCCACTTGTCTATTTTGATGGAACCCCAGACAGGTAGGAACAATGAGAGTCTCCCCCCAACCGGAGTGGAATGGTCTGGAGGGAGTGGAGGGAAGTCACTGGTTATTAGTGGGGGCGGCGTGAGTGTTGTTGTTACCTTGGCCTCTCCCTTTGTTGTTATTTCCCTTGTATCTGCCTCTAAAATATCCTCTGTAAGGGGATGTTTGCGTGGTGTTTTTTCGGAAGAGGAGGCAGAAAGGACCCACGTGTGGATGGAGACTAATACTCCCATTGATTTAGAAGTCTCCGTGTCCATTTTCATCTTCTCTAGAGTGGTGTCTACAGCCGGTCCAAAAAGTTGTTCCTGATTGAACAGCTGGTTGAGGATAGTTGTTTATAGCCTGAAATGCGTAACCAGGCATGTCGTCTGAGTAGCACACTAGTGTTAATGGACCTAGAGGCTGTGTCTGAGGCATCAAGGGCACACTTGATTGATGCGTGGGTTATTCATTTGCCCTCTTGAATTAAATCATTTGCCTGGGTTTTGTATTGAACAGGTAAATATTGTAATAGGGTATCTAGTCGGTCATAGTGAGCCCTATCATACCTAGCAAGTAATGCTTGGGTGTTGGCTATGCACCAGTGATTAGCTGCTTGGGCAGCAACTCTCTTGCCAGAGGCATCTAATAACTTAGATTCCTTCTCCGGAACTGGTGTGTCACCGGAGGTTTGAGAGTTGGTGCATTTCCTAGCGTTAGTTACAACTAGTGAGTCTAAGGGTAGCTGCCCTTTGATGTAGGTGGGATCGGGGGCAGGTTTAGATTTTTTGTCAATCCTGGGATTGAGAATTCTAGCTCTCATCAGGTCTTTGAATAAGTCGGGGGCATGTTTAATGACCCCTTTTAGCATTGGCAGAATTTGGACAGTTTCCTGTGACTGTTCGAAGGGGTCTAGAAAAAAGTCCTCATCTGCAGGGTCTGAATGCATGTGAACACCATGGTAGATAGCAGCTCTATTTACAAGCTGACCAAAACCAATATTGTCATCTGGGGGAGATGTTTTTGTTGGATATGGCGGGGGACCAGGGAGGTCTGGGGGATGTTTTGGGTCATCATAATCATCCCAAACGTCCTGTGGTGCGTCCATGTCATCGTCAGGGCCAGTGAAAGGGTCATTGTTGCCTCCCCACGCCCTAAATTATCATCATCATCATCCTGTGGTGGTGGTGAATGAGGTGGAAGTTTTGGAGGCTGTGGAGGAGAGACCGGCTCAGGAGGAAGAACAGGCTCAGGAGGAAGAACAGGTTCAGGACGAAGAACAGGCTCAGGAGGAAGAACTAGACCATGAGGAAGAACAGGAGAAGAGGGTCTTATAGGTGAAGTGGCACAGTCTTCTTTCTTTACGGGCACTGCAGGAGTGTCTGGTGTGTCCAGCTTCCTCTTGTTGAGTGAACAGTGTAGCCACATGTCCTGTTTTGGGGTCTATATGGAGTTTTTTCTGCTTGGGATAGACAGGATCCGGTCGAAAAAGATCAGGATCCGGTCGAAAAAGATCTTCCTCTTCAGTAACCGCTTTCGGTACCGACTTCTTCGGGTCTGAGCGGGGTTTGGATTTCTGCTCCAAGGCCTTTGGAGGTGGTTTGGGGCCCTTTGGCTTGGCTATCGAGACAGATATTGTTTTCAGTCTGAAGGCTTTGGATCGGATAATTTTTCTTTCGGCATCGAAGTGGTCGGTGCAGACTTTTTTGGGAGTAGGTCGCTCTCCCGTCTTCGATGCCAAAGGCGCCTGCGGGACACTGTTATGCAGTTTGCTCGGTCCCGAGCTATCGGAAGGATTGTCCTTTATCTTCGCGGTCGGGCCCGAGGGAGCGGCTTCTGTAGCTTGTTTTCAGTCGCGCCTGGGGCAAGCAGGCGAGGTCCTGACCGGGGCCTTCTTTTTTTCGGGTGGAGTTGGGGTAGGGGCAGTTGTACTCACTCGTTGACCAGGAGTGATGTGGTCATCTGAGTTGTGTGCCTCGGACCGGATTTTCTGATCCTCAGAATCCTCCTCCAGGACATCGGGACCGTCGTCAAATATGTCCACTGGTGCCAGAGCTGCTCGCTGCGCCATGATTGTCGACGGGCCCGGCGATCACGGATGGTTTTCTTGGATCGAAAGGAGGCCCAGGCCTGGCAATTGTTTTCGTTGTGCTCAGGCGAGACACACAGGTTAAAGACCTTGTGATGGTCACTGTGAGGGAATTTCGCTCTACACTGGGGAAATTTTTTGAATGGAGTCCTTTCCATGAGCTGTAGGCGGGAACAAGGTCGATAGGCCCAGCAGCCTTCGTCGACAACTAGAATCGAGTAGTTGAGATGTGCGTTGAAGATCACAGGATCGAAAAACAATACGGTTGAGCTGTAGATAGTTTGCGCGTCGAAAAGGTTTGGGAATTACGGTGCTGAGCCGGAGCGCAAAAGTTACATCCGAACTCACAGGCGGGAAAAAATAATCTAAGGATGGAGTCGATGCCCATGCGTACTATCATCCAACGAAGGAGTCACCTATCTCGTGACTACGAAAGACTCTTCCAAGACAACAAAGTGCAAGTATCCGAGCCCAACACCAGATGGCGATTCATGCACAGTGTACAATCTGCAGCGCATATGCCTCAAACACAATGTGTACAACATCAGGCTTCCCCCATTAGAT
Source organism: Lissotriton helveticus (assembly GCF_964261635.1). Taxonomy (NCBI): domain Eukaryota; kingdom Metazoa; phylum Chordata; class Amphibia; order Caudata; family Salamandridae; genus Lissotriton; species Lissotriton helveticus. The sequence goes on along the minus strand of NC_136057.1, from coordinate 337,250,642 downwards.
CCTCTAAAGCATAGAATTTGGGAACATTCGGATGAGGAGCTATTGTCCTATCTGTTAGTTTTTTTAACCCGTTGGGTGCTTGTGACGAGCTCAGCTCGTCATGAGGCACAGTGGAGCTGCACTCATGACGAGCTGAGCTCGTCACGGCCATTGGAACGTTCTCACGCGGGGATAATTCCCCGCTGTGCTGAACGTTCCAAAATGGGTGCGGCTGCGACGAGCTCAGCTCGTCATGAGTGCAGCTTCACTGTGCCTCATGGTGAGCTGAGCTCGTCATAAGCACAGCGGCGCAGAGCGTGGCCACCCCTCCCCTCCCGCACAGCGGGGTGAAAACACCCCGCAGTGAAGGGGTTAATCAATCATTGGAATCCAGCAGTGGTATCCGGGCTTGAAAGAAAAGCTATAGTTACTTCCGTATTGAAAAAGCCCACTGAGTACCCTCATGTGCGTAGTAAAAATTCTAGAACTATATGCAAGCACTTAACTGTCAACACATCTGGAAGACCAAAACCTCCTGGAGGAGCAGCAGTTTGGTCTTAGACCATCATAAGGCACTGAATCAGTGCTGTTACGGGCAATGGATGAACTCCGGATGATTGTGAATAGTGATCAATCTGCGGTTCTAATATTAGGTTCATCACAAGACACTACTGTCAAGATTAGTCAAGAGTGGAGTTGGCGGTATGGCATTGAATTGGATAAGTTCATATCTGACTGATTGATGTCAAGTGTTTTTTTTAAAACAATGGAGTATGGAGTCCCCCAAGGGTCGGCGCTTAGTCAGATTCCTTTAACTATCTACATGTAGCCTCTGATAACACTCATCAAATCCCACACGATCAGGCTGGTCAACTATGCAGAGGACACTCAACTGATATTGTCTTAAATCAGTAAGCCAGATGCGCTGGACTCTCTTCACAGTTGTCTAAAAGACCACGTCAACTGGTTAGGCAACAACTCTCAAAAAATTAAATGGGGACCAAACAGAGATTATCTGTTGTTGAGCCAGTAAATTCCCCATGAAACTTCCAATTGATTTTTGGCCACTAACAAAGGATGATTATCTAAAATCCCCACAGAAGGTCTGCAATCCTGGGGCTACCTTTGATAATAAGTTATCTATGGGGAGCAATGTCAATAAAACAGCAGCTACCTGCTTTGTGCTTCTGCGGAACCTAAGGAAACTTCTACCAATCATACCCACTTAGACTAGAGCACCGATAGTGAAGAGTACTAAATAAGTTTGACTTCTGCAATGCTCTGCTGTTAGGAGTTTTTTTTACAAACAACAGTGGTCCTATGCATAATAAAATACAAACAAACTTAATAAATATAGACACAATAGAGCTATATTGAGTGGCGTGATATGTCCAGCCGGACAGTGATCACAATTTTTACTATAAGGAGAATATACCAAGAAAGATTATCACATTCGCAAAGAGTGAGACACAAGCCTGTGCCCTCACGCTAACTAATTGGCAGGATAGAACAGATAGAAAAAAGGAAGAACAAAATGTTTAGGCAAAAGGTGAATGATTTCTGAAAAAATGATAAATTACAGAAATTCAATTACATCATTATATGCATATCACATTCAGTATATTTCACATATATGATGTTTCATCAAGTCGACGGCATTTCGATCCCTTAAACACAATATGTAGGATCATCATCAGGACAAAAAAGTTTATGCCTAAGAATTAATTGGCCTAAGGAAGGAAGGAGAAATTGATATAGATCAGCCGAGAGAAGTATAATAAAACTTATTAAGTGACTTCAATTCTATAACGTGAGTGAAGGTTCTAAGGAGAACGTCTAAAATAAGCATGCGTGAACTGATGGTCACTGAGAGGTACGGCGGGTGTTTGTGGGGGAGCAAGGGTGGTCTTGTGCTTTGAATGAGCAGTGAGTTGAATAGAATCATTTCCATGCACATGCAGCATATCTTATTGGCGGGACGTAAGAGTTACAAGCATCATGCAATTCTCGTCAGTCTATCAGATACCTGTATTCTATGGCTCTAAGCGTCATTTGGAATTCAGGGCTTTTACAGGACGCAATTGTTTTGTGTCCCCTACTGGGAAAAAGGATTGTATTAATTATGGCCCTATCGTGAAAATGGGTAGAAGGGGTACAATTGAGGAGACTTACCCGGGTTGATAACAGGGGGATTACAAGTCAAGGCGGATGCGTAGCAGGTCAATTGAGGAGCTGATGGCAATTCAATAATTTGTTCGATAATTTCCGAACCTAAAAGATGTATTGGGAAGGGCGGGTAAGTGATACATGCACAACACAGTGATGTGAAAGGATGCCATTGTGATATTAGCTCACCTAATGGAGGTTCACTTATGGAGTTGGATCCAGCGCATGTCCGCAATGGGGATAATGCAAAAAAACGCCATAAATCAGGCGCGTGACCACGACTCTAAAATAAGGAGACATAGGCGGTCCAGTCAGGGGTATGAATCTGTCATGATGTACGGCTATGGCCAAAGTCATAAAACTATCAGGGGACTTACCCTTAATGGAAGCTTCGCGTCCGATCACGGCTCCGTCCCTGCTCGAATGGTAACCAGGAAGTGAAGGGGAAGATCTAATAGGTGCAACCAGTCATAAGCATAGAAGACTGACTACAGTCGGCCATCTCGAGTGAGTGATTAAGGGGAACCAGGACTATAGTTAGTTAATGGGTGAAGAGAATCCGGCCATATTGAGTCGGTTCAAGTCCGAAATATCCCGGGGATTTTCACTGATAATCCGAGGTATATCTCTGGATTTAGTAATATTGGAACTACATGCTCCAGGCATTGGCTGGTCCTAGGCATTGAGACAGCTGGAGAGGAACTGAAAAAACTAGCTGAGGTAATACAAGACCTTGAGAAACAGATCAGTGAGAGCGATAGCATCACAGATGCCAAAAAATTGCTAGAGAAAATCGAAAAAAACATTGCTGAATATCACCGAATTGAACAAAACAAAAAATCAGTAAAAGTCCAAAAGGACATTAAATCATACACACCGGAAAGAAATTACCCTTATCTCCAAAAAGACTTTTATACCAACCGTAATTTCAACCAAAATCCCCAGAACCCTAGACCTTGGGGCAGATTCAACCAGAGGAATACAGTAGTAGGATTCACAGACTCCTCCGCTGACTCCTCTGATACTTCAGACGCAGGTGAGGGCTCCAGCACTACCTCTCGCAATCCTAACCCCCATTTTTTAGGACGAGGAACAGGCAGAGGGGAGCCTCCCAAGAGGGGCAGAGTGAAACAACAGGCTCGCTGGCACAATCCACCAGGGGAACGACAGACGAGACAGAAATTTTACAAGTGGTAAACGGCTCAGGTTCTTCGGAAATGTCTATCCCACTGTTTAATCTATCTGACCATACCCTATCCTCACAAGAAATCTCCTTACTCAGCAAGGGACTCTCATTTGTGCCTACCTCTTATCCCAACTTTTTGGAAATACAATCGGAATTATTTGCTTTTTTCCGTAAAATTAGACTGAGAGCCTTTTTTGACTTGAATCCATCCCAACCCAAGATAACAACTACACCCTTCAGGCCTCCCTCGACCTTCTCACCTACGGCTAACATGATCCCTAAGGAGATCATCACATTTGAAAAGGTCATTTTGAAAGAGACAATACACCTGTCACAAATACATATGTTCATTCCCTATAACATCACTCTAGATGAGAAGAATGCCATCAGATCATTACGGGATAAAAGTGAATTGGTTATTAAACCAGCAGACAAGGGGGGTGGGATTGTACTTCAAAATACTGACAACTACAAAACCGAACTCTCACGTCAAGTCTCGAATACTGACTATTACAGTAGACTACCCACCAACCCCACCAAAGAGTTACAAACCTTGATAAAACAGGTGACCACTGAAGCCTTAGAGACAGGCTTCATTTCTAAACATGAATTCAGTTTCCTCAACACTAATCATCCTCGGATTCCGGCCATTTATACATTGCCGAAAATCAATAAACGCCTAATTAATCCCCCCGGCCGCCCAATAGTATCTGGATGCGGCTCGGTATTGGAGCCACTTGGACACTATGTCAATTTTTTCTTGAGAGACTTTGTCCCTACCACTACTTGTTATGTAAGGGATAGTATGAATATGATACATTTAATTGAAAATCATCCCTTCAACCCTGACTTAGAAACTCTGTGCACATTGGACGTCCAGTCACTCTACACTAACATCCCCCAAAGGGATTCATTGTTTGTGATGGAACAAATACTGAATAGACGTCCACGTCCGCACCCAGTCCCCACCTTGTTTATAATTCAACTTCTAGAGATCTGTTTGACCCGCAACTACTTTATGTTTGGAGATGAATTTTATCAACAGAACAAGGGTACCTCAATGGGGGCTATTTTTGCTCCTACGCTGGCGATTCTCTACATGGACTGGCTGGAATGCACCATCATCCTTCCAGTCAAGAATCCTTTCCACCAGGGTCTCCTCATGTGGAAACGTTACATAGATGATGTTTTCATGATATGGGGGGGCCCTGTGGAAATCCTTCCCAATTTTGTGCATTGGCTTAATAGCAATTGCAATGGATTGACTTTCACCATAGACCATAACAAAAACAGCATTCCATTCCTGGATTTATGTATCCAGCACAACGAAGGTCTGCTGTTCACCTCCCTGTTCCGGAAGCCAACTGAGAGGAATACACTTCTTAGCTATGATAGCTGTCACCCTCGGGCTCTAAAGGATAGTCTCCCCTACTCACAATTCTTGAGACTTCGCAGAAACTGTTTCCTAAAATCTGACTACTTCTGTGAAGCAAACACCCTGGCTACCAAACTTAGACTCAGGGGTTACCCCAGACGTTTAGTAAGGAATGCAATGAAGAGGGCATGGTACTGCCCTCGTGAGACATTACTTGAACCCAAGACCAAAAAAGACTCTAACAAACTCGTCTGTGTCACTACGTTTTCCTCTGCATCCAATCAAATCAAGAAATGCATCAAAAAAAACTGGCATATCATCAATTCGGGAAAGCTGTCCTTGGAAGTACCGTTGTTTGCCTTTAAACGCAATAAGAACCTGAAAGACCAACTGGTCAGAGCAGCACTGCCCCCACCTAAGGTGAACAAAACCACACTACATGATCTCTGGTCCCTTCCCCCAGTGAGGGGCCACGCTAAATGTGGAACATGTGTAGTATGTGACTATTGCATTGAAAGTAAAGAATTTGTTTTCCATAATGTCAAAATTATTCTCACAACCTTTACTAATTGTAACAGTTGCAATTTAATCTATGCTATTCTATGCCCCTGCAATATGATTTATGTAGGCCAGACGAAGCAAAAGATTAAATTGAGAATATCACAGCATCGGAGCAGAATAAGGTGCAAAACTGCCAACGCACCACTCGTTGAACATTTTATAAACAAAGGACACTCAGAGGATCAAATCAAATGGACTGTAATCAGCCAGGTCATTGTGCCACCAAGAGGAGGAGACCTGTCCAGACTTCTCAACAAAGAAGAATTGAAATGGATTTTAAGAACTGACAGTCTAAATACAGGCTTAAACTTACAGGAGGAATGGACAAGCCTATTGTGAATTAGTTTATTTACAAATACAAAATTCTGTAATATCTGTATCTGTGTCTACACCATGTTTTTAATCACCCTGCTCTCAAGCAGTTTCGTTCTTTGCATGCTTACATAGTTATTTTGCATGTCTTCTTTTTCACTTTATTTTAATGGCCGACCACCCCTTCATCTCGATCAAAACAGCCTCCATGTGTTGCTACCATGGCGAGGCCGAGTTTTTTAACCGACTCAATATGGCCGGATTCTCTTCACCCATTAACTAACTATAGTCCTGGTTCCCCTTAATCACTCACTCGAGATGGCCGACTGTAGTCCGTCTTCTATGCTTATGACGGGTTGCACCTATTAGATCTTCCCCTTCACTTCCTGGTTACCATTCGAGCAGGGACGGAGCCGTGATCGGACGCGAAGCTTCCATTAAGGGTAAGTCCCCTGATAGTTTTATGACTTTGGCCACAGCCGTACATCATGACAGATTCATACCCCTGACTGGACCGCCTATGTCTCCTTATTTTAGAGTCGTGGTCACGCGCCTGATTTATGGCGTTTTTTTGCATTATCCCCATTGCGGACATGCGCTGGATCCAACTCCATAAGTGAACCTCCATTAGGTGAGCTAATATCACAATGGCATCCTTTCACATCACTGTGTTGTGCATGTATCACTTACCCGCCCTTCCCAATACATCTTTTAGGTTCGGAAATTATCGAACAAATTATTGAATTGCCATCAGCTCCTCAATTGACCTGCTACGCATCCGCCTTGACTTGTAATCCCCCTGTTATCGACCCGGGTAAGTCTCCTCAATTGTACCCCTTCTACCCATTTTCACGATAGGGCCATAATTAATACAATCCTTTTTCCCAGTAGGGGACACAAAACAATTGCGTCCTGTAAAAGCCCTGAATTCCAAATGACGCTTAGAGCCATAGAATACAGGTATCTGATAGACTGACGAGAATTGCATGATGCTTGTAACTCTTACGTCCCGCCAATAAGATATGCTGCATGTGCATGGAAATGATTCTATTCAACTCACTGCTCATTCAAAGCACAAGACCACCCTTGCTCCCCCACAAACACCCGCCGTACCTCTCAGTGACCATCAGTTCACGCATGCTTATTTTAGACGTTCTCCTTAGAACCTTCACTCACGTTATAGAATTGAAGTCACTTAATAAGTTTTATTATACTTCTCTCGGCTGATCTATATCAATTTCTCCTTCCTTCCTTAGGCCAATTAATTCTTAGGCATAAACTTTTTTGTCCTGATGATGATCCTACATATTGTGTTTAAGGGATCGAAATGCCGTCGACTTGATGAAACATCATATATGTGAAATATACTGAATGTGATATGCATACAATGATGTAATTGAATTTCTGTAATTTATAATTTTTTCAGAAATCATTCACCTTTTGCCTAAACATTTTGTTCTTCCTTTTTTCTATCTGTTCTATCCTGCCAATTAGTTAGCGTGAGGGCACAGGCTTGTGTCTCACTCTTTGCGAATGTGATAATCTTTCTTGGTATATTCTCCTTATAGTAAAAATTGTGATCACTGTCCGGCTGGACATATCACGCCACTCAATATAGCTCTATTGTGTCTATATTTATTACGTTTGTTTGTATTTTATTATGCATAGGACCACTGTTGTTTGTAAAAATACGTTTCCCAAGGTCCTGTGCTGACTCTTTGGGCGCCCTTGTTGTTTTTGATACTGCTGTTAGGAGTATCATACTATTTAATAAATAGACTATACAGAGTACAAGCAGCAGCCGCATAACTAGCATTAAACAGACCAAGAAAGTCATCCTTTCCATCGCCTTGAAGGAGCTCTGTTGGCTTCCAATAAAACAAAGGATAGCTTTTGAATCACTTTGTATAGTCTTCAAAGTGATTCAGGGTAAAGTACTTAAAAACAAACACTACAAAGGAAACGAAGAGGATATTTCCCCAGGAGGGACTTACGGTCAGTGACCTCAAATCTTCTGCACATTACGAAATTCCAGAAATTAAAACAGTGAGGTCAAGCTTTTGAGGCAAGGCGGTGCAGCTTTGGAACAAATGACATGCTTCATTGAGGAACACTATCGACTGATTGCATTTCAGGAAAGCTTTAAAAATCAGAATATTCCCATTGAATCATGGAGCACTTCTTACACAACTTCAAATCATACTTGGTATTGAGCCACAAAAGGCAGACTCTGTGAGTCAGTGACCCATATCGGATTCTGGCAGCTGTGCCCTGAGGGGGACATCCCTTGCTCATTGTAGAGAATTTTGTTCACAACTTTGGCAAAAAGATTAGTGTACTGAATGAGCTATTCACCAGGCACAGAAAGAGGGAAGAGGTTGCACCTCTATGTGGCTCTGTGTTTCACATTCAGAGAATGAATAAGCTGCAACAGAGGCCAATGGCCTACCTACTGGTGCGCAGGAGCTACTGAGTTTTCTGGATCCAGTCTAGCATCTGGTGAGGATTCTCAAGGTGAGTAAGGATAAGTTACTTACCTGTAATCCTAGTTCTCTTCCAGGGGTATCCTCATCAAAGTCATAAGCACTGAATATTCCCGCCCACATGCGGGGACCCCGGAAACAATATAAAAATATATATGTAAATCACATATAAACAGCCCCACATATGTGTATGCACATATATCATTTTTTCTCACACCAATGCAGCCCCAAAACTGAGGCTAAACAATGTAATTACTCATACATGCACTGAAATTAGCAAGGAAACAAAAGACATTAGATCAAATAGCCCTTGAACTTTGTGTTTTAATGAGCAAAAACACTCATAACTCCTGAAAATTGCAAATAAATAGTCATTGTTAGCACCAGGCTGCATTGAAAAGCAATAGCATAGAAAATGAAAGCATTTTCAACAAACACTGGTACCGTGCCTTTAAGGCAGCCATGACCCCTGGGTTCCCATCATGCCTCAGGGGTGACAGTTAGCTCAGTTGTTCTTTGTATAACCCTGATGTCAGGGATCAACTATAAGCCAGAAACACACAAATCTCATTTACCTGGGGAGGCGGGTGGGTTGCTTATGACTTTGATGAGTATACCCCTGGAAGAGACCTAGGATTACAGGTAAGTAACTTTTGCTTCACTTCCAGGGGATCCTCATCAATAGTCATAAGCACTGAATAGAATAGCAAGCCCGTCAACCACCTGCAGGTAAATGAGAAATACATGACCCACCCACAACAAGCGTAACAGCCGAGAAAACTCAGCCGTTAAACGGATTCCGCAAGGAGGCCTGGCCTACCTGGGTGTGTGCTCTAGTGTCAGAATCAAGACAGTAATGTCTGGTAAATGTATGGAAGGACCTCCAGGTCAACACCTTACAGATCTCAGACATGGGCACATTATGGAGAAAAGGTGCAGTCGCAGCTCTACCTCTAGTGGAATGTGCCTTGGGAGAAAACCCTAGTCTTCTGCGCCAATTGGTAGGCAAGCTTGATACAAGAAAATATCCATCTTGAAATAGAACATTTCGAGGCTGCATAACCTGGTCTGATCGATAGTTGACAAATAGTTGATCAGACTTACGTATAGACTAGGACCTATCCAGATAGAATTTTAATACCCTTTTCAGGTCCAAAGAATGCAAAACCCTATCAGCTGGAGTAGAGGGATTGGGAAAGAAGGTGGGCAGAGAAATGGTCTGATTTACCTAAACATCTGACACCACCTTAGGAAGAAAAGACGGATGTGTCCTCAGTACTACTCTATTCAAGTGAAACACAGTATAGGGTTCCTTAGAACAGAGAGCTTGAATTTCGCTCACCCTACGAGCCGACGTGATTGCTACCAAAAAAGCAGCTTTCCAGGAAATATGCTGCAAAGTAGCTTTATAAATGGGCTCAAAAGGGGGGCCCATTCATTTTGATAGCACCAGGTTCAGCTCCCAGGGCGGAGAAGGAGGGTACACTTTTTTCAACCCTTGCAGGAAGTCCTTTACAGCTGGCAGCTGGAAAAAAGAAGGTTGTGAAGGTGATCCCCTATAAGCGGTTATAGCAGCTAAATGCACCTTAATGGAATTAAACTTTAGACCTGTTTTAGCTAGATATAATAAATAAGGAAGAACGACTTCTTCCTGACCCTTAATAGGATGATGACCATTCTGCATACACCACTGTTGGACCTGGGCTCTACAAGTCACATAGGGTAGCTTGGCAAAAAGTAGAAGGGCCTAACTCCAAGGTACATGTGTTAAGGTTGCGTCTCACCCACTCAGTAACTCAGTGCCCATCCATCCAACAAGCATTTACAATGCAACGGTCTCGCCTTTGCAAAAGTTAGCGCTTTTGGCATTGTAAATGACAAATGTTTTATTTATGTGTTGGTTTTGGAAACAGATAAATAAATGGCATTGTCATGAGCAGTAGAGAGTGAGTAGTAGAGAGTGAGTAGTAGAGAGAGTAGTAGAGAGTAATAGTGAGTAGTAGAGAGAGTAGTAGTGAGTAGTAGAGAGTGAGTAGAGAGTAGTAAGTGAGTAGTAGAGTGTGTAGTAGAGAGTAGTGAGTGTGTAGTAGAGAGTAGTGAGTGTGTAGTAGAGAGTAGTGAGTGTGTAGTAGAGACTAGTGAGTGTGTAGTAGAGAGTGTGTAGTAGAGAGTGTGTAGTAGAGAGTGTGTAGTAGAGAGTGTGTAGTAGAGAGTGAGCAGTAGAGACTAGTGAGTGTGTAGTAGAGTGGTGAGTGTGTAGTAGAGTGGTGAGTGTGTAGTAGAGTGTGTAGTAGAGTGTGTAGGAGAATGTGTAGTAGGGAGTGTAGTAGAGTGTGTAGTAGAGAGTGTGTAGTAGAGAGTAGTGAGTGTGTAGTAGAGAGTGTGTAATACAGAATGTGAAGTAGAGAGATTGAAGTAGAGAGATTGAAGTAGAGAGATTGAAGTAGAGAGATTGAAGTAGAGAGATTGAGGTAGAGAGATTGAATTAGAGAGATTGAGGTAGAGAGATTGAAGTAGAGAGTGTGGAGTAGAGAGTGTGGAGTAGAGAGTGGAGAGTCTGTAGTAGAGTGTAGTAGAAAGTAGTGAGTGTGTAGTAGAGTAGTAGAGAATGTGTAGTAGAGTAGTAGAGAGTAGTAGAGGGTGTGTAGTAGAGTGTGTAGTAGAGCGTGTGTGTAGCAGAGTGTGTAGTAGAGTGTAGTAGAGTGTGTAGTGTAGAGTGTGTAGTAGAGAGTGTGTAGTAGAGAGTGTGTAATGTAGAGTATGTAATGTAGAGTGTGTAATGTAGAGTGTGTAATGTAGAGTGTGTAATGTAGAGTGTGTAATGTAGAGTGTGTAGTAGAGTGTGTAGTAGAGTGTGTAGTAGAGTGTGTAGTAGAGTGTGTAGTAGAGTGTGTAGTAGAGTGTGTAGTAGAGTGTGTAGTAGAGAGTGTAGTAAGTAGTGACTGTAGTAGATAGTGTGTAGTAGAGAGTGTCTAGTATAGAGTGTGTCGAAGAGAGTAGTGGCTGTAGTAGTGAGTGTGTAGTGAGTGTGTAGTAGAGTGTGTAGTAGAGAGTAGTGACTGTAGTAGAGAGTGTGTAGTAGTGTGTAGTAGAGAGTAGTGACTGTAGTAGAGTGTGTAGTACAGTGTGTAGTAGAGAGTTGTGACTGTAGTAGATAGTGTGTAGTAGAGAGTGTCTAGTATAGAGTGTGTCGAAGAGAGTAGTGGCTGTAGTAGTGAGTGTGTAGTGAGTGTGTAGTAGAGAGTAGTGACTGTAGTAGAGAGTGGGTAGTAGTGTGTAGTAGAGAGTAGTGACTGTAGTAGAGTGTGTAGTACAGTGTGTAGTAGAGAGTAGCGACTGTAGTAGAGAGTGTGTAGTAGAGTGTGTAGTAGAGAGTGTGTAGTAGAGTGTGTAGTAGAGAGTAGAGTGCGTAGCAGAGAGTAGTGACTGTAGTAGAGAGTGTGTAGTAGAGTGTGTAGTAGAGAGTGTGTAGTAGAGTGTAGTAGAGAGTAGAGTGCGTAGCAGAGAGTAGTGACTGTAGTAGAGAGTGTGTAGCAGAATGTGTAGTAGAGAGTAGTGACTGTAGTAGAGAGTGTGTAGTAGAGAGTGTGTAGTAGAGAGTGTGCAGTGATTTGAGTTTTACATCAAATTAAAAACGGGAACGGAACAAACTCATCCTATACATTATTGTGGTAGGTGCCCACGCATATAGGGTTAAATGATGCGTTAGATGCCACAGGTCCCACCAACACGCTTCCTTTATGATAGGAGAATGCCCAACATCGCGGAGATTTGCTCTCTGCTCTTCCCGGATATTTGTATTTTCAAATGTATAATGTTATCCTGCTAAACGAAGACGATGCTCAAACTATAAAAGAAGAGGGTTTCACAGATATGTTAGTCCTTCCGGGCAAACGAAATGACCCAAAGAAAGATCAAGTGACAGTTTAGAGCTCCAAGTGAGTCTTAATAAAATCAGTGTCTGGAACGCATAGCATCAAAAAACGAGCGGGGCATCAAACTGCAGTGTCATTCAATCAAAGCTTCAAGGCTTCTGAGCGCTAGCCGAGAATTATTTTTTGTGAAGCACTAATCACTGTGGAAGGTGCCCCTGCTATCCCAGATGTGAGAAGTCAGTCTGATATGAAAATAAGCAGTATTTGGAATGAATGTATTTGGCAGGGGGAAGGTGGGGCGGCGCAAGACCGTACTGACGAGTGAACAGGAGCCATTTTGTACCGAGTGATTCTGCCTGTGTGCATGTAGACAAACCAGGCAGCAGCATGAGCATGTGATTCGGTAAAATAACAAGCATTTACAATGCAATGGTTTTGCCTTTGTTAAAGTTAGAGCTATTGGCATTGCTCTTGACACTCTGAAGCTCCACTCTGCACTCTGAAGCTCCACTCTGCACTCTGAAGCTCCACTCTGAAGCTCCACTCTGAAGCTCCACTCTGAAGCTCCACTCTGAAGCTCCACTCTGAAGCTCCACTCTGAAGCTCCACTCTGAAGCTCCACTCTGAAGCTCCACTCTGAAGCTCCACTCTCCACTCTGAATCTCCACTCTCCACTCTGAAGCTCCACTCTGAAGCTCCACTCTGAAGCTCCACTCTGCACTCTGAAGCTCCACTCTGCACTCTGAAGCTCCACTCTGCACTCTGAAGCTCCACTCTGCACTCTGAAGCTCCACTCTGCACTCTGAAGCTCCACTCTGCACTCTGAAGCTCCACTCTGAAGCTCCACTCTGAAGCTCCACTCTGCACTCTGAAGCTCCACTCTGAAGCTCCACTCTGCACTCTGAAGCTCCACTCTGAAGCTCCACTCTGCACTCTGAAGCTCCACTCTGAAGCTCCACTCTGCACTCTGAAGCTCCACTCTGCACTCTGAAGCTCCACTCTGCACTCTGAAGCTCCACTCTGAAGCTCCACTCTGAAGCTCCACTCTGAAGCTCCACTCTGAAGCTCCACTCTGAAGCTCCACTCTGAAGCTCCACTCTGAAGCTCCACTCTGAAGCTCCACTCTGAAGCTCCACTCTGAAGCTCCACTCTGAAGCTCCACTCTGAAGCTCCACTCTGCACTCTGAAGCTCCACTCTGAAGCTCCACTCTGAAGCTCCACTCTGAAGCTCCACTCTGAAGCTCCACTCTGAAGCTCCACTCTGAAGCTCCACTCTGAAGCTCCACTCTGAAGCTCCACTCTGAAGCTCCACTCTGAAGCTCCACTCTGAAGCTCCACTCTGAAGCTCCACTCTGAAGCTCCACTCTGAAGCTCCACTCTGAAGCTCCACTCTGCACTCTGAAGCTCCACTCTGAAGCTCCACTCTGCACTCTGAAGCTCCACTCGGAAGCTCCACTCGGAAGCTCCACTCTGAAGCTCCACTCGGAAGCTCCACTCGGAAGCTCCACTCGGAAGCTCCACTCGGAAGCTCCACTCGGAAGGGGCAAAGATCGGAGCATCACGGAACTAAAACAAATATAAACAAGGCAGTGAGTGCAGCACCGCCTTAGCAGTGGGATAGCAGCCTTGATAACATCGGAGCAGCCCCTGCGCCCGGCCTCAAAACAATAAAGGCAACTCTAGAATGCAGATTTACCTGTATCCCGCAAGTGATGTACGCAGATGGGAAAGAAACAAATAGCAACCTTGGAGAGCTGGCGGGGCAGGCAAACACAGCATCGGGAGACGCAATATAAATAAAATAACAGCTAGTATCAAATTATACAAAAGCCCAACGTAACGAATTGCTCAAAAAAGTCAAACATCATGTGTACATGAAGACGCAATATAAATTAAAAAAAAAAAACAGCCACCAACAGATTAAAGAAAAGCCCCTCCATAGCGGATCGGTAAATAAACTCCAAACGCATCTGTTTATGCAGCATCACACAACCCACATGCCCGTAATAATAAACAAACAAGTGATAGCCGCAAACCTTATCATTTAAATTAGTTAAAAAGCCGTTGTCCGAGCACCCGTGAATTGCCTGAGAGCTGGGGTACAAGCCTTCGCCAATGCAGAACGGGCACAGAGAGGCAGCCTGCTGTGGCGGAGCGCAAAATGATGCCCCCCCTGCAGAATGCGAAGAGGCCCCGAGGCTCTTGAGTATAAAGCATGCCTCGCAGATATGTAATGAGCTTGGGCTGAATAGGATCCCCCCGAAAGGCTGCAGGGTTTCTGCATGTTAGCCCCTAAAGAGCGGTAACATTATTAAAGCCGGTTTATGAGGTAATGGACAAAGTAAATGACTTCAACTAAAAAGGGTGTAAAAAAGGGCCGTGTCTTGATTTCGAGTGCTCGATCGGTTTATGAATTATGTGATGACTCGGTTCAGATATGGGGTCCAGGATCAGTACATATCCAAACGCCTTACGCTATCGGCTTGGATAGAAAGTATTGTAACCAAACTCGAGGGGACTTCAGAAGTACAGTGCCATAAAATTCAGCCATCAATGTTTAAAACTAAATAAAAAGGTAGCGTCCCAAAAAAATAAATAAATAAATAGCGCCTTCGGGTAAAGTCCGCGCTATATAAAAATGCATAAATAACTAACTAAATACATACCGCAAATCACTGCCGTCACTCTGCCGGCCTGCGACCAGGAAGTCAGGCAGGCCGGCGCGTCAACAGGAAACAGGAAGTAGGAGGGCGGGAGCCTACCCCGCCTCCCACGGAAGAGCCGCGATTGGACGGAGCCGCCGTGTTTGGAGCACCGGAGCAGGCAGGAGCCTACCCTGCGCCCCGGTGCAGAAGGAGGTAAGAAGAGTCCTGCTGCCGGGCCCTGCAGCTGAGGAGAGCCGCCGCACGAAGGAAGCCGGTGAGTGCGTTGCTGAGCGGGGAAGGGGGAGGCGGGGGGCGCGGGGAAGGGGGAGGCGGGGGGCGCGGGGAAGGGGGGGCGGGCTTTGCATGTATGTGTGCGTGCGTGTGACTGTGGGGGAGGGGGGTGTGTGTGTGTGAGCGAGTGTCTGTGTGCCTGTATGTGTGTGCCTGCGTGTGCATGCGCTCGCCTGTGTGTGCGTGCGTGCGTGCATGCAGAGGGGTGGGGGCTGCCTGCCTGCGTCTGTAAAAGCAAGGGCTGTGAGTTACTCTGCGCATGCGCGGGGGCAAGCCTGTTCATTCCAAGCCAGCCTCAGCCAGCCTCGGGAAAAACGAAAGTAATAAAAAAGCGAAACTGACACTGCCACTGCAGACAATGCTGCGCGCTCCCGAGGTGAAATCCGGCACTGAAAACGCTCGTAACACTTTGGTGTCCACTCTCCTAAAAACGGATCACATTAGTTGTCGAGCTGACAGCATTCATGCTTCGCATGAATGCTAACGTCAGCTCGACCTAAAAATGACACTACACCATAGTTCTTTTTTTTTTAAAATAAAAGTAGAAAAGGTTTATCTTTCCTTCAGCGTGTTTTTCAGTTGCACTTCATTCAATACATCACATAACAATCATTACTTCAGAAGCACTGGCATTTGCAGGTCTTTTACTAAAGTACCTGGACAGATTTACTTTGGCAAAACCTTTCAGCTTTCTCTAAATCAGGAGGAGTAGTATGATTATCAACAGAAACTCTTTACATTACCCCTTTTGCCAACGATCACATTTCAATAGTACCTCCACAGCACTGGTATCTTGTCACAGGTATCAAATGGATGTTAAACTAAAAGGCTGCCTGGAGATTAGAGCAATAGATCAGTTACACAGTGAAAACATTTCACGTTCATTTAAGGAGAATATTCACAATCGCAATTAATACAGGTAGGAAGTTATTCACATCAACTGGACAGTTTAATAAGTCACTCTAGGGGTATTTTCACGGACTTATGGCCACCCTCGGCTTTAACCGAACCGAACTCCCTCTCCGGGTCTGCCAAGATTCAAGTTTGAAATAGTCTCAGTCAAGCTCGGATTCCACCCAAAGCGTAACCCTGCCAGCACCCAGGGCCTCTACACGCTCTTGACAAATCTCAGAGAGAGCGAATAAAGAATGGGCCCGCTTACTTCAAAACCCAAGACCCCGACAACACTTTCACCATTGCCTCTCCCTCGGGACTGCCGGCGGTCGAAGGGCCTGTCACGGCAGCTCCTGCGGCCTCCGCCCACTCTCCCCGCTTACTTGAAGAGTTCGCTGGCTGTTTCAGTGTCCTGTCCCCGGTACTCGTTCAGCGGCTGTCTTCGCTGGGGCCGGGGGACTTGCGTTCTTTCCACTGCAGTTCGAGGAAAGGGGGGGGGGGGGGAGGGGAGGAGGAAATCCGGCGTTCCTTACCGCTCTCGACGGGACTTCGGGAACCCTTCTTTCACCGGCTCCTTCCGTCGCAGGCCCCGCCTTCTCTCCGCCTACCTCACTGTCGGACGACCTCCTCCAGGGTCGCGGCTAACTTCTTCCTCCTCAGCTACGCCTCTGCTCTGCCTCCTGTCACGACGTCACGCCGCACGCGCCGTTTCCTTGATTCCGGCAACACAGCTGGCCGAGTCCGCCCAAGCCGACTCTTCCGTCTGCTCGGCAGCTTTTACGGGGCTCTCCTGCCTCCGCAAGTTCGACTACAGATCTCGCTTAGCTTCCTCCTCAGCCACTTCGGAGGGAGCACACCCCAAAAACGGAACACCTCGGCGCGGTCGGGGGTCACAGCAGACGCCTGGAAACAACGCGACAGATTCGTCCACACCGGGAGTGAACCTACGTTCTCAGAGACTCCTGCGCCTCGCTTCCCTCAGTAGACTCAAGTTGTCTTTAAGTGAGCTGGGCATCCGCAGTTAGACTGGAGTAACTCCGTTTTAGAAGGGCTGGGTCCAATAGCAGGGGGAAAACGTCATACAAGTAGGCAGCCGATCCAAGGAACGATCTCCCTTTGCTTAATGCGCCTCTCTCCTGACAACTTTGCCTCACTCCTCCTGTGACCAGGTTTCACAACACCCTCTGGTCACTACTCAAAATGGCTGCCTAACATTCCGCCTTTTATAGACTGACCCAGGAAGGGTCCAGAGGGTTCTGGAACATTCCTATGCTAACCTATGGGTCCAGACTCTAAGGTGGCAGTTGTGGCAGTTGCTGGCCACCATTTTTGTGGGTCTAGTGAATCTAGACAGGAAGGCGCCAAGGCCTCAAGAAAAGACCATGAGTGCAAAGAACACCTAACCTAGGTCAATACCTCAAAAAGATCCAGTGGCCGTAAAAAGTAAAGGTTTTGAGGGGCAAAAAGGGGACAAAAAATAAATAAATAATTCAGAGGGACTACCCAAAGGGCAGACAGGTCTAACAACCACATATAGAAGCGCTTCCATTTACAGGCATAAGAATGTCTTGTGGAAGGACGTCTCGCTTCCTTCGGGATGGACATGCAGTCCTGAGGCAATCTAGATGGCCGTATTGTATGACCTCAGGAGCCATGCTGCCAAGCTCAGTGACGGAAGGTTGGGATCATGAATCCTCCCGCTAATTTTGGATAACCGGTCCGGTCTACATGGCAGCCTCTTGTGAGGAGTCACTGACAGGTGAAGCAGGTCCGTGTACCACCATTGCCTCGGCCAGTCGGGGGCAATGAGGATCATCGTTGTGCATGAGTGTGTCAGCTTGCTCACCACCTTCGGGATAAAGGGAAGGGGTGGAAAGGCGTACACAAATTCCCCTGACCAGTCTATCAAAACGGCATTCCCTTTCGATCCTGGACGGTAAAATCTTGAGGCGAAGTCTCTGCATTTGGTGTTTTCGTCATCCGCGAACAGATCTATGGTGGGACGACCCCAAGACTGGAAGATGCCTTCCACTACCTCGTTGTTGAGAACCGAGTCTTCTCTGTCTTCGAAGTGCCGACTTAACGCGTCCCCCCCTCACATTCTGTTCTCCTGGGAGGTGGACTGCTGTGACTGACAACTTGCGAGCCAGAAGCCAACGCCAGATGCGCAGGGCTTTCAATGAAAGAGTCCCTGAGCGTGTTCCCCCCTGCTTGTTCAAGTAGTACATCGTGGTGGTGTTGTCGTTTGTACTAATACTGATGTTTCTTGAATCGAGGGCAAGAAAGCTTTGAGAGCTAGGTGGACTGCTCTCAACTCCAACATGTTGATGTGGTACGTACATTCCTTGGGGGACCATAGACCTTGCACCTGGAGATGACCCATGTGCGCCCCCCAGCCTTGCAGAGAAGCGTCAGTGATCAACGTCTGTGCAGGAGGAGGTTGATGGAACAGAACTCCCACCAGCATATTCTGCTTCTTTGTCCACCACGGAATGGAGGCTCAATCTGTTTCTGACAGAGTAATCCGGTCGTCCCAGCGAGCTGACTGTTGGTCCCACTTGTCCTCCAGATCCTGCTGAAGAGGACGCATCCGAAGCCTGGCATTCAGGACCAGAAAAATGCAAGACGCCATCGACCCTAGAAGGGAGGCAATTTTTCGCACTTTCTGAACCTTGTTGCGAAGAAGCAGCTGACACTTCTGAGTTATAGAACACTGTCTCACCTCTGAAGGAAAGATTTTTCCTACCTCTGCGTCTTGCAGAGCTCCTAGGAAGTGAATCTTCTGGGTGGGATGAGAGACTGACTTGCTGAAGTGGACATGCAATCCCAACCGCTGACGGAGCTCGATGCAGGTCTGGAATTGATTTCTTACACTGCCTGGAGAAGGACCTTTCAATAGCCAATCGTCCAGATATGGGTACACAAAGACCCCCCTGCGGCGTAGTGCGGCCGCTACCCCTGTGACACACTTTGTGAACACTCAGGGAGCTGACTTCAACCCAAACGGAAGGACCTTGAACTGGTAGTGAGAGGTCCCCACCCGGAACCGCAGGATTCTTCTGTGTTTGCGGTGTATCGGGACATGAAAGTAGGCATCTTGTAGGTCCAGCGAACACATCCAATCTCCCCTCCTGAGATGTGGATATATTTGATGAAGCGCCAACATGCACAACCTTTCTTTCTTGATATGCAGGTTGAGTGCTCTCAAGTCCAGAATGGGACTGTATTCTGCCTTTTGGCCCTTTTTTCTGACCAGAAAATATAGGGAGTACACTCCTTTCCCCCTTTGAGCGACTGGCACCCACTCGATGGCTGACTTCTCGAGGAGGATAGCTACTTCCTTTTCCAAAAGGTTTAGCTGATGATTTGATGTTGGCATTGGAGGAACGGGTGGAGGCAGGTGTTTGACACGAAGACAGTATCCATTCTGAAGTGTAGTCAACACCCATTAATCTTGTGTGATGCTTTGCCACTCTGTCATATAATGCGCGACGCTTCCTCCCACTGGAGTAGTCAACGGCGCTGGGAGAAGGAAGGACTCATTGCTTGAACTGGGACTTGTTGGAATTGTTGCCCTGGCGCTGATTTCCACCTCCTCTGGAATTGCGCTTGCCTCTGAACTGAGACTTTTGCTGCCCCTGCTGGTCCTGAGCCTTCTGCCAGTGAGGGGTTTGAACCCTCGGTTTAGAAGAGCCCTTATTGTAGGAGCGATACTTCCTCCGAAATTCTTTCTTCTCAAGCCGTACGGCTTTAAGAGTGTCCAACTCGGACTTCATTCGCTGCATTTCCTCGTCAGTACTTGCCCCAAACAAAGATGTCCCTGAAAAAGTCAAGTTCAGGATTGAAGCCTGAGCCTTTGGTTTTAAGGCTGTAAGACGCAGCCAGGAGGACCTTCTAGCAGATATCCCATGCGCATAGCCATGCGCTGTGAGGGTAGCTCCGTCCGCTGCAGCGCCGATGATCTGATTAGAGACCTGACTGCCCTCCAAGAGAATCTCCTCAAAATCCTTTTGGTCGTCTTGCGGGAGTTTTTCGACAAAACGCTGCAGAGAATCCCACAGGGGTCTGTCGTAACGCCTCAGAAGGGCTTCGGCATTCGAGACCTTGAGAAATTAGGCTGAGGTGTTACAGACTCTTCTCCCCCACGAATCCTGAGATTTACTTTCCTTATCCGGAGGCACTGTGGAGGAGGAAGCTACTGCACTGGATTTTCTCGCCGCCGCTATAATCTCAGAGTCTGGTGGTGGATCGGCCCTGAGGAAAAGAGGGTCCCCTTCTGGCGAACGGTACTTTTTGAGAATCCTCGCTGGGGCGGCCTTGATTGTCGCTGGAGTGAGGGATACCTCCATCACAGGTTCTATAATTCCGGGCACCAAAGGTAACAGAGGGTTGGGTGCAGATCTGTGATGCAACGTTCCAAAGATCACCGAGGTTTTGACTTGAAGAGTTGTCATGGGCACCCCCAGTTTCAGAGCACCTCCGCCTAAAATGTCTTGAAAAGTGAAAATATCGTCTATTGTAGATATTCTCAATGGAGGACTGTCCGTCAAGGTCGGCGAATAATCTCTATGAGAGCGGGCGGGGAAGATGAAGTAGTTGGAGATCTGTGTTCCCGTCTCCTGCTCCTAGACCTTGACCTTTGTCTACTGGTGCGCACCTGGGAGCGTGATCGTTCTCTGGGCTGCAAAACTTGCCTGCCTTGATCCGCTTGCAACCTGGCCGCTGTTTCCTTGTCTGGAGCCCAGTGATGAAGAGGCCTATTCCATCTTGGAGATAGCCTAATGGGAGGCGACTTCTGTGTGTGCTCTGCCAGGGGTGGTAAATCCACCTGCTCATGCCGCGAAAGTGCAGGAGAATGCCTTGACCTCTCACTGTCGGAGGAATAGATGACCACATCTGGCGATCTATTACGGTGAGAAGAACGAGAGCCTGAAGAGAATGATGACAGGCTCACTGGAGACGTGTTTAATTTTGAAGGGTGCTTAGAAGGAGATCTTGTGTGACTCCAAGAAGCACGATCCTCTGATACTCTTTTTCTTTTAGCAGCCTGGCTCATAGTCACTGGAGAATGTTCTATCGATCTAGACCTTCTCCCTGAGAAGGATTCTCCTTCCGCAGCTGAAGCCGACCTTGGAGACCTCTGTTGTGACAGAGGCCTATGACCTGGCGACGGAGTTGGCAAACTCGACGTCGTGGTAAGCTTAGACGCTGTGGATTGGGACTGCGCCGAGGGTTGATTAACTCCCTCCTGAGTCTCACGAAGATGACCTCCTCTGGGAACGTGAGGGAGAGACTTGCCTCGACGACAGATACGTCGAACGTCGCTGGTGCGATGTCGACGAAGATCTTCTCGACGTCGACCGTCAGTGACTGGGCGACGACGGAGTTTGCTTCGACTCAATGGAGTGACGTGGACGGAGACTTTCTCAACGTCGAACGTCGATGGTGTGACTTCGACGGAGACCTTCTCGGAGTCGATCGCCGGTGACTGGGCGACGGCGGAGGTTGCCTCGACGTCGAGCATCGATGACCAGACGCCGACGGAGGATGCCTCGACGTCGAACGCCGATGACTGGGCGTCGACGGAGGAAGCTGTGGCGTCGAAGACTGATGATGAGGCATTGCCGACGGCTGTCTCGACGTCGAGCTCCTAAGCTCAAACGGAGACCTCTCTCTCGACGCTGCACGTCGCCCTGTTGACGGCATCGGAGGTACCTTGTCTCTCGACGCTGAAGTCTTCGTCGTCGAAGGAAGGTGACTCGTCTTCGCCGATCTCGACGCCGAAGGAGAACAAGTCGGGACTTCTCTCTACGTCGACCGCGTCTTTTGTTTTTTCTGTCTCATAGGAGACCTACCTCTTTCAGAGAGTCCATAAATCCTTATCCTCTCTCTATCTTTGAGAGTTCTTCTGGACAAATGGACAAAGTCTTGCAGTGTTCACAGGTATCTGCAGAGTGTGTCTCAGGGAGACAGAGGATACACACAGGATGTGTATCAGTCTTGGCCTTCTTCTTTCCACAGGAAGGACAGTTGTCAAAAAGAGAAGGTATTTTGACAAGAATTATCCTCTTTTGAAGCTCAAAAAAGGTAGCACTAACTCTCTAAGGTTAAAAACCGTCGAGTGAAAGCAAAAATTGAAGAAAAACACCAATAATTTTTGACAGAAAGTCAAAAAAGGTGGGAGCTGTTAAACCAGGGTCCTGACAAAAGGAGCCGGAAAGAACAACTGACCTAACTGTCACCCCTGAGGCATGATGGGAACCCAGGGGTCATGGCTGCCTTAAAGGCACGGTGCCAGTTTTTGTTGAAAATGCTTTCATTTTCTATGCTATTGCTTTTCAATGCAGCCTGTAGCTAACAATGTCTATTTATTGGCAATTTTCAGGAGTTATGAGTGTTTTTGCTCATTAAAACACAAAGTTCAAGTGCTATTTGATCTAATGTGTTTTTATTTCCTTGCTAATTTCAGTGCATGTATAAGTAATTACATTGTTTAGCCTCAGTTTTGGGGCTGCATTGGTGTGAGAAAAAATGATATATGTGCATACACATATGTGGGGCTGTTTATATGTGATTTACATATATATTTTTATATTGTTTCCGGGGTCCCCGCACAAGGGCGGGAATATTCAGTGCTTATGACTTTGATTAGGATCCCCTGGAAGAGAACCTGCGGCTACAAGTACCCATCGGAAGTGCCAGTACAGCATCATTATTTTTGGGAAATTAATACCTGGTATCTAATGGGCTCTTTGCCACCATGGGGTATGTGATGGTCAGGCAACACTACAAACTTCTCCCGAAAGGGGGCAAAGACTCTCTGGTTCCTGGTATGGGGGGTTAAGTCCAAAGCAAGGATGGGCATGCCCTGCAGCCCACCATAATCTCTTTTTTGGCTGGTGGTCCAATAGGAAGACCGGAGGTAAAAGCCCCAAGCTCTCCAGCAAGGAGGTAAGGATTTCCCTCACAAATGTGTGAACATTTGAGGAGAATGTGTTATATTCTATATAGGCACCCTAGGGGCCCGTAACACTGCAATCTTTCACCTATATCCTTCCCTACATTACATACATAACGGCTCATAGGGACTGACCTTTTACTCAGATACGACACTTCATTAAGAACAAGGGTTTTTCCTAGTTCGAAACTCATACATTATGCATGAGGCTTCTTGGAAGCACAGGACTGACAGCAGGACGAACATCTCCTGTATAATATCTCTGTATAAAGTTTAGGTCCAACGTGATCCTTTAAGCTGACACAGTAACACAGAAAGGTAGGACCCCTGGGGAGATCTGTGGGTATTACTAAAATCAACTAGGTTGGTAATAAAAGCAGAGAACTCTTTAATATTGTAAAACATTTCTCATCTCCTACGGCAATAGGTAGCCTGTTTGTTCCCACGAGTGATCAGACCAATCTTATGGCTTGTTTCTTCCATGATAAAATTAAAAATATTAAGGATTCTTTCGAAGCTCAGCTACCAGCACTAGAAGCAGCCACTTGTCTGCCCCCTGATGCTAGCCGTAATACTGATTTCTCCCTTACGCAGTTTCCAGCTATCACATTGGAGAAGTCCCTTGCACTCATGAAGACCCTTAAATCCGGCTCCCCATCTGATCCCTGTACAGTAAAAGTACTGACATCTATTGCAGAAGTGATAAACCCTGCAGTTAATTTGATTTTGAACACCGCCCTGCGTGAGGGGCACATGCCGCAAAGCTGGAAACATGCAAAAATTCTCCCGCTCTTAAAGAAACCCACAGCTGACCCAGTGGTTGCCGGTAACTACAGGCCTATATCCTTGCTGCCTTTTTTCTCCAAGGTTTTGCAGAAATATGTCAACACAGTCACCACGGATTACGTGGAGGCCAACCGTCTTCTGCACCCGAGTCAGTCGGGCTTCAGAGCTAATTTCATTAAAAGAACGGAGGCTACATTATGCATTATTCCTTTAATGCAGTCCAAGCAGCCGCACATATCACAATATTAAAAGGTTCCAGAACAGAACATTAGAAACACTTCAAAGGCATGAGCCATCAACAATCTGCCTCTTTTTAATGTGGCACCAAGCAGATAAGAAATGCGTTACTTAACTGCAGTTATCCAGTATTGGTGTCTTTCATAGATTCACATGCCTGAATCATTCCCTGTCGTCGAGACGGGAGTCTCCGGTACATAGAAAAGTAATGTCCTATAGACATACATAGAGAATAGTAGGCCTAAAGGCCTCACCTTAGTAACATATCCATGTTCTTTTGTAAAAAGGACCAAACTCTAAACAAGAGCCAATCAGCTATCACCTCCCTCTAGAACCTTCCTGGCAGGAGCCTCAGTCCCTCAGATTTTCGTACGCACTAAGCTAAGTAGGCGTGACAAGGAGAGAGAGTTAGGTGAGTCCTTCCAGGGGAGGCGGGAGGGTTGCATGTGAATCTATGAAAGACACCAATACTGGATAACTGCAGTTACAGGTAAGTAACGCATTTCTTATCCAGTATTATGGGTGTCTTTCATAGATTCATATGCCTGAATCAGAGTAGCAAGCAATACAGAGTGCACATTTCTGATGGAACAGCATATACTATTCCTTAGATAATACACATCATGCGAGCACGAACCATCATTAGACATCCACAATAAGTATTAGTAAAGAAATGTGCATACCAGAGTAGGATGGAGGGACGGAGGAAGGCTCACCTTACTGAAATATATGGCTGAACACTGCTTGTCCCACTGCTGCTTCCTTCCTCAGCTCCGTAACCAGGCAGTAGTGCCTAGCGAATGTATGCGGCGACTTCCATGTTGCCGCCCTGCAAATGCCATTGAATGGCGCCCCTGCAAAGAGAGCCATAGAAGTGGACATAGCTCTCGTGGAATGCAATGGCTGTCCAGCTTGGTCATGACAGAAAGCAATGGCTGCAGAAATCCATCTGGAGATGCTCTGCTTGGTAAGTGGTAGACCTTTCCTAGGTCTGCTGTAAGCTACGAATAGCTGGTTAGATTTCCTGAATGTTTTCGTTTTGCCAATGTAAAACTTCAAGCATTGTTGAGATCCTTAGAACGCAACGATCTTCCAGTTGCCATGCTAGGGTGTGGAAAGAAGGAACGCAGACCACAGGTTCATTTAGGTGGAAGTCCGACAGGACTTTTGGGATAAACCTAGGATTGGTTCTCAGGATTACTCTGTCGATTATAAAACTGTAGAAAAGGATCCTGGATTGAAAACGCCTGTAGCTCACTGACCCTCCTTGCAGATGTGAGCACCAGGAGGAGTGCTGTTTTCCACGAGACATACTTCAGGTCAGCTCTGTGTACTGGTTCGAACGGATGTTTCATGAGCTGGTTAAGAACCGCATTGAGATGCCAGGCAGGTGGCAACACACTTACTGGCGGGAAAGATCTGTATAATCCTTTTAGAAATTGCTTAACGACCTGCTTGACCAGAGAGATTGACTCGTTGAAGTTCTTTTATAACGAGATATTGCTGCTAAGTGTATTTTAATCGAGGAGTGGGCTAGGCCCTACTGTGCCAGATGTAATAGATAAGTAAGATTTGCTCCGGTGAGGAGGAGAAAAGCCGAATGCTTTGATCTGCACACCAAACACAAAAGCGCTTCTATTTCAGGGAATACGTTTTGGTCGTTCTATCAGCCCTTGCTCTGGCAAGAATGTCCCTACAGTCTTGTGGAATATTCAGATTGTGGAACTCTCGGAACTCAGGAGCCCGGTAGCTAACCTGAGAGACTTCAGATCCGGATGTTGTTCATTGTGAGCAGAGATGGATACTGCCACTGGTGGATCGGCGGCTCCAGGGATAGACTGTGGAGCTCTGAACTAATGTTGCCTCGGCCAAGTTGGGGCTATTAAAATTACAGTACAAGGCTCCACCGAAATTTTCCTGAGGACTCTGGGAAGCCTCGGGAATGGCGGAAAGGCGTACGCAAAGACGCTTGCGCCATGCAATAGAAAATGCTTTCCCTAGAGACCCTGACCGGGGATGCCAACCTGCGAAGTGTGGGCATTTGGCGTTCATTCTCATCGCAAATAGATCGATTTGCGGCGTGTCCCATCTGGAGAAGATCTGGTCGATAATTTGTTGATCTAGCTCCCACTTGTGTGACAATGTTTTCTGCCTGCTCAACGCGTCGGCGAGCACTTTGTCCGCGCCTGGGACATATTCCGCCCTTAGGGTTACGTTGGGGAGTATGAGCCAATTCCAGATTTTTTTGCGACTCGCGAGAGAGTGTCAGCGAGCGTGACCCTCCCTGTTTGTTGAGGTAGTGCATAGTCGTGGTGTTGTCTGTCCGGACGAGCACCAGGGAATATTTGATTCTTGGCAGGAAAACATGAAGGGCCAGGAAGACCGCCCGCAATTCGAGCAGATTGATATGTAGTTTCTTCTCCATAGGAGACCACTACCCGCTTATCTGTAGCTCTTGCAGAAAAACTCCTCAGCCTTTCAAGGAGGCGCCTGTTGTGGCAATATGAGGAGTAGCCGGAAGCAGGAATGACAAGCCTTGAGACAGGTTTTGAGATGACATCCACCATTGTAGGGCTCCGACCATCTGAGGATTCACTTTTATGTGGCCTTCGAATGACCCTGTGCATTGGACCCACTGCTTTGAGAGCGCCTCCTGTAGATTCCTCATTCGTAGTCGACAGTGAAGAATGAGGAGGATACATGCTGACATCATCCCCAGGAGGGATTTGAAGAGGCGGACTGTCAAGACTTTCTGCGAGGCTACTATAGCAGCTAGTGCAAGGGGCTTGTTCATCCTCTCTCTGGATGGGAAAGCTTTTGCCGATCGTGTGTCCAGGGTTGCACCTAGGAAACTGATGCACTGAGAAGGTTGTAGGACCGATTTTTCCTGATTGAGGGTGAGACCCAAGCAATCGAAAAGCTTTAAACAGGCGTTGGAAGACCTGGACGCGTCTAAGGATGAAGCCTTGACCAGTCAGTCATTCAGATACGGAAAGACTTGGTGATGGCACTGTCTGAGATATGCCTCCACCGTGGTACGACATTTCGTGAATATGCACGGTGCAGACTTGAGCCCGAAGGGCAAAACGCAAAACTGCAAGTGTCTGCCCACTACTGCAAATCTCAAGTACCTTTTTGTGATTCCTGTGAATTGGGATATGGAAGTAAGCGTCCTGTATGTCTACGGACGCCCTAAAATCCTGCTCTTACAGTAGTCGCAAGACCTCCTGGATCGTTACCATGCAAAACGACTGCTTCTTAGGAATTTGTTGAGGGCCCTGAGGTCCAAGATTGATCTCCACTTCTTGTCTTTTTCTGGATCAAAAGAAGTGGGAATAAAACCCTTTTCCCTTCCGAGATGGAGGTACTCTCCCTATTGCTCCTATCTGCAGCATAATCGAGATCCGTCATAGAAGCAGCCGTAGATTTTTGTCATTTCCGCTGTCCTTTACCTTGAAAGGACGACCTCCCAAAAGAGGATTGCTTGTTTTGCTATTGGTGCCGCTGTTGGTATTGCGGTCTTTATTTATTTATTTATTTTAATTATTTATATAGCGCAGCTGATACCTTGCAGGCTTCCTGGCGCTGGAGAATACTTTACTGAAGAAGAGACCGGGATATGTAAAGGCGGGGAGGTCTAGGGGAAAAGCCAGGTCTTAATGCACTTCCTAAATGGAAGCAGGTGAGGGATCTGGCGTATGTCAATGGGCAGGCTGTTCCACAATTTGGCAGCTGCGACCCTAAAGGATCTACCCCCAGTTCTGGCTTTGTTGTATCTGGGCACCCTTACCAGATAGGCCGAGGATGATCGCAGATCTCTGGTAGGAGTATACCACAGAAACAGGGCTTGCAGGGGCCTGGGCCCGAGTCCATGCAGAGCCTTGAATACAATGCAAAGGGACTTGAAAGCCACCCGCTGCTTTAGGGGTAGCCAGTGCAGTTCGGCCAGTGCCGCTGTGGCCGAGGACCTTCTCGACCAGCCCAGAGCCAGCTTGGCCGCGGCTGATTGGATTCGTTGCAGCCGGTCCAGTAACGTAGCAGGGGACTCAAGGAGCAGGGCGTTGCAGTAGTCAAGGCGACTCAGAATCGTACACCTAACTACCAACGCCCGGGCTTGTGCAGGGAGAAGTGGCATAATTTTTCGCAGGGAGCGTAGCAAAACCGTGCAGATCCCCACTGTTTTTGCAACCTGGGTTTCCATACTCAGTTTGTTGTTGAGCATGACCCCCAGGTTGCGGACCGAGGAGACAGGTTTAGGTTTCTCCCTTGTCTCAGGAGGCCAGAAGTCATTCGGGAACTGGCGAGGTAAAGTAGTGCCAGCACAAAACAGAACCTCTGTTTTGGAGGCGTTAAATTGAAGGGAGTTCCTATGGAGCCATCCAGCCGTTTCTCTAAGACACTCATGGAAGGAGGTCAGAGAGATAGAGTCTTCTCCTTCCCAGGAGAGAATGAGCTGGGTGTCGTCTGCATAATTAATTGTTTTTAACCCGAATGACTTAATTAATGTGATCAGTGGTTTAAGGTACACATTAAAAAGGATGGGACTAATGGAAGATCCCTGGGGAACTCCCTGTGGCACCGATGAGAAGGCGGATTGGAATGGGGGGAGGGAGACAGCCTGTCTCCTGTCCTGTAGGTAAGAGTGGAACCAAAGTAAAGCTGTGCCTTCCACACCAGCTTCCCTGAGTCTCAACAGCAGCGTCCTATGGTTGACCGTATCGAATGCGGCAGACAGGTCCAGCAGTATTAGTACTACTGGCTGGCCCCTGTCTGCACGCATGCGAAGATCCTCCATGGCTGTTAAAACCGCGGTTTCGGTGCCGTGGGCAGGGCGGAAACCGAACTGGAGATCGTCTAGAAGGTTGTTCTGCTCAAGATGAATGGAGAGGCAGGAACTGACCCATCGTTCCACTACCTTCACAGGGAAAGGCAGTAGGGAGATGGGTCGATAGTTAGAGAGACAATCTGGGCTCAGAGAGGGTTTCTTCAAGAGCGGAGTGACAAGCGCCTGTTTCCATGGAGTTGGAACGTTGGTCTACTCTGGCCTGAAGAGCAGGAAGACTTGTATTGATAATTTCCTCTGTAGGAAGACTGTCCTCTTCCTCTATTTCTACTAAAGGACTGGTTCTTATACTGAAGAGTGCCCAAAGCTCTCGCAGTGTCTGCTTCGTCAATTTTTTGTGCCAAATAATAACTGGCTATCATATGGCATGTCCAAAATCTTCGTTTGCACCTCCGGACTGAAAGAGGTTGCCTTTAGCCATCCTTGGAGCCGCAAGACTGCTGCTCCAGCCAACTGGCGGAACCCTGTCATAGCGATATCCATCGCGCAGTCTATAGTTTCTGACGCCGATGCTTCACCATCTAGCAGAATCCTCTTTACTTCCTCTTTGGATAAATTTGGCAATTCCGACAGGTATGGGGCTATGTGTGCCCACAATTGTCTATGATAGCGTCCCAAGAGCGCTAGAGCGTTTACGGCCTTTACCGTCATTGCCGACATTGAGGAAAACCTGTTCCCAATGTTGTCCACTCTATTTCCTTATCAGGAGGAAGCGACAAAGGGTCCGAAGGATTCCTGGAGTTCTGCTGGACCGCCTGTGTCACTAAGGAGTCCGGCTTAGGACGTCCTGTTAAACACGCCGGTGCTGTATCTGGCGCCCTATACTTCTTATCTAACTGAGCGATCATTGGTGATACAGAGGAGGGGTTCTGCATGACCCTTACCCCTTCGGACTATAGGTAATCGATAATCGGTATTGACCTTACTGCCTTCTTGAGAGGTTCTTTGAAGTCATACAAGAAGGAGGCCTGTTCTTGAGAGATCATCGAGATCTTAAAACGTTGAGCAGCCCTCTCTACCACATTATAAGAGATTCCAGAATTGGCGGATTTTCCCTCTTAGATCGCCGTCATAGACTATGCCGTCGTAGACGAGCAGTCATAGATGAGGCCGTCGTAGACGACGCCATAGACGATCCGTCGTAGACAAGGCCACCGACGCCATCGTAGACTAGCCTTTGTAGATGAGGCTGTCGTAGATGAGGCTGTCGTAGACGAGGCCATCATAGACAAGGCCATTGTAGATGAGGCCATTCTATACTAGGCCCTTGTCGATGCCGTAGACAGGCCGTCATAGACGAGCAGTCATAGACGCTGTCGTCGTCGACGCTCTCCGTCGTCGTCGACGCTCGTCGTCGTTCGTCGTTCTCGGCGCTCTCATCGTCGACGCTCTCGACGTCCTCGTCGTGAACGCTCTCGTCGTCGACGCTCTCGTCGTCGCCGAGCCGTCGTTAGACGAAGAGGCTGTAATAGGCAATGATGATGGTTTTTTCCGTCGACGAACCTGTTGAAGATGTTTTAGTCTTTACCTCAGGAGGTATAGAAGACGCCTTTCTGAAGGGTCCCATGACCAGAGGAGGTGATTGTGACGGCTCAGAAGTCGTCTTTTTTATATGATTTTTCTCCAAAAGCAAGTCCTTTACTCTCCTTTACCACAGAGTGAGGAGATTTTGAAGGACTGCGCCCAGAAGACCCATGAGTGGTCTTTTTGAGGGCCTTCTCAGGACGTTCCCCTGAGGAATCAGTCTGAGGAGATTCTCTTCTCTTTTGAGGTCTCCTAGACGTTGAGGGCAACGCCTCATCACAGTAACTGGAGAAAATAAAAAACCTCCTTTCTGGTCTTAACCATATTAAAAGTCGCCCTTCACGACCTCTCAAAAAACTTACTTGAGAAAGTGCGACATACCTTGCCGTCTTTGGCCTGCCGTATAGACAGAAAATGCGGTCAGTGTGAGAAACAGAGCAGAGCAGCCTCTTGGAACAAGAAGCACAGGCTCTAAAATAAAATTCTTTCTTCTCCTTACCAGACCTTCTATAAAGAATGTATTTGAAGATAATCCATAGTAGAAAAGCAAAGTTATTCAATGAAGTGAAAAAGAAACACAGAATCTGAGCAGAGCTCAGAGGAGACTCCCTTAGCACAACGTGCGGTAGAAAATCTGAGGGACTGAGGCTCCTGCCAGGAAGGTTCTAGAGGGAGGTCATAGCTGATTGGCTCTTGTTTAGAGTTTGGTCCTTTTTACAAAAGGACATGGATATGTTACTAAGGTGAGGCCTTTAGGCCTACTACTCTCTATGTATGTCTATAGGACATTACTTTTCTATGTACCGGAGACTCCCGTCTCGACGACGGGGAATGATTCAGGCATGTGAATCTATGAAAGACACCCATAATACTGGATAAGTTCAATTTCTCTCAATACTACTAATCGTTTTTAGGTCGAGGTAATATCCGGTCGCCGACCGGAAGTCCGAGATTTATTGTCAGTAAGAGGGCTGCTTTATCCCTCCCTCTTTTTGGCTCTCCCTCCATTGGCTGGCTTCCTAAACGGAGGACAGCCATTGGAGGAGAGAGCCATCACTCCGATTTAGCCCCGTCTTTTTCGGATTCGGGGGCGTAAGTTTTGCTGTTCTTTAGACAGTGACGTCATCCGTCACTCAGAACAGCAAAACACGCCCCCGAATGCGAAAATTACCATGCTTTCTCCGAGGCATTTCTGTTTTGCCTCGGAGAAAGACGGTGGTGGTTTCCAGAGCTGCTCTGCTTGTCCCCCCTTCCCTCGCTCTCCTTCGTCCTGCTCCCCCCCCCTCAGCTCTCCTTCGTCCCGCAGAATGTTAGCTTTCCTAATCGTGTTCAGGCAAAAATAACTGAATGCTGCTCATTAAAAAGTGAAAAATTCCGCCGCTCCTCGGCGTCCATATTAGTTTGTTTCCTGTGTTTTTGCATGAGCTGCGGGCTCGGGCCTTGACACCTGGTGTGATCTCAGAGAACATTCTGCATGGCAGAGATCACTGTTTACATACAGCTGGGGAGGGCCGCATGTGAAAGATCGGTGTATTTTATGCGTTTTTTTATATAGCGCGGACTTTACCCGAAGGTTTCAGAGCGCTTCACAAAAGGAACATATCTGATACCTACTATATTAACAGCGTGGACACCGTCTCCACTGCCAAGAAGTTTGTCCCTTTGGGAACATGCTTAACTTGTGCAGGAGACATTTTCCGACACAGCTGGGGAGGGCCGCGGGCGCGCCCCTCCCCCACGCACGGGAGAAGAGAGGTCGGGAAACAACAGTGAGGGTAGCAAGAGGGGGTAGTGGCCAGGGAGAGCAGACCGACCACAGTGGGGGTCGGCTGGAGCAAGGAGGTCGAAGAAAAGCCAGATAGGAGAGCAGGATAGTCACTGGACGTATATGAGGAGGAGAAAAACAGGTTGGGAGAGACTGCAGGGAACCCGAGACTGTAGCAGATAGGGGGTGGGGGGCGTTGCATAGAGACAGAAGAGAGCGAGGCCACCGCGGGCGGGGGAGGGGGGGCTAATTCTGACAGAAGGAAAGAGTCGGCCTAAAGAACAAGTTACTTACCTTCGGTAACGCTTTTTCTGGTAGATACTATATCTGCCTGTGGATTCCTCACCTTGTGAATACCCCCTTGCGTCAGCAACATTCGGAAATTCTTTTTTCGTAGCCTCGCGCCGACGTGGACTCCTGACGTCATAGAGACACGACCTCGCTCGCGACTCCGCTGACGTCACCGACGCCTATAATAGGCCCACGCCGGCGTGATGACATCAGTTCCGCCCTTTTTTCCGTGCCATCGAGGCACACGGACGGACCAATGACAGTAGAAATATACAAGTATACACAGTACACAGTACTCAAGGCAAAACACACAGTGTTAAGCAAAAGCAGGAAAGCAACTGAAACATTTCCTTGACAATAAAATATATATATATATTACACTACAGTAACTCTGGCATAGAAGAGTGGACAACGGGGAGGCGGGTGGGTCGGTGAGGAATCCACAGGCAGATATAGTATCTACCAGAAAAAGCGTTACCGAAGGTAAGTAACTTGTTCTTCTGATAGATACATCTGCCGTGTGGATTCCTCACCTTGTGAATAGAGTCCCACAGCAGTCCCCACTCCCGGAGGAGGGTGTCCACTCTTCTAAACCAGGAAATCCTGAAGGACAGAGCGCGCAAAATGGCCGTCCCTCCTCACTTCGGAATCCAAGCAGTAATGCTTCGCGAAAGTGTGGAGGGAAGACCAAGTCGCCGCCCTACAAATATCCTCCACAGGCACACCTCTAGCCAATGCCGAGGTTGAAGACTTAGCTCTAGTTGAATGAGCCCTTATACCCTCTGGTGGTTCCTTACCGGCCAAAGAGTAGCAGATCTTTATGCAGAGGACGATCCATCTCGATAAAGTCCTTTTATGGACCGCCCTTCCTTTCTTGCAGCCAGCAAATCCGACGAAGAGCTGGTCCTCCAAGCGAAAGTCCTTGGATCTGTCCAAGTAAAAGGACACCGCCCTCTTAGGGTCCAGACGGTGCAGTCTCTCCTCCTCCTTGGAAGGGTGAGGGGGAGGATAGAAGGTAGGTAGGGTAATGGACTGTCCTAGATGGAAGGGAGTTACCACCTTAGGCAGAAAAGCAGCCCTGGTCCTAAGAACCATTCTATCAACATGAATGGTCAGGAATGGGGGCTTGGAGCTAAGAGCTTGAAGCTCACTAACCCTCCTTGCCGAGGTTATTGCCACCAGGAAGACTGTCTTAAGGGTAAGAAGCCTCATGGGACATTTGTGGAGAGGCTCAAAGGGAGCCCCCATCAAAAAGGTCAATACAAGATTTAAATCCCACTGAGGCACAATGAAAGGTGAAGGAGGGAACATATTAGTAAGACCCTTCAAAAACCTTAAGACCACAGGAGACTTAAAAAGAGAGGGCTGGTCAGGCAAACAGAGAAAAGCCGACAGCGCCGACAGGTAACCCTTTACTGTGGCAACCGCCAGACCCTGCCGCGCCAAAGAAAGAGCAAATTGTAGAACATTAGACAAATGGGCCCTCAAAGGATCAACAGACCTTTCCCCACACCACGTGACAAATTTCGCCCATCTATAAGAATAGATGGACTTAGTGGAGTCACGCCTGGCTGACAAGATGACATCCACAACGTCAGGCGGGAGGGAAAAGGAATTCAGGTTGCCCCGCTCAATCTCCAGGCATGAAGGTGCAATGTCTGGAGGTGGGGGTGTAAAACCTGCCCCTCCATCAGAGAGAGGAGGTCTGCCCTGAGAGGGAGACGGAGCGGCGGGTGAGAGGAGAGGTGGAGTAGATCTGTATACCACACCCTTCTTGGCCAATCCGGAGCGACCAATATGACTTGGGCCCGGTCTTGGCGAATCTTCCTCAGAACCCGAGGAATCAAGGGTATGGGGGGAAACGCGTAAAGGAGTTGATCTTTCCAACTCAACTGAAACGCGTCCCCCAAGGCTCCTTGCATCGGATACTGGAGACTGCAGAACGACAGGCAGTGCGCATTCTCGCGAGTGGCAAACAGGTCCACCCGAGGAGTCCCCCACATCTGAAAGATGTCGTGAACCACCTCCGGGTGCAGCCTCCACTCGTGGTCGGCAAAGAACTGCCGACTGAGACTGTCTGCACGAACGTTCAGAACACCGGCCAGATGATTTGCCATCAGGCAAATCTGATGGTCCTGAACCCAAGACCAGAGACGCAGAGCCTCTCTGCAGAGACACTGCGACCCTACTCCTCCCTGCTTGTTGATGTACCACATCGCAGTCGTGTTGTCCGTCAGGACTTGAACAGACTGACTGCGAAGGGAAGGGAGGAAGGCCTTGAGCGCCAAACGTATCGCCCGCAATTCTAGAAGGTTGATGTGAAGCAACCTTTCCTCTGGAGACCAAAGGCCTTTGACCTCCAGATCCCCCAGATGAGCACCCCACCCGAGAGTGGATGCATCCGTTATCACCGTGGCCACCGATGGGGGAAGTTGAAAAGGCTTTCCTTGGGACAGATTGCCTTCCACGCCCCACCAAGACAGATCCGCTGCAGCTTCTCTGGAGATCCTCACTGACTCCCTGAGGTCTCCGCTGTGCTGATACCACTGCCTGCGGAGACACCACTGGAGCGCCCTCATGTGCCAGCGTGCATGGTTGACCAACAGAATGCATGAAGCCATCAGACCGAGCAGGCGAAGGACCTTCAGGACTGGAACGACCGCTCCATTGTAAAACAAAGGAATCATCTCCCGTATGTCGCGAATCCTTTGAGGGGGAGGGAATGCACGACATACGGTTGTGTCCAGTACCGCACCTATGAACAGGTTGCGCTGGGAGGGCACCAGGTGAGACTTGGGTACATTTATTGAAAAACCCAACCTGTACAACAACTGGGTTGTCTCCCGCAAATGATGGAGCACTCTCTCTGACGACTCCGCTTTGATCAGCCAGTCGTCTAAATAAGGGAATACCGGAATCCCTGACCTTCTGAGATGTGCCGCCACCACTGCCATCACCTTGGTGAAGACTCGAGGCGCAGTAGTAAGCCCAAACGGAAGGACCGCAAACTGGTAGTGCTGCGATCCCACCGTAAAACGGAGATACCTCCTGTGCGACTTCAGGATTGGGATGTGAAAGTAAGCATCCTGCAAGTCGAGTGACACCATCCAGTCTTCTTCTTGCAGCGCTTGAAGAACCTGAGCAAGGGTGAGCATCTTGAATTTCTCCTGTTTCAGATAGAGATTCAAGATCCTGAGATCCAGGATTGGACGAAGCCTGCCATCCTTCTTCGGAATCAGGAAATACCGGGAGTAGCATCCCTGACCCCTTTCCTGCTCTGGGACCACCTCTATCGCACCCTTTCTTATCAGAGTTAAAACTTCCTCTTGCAGAAGAGACAGATGCTCCTCGGAGCAATACCCTTGGCAAGGAGGGAAATTGGGAGGGAATTCCCGAAAGGGAAGGGCATACCCATTTTCTACAAGATTGAGAACCCAAAGATCTGACGTAACCGATTCCCAATCCTGTAGAAAATGGGTAAGCCGGCCCCCAACCGGACCCACATGATCCTGAATGTCGGATCTAGGGCTGCTTCTCAGGGGCAGGAGGGTTGGAGGAAGTGGAGGAGGAAGAGATCTGACGTCCACGAGGACGCACTCTTTGCTTTCCCCTGTAGGACCTGTATAAGGAGTTTTGCTGCTGCTGTTGTTGCTGCTGCTGCTGCTGGCCTTGCCGGGAATTCCGAAAGGCAGGACGGCCAAAACCTCTGAATCTTCTGCCAGTTGAAGAACCTCTCATTTGGAGACCCAGGGATTTAGCAGTCGCCTTGCAATCTTTAAACCTCTCAAGGGCCGCATCAGCCTTCTTCCCAAAAAGGCCTGAACCATCGAAAGGAAGATCTAATAATGTCGCCTGAACATCAGCCGAAAAGTCAGAGGATTTCAACCAGGCAGACCTCCTAGTAGCGACAGCAGTGCCCATAATGCGCGCCACAGAGTCTACAGTATCCAAACCGCTCTGAATGACCTGGCGAGCCGCTGCCTGAGCGTCAGAGATGACTTCCTCAAAATCCTTCCTGCTGTCATCAGGAACTTTTGGAGCCAGAACATGTAAAGAGTCCATCAGAGCGTGTAAATATCTCCCCATCAAGCAAGTGGCATTTGATGACTTCAATGCCATACTGGCAGAGGAGAAGGACTTCTTTGCCACTTGATCCTGCTTCTTTGCTTCCTTCTCAAAAGGAACCTGAGGGAAAGCACTAATGTTCTTTTTGGAGCATGCAGCCTGAATGATCAAACTCTCCGGTGAAGGGTGAGAGGTTAAAAAGGCAGGATCATCAGGGGCAACCCTGTATCTTCTGGCTACACTTTTAGAGACAGCTGGAGCAGACAAAGGCTTTTTCCACACCTCCAGGATGGGCTCTGTTAGAGCCTCATTGAAAGGAAGAAGAGGTTCCACCACTGAACTCGGAGAATGGAGTACTTCAGTCAGAATATTAGATTTGAATTCTGCTGTAGGCAAAGTCAACTTAAGCAGACTGGCAGCCTTTCTCATAATCAAATGGTAAGGTTGAATGTCCTTAGAAGGAGTACTAGAACCTGATGGTAACTCCCACTCTGGAGAGAAATCCAGGCTTCCTGCTTCTGCCAAATCTTCAAAAGTATCTTCATCCAACTCACCCTCCTCGAGATCAGATTGTGAGTCCAAAAACCTCCTTTCCTCCAGAAGGCGCTGAGCCTCTCTTCTGGATCTCATCTTGACCCGTTTTGCCCTCGGATCCACCATCGGCTCCGACGGATTCGGAATCGACGTCGGGATCGAATCCGCAGGCTCAGCGGGATGTGTTCTAGGTCGACCCGGAGCTGGCGAAGCCAGAACCGGCGTCGACGGCTTCGGTGGAGCCGGAAAATGCCACGGTGGCGTCGGAGCCGGCATGTAAGGCATAAACGGAGCCGGAGGGTAGGAGTGAGGGACTCCTAAGTTAAACGCCAAAGGACCCATGGGACCCGAAGGTGCACCAGAGGGGTACCATGACCTCGAAAAGACTCCATACATCGCGTTGAGAAACGCAGAAGGGTCCTGGCCTGGGGCAGGAAATGGTGGATGAAAACCTTCAGGCCTGTCTCGAGGAGCGTTCGGATTCGGCTCGCTTAAGGGCTCGGAACCCTCATCCTCATGAGGCTCCTCCTCATCTCGGACCGGGGACGGCGCCGGAGATGGATTCGGAGCCGGATTCGGAGTCGGAGACGGAGCCGGAGACGGCGCCCGTGACTCAGAAGGGGAAGCCTCACCTTCAGGTTCTGGATCCGAAACTTCAACGGTCACCACCTTCGAACGAACCTTCGGTGACCTCGACCTCGACCCCGACTCCTTACCAGAACGACGTCGGGACTCATGTCTCCTCTTTTTATGTTTCCTCTTCTTCGAAACATGGTCCGAAGCCGACTTCGAAGACGACCTTCCTCTAGATCTAGACCTGGACCTCGATCTCGACTTCGACCTCGCCCTTCGAGAACGAGACTTCGACGATTTTCCTTTTCCAGCTTTCATTTTAGCCACCAGGAGCTTCGCCTCTCTCTCTCTCAGGGCCTTCGGGTTCATCTTCTTACACGAAGAACAGTCCTCCACATCATGGTCCGAGCTCAAGCACCAGATGCAGTCGCTGTGTGGGTCGGTAATGGACATCATTTTGCCGCATTCTCTGCAGGGCTTGAAGCCGGTCTTTTTTGAAGACATTGTCGAAGAGACAGGATACAGAGATGCAGAAAATGTTAACAATAAAGACAACAAAGTATCTGTTGGCTACAGAGATTCCCGATAACCGTTAGCGTCGACGACGCGGAAAAAAGGGAACTGATGTCATCACGCCGGCGTGGGCCTATTATAGGCGTCGGTGACGTCAGCGGAGTCGCGAGCGAGGTCGTGTCTCTATGACGTCAGGAGTCCACGTCGGCGCGAGGCTACGAAAAAAGAATTTCCGAATGTTGCTGACGCAAGGGGGTATTCACAAGGTGAGGAATCCACACGGCAGATGTATCTATCAGAAAATGCATGCCAGAAGTTACACTGAAGTCGAGCAGGTGAACGAGAGACTGGCCGACTTGAAATACAGGAGGAGAGGTGAAAGGTCATGGAGAGGGAGCGTGAGACACCGAGTTCAGAGAAGAGACGTGAGAGCAAGCACAGAGCAAGAGACAGACGAGGTGTACCGTTAGAGAGGTGAAAAGCTGCAGATAGGAGGAGAGAGAGCCAAGACATTGGAGAAGAGAGACATCAGAGTGGGCTTTGCACGAGAGACAGAACATTTAAGAATGTGTGGGGGGAGAGACGGGTGTCGAAAGGAGAAACCGCAGAGAGGGCAGTGAGAGGTGTGACAATGTGAAAGGTCGGTGTATTTTATTTTTATTTATTTTATGCGTTTTTATATAGCGCAAACTTTACCTACTTCACT
Organism: Lissotriton helveticus; assembly: GCF_964261635.1. Taxonomy (NCBI): domain Eukaryota; kingdom Metazoa; phylum Chordata; class Amphibia; order Caudata; family Salamandridae; genus Lissotriton; species Lissotriton helveticus. Next base: position 337,212,080 of record NC_136057.1, on the reverse strand, counting down.
CTCTAACTCACAACTTCACACTCTCTCTCTAACTCACTACCTCAATCACTCTCTATCTCACTAACTCACTTTCACTCTTTCACTACCTCTCTCTCTATCTCACTACATCACAACATCACTCTATGCTTATATCTCACTACATCACAACATCACTCTATGCTTATATCTCACTACCTCACAACATCCCTCTCCCTCACTACCTCACTCTTTCACTACCTCACTCTCTATCTACCCCACTCTCTCAACACCTCACTCTCTCTCTCTATCTCACTACCTCACTCTCTTTCTGCTAATGCAATAGGCATCACATATGCAAATAAAAGCTAATGCCAATAGAAATGACAATGCCATTTATTTAGGGATACAAAAAAGATAAAAAAAATAATGAGCAATACCAATAGCTCTACCTATAATATTGCCGAGACCATTGCATTGTAAATGCTTGTTTATCTCTGTTTTGAAGTTCCATCGTGTGGCTTAACCCCACCTCCCCCCTTCCCACTACCTTTATACCGATCTCCATATACCCCTTCCCTAGTCCCACCCTTGCGAGAGTGACCAGATTACCTTCTTTTTCTTTTCAGCCTTTTATGTACTATTTTCTAGTGATTCAATATATTTATAGATTAATAGATTCCATTGCGCCTCTTAAAACTTTTATTCGAGCTTATAGTATTTCGATGTTCACTCAAATGTTTAACTAATTTTATCCTTGCCTTTTTATGTCACTCAACTTAAGCTCTATCACCATAATAAGCCTAGTTAAAATCTCCTTTGAACTCACCGTATTAAAAAAATTGACATTTCATTCATTTACTGGGCATACATGGCTTTCTAATGCTTATAGTGGTTCAGACTATATCTACGGACAATTTTTAGAAGCTAAAGCTTGAGGGGAAAAAAATGTAGGACGTTTTTACGTTTTTTTAAGATTTCTTTTTTTTTCTTGAAAAGTTAAACATTTTTTGTAAAGAAATGTTTTTATCACTTTGTGCGTACCAGTGTCTAGTTCGAATGGTAGTACAATAATAGGTTACATATGTTGTCCTGTCGGAAGAGGAGTGGGTGTTCTATTACATATAGGTACCCTATAAAGGCGCAGGTAACACTGCAACCTTTCACCTATATCCTTCCCTACATTACATACATAACTGTTCATAGGGACTGACCTTTTACCCAGATACAACACTGCAATCAGAACTCTGCTTTCCCCTAGTTCAAAACTAATACAATATGCATGAGGCTTCTTGGAAGCACAGCAGGACTGAAAGTAGGACGAACATCTCCTGTATAATATCTCGATATAAAGTTCAGGACCGGCGTTATCCTTTAGGCCGACACAGTAACACAGCAAGGTAGGACCCCTGGGGAGATTTGTGGGTATATATGAATCATATCTTGCTTTAGAAAGACAGAGAAGACCGTGACTAACCGGCTGACACACTGACCAGTGACGCTGATGTTCCTGCATGCAAACACTCCAGCTCACAGTGGTCTAACATCCCTCGCGGGGTGTCCAACTCAAGACCAGGACGGGGTCCCATATTCTCTCATTCTCAGGTAATGGGGTTGACTAGATCCTAGAGGGATTCTTGGAATAACACCTACATAGATACTAGGTACATTTAGGAACATCTAGTTAGGGAGACATCGTAGAAGGACACACTTATTATCATGTATTTTATGTATTTGTATATATATTCATGGTTACTGCAAAATGGTAGAACTGTACCATCCCTTTACTTTCGTAGTACTGCTAATCATATATCTCTGCTACTGTCTAATGGCTGGTGCAGCTCTTCTATTCTACACTAGAATAACAACTGTTCAATAAATTCTTACTGAAACGCCCAGACTGTTTATTCTGTGTATCTCTGAGACGAACTAAGTGAGCACGAGTGACTGAGCGAAAGGTAGTATATTGTTGCCACAGTCCTGGGGGATCAGGGTTGTCATGTTCTGAAGTTGCCATAAACGATTCTCTCCCCGATAAGAGAAGATTCTAGTGGCACTGTGAGCTAGCTGATACAGACAGGCTAACATATTCGGTGGGGGTGCACAGAATCAGTCCGTGACCAATACCACAGTTTATGTTATCCAAACGCGCAGATCCTGAAGTGGCCCTTACTAAGGGGGTACTGAGAAATGTGGGATAGTTGGATGTACTCCATTTATACTGTGACCTTGCGGAAAAAACTGAACGGTTTATGCTAAAGACTATACATGGAGTGCTGTCTGTACATGTGGAGGCTACTGGGGGGATGGTTTGTGAGGGGGGAGGTCTTAGAGGGGTTATAGATGTTTTTGCAAACTATCGGTTATGCTTATTTGGGTCTAAACACAGAGGGACTGACATGCATTATCCACAGGCAATGTGTATGTATATTAAGCATTAAGAATTGTACACAACACAATATTATGTAACTTCTGCCATGGCTATGATGTGTTCATGACCATGAATATCTTCCCTTTGTTGAAATGCAAATATAGAAAACTATTTATGAAAAATGCGGGAATTTTACACTGACCGCATTCTGGGTCAGAAAACGTAGTAGTAGTAGTAGTAGTAGCAGCAGCAGCAGCAGTAGTAGTAGTAGTAGTACTAGTAGTATCTAAGCAAGCACACATCATAGTACTCTCCAGGGTCTCTAGCCTGGGGTTGGTAGGTTTAATCTGGTTTCACCTGGGTGCTAGGTGGTTTACAGTACCAAATAACACAACTACTCCAATCCCAAGAACCAATATAATTGAAATAAAAATAACGGTGTGTTTTTGGACGCTTGCTGTTCCGTACTATAGGCCCACTCAGACATGTGGGCTTCCATTTTAATAGGTTCTGTGTTTCGAAAATATAATGGTAAATTGCTTTTGTAGATCAGCCTTCAGTGCAAAAAATAGCATTAACACTTTCACACACATTTAAGTTCTTTCCAACTTATGTTCACTTTTTTTAAATTTTAATTCTTTTATTTGAGACAACCATTAGTGGCTGACAGAAACGACCACTTTCTGTATTCAGAAATGGATATGTTTCTGGATTTCACACCTCTTTCCCCCACAAACTGACTGGTATCAGCAACATAAATAGGACCTACGGACAATCACTTAGAAAACTGTTAAAAAGTGTTGATTTTCTTATTTTTTAGTCTACATATTTCTGAAAGTTGGTAAAAAGGTGATTGTAGAAGAGCATACCTAATGTCGATGTCTTTTAAAAAAAAAAAAAACATTCCTAGAGCCCTTTTTAGCCATTTATATAAATAAAAATTGCCACATTTGGCAATTTTCTAGGTTCCCTCCGTTGGTAGCCACAAATCCTGGAAACCTTTTGAATCCTTAGAACATGGGACAAGCATTATGCAAATAAGGCTTGGTTTTTTTTTTGTAGAAATTAAGGCTAAAGCACAAACTGCCTTAAAAAGCAAAAGAGCGCTAAGAATGGGGAGTGAAGGGGAAGCAGCAGGCGTGCAGGGGACAAATGAGAGGGAAGAAAGCCACAGCACAAAAGGGGTTGAAGTATTAATCAATACTCAGAAAGCATGTGTGAAAGAGAGAGCACTACTAATTAACAGCATTCTTCAAAACAAAGAGAAGCCAAAGATAAAAGCAGTACTAGATACCTAGAAGTCCTGGAGATGGCACTGACGAGTTTGGTGACTGAACAGTCCTGTTAGAGGAATGTCTGTGCTGGTTATCAAGACCACCGTCCTTCCGCATCATGTTCTCCATTACAATGTTTCCTGAGCTGTCAATCTTTAAACGTAAACAAAATGCAACAAATATAAGCAACCTTATTGATGTTTTTGACTTGAAGGATTCAGTTGGATTTTTATTTAGGCAGATTAATTTGCAGGAACAAAAGAGGATTAGTTTGCATAAATAGAACTCTTCTCAGAATTTGAAACAACAGTTTGCATTTGCTAATTCTCGATTTGACACTACTCAACAGCAATGAAAACCCAACGATAGACAGAGCAACTTTATACTGAGCATAACAAAGTGACTGTCAAAACATTCTACTTTGGCAGACCATCTACTCACACTGCTTTAGCCACTGTAGTGAAAACTAATTCATATTACTAACTGAAACACATACTCAACGTTCAAATATCAAGACCATATACAATTTCTGCTGTTGTGACATCCCACTTTGATGGTTCGTTGCGGGAGGTGTTTTCTTTTTTAAATCCAAACACACAACCGCTGTACTTAATATTTTTTGTCACAGACAAGTGACTGCACCAACACATTCCAACGTTTGCCGTCTTTCTCACGGTGGTGAATCCATTTTTAGTGGATCACCTCCTTCCTCACTGGAAGACCCCAGAGGATCTACCTCCTACCTTTTACCTCCGAACCCAAGGAGATCACCTACAGTGTCTTTCAGGGCTCACCCCTCAGCCCACTCTCTTCAATGCATATATGATCCAGCTGTCCAACCTCATGTGAGATCACACGGTCTCAACATAATTTCTTATGCAGACGACACCCAACTCAATCTCTCACTCACAGACGACCCCAACACCAACAGAACCAACTTCCACAGATGCATGACGAGCGTCACTGACTGGATGAAGGAGTACCGCCTTCCGCTTGAACACATACGAGATGGAAGGAAAATGCTACTTACCCAGTATGCATCTGTTCTTGGCATAGCCCGCCATCTAGTGTTGGGTCCGGGTGTTTGCACTTTGTTTTTGTTCGAAGAAGTTTTTTTCAGTCACAAGGTAGGTGACGCCTCTTTTCGGTGATAGTGCGAATGGGCATCGACTCCATTGTTAGATTGTTTGCCGCAGCGGGTGATAATGGAAGTTAATAAGAGTAGTAAGAGATGTCCATGTGTATATGTATCTAAGTAAGATTAACTGCAACAGGAATCGGTACCCGGGGAGGCGGGTGGGCGCATGTGACTACAGCTCTACATGCCAAGAACAGATGCATACTGGGTAAGTAGCATTTTCCATTTGAGGCATGTGAGATGTAGATCATATGCTGTGCATAACTATAAAGCCGTTCTCTTTCAAAGTGGTGGCTAACCTGTAGCTGTTGCAGTTGTCTGAAATAGTGTACGTAAAACTGCTTGGCCCAAACTAGCGTGCTGTCTTGCTAACACATCCACACAATACTGTTTTGGGAATGTGTGATGTGTAGACCATGTTGCAGCTATCATCTATGGGTATATTTCTTAAGAATGCCATAGAAGCCCCTAGTTTGCATGTGGAGTGCGCTCTAGGGGGAATTGTTAGTGTTCTTTTTGCTTTTGCATGGCATATCTGAATGCACTTGATTATCCACCTTGCAATGCCTGATTTTGATATAGGATTGCCTTCATGTGGTGGAGCAAAAGCAGCAAATGGATGTTTTGTGTTGCAGAAAGGTTTTGTTCTTTCTATATAGTAAATAATTGCTCTTTTGACATCTAAAGTGTGTAAAGCATGTTCTGCCACAGAATTTGGTTGAGGGAAGAACACAGGTAACTTAACAGATTGGTTGATATGAAAGGCAGAAATTACCTTTGGTAGAAATTTAGGGTTGGTCCGAAGAACTACTTTGTTTTGGTGTATTTGTAAGAATGGTTCTTCTATGGTTAGTGATACAAAAGGGGATGAAGGACGGAGCGTTTGAGCAAATCAAACACTCACCCCCAGTCAACTGATCTGGGTTTAATCCATCACCATTCTTTAGCCCACTCAGCCACCCCATTTCAGACATGGCTATATGCAAATCAGTCTGACCCTGAGCCTCATGGGAACAGTCCAACCCGAACAGACATGGCTTGGCAGTTCGGGCTGGACTGTTCCCATGAGGCACAGGGTCAGACTGATTTGCATATAGCCATGTCTGAACTGGGGTGGCTGAGTGAACTAAAGAATGGTGATGGATTAAACCCAGATCAGTTGACTGGGGGTGAGTGTTTGATTTGTTCAAACGCTCCGTCCACCATCCCCTTTTGTATCGCTCTCTTCTATGGTTAGTGCCTGTAGCTCAGCCACTCTCCTCAAAGATGTGATAGCTATGAGGAAAGCTACCTTCCAAGTGAGAAATTGTATTTCACATCTATGCAATGGCTCAAAGGGTGGACCCATTAGCCTGGTGAGGACAATGTTGAGATTCCACACTTGAGCAGGTGGAAGTCTTGGAGGAATGATTAAGTCCCTCCATAAATGCTTTAATGACAGGCACTCTGAACATAGACAGGTGTTGTCTGTTCTGTAGATATGCAGCTATTGCAGCAGGATGTAAGGGTATGGACAAATTCGCTAAATTGGATTGCTGTAGATGTAGTAAATAGCAAATTATGGTTTGTACTGAAGCGTCCAGTGGATCTATGTGATTGATATTCCAGTATATCCCCCAGTCAAAAGATCTGGGTTAAATCCATCGTTTTTTTACCCACTACGCCACCCCAGTTTGGACCGAACAATATGCAAATTAGTCTTGACCCTGTGCCTCATGGGAACAGTCCAGACCGAACTGCTAGGTCAGTTCCTCCCTGGAAAGGAAACAAGCATCCTGGGACCGGTTTCAGGGTATGTCACCCTTCTTCAGCCAGGCTGGCTTGAATCCAGTGGCACAGTGAGCAAGGGACCCACGTCTGGGTATACCTATCCCATTTAAGGTGAAAAGTGTTCCATCAAATAAATGATAGATGAAATGCTGACAATGCAAAGATTCTCCGCAGTCAGAAGATCTGGGTTAAATCCATCGTTCTTTTGCCCACTACGCCACCCCAGTTTGGACCGAGCCATATGCAAATCCGTCTTGACCCTGTGCCTCATGGGAACAGTCCAGACCAAACTGCCAGGCCAGGTCCTCCCTGGACCGGAAACAAGCATCCTGGGACCGGGTTCAGGGTATGTCACCCTTCTTCAGCCAGCCTAGCTTGAATCCAGTAGCACAGGCTTGGGGAAGGTGGCGAGAGAAGTTGATTCTTCGACTTTTTGTGCTTCGCCTTACCTGACTCCTAGTGTGAAGACTTTGTCGAACGATGGTGATGGCGGCTCCGCGACCGGTCCCTCGACCTCCCACGGGACCGGGACCTTGAACGGGACAGTGGTGGCTACCGGGCCTCGAGCAACTTTCGAGACCACTCCCGCAAAGGTTTCGGAGCCAGGGCTCGGCATTCGGGGCACGACTCAAGTTGTGGTCGTACCCTTGCCCTACCTGTAACGCCCCTAAATTTTGTATTTAGGGGCACCCTGAACCTTTCTTCCTCAGATCCCGATAGAGGAACAAGAAGAAAGTAGACCTGTCGTGCAGCTGCTAACAAGAGGACGATACCAACTGTCTTGGCCACAGCCCTACCGGCCTGTTGATCCTTGAACCTGCTCCTGCTAAACCCCGGCGTCTCCAGCGGTCAGCAACCTCGAAAACCCCCGAGGATCTGACTGCCTTGCTCATCTAAAGACTGGGACTCCCATGAGCAGTGGTTCTGCTCAAACAGCAACAACCCCTGGTGCCAGCCAGGAACCTTGAATCCAGAACACAAAGCAACCGCCGAACCCGGCCTGTGCCTCAGTGAACAAAGACCCCGAGGACGTCCCCCTAGCAATTGTGACCACAAATCCAGTGCCCAAGGATCCTCCTCGACGCACGGAACGATGGCTGCAGCCTCACCACAAGGGACCCCCTCCAACCACTGAGGGTAAGATTTCCCAATGTCAAAATACACCCCTGCACCCGGCGCCCCACGGCCCCCTGTGCCCAACTCCTGTGTGTCTACCTATCCTCCAACATCCTAACTTACCTCTCAACGTGGTGGTCGCACCTGAAGAATCTCCGTCCCCGAGCCTGCAGCCTTTGTTCAACTTTCAGCTTTCCCATTGAATAACATTGGGAGCAAAAGCACCCTGCACCCAGCCGCCCGAGTGCCACTGGAAGTGCAGCATCTGTTCTATCCTACTTCCCCGCTTGCCCTGTGTAAGTGACCAGGAGCTCAGCTCCCACAGCCGCGTGGCCTGCCTGCTAGCAGCCACCAACCAAAGGCCCCCTATCCTCCATAGGATAACATTGGGCCTACTCTCTCTGCACCCAGCTGCCCTGTACCGCTGAGGGTGTAACAACTGTACTTACCTGACCATGGGAGACCCCTGAGTCTTAACCCAGAACCTTATCTCTGCCAGTCGAGTACTTACCCAAAGACCGATAACTTGATTTTCTCCATAGGGTAACATCGGCTGGTTTTCACTTGAAATTTCTTCTAAGTGTCGAGTTTTGCAACTTTGAAATATTCCTTAAAAATCGTCTGAACAATGAAAACAAAATTACTCACCTGCTATCAGGAGAGATCCTAGTGCTGGATCTTTGAGCCCAGCACTGACCTTCAAAAGTAATTATAACTGTACTTACATAGGATTGCATTGCTTGATTTTCACCAAAATTTCTTCTAAGTGTCGATTTTCAAAAACATACAAATATTCCTTAAAAATCACCTGTGTAACAAAAACAATTTATTTCAAAGGAAATGCACCACGGCTGAATCCAGGATGCAGCCCTGAGTAAGAAAAACATTTGTAAAGTGATTTTATTGCATTTACTTAAAACTTCTCATTGAGCTCAATGTTATTTTGTGATTAACTTGTGTTGCATATTGCAACAACTATATCAATTGCATTTAAAAGCCTATTGCTATTTGAAAGTGTTCAATTGCAGCATCTCATTCTGAGAAAGTATTTATGATACCTACTGTGGTTCTAAACAAAAACTATATATTTATATATAAAACCATTGGCCTAGACTTCAGTTCTTGATTGTGTGAGACCATTTGTTTACTGAGTGTGCACAACAAATGCTTTACACTGTCCTCTGATACTGCTTAACTGCTCGACCAAGCTACCACTTTAGAGAGTAAGGTTATATCTAACTTTAGCCTCTGCCATACCTCTGGGGACTGTGGACTCTGCGCACACTGAACCTTACTTTGGTGCAGTATATAGAGAGACAATTTTTTACACCCAGCACTTGACATCCTTCGTGGGACAGCTCGCCTGCAGACTTTGGTCTTCGTTGACGTCTCCTGGTCCCCGTGGCTGCAGAGTCAAGCTTCTGCTCTTCTCACCTGAAACATCCGACAGCGGTGGGTGTTAGTTTACCGAGCCCCTGGTCACTGGCAAGTGATGCAGACTCTATCCCCTCTGCTTTCAGGTTCTTCTCAGCTTTGATCCAGGCTTGGATCACACCGGACACTTTTCCTCTTCACAGCAGCAGCACTTTGCAGCATCACACCATAGAAAACAACGACGAATCCCGACACCATTTGATACCTAACTGAGGGAAGCCGGGTGCATAGGTAACACAAGTACTCCGGTGCTCATATGGGTGCTGGCCTTTGAACCTTCTAAGTCTGAAAGGGTTTGCTCAAAGTCCTCTCCTAAGTGTCCTTAAACTTTAAAATTCTAACAGCGATTTTCCTATAGGATTGTACGGAGCTCGCAGCTGTGTTCTCACCCTGCACGCGTCCCCTGTGGGTCACCTGTGTCACTACCTTGGGTGGTTCCTTGGGGCCCAGTGATTCTACAAGCTCTAGGCACAGTGTCTAGTTAAGTCGTGGTTGTTATACCACTTTCTAAATATCAACAAAGCAGCAAACATTGGCAGTAAGGAATTATAATTTGCACCACCAAACTATACACAGAACTACAATAAATTGCTCTGCAAATGCTGCCCACCTCTCTGGTCCACTGCCAGGGGACCATAAACAAACAATCAAACACCAAGCAAAAATAGAGAGGCAGCAATGAAGTAATTGTACAGTGCTTCAGTGCACCAAAACGAGACACATGTCCTTCAATGATATGAAAAAAGTTATTTTTAATATATCCTTATGGTACAAGATGTCAACAGAAGCAGCCAAAATTCTTGATACAAGATGGTCAAAGAGACAGCCAAAGCGTTTCGCCCATTTAGGGCTTCTTCAGGGCTGTAAACATAACATAGGTATGATCAAACAACCTAGTCAATGAACTTGATACATATGTTTCAAGTAATGTTACTATTGCATTATGGTCCTGCTTAATTAAATGTAGTGACATATTGTTCTCTGAAGGACATCGCACAAAAACATTTCAACAGATGTTTATCCCATGAGCAGATGGTCATATTTCTTTTGTAAAATTTTGTTGTTTCTAAATATATGGTTCGGTCTCCCCCTGGAGACCACTGTGTACTGTGCTATTTACTGTTGTTCTAGTACTGTAATATTGTGTGCTTTGTTCTCTAATCTCAAAGAGGTTAGTAGAGAGTGTTTAGTATTAAATACATATATGTTATATATATATATATATATATATATATACCTTGTGTGGTTCTCCTTTCATTTTGTTATTTAGGAGGTTATAGACTGGTAAAACAAGCTGCTTTACATTACTTCGAGACTTAGCCTGAAGGCGGCTCTTCATAACTACCACTATGATCGCTTTCAAGAAAGATGGTCTTTAACCTAATCATCAATAAGGGTTGTTTAGACTTGTACAAGGTGCCCACTTTAATTAGTGGACCGCATATACCAGGCCAACTTCTCACAAACCGTCAAAGTTTTTCTCTGTGACAGGATTGGAGAGATTGTGTTGTGGAAACAATTAGTATGGGGCGTGTAAACACGTCTGAACTTCATAGCAGAGAAAAATAATTAACAATGGAGCTGGTGCCTGTAGTAAGGTGGATACCTGACTATGGTCACCCCAGATTTGTTGCCTTGTGTTTAGCTGGTTTTCGACTTAGTTGGCCTGGGATCCTGCTAATCAGGGCCCCAGGCTATCTGCTCTCACTGAAAAATGGACTCCATGTACTCTAGGTACATCTCCAATTGGATATTGGGTCACCCTTGTGAGTCCCTGTATAGTGTACCATAGGTACCCAGGGCATAGGTGCACCCAAGGCCTACCAGGGGCTGCAGCATGTGTAATGCCACCCCTGGCTGGCCATCCAAACTGACACAACTGGCTGATCACTCAGCTGGGGCAAGGTCGTGTAATCACCCCTTGCTTAGATATAGTATCCCTATATCTAACCTTATATCTAGACACATATACACCTATAAGTCACTCCTATGGCAGGCCTTAACAATCCGGAAGGCAGAGTGCTTGGTTGTATGTGAGATGAGGCTCTAGCATGAGCTGACCCTGTCTGCAGCTTTCGGAACCATGTCCTTATAGCTGTTCTAGGATATAGCCGTACCATATACTCTTAAGTGCATTATAATCCTTGCGGTTGAATGCTAACTTTGGTTTGGCTTTATCAAAACATGTCGTGTAAAGTGTCATACGCTTTGGAATACTACCCCCCTCGCCAGTTCTGGCGACGGGGGTAGCATTCCACCCTTCTAGAGGGAGAAGACATGTTGTTCCTACTAATCCCGGTTAAAGTTAACCAGAGCCTCAGCATCACAAAATGGACGCTGCTGCCACCGACACAAGTCTGACCTCCTGCTGCTGGGAGTCCTTCCAGTCACGGAGGTTTGGACAATAGGTTTCCTGCCTGGGGAGGTGCGAGCACCACCCCAGACAGGACTTTGTGGATTGGGACAGGGAGGGCTGAATAGAACGAGACACTGCCTGGAGCACACTAGGTGCTCCACGCATACCCCAGTTCAAACCGGTTGCTGGGGCACTCCAGCCCCAGCTCTGGTGCGAAACTGGACAAAGGAGAGGGGGTGTAACCCTCCCCCTTCCTGGTCCCACCCATTGGAGGGACCTAGTAAGTAATCCAGCCCCTTTTAGTTGTATAAAGGTAGGAGCTGAGTCCTGGGACGTTAGATTAATCCTGAATTGAAACTTGACACGAAACTCTGGACCTTCGACATTCTGCTGAAGCTGAAATTGAAGAATCTCCCTTGTGGCCAAGGAGTGACCACCCTGGGCAACTAGGCACCATCCAGCAAATCAACGGCTTGCTTTGTCGACGTTCCCGCCGGAACCCGCACACAGAGCCTGACAAGAGCCAGACTTCCAGACCTCTCTGACCCTCTCTTCACGACTGCAGCATAGCTGGGATCCGTGGAGGCGACGAGACACGTGGGACCGGACATCTTGAAAAGCCTGCAACTTGCTACCTGTGCAGTTCCTGAGGCATCCTCGAAGCCATGCACTGGGGATTGAGAACCCCCACTCCCGAGCATCATCTGCAATAAAGATCAGCTCCCCACACTCCACGAGTTCTGCGTGGGGCCCTTCTGCCTTTGTTCTGCTCGACGCGTTGTCCGGTCGCTAGCCCGCTGGCTAGTAGCCTCTGTGACGACAATCCTTTTGAATTACACCGCTGGTCTGGTTGCTCCAGACTGGCCCCTGCTTCCCTGAAAAGGTGAAGCCCCTCAGACCTTGCTGGTCTGCACCAGAAGCCTTCTTTGAATCCTGCGTGGGTTGCCTTTGCCAAGATTTGTTGACTCCAATCCGGAAGTAGACTCCTCCATCCGCGAGATCCTGCGTGGGACAGCTCGCATCAAGCTCCTGGTCGTCCTCTTTGCCTCCTGGTCCGCGTGGCTGTAGAGACAAGCTTCAAGACAGCACCTGATTGCTCCTCGACGTCATCTGGTTCCTTCCTGGTTCCACCCGGTCACTGGCTAGTGACCCAGACTCTGTCCCCTCTGCTTTCAGGTCCTCTTCATCCTAGATCCACCCTTGGATCCACCCGGACATCTTCCTTCTGGTCGCCTACAGCATCTTTCTCCAGGTCTCAATAGGATCCAGCGACGAAACCAGACACATCTTCACACCTATGCACCCGCCGTCCGTGGGTGAGGTAACGCGAGTACCTCGGTGCTCCCAAGGGTATTGACTATCCAAGTGTCTAAAAGTCTCTAGTTGTTTCCTCCTAGCTAAACCGGAAGTGTCCTAAATCCTTCTAAATCTAACTTCTAAGTTCCCATTGACTTTACATTGACTCCCGCGTGTGTGCAAAGACACTGCACGCGCCGCCTGTGGGCCTCCCACTCCTAAACTATTGTTAAGACAGTGTAGCCCCAGCGATTGCCTAGGCCTTTCCTTTTCTCGTGACGTGGTACTTATACCACTTTCTTAATATATGGTTTGCTTCGCCCCTAGGGCCTAACCGTAAATTGTGCAACTTAACGTATAATAACTAAGTGTCTTGTTATGTGCTTTGGCCTCTGATCTCAAAGAGTTCAGAGGAGTGTGTTAGAAATAAATATATATATATTTTATATATATCCTGTGTGGCATCCTTTCATTTGATATTCAAGGGGTTACATATGGTAAAACAGCTGGCTTTACATGCCCTCTAGAGTCTTTTAGCGTAAGACTGTTCTGTCCACGCTACCACTAGGATAGCTGGTCTATAAGGTTGACTTACAACCATCACCATAAGGGTTGTTTGGACTGGTGCAAGGTGATCACTAGAATAGTGAACATCATATACCAGGCCAACTTCTCACAGTGCCCATGTGTATTACCAAGTAAGGGAGGAGTCACTATACACAGGTGACCCAAAGTACTACTTTGAAGAAAAACAAGTTGCAAACATCAGCGTCAAACACTAGCCGACAGGTGTCTGTGTGTGTTTGTTTGTTTTATGGACCCTCACATTGATGTAAGCTATGGCAGTCCAAAAAGAACGATTATATGCAATAGGTGCCGCATTTGTGCGAGTTAGAGCTATAGGCTTAGTAAATGAAATCAGAGCTGCAAAATTGTACAAAAATTACAGTCTACGGAGGTGGCAGGGCCTCTTGTCAGAAATACTTAAGAGGCACTTTTTTCCCCACACTGTGCCCAAGCCCTCTCCTGGAAACAAAAAAAATGTTTTTGTAATCAAGTGAGGTGATTGCTGCTATTGCACAAACGTTATTTTTGTCATGGCGTCTATGTTTTATAATGCTACCTGTGGAAAAAAAGTCGTTTTTTTGTGGACCACACAGATTAGAGAATTAGGTCCTGTGATGCCATATGTTGTGTGGTGTAATCTTCACATAAGTTATTAGTATGCTAATTGGTGATTATAAACCTTGAAAAAGCGTACTTCGTTCTGGTACTTAACTTATTGAATGATGATAAATATGCTTTGTGCATAAAGAGCAGTTTGCTGTTGACACGCAAGGCTCACTACTCAATAAGAACGCGTTGTGACTTGCCATGTTTTTCACGAAAAAGAAGCAGTCTAATGAAGAAAACATGCTTAAATCAAAGTGATGCACTTGACAACGAATGCAACCCGAGGTGTGTTCTCTTGTTGTCTGGCAACAAAGTCAGCCATGCTTCCCTCTACCAGTTGACAGGTAGTCGGAGTTTGTCAGTGTTTGTTCCTACTGGGTATTCGCAAGATGCCAAGAATAAGGAGTTCTCCTGTCTGAATTACTTAATATTTATATCTAAAGTATGTGTCACACTAAGCTATAGATGAGAATTAACAATTAAGGGGCTTTGTTTTGTTAGCAGATGAATATATGTAGAGTGTATTGTTGAATTGTACTTTATAGTATTAAGTGTTTAATACATTTTTTTATGACGAAAAGGGCTGTTTCCGTTAAAAAGTACAGTCTTCCCAAATCATGAAACTAAAGTATGCCATGAGATGTTATGCAAGCATTAATGCTCACATCATTCAATAGGGAAAACTCAAGACAAGCTCACTTTAAATTTTATTTAAAATCGGTTATCAACACAACAACAGGTCTAGGGGGGTTGTATCATGTGACAGCGGAGTTGCAATGTGGGTGAGCACTGCTGCATCTATCCATCCTCGCTGCAGTACCAAGAAAGGGTGTAAATGTTGTCAGGCAAGCAGTACTGCGTCTATAACACCTTGCTGCAGTACCAAGAAAAAGCGTCATTGTTGTCCAGCAACAAAAGTTATGTAATGGAATATTAGCTCTGAAAATAAAAGCACGTTAATGACATGTAACATTACCGCAAATGCTAACTAATGTCCATAAATCCGTGCGTACCACTCAGACAAGCCAACAAGTCTGCACGGTTTCAAAGGAGGTGCAAGGCTTGCACAATTACTGCTAAGCTGCCCCAGAACCTCCAACGTCTACACTCATTCAATATAGCCGGCAAGCGCACTAGAAGAAGGCCAATTATGACACTGCTTAAGCAAGCTGAATGTGTCTGTCTGTAATGTGACTGGTGCATATGTAAAGCGCTCTGACACCTTTGAGTCAAGTTTGCGCTATATAAAACTCCAGGTAAAAAAAAAAACGCTACGTCTATTGGTAATGGGTACATTCCAGCAACCAGAGGCAGAATGTACCACGTAATCATTGAGGTAATAAATGGACTGGGATCAGATAAAGAAGTCCACACTGGATAAGGAGTCAATGCTATGGCCACAAACACGAAAAGCATTGTGCACATATGCATTTTTTAGAGATAATCCAAGCAGCTCCACTGACAAACCGAGTTATCTGCGCCGTGCTCACTGCTATCGCGCTGATCAAAGACACCCGGAACTGGAACATGGCATTTTATAGAGGAAATTTAAGTAAAGTAATGCGTGCCGAAATCTGAAGCGCGGCAGCCATGGATGTTATTTACTACAGTTAATTGTTGTTTCAAAAAGCAAACATAATGCAAGAGTTAAATATGCAAATGAAAGAGCGTTTTGCCTCACTTATGATTTTGTGACTAGCGGTGGCAGAAATTAAAAAATAGTTCTCTCACAAATCATCTGAAGAGATAAAGAGTAAGGAAACTGATTGGTTGGTGTACCTGAGCCTGGAACGGACATGACGTAGGGGCAAAGTCACCGAGTTAGGAGGCACCAAAGAAAAGCAACATCGGAGCGAGCCAATGATAAGTAGGAGCTGGAAAAAGAGTGGTATTGAATCACCAACTAGTCGAGCATCTAGAGAAACACTCTTCTGGATGAATTGCAATTCGGTTTTCGGAAACATCACGGCACGGAAACCGCGTTAATCAAGGCCGCTGATGAGATAAGGACAATCAGAGACCAGGGAGCTACGGCAATGTTAGTAATGTTGGACCTATCAGCGGCTTTCGACACGGTCGACCACAAGATCCTGCTCGACCGTGTCGAAAAGAAAGCCATTCTTTGCACTGCAAGGGATCTTATTGCATCTTTTTTGGCTGATAGATCCCAGGCAGTCACCTTGGGCCCTTACCATTCAGCTAAGATGTCGCTCCCGTGTGGGGTTCCACAAGGCTCATCCCTAAGTCCGACACTATTTAATATATATGTGTCGGACCTTGCTAATGTCATCAAAGCATTTGGGATGAGCATAACCTCTTACGCGGACGACACTCAACTCGTTTTAGCCATCAAAGACAACGGTCCTGAGGTGGCAGAGCGCTTCCAACGTGGAATGTTAACAATTGGAGAATGGATGGCAGCGAACTGCCTTAAGCTGAACTCCGGAAAGACGGAGGTACTCATCTTTGGTCCCCTTTCTCCTGACTGGTCAGTGACCTGGTGGCCTGCAGCTCTGGGTGACCCCCCCAGGCCTGCCTCCAAGGTCAGGAATTTGGGCATAATTTTCGATGGTGACCTCAATTTTTTAGCACATGCAAACAAGATAGCAGCTACTGCCCATCATAAGTTAAGACTAATCAGAAAAATTCTCCCATTTTTGCCGGAATCTGCTGCCAAAACCCTGATCACTACCCTAGTACTATCGTCCCTAGAATATTGCAATGCATTATTTCTGAATGCTCAGGTAAGGGTTACCACCAAGCTTCAAACTATTCAGAATGCAGCTGCTCGACTGCTCTCGGGGACTCCCAAGTTCTCTTCCATAGCCAACACCATTAGGAAATACCATTGGTTGACCATCTGCAACCGAATTAAATTCAAATCCCTGTGCATTGTATATAAAACAATGAATGACCCGGGACCTCAGTATTTCAAGAACCAGCTTACACCTTATAAACCAGCCAGACAGCTTCGATCGGCTAATTTAAATCTATTAGTCACTCCACGATCAAAAACAGTTTCTTGGGGGGATCGTCGCTTCTCAGTGGCCGCATCCAAGCTATGGAATTCCCTACCTCAGCATATCAGGTTGTGCCCCTCCCTGCTACAATTTCGCAGGAGTCTGAAAATGTGGCTTTTTGACCAATAATTAGTCAGCACCTGATGAATAAGCGGTAGGTCTAGGGAATAATCAAGCGCCGAGACACCTACGGGTATTCGCCGCGCTCAATAAATGCCAAAAATAAATAAATAATAAATAAATTATTGAGGATAGCAGGTCCTGCAGGCAGCGCACACGCGCTGTAGGCTCAATCTAAACAAGCATTGGTCTCGCTTTTGGGACCTTATAAGTATTTAGTTATGCAGCACAATATCCTTGGTGCAAAAACATGAGCTGTTGCATGGCTAAACCTTGTACCTTATGTGTACCATTTCATCACCTAAATCACGTATTCTATTCAAGAGCAGGACAATCCTGACTGCAGACTGAACACATGCCATGCCCCTATAATGCAACATTTCCAGGTATCGGAAATTCCAATACTTTAAGCTTCAAACCTATAAATATACCACAGAATCCTGTGCAACTTTAGCTAATATTCTATGTAGGCAACCTGAGGACTTTTCATTTTCGTTAACTGCAGACCAGAAAGCAAGCACAGGGCAGAAAACATTTTGAAGACACCCTGCACCCTCAGTCTCCCCTCTTGTAACATGCATACAGAAACCGGGTGTTTACTCGTTTTTTAAAAATGGATAACCCGAGTTAAGTTGAAATAGGCTTCATACGAAAATGGCTAATTACTGTCTGAACTATGCCAATGTGAAAACATATGCTGCGCTCTGGATCTCAGTGTCTGCTTCTGTCTTCATCAGATGTCGATCCCAGCAACGTCATACCAGCTCAATTCTTTGGACTTGAGCTTGCTACCATACTCGCTCAGCAGTCTGACACTCGCTGAGAGTTTGACTTGGAACAATGATGGGGTGAGTGTACTCAAGTCGCCCATCACTACTCGAATACCTCAAGAGGAAGAGCGGTATGGAAAGTGAAGCCAGCGGTAAAAAATTACTACAGAAAGTGAATCATGTAAGATGTGTTTTGGAAAGAGGCGACTAGTTTTTAGGTTTCGCATGTCGAAAGCTGCGCAAACAGCGTTTCGCGCAGGCAAAATATTTTGTCTAGAGCATGTGTGTGTTGTCCCGCCCCTCTGTTCCATTGGCTAGCTCCATAAATGGAGGCTAGCCATTGGAACAGAGATCTGTCCGTCAATGCCGGAGCAGATTCGTGGGTGTTCTCAAGAATTTTAGGCTTTTGCCCGCGGCTGTGGGCGTGTTTTTTTTTTTAAGCTTTGTTTTCGCCATTTCGGAAGTGTCCTTTGCAGGGGTGGGTTGCGCGATGTCCCGCTGTCCGTTCCCGTCCCGCTGTCCGTTCCCGCCCCCCTCCCGCTGTCCGTGTGCCCGTCCCCCCTCCCGCTGTCCGTGTGCCCGTCCCCCCTCCCGCTGTCTGTGTGCCCATCAATCTTATGCACATTCACTGTTTGGCCTCTTTGTTTATCTGCCCCTCTCTCCTCCCCAGGCCTCCATCTCTCGTCGTATGGACTGGACTGGAGCGGCTTCTATTGAAACCCTAGGGCTTTGATTACCAGCGGAATCCTTTGCCCTCCCCCCCCCGCCCTCCGAGATCCCACGTGCCCATCCACTCCTGAGCTTTCCCCTCACAAACCGTGTGTTCTGATGCTTCTGCCCAGTCAGGCCAATAGACGTGAGCCAGGATTACAACTAATACAGACAATAAAGATTGTAATAAAAAAAAAATGTATACTTAGTATTCTAAACATAAATTGTGTTACTATAGCGCTTGCAACCTCAGTATTTTTTCCAGGCACTATAAATAACTGATAAAAGGGCCGTGTTTCTTGCCCCAGGTTTCCATTTATTAAGCTTTTGCAACCAGAGTGTCATTAAAAAGGAGAGAAACATTATCAGCTATTTATAGTGCCTGGGAAAAACATACTGTGTTAACAAGCGCTAGAGGGGAACTGTAAGTATGCCACTCAGGCAGAGCCGCCGCCCTCACCCCGTCTTTTGAGACGGTGACCCCAGTACATTGTCAGAGAGCAGCAGAACCAGGTGAGTGCCCCTCCATCCCACACCGCCCCCCATACCCTGCACACACCCCTGCCCTCCAATCTCGGGCCTTTGTGTCCCACCCTGGGGGGACGTGTTAAATGAGCCTCCCTGCGGCTCGGCCTGCCCTGGTGAACAAACAGGGGGCCGGGGGCTGACCTCAGCTGCAGAAGCCATTGTCGGGGGGGCCCGAGCTCCGAGCACTGGCCCCCGCGGTGACTAATGGCAGCCGGGCTCAGGCAGGAGCCAGCCTTCCTGTGTGCTTTGTGTCTTCACAATACCCCCAGCATGTTTGCTCTTGGGCACTTTAAAGGGGCCTGCGTCTTACAAGACATGCCTGCCTGTTTGCACAGCTTATCTCTTCTCCTTGTCTAGGGCTTGAATTCCTTGAAAATCCTGCTCTGTTTTTTGTTGTTTTAATGTCACAAAACCTGCTTTTTGGCGGTAATTCATTACACAGGCTGATCCGCTAAAGAGCTTTCTTTAGCGAGTGTCGGATCTGTTTACAATCTCGACCAAAAACAGTAAACATCCAGAAACAGAAGAACAGGGTACGCAAGGTGCGACACGGTTGGCATGGCACCCACTGTCACCAGCTGTGACACGGGAGGCATGGCGCCCACTGTCACCAGCTGTGACACGGGAGGCATGGCGCCCACTGTCACGGACCACTGTCTCCCTGTGACACAGCCCGCATTGCGACCACTGTCATCAGCTGTGACACGGCCAGCATGGCTACCACTGTCACCCCTGTGACACGGACGGCATGGCGACCATTCTCACCAGCTGTGCAACGGTCGGCATGGCGACCACTGTCACCCGCTGTGACACGGCCAGCATGGCGGCCACTGTCAACCCTGTGACACGGACAGTATGGCGACCACTGTCACCAGCTGTGCAATTGCCGGCATGGCGACCACTGTCACCAGCTGTGACACATCCGACATGGTGAGCACTGTCACCCGCCGCTGTGACACAGCCGCACGGCGACCACTGTCACCAGCTGTGCAACGGCCAGCATGGCGACCACTGTCACCAGATGTGCAACGGCCAGCATGGCGACCACTGTCACCAGCTGTGCAACGGCCAGCATGGCGACCACTGTCACCAGCTGTGCAACGGCCAGCATGGCGACCACTGTCACCCCTTTGATACGGCCGACATAGCGAGCACTGTCACCTGCCGCTGTGACACGGGACTCAGCGATGAAACTGAATCCTATTCACTCCGTGTGATGGAATGAGGAAGTGGAACACGCTGCCAATTCGAAAGAATCGCGGGACTTGATGGCATTCTAGAAGGGGAACCGGCACACACCGGGTCCTACGGAAAACGAAGGCGGTTTTGATACTTCTGCAAGCTGCCCACACCTACAACTCTGGACGGCCAGAAAGAAATTCATGAATCATGTGAAAAACGAAAAACTTCATAACAGAAAATTGCAGCAAAAACCTGGTTCTCCTCTTACCTTATATCCAGAAAAACGCACAGACTCGACAAATCAATACAAGTGGTTTGGATGAACTGAAATTACCTCAAGTCCCCCAGAGGTTTAAGAAACGGGGAAAGGAATTCATTTGGCCCTGAAGAGAGTTTGAGAAGAAATCTCCCAAACTCGAAACGCGTAGGCGAACAGGATCAAGTCCTAAGTCTTGAAAAATAGATAAAACATTTAGGAACTTAAAGCCTACTAACATTTCTACCGAGAGGTCGTTTTGTTTTCATGCAGACTCATTGAAAGGCTGCTTTTTGGTCAAATATTGTCAAATATTGTTCTTTTGTGATTAAGTGCTCATAATGATGTTACGGAAAAATACGTTGACATTTTCCCCTTTTTTGTGAAATGGTATCACTTTTTTGTACATTATTTATTGGTTACATGTCTTCACAATTTATATGTATGTTGCTTTAAGTTGTTGTGTAGTTACGTATTTTGATCTAAGTTTTGTGTTGCAAATATTGGGCATCACGACATTTATGGTCAGTACGTTTAAGACAGTGGTATTTCTCTTGACTTAAGTGATATCCATCAAAAGTTGCTTTTTGATAAAATTGATTAATAAAACGGCGCAACTAATCGCCAAGATAAACATATTAAGTTTTGTTTATCCTTTCATCCTAAATTGAATGGTGTGAAATGTTATGAAGTGCGGGTTCCTTTCTCTTTTTTATAAAGCTGTGACACGGGAGGCATGGCGCCCACTATCACAGACCACTGTTACCCCGTGACACGGCCGGCATGGGGTGCACTGCCACCCGCCGCGACACAACCGGCATTCAAACCACTGTCATCAGCTGTGACACAGCCGTCATGGCGACCACTGTCACCCCTGTGACACAGCCGGCTTGGCAACCACTGTCACTAGCTGTGCAGCGGCCAACATGGCGACCACTGTCACCGGCTGTGCAACGGCCAGCATGGCGACCCCTGTCACCAGCTGTGCAACGGCCGGCATGGCGACCACTGTCACCAGCTGTGCAACGGCCAGCATGGTGACCATTGTCACCCCTTTGACACAGCCGACATGGCGAGCACTGTCATCCGCCGCTGTGACATGGGTTGCATGGCGACCACGGTCACCCCTTTGACGGGGCCGACATGGCGAGCACTGTCACCCGCAGAGTAGTGAGTGCAGAGTGACTAGGGAGTGCAGAATGACTAGGGAGTGCAGTGCTAGGCTGTGCTAGGGAGTGCAGAGTGACTGCAGAGTGCTAGGGAGTGCAGAGTGACTGCAGAGTGCTAGGGAGTGCAGAGTGACTAGGGAGTGCTAGGGAGTGCAGAGTGACTAGGGAGTGCTAGGGAGTGCAGAGTGACTAGGGAGTGCTAGAGAGTGCAGAGTGACTAGGGAGTGCTAGAGAGTGCAGAGTGACTAGGGAGTGCTAGAGAGTGCAGAGTGACTAGGGAGTGCTAGGGAGTGCAGAGTGACTAGGGAGTGCTAGGGAGTGCAGAGTGACTAGGGAGTGCTAGGGAGTGCAGAGTGACTAGGGAGTGCTAGGGAGTGCAGAGTGACTAGGGAGTGCTAGGGAGTGCAGAGTGACTAGGGAGTGCTAGGGAGTGCAGAGTGACTGCAGAGTGCTAGGGAGTGCAGAGTGACTAGGGAGTGCTAGAGAGTGCAGAGTGACTAGGGAGTGCTAGGGAGTGCAGAGTGACTAGGGAGTGCTAGGGAGTGCAGAGTGACTAGGGAGTGCTAGGGAGTGCAGAGTGACTAGGGAGTGCTAGGGAGTGCAGAGTGACTGCAGAGTGCTAGGGAGTGCAGAGTGACTAGGGAGTGCTAGAGAGTGCAGAGTGACTAGGGAGTGCAGAGTGACTAGGGAGTGCAGAGTGACTAGGGAGTGCAGAGTGACTAGGGAGTGCTAGGGAGTGCAGAGTGACTAGGGAGTGCTAGGGAGTGCAGAGTGACTAGGGAGTGCTAGGGAGTGCAGAGTGACTAGGGAGTGCT
Source organism: Lissotriton helveticus (assembly GCF_964261635.1). Lineage (NCBI taxonomy): Eukaryota > Metazoa > Chordata > Amphibia > Caudata > Salamandridae > Lissotriton > Lissotriton helveticus. Next base: position 337,189,626 of record NC_136057.1, on the reverse strand, counting down.
AGGGAGTGCAGAGTGACTAGGGAGTGCTAGGGAGTGCTAGGGAGTGCTAGGGAGTGCAAGGGAGTGCAAGGGAGTGCTAGGGAGTGACTAGGGAGTGCAGAGGGACTCCTGAACTGGTCTCACCTTGCTGCCACTCGACCGCTGGGTCAGCCACATGCCGTGAGGGGAACGGCAGGCGGGCAGGCGAGCCGCGAACGCCGTGAGGGCAACGGCTGTAGTTCCCATCGGGGGACTACACTTCCCAGCACCACCCGGGGGGCGGCGCACCTGACACGCCAGCAGCGCGCCCGGAGGCGCTTCAAGAGGCTCGCGCTCCACGAGTCCTGCGGGGAGCTCTCCTGAACTGGTCTCACCTTGCTGCCACTCGACCGCTGGGTCAGCCACACGCCGTGAGGGCAACGGCAGGCGAGCCGCGAACGCCGTGAGGGCAACGGCTGTAGTTCCCATCGGGGGACTACACTTCATATCATGGCAATTGGGAAAGGCTCCCGAAAGAAGAATGTGAAAACCTTCTTCTGCGGTAGTGAGGAATTAAGCAGAGTTCCAACATTCCCTTACCTAGGCATTACCTTTGAGGAGAGGTGGTTCTGGAACACACAGATTAAAGCCAGAAATAGTGCTCTCGCTAGATCCTCCATGGCCATTATGGCCTTCAGCAAAAAGCTCGGGGGTAGGCCCATAGAAGCATTACTAAGCATATATAAGGCAAAGTCTCTGGCGGTAGCAACATATGGTTGTTCTTTATGGGGATATGGTGCGATAGATTGCCTGCAAATTACTGAAAACAAATTTCTGAGGGCAATTTTATCAGTCCCCCAGTCAACCACCTCCTTCTCAGTGCATTCGGAGCTGGGTGTTGGTTTTATCACTGACTCACTAAAGGTAGCGCCATTAATAACCTGGCTAAAGACATGGCTAAATGAAGGACTCTCCTTGAATCACTCTATTCTCAAGGATTGTCTTCATTTAGATAACGCAAACAAAATTAAGTGGTTATCGTATGTCAAGAAAGGTTTTCAGAATATTGGAAGGCCAGAGCTCTTCTTTGAGCCGGAAAAAATAACGGCAAAGGATGTATCTTTAACAAAAGTGGCAATGCTACAAAGGTTGTCACTGTGTAGAGAAGAGAATGAACTTAGAAAAATAACTGTCAGATCCCACCTTATGATTTCGAATCCTCCAGGCCCTGAGCCTTATTTGGTTTTAGTTAACAGACCCTACCATAGATTTCTTTTAACGCGTTTTCGTCTAAATTTGATTTATTTGAACCTAGGTCAATTAAATGCATGGTGTACCTCTGATCAAGCGACCCCGTGCTCCTGTGATAATTTTTCTAAGCAGGACACGATGCACTTTTTAATGTTTTGCGGCCATTATATGGCGCAAAGGAGGAAGTTTCTTGTCCCTATTCTCAAGGAAGCAGGGTTCATTTAGGTGAGACCTGCTCTCCTATACTTGCAATTATTAAACAGCCCCAGGGTCATCTCTCATGTTGCAAGTTTCTTGGTGGGGGCTGTCAGGGAAAGAAAAAGATTCTGAATCTCCACACCTGATCGTATTCTTTACAACTTACGCTCATGCAATCTTGTATAGTATATACACTGCATAGGTATTGATCTTTTTAAACTTTTTAATATGTTTTTTAACTATTTTCTTTCTTACAGCTATGAAATTTTGTGAAATTCTGTGTATTTTTTAAGCGTGTAACTGGTATTTATATATTGTTCAATACTGTCTTTTTATGATATTGAATTATCGAATAAAGTACTTTGACTGACTGACTGACTAGGGAGTGCAGAGTACTGTCATCCGCCGCTGTGACATGGGTTGCATGGCGACCACGGTCACCCCTTTGACGCGGCCGACATGGCGAGCACTGTCACCCACAGAGTAGTGAGTGCAGAGTGCAGAGTGACTAGGGAGTGCAGAATGACTAGGGAGTGCAGAGTGCTAGGGAGTGCAGAGTGACTGCAGAGTGCTAGGGAGTGCAGAGTGACTGCAGAGTGACTAGGGAGTGCTAGGGAGTGCAGAGTGACTGCAGATTGCTAGGGAGTGCAGAGTGACTAGGGAGTGCTAGAGAGTGCAGAGTGACTAGGGAGTGCTAGAGAGTGCAGAGTGACTAGGGAGTGCTAGGGAGTGCAGAGTGACTAGGGAGTGCTAGGGAGTGCAGAGTGACTAGGGAGTGCTAGGTAGTGCTAGGGAGTGCTAGGGAGTGCTAGGGAGTGCTAGGGAGTTCAGAGTGACTAGGGAGTGCAGAGTGACTAGGGAGTGCAGAGTGACTAGGGAGTGCAGAGTGACTAAGGAGTGCAGAGTGACTAAGGAGTGCAGAGTGACTAAGGAGTGCAGAGTGACTAAGGAGTGCAGAGTGACTAAGGAGTGCAGAGTGACTAAGGAATGCAGAGTGACTAAGGAGTGCAGAGTGACTAAGGAGTGCAGAGTGACTAGGGAGTGCTAGAGAGTGCAGAGTGACTAGGGAGTGCAGAGTGACTAGGGAGTGCTAGAGAGTGCAGAGTGACTAGGGAGTGCTAGGGAGTGCAGAGTGACTAGGGAGTGCTAGGGAGTGCAGAGTGACTAGGGAGTGCTAGGGAGTGCAGAGTGACTAGGGAGTGCAGAGTGACTAGGGAGTGCAGAGTGACTAGGGAGTGCAGAGTGACTAGGGAGTTGCAGAGTGACTAGGGAGTTGCAGAGTGACTAGGGAGTGCAGAGTGACTAGGGAGTGCAGAGTGACTAGGGAGTGCAGAGTGACTAGGGAGTGCAGAGTGACTAGGGAGTGCAGAGTGACTAGGGAGTGCTAGGGAGTGCAGAGTGACTAGGGAGTGCTATGGAGTGCTAGGGACTGCAGAGTGACTGCAGAGGCTAATGGCAATGTAAATGACAATGCCATTTATTTATATGTTTTCAAAACCAACACATAAATACAAATTTTGTCATTTACAATGCCAATAGCTCTAACTTTTCCAAAGGCGAAACCATTGCATTGTAAATGCTTGTTTTAGAATCCTGGAAGCAAAAAAAAAAAATGGAAAAAGAAATTGGGAAGTGTATTGGCTATCTTTCCTGGACAGTTCCGGTGGTACAAATGAGCAACAAATGTTCAAATCTTCTCATTGGACTTGCATGTTGGGAATCATTTCTAGCACTAATTATCAGAGAGCACAAACTCCTTGCAGAACTAGCACACCAGCCTTGTGTACGCTTGATGTGTGACCATCCCTCGTTTACGTCATACATGGCAAGTACAGCCTTAGGGGCAATGCCCCTAAGGCTGAAACATGTCGACCGATTCACATAACGCCAGAGGGTAATCTCATTACTCGGCGGGTTTTTACTCTTGACACAAGGATTGAGTTTTGAATATTTTACAACGCCCCTGTAGTCAATTTTATCTCACTATTATCATTTAAGCACTGCACTTTAGTAAACATCACTTCATGTTGAATATCACGGCTAGTTTTCTGACATCCGTTTCCACATCGACACTACTGGGTCGGTTGTGTTTTGGAGTGATCAGTAAATATCCCACATGACGCAAATTCCGCCACAATGGGTGGTCTGATGGGATTTATCTAGTCAGTGACTCTCAACATCATTTGTCCATGCATGCATCCATTCTTTGCACCTTCGCAAGTACAGCTACACACTGTTTCCAGACCTGGTCAGCTCTGTTGTGTGTTGTATATCGTTAATTGGGGGACGAGCAGACAGGTCATTAAATATTCCCCGTGACCCTCCACATACTTGTTTTGTTTTGTAGTATTTAGAGCAGCTGTTCAGTTGCGGGTCTTTATTTTTGAGAGGTTGCAACGCACTTTTGGTTGCACCCACAAAGCTCACCTAATATAATTGTGCATGTTTCCCTTCTTACAACCTGTTATAATACCTACCATCTGTTTTAATACATGAGACCATTATTAAACTTTCATAATTCATGAGCATAAAGATCCTGTAGAAGGGCTACGTTGTGCTTTCCCCTATTGAGACTCAGCACGATGTTTCAACTGTTTACTGACTGAAGTCAAAGTCTTCTGATTGAGAGATCGTATGGAATGGATGTCTTATTTCACCCTAGAGTGACTCTGGATAGAGCTATGATTTTTATTGTTCTGCTTCGGGGTGCAGTCTTTTTACATCATAAGTACTGCATACGAGATATCTCAGTTAGATTTGACCCGTGTAAATCTACATTGAGCGCAGGACACGCATATCTCAGTTAGATTTGACCCGTGTAGATCTACATTGGGCGCAGGACACACACACCCGGACATACATATGAATCAAGGGTGGCTCTGTGACCCTATGAATCACTATACTCATTGTATGGCGGTTGTTTCAAATATTATTCTAAATTTCGGGTGTCCATGGATCTAATTCCACCCGCGTAATTGAAGCTTTAAGTGTTTGCTTCTTTCTTTTTTCCTTTCTATCTCCTCTCTCCTTTTGTTGTTGGTTCGTCAAGTTAATATACAAAACGAACCACTCGGCATCTCACTGCGCATGTGCGCGGGAGCAGTGTCTCTCCGCTCACGCAGACGCCTACAACCTGCCTAAAGCCATCGCGCATGCGCGCGCGAGTAGTGTCTCTCTTTACACGCCGACCTCCGGAGATTGAGATCTTCTCTGGCCGTGATTGCCACTTAAATTCATTAACGGTGGCTATAAAAGTATGGTGGATGGTCCCCACCAAACACCTCCACTTCCGCTCGTTTTTCTCAACAGAGGCACCGACGGACAGGTTAGTCTCTTGCTGGTTTCCAGTGGGGTTGGGTTTTATGCTGCAGTTAACTTCTAACAAGCAGACCGGTTTAGACACCTCGTGCTTATGACCCTATAACCCATTACACTTGGGGTCTCACTGGAGGCTGGGTGGCTTTATGTCATTGGGTATCTAATGAGCCCTTCAGTATGCACAGTCCCCATTCATAAGTTTAGGGGCACATAGAAACATATACTGTGTTTTATAGACAAGTGTGTAATAGATAAGTTTTTTTGACCTATTAGTGACACACTTATAGGTGGTCATGAGTATTTTTTCGTGCCCCAGGATATTAAAGGTATTGTAGATCTGGGCACTTTCTATTGTCGCATGGACATGAATGTAGGTTCTGCAAGGTTGTATAGTGGGGGAACTAGCACACGTTTGTTGGGTTTGGGTGTAGAGCATTTGGCTTGGATACCATAGAGCTGTGTACTCATGGTTTCCTTTTTCTACACTATAGAGCGGGGCCTCATATTCCCGAGCGGTTGCCGGGTGAGGTGAGGTCTTCACCCACACAAAGCTGGGTGAGTAGCACCATGAGGAAATGCCTCATGTTGTTTGAGCTATTAAGCTTTTCATATTATGCTGAATGCTAATCATTCATGCAAGTGTGTTCTGCCTGTGCGGCTTATGTGTATTTAGATGTATGTATCATTGATAGATGGTGTTTTTGTAAAACAATTTTTTGTTTCTTTAGGAAGAAGATGTTTTCCTTTTCCTTCCAGTGGGCATTCAAATGTGATGGTTCCTGGTAGATATGTACCCATTTTAAGTACATTGTCTCTTGTTGATATAGTATTGTCAATCATGTTTGCAGTAGCATTTCTAGTCATGGTCCTGAAGAAAGCCGGGGCAATGCCCCTAAGGCTGAAACATGTCGACCGATTCACATAACGCCAGAGGGTAATCTCATTACTCGGCGGGTTTTTACTCTTGACACAAGGATTGAGTTTTGAATATTTTACAACGCCCCTGTAGTCAATTTTATCTCACTATTATCATTTAAGCACTGCACTTTAGTAAACATCACTTCATGTTGAATATCACGGCTAGTTTTCTGACATCCGTTTCCACATCGACACTACTGGGTCGGTTGTGTTTTGGAGTGATCAGTAAATATCCCACATGACGCAAATTCCGCCACAATGGGTGGTCTGATGGGATTTATCTAGTCAGTGACTCTCAACATCATTTGTCCATGCATGCATCCATTCTTTGCACCTTCGCAAGTACAGCTACACACTGTTTCCAGACCTGGTCAGCTCTGTTGTGTGTTGTATATCGTTAATTGGGGGACGAGCAGACAGGTCATTAAATATTCCCCGTGACCCTCCACATACTTGTTTTGTTTTGTAGTATTTAGAGCAGCTGTTCAGTTGCGGGTCTTTATTTTTGAGAGGTTGCAACGCACTTTTGGTTGCACCCACAAAGCTCACCTAATATAATTGTGCATGTTTCCCTTCTTACAACCTGTTATAATACCTACCATCTGTTTTAATACATGAGACCATTATTAAACTTTCATAATTCATGAGCATAAAGATCCTGTAGAAGGGCTACGTTGTGCTTTCCCCTATTGAGACTCAGCACGATGTTTCAACTGTTTACTGACTGAAGTCAAAGTCTTCTGATTGAGAGATCGTATGGAATGGATGTCTTATTTCACCCTAGAGTGACTCTGGATAGAGCTATGATTTTTATTGTTCTGCTTCGGGGTGCAGTCTTTTTACATCATAAGTACTGCATACGAGATATCTCAGTTAGATTTGACCCGTGTAAATCTACATTGAGCGCAGGACACGCATATCTCAGTTAGATTTGACCCGTGTAGATCTACATTGGGCGCAGGACACACACACCCGAACATACATATGAATCAAGGGTGGCTCTGTGACCCTATGAATCACTATACTCATTGTATGGCGGTTGTTTCAAATATTATTCTAAATTTCGGGTGTCCATGGATCTAATTCCACCCGCGTAATTGAAGCTTTAAGTGTTTGCTTCTTTCTTTTTTCCTTTCTATCTCCTCTCTCCTTTTGTTGTTGGTTCGTCAAGTTAATATACAAAACGAACCACTCGGCATCTCACCGCGCATGTGCGCGGGAGCAGTGTCTCTCCGCTCACGCAGACGCCTACAACCTGCCTAAAGCCATCGCGCATGCGCGCGCGAGTAGTGTCTCTCTTTACACGCCGACCTCCGGAGATTGAGATCTTCTCTGGCCGTGATTGCCACTTAAATTCATTAACGGTGGCTATAAAAGTATGGTGGATGGTCCCCACCAAACACCTCCACTTCCGCTCGTTTTTCTCAACAGAGGCACCGACGGACAGGTTAGTCTCTTGCTGGTTTCCAGTGGGGTTGGGTTTTATGCTGCAGTTAACTTCTAACAAGCAGACCGGTTTAGACACCTCGTGCTTATGACCCTATAACCCATTACACTTGGGGTCTCACTGGAGGCTGGGTGGCTTTATGTCATTGGGTATCTAATGAGCCCTTCAGTATGCACAGTCCCCATTCATAAGTTTAGGGGTACATAGAAACATATACTGTGTTTTATAGACAAGTGTGTAATAGATAAGTTTTTTTGACCTATTAGTGACACACTTATAGGTGGTCATGAGTATTTTTTCGTGCCCCAGGATATTAAAGGTATTGTAGATCTGGGCACTTTCTATTGTCGCATGGACATGAATGTAGGTTCTGCAAGGTTGTATAGTGGGGGAACTAGCACACGTTTGTTGGGTTTGGGTGTAGAGCATTTGGCTTGGATACCATAGAGCTGTGTACTCATGGTTTCCTTTTTCTACACTATAGAGCGGGGCCTCATATTCCCGAGCGGTTGCCGGGTGAGGTGAGGTCTTCACCCACACAAAGCTGGGTGAGTAGCACCATGAGGAAATGCCTCATGTTGTTTGAGCTATTAAGCTTTTCATATTATGCTGAATGCGAATCATTCATGCAAGTGTGTTCTGCCTGTGCGGCTTATGTGTATTTAGATGTATGTATCATTGATAGATGGTGTTTTTGTAAAACAATTTTTTGTTTCTTTAGGAAGAAGATGTTTTCCTTTTCCTTCCAGTGGGCATTCAAATGTGATGGTTCCTGGTAGATATGTACCCATTTTAAGTACATTGTCTCTTGTTGATATAGTATTGTCAATCATGTTTGCAGTAGCATTTCTAGTCATGGTCCTGAAGAAAGCCGGGGCAATGCCCCTAAGGCTGAAACATGTCGACCGATTCACATAACGCCAGAGGGTAATCTCATTACTCGGCGGGTTTTTACTCTTGACACAAGGATTGAGTTTTGAATATTTTACAACGCCCCTGTAGTCAATTTTATCTCACTATTATCATTTAAGCACTGCACTTTAGTAAACATCACTTCATGTTGAATATCACGGCTAGTTTTCTGACATCCGTTTCCACATCGACACTACTGGGTCGGTTGTGTTTTGGAGTGATCAGTAAATATCCCACATGACGCAAATTCCGCCACAATGGGTGGTCTGATGGGATTTATCTAGTCAGTGACTCTCAACATCATTTGTCCATGCATGCATCCATTCTTTGCACTTTCGCAAGTACAGCTACACACTGTTTCCAGACCTGGTCAGCTCTGTTGTGTGTTGCAGATTCCTATCACCCCAAAGAAGGCACTGGGAGTTAGTGCATTGAGACATCAATAGTGTGAATGTACACTTCAGTACACAGCGGTCTCCCACAGAACGTACTTGTGTATTAATAATGCAATTTCTCGTTTAAGTACTTACTGGTAATGCAGCATGGTTAATGACTATTTTAGTTTCAGAGGCATTCAGCAAAAGCGCAGTTTCACTGCTAATATCCCAGAAATAGCCAGTAATGTCTCCCAATTTCTATCAACCACTGCTATTGCCCTACACCTGATAAACACTCCCGTTTCTTCTCTCCACTAGTCTCCGTCAAATGAACTTTAAATCTGCATAGCTTGTTGGTGTTTTCAGTGGTGAAGCAACCATCAGGTCTCGCAAGAGCCCATACCTCTGCTATGGACCGAAAATCAGCAGTAGGTAATTACTGTGTGTTTTATTACGGTATCTGATCTTTAACGAGCGACAAAAGCTTCGGGTTAATCGCTGAAATGGTGTCGATCTAGTTACTCCACACTCTGATGTAAGAATTCTGGGAGGATTCCAGGCCCGCATCACCACAAGCAACACCTGTGATAACATCAAGCAAGGCTGCAACCCCATCTCTGAAAGTGCAACTTTCCCAGCAACTGCTGGGCTTATCGAGACCCACGTCTTCCCACTGCAAGATGGGTGAGAAAACACTGTGGACCGGAGAGGCCTATGTGCTGAAGTGCAGAGTGCTGTTAAAAGACACAAAACTACAGCCAGCGACAGTGCAGATACCTTCAAAAGTCAAATACCGCCACGCACCATCTTACAGAGAACAGCTGGTGCAACAACCCGCGGGGTGCCCAGGAAAAGACCACTGTGTAATGAAGCTGTGGAACATGTGACGTATCAAACCACTGAGGATATACAAAAACAAGATCTACATGCACACACTGTCGCATTCAAGGGCCAGGGAATCTGTATCTAATACATACAGTGGTTCAAAACACCTTGCTTAAGAAGATGCATTTTGTATTGAGTGACTGACAGTGCCACATCTTACAAAGAGCCTCAACCAAAGTGAACACCGCTGCTCTAACACGTGACGTGACACCTGTAGGTAAGATGACCAGGTTTTATTTTCCATCCATCTGTTCTTCCTCTTTTAATCAAGTACGAGATGATGCGTTTACAAGTAATAAATCCTTTGAAGCTAAACTGGCAAAAATTAAAAACAAGTTGCTGTTATTACACGCAATAATTGATTGTTATGGTTTTTAAGTTAGCAGTTACCGAAAGGCTGTCAGGGGAGCTTAACTTCACAAACAAATTGCCTACTGAAAATCAAACTGTGGCCCGGGAGCCGTCCAAACAGAAACTACGAGTGCAATGGGTAAACAAATGATGAAAGCTTGTCCACAACATGTTTGTGAAGGGTGTGCAACATACTTAACCACAATAAAAAAAGAGTAGTAAAAAAAATAAAAACGCAGACAAGTGTGGAAATACACTAGGTGCAAATTCATTTTTCAGAAAACAAAACGGTAAATCCCAGTAAGATGACACAAACATTGGCCACGCGGCCGTGAAAGTGAAAGCGCACGCGCGCAGTGTGTTCTTTTTCAAAGCACATACTCGTGCTTGTGGCGCGCCGCTGCGCACTCCTGCAAGCCGTATGCCGCCACAAGCACGAGTATGTGCTTTGTAAAAAGAGCTGCAGGATGGCTAAAGGTCTCCTATACAGTGCATGCGCACTGCGTAGGCGAGACCTAAAAACTGTGTGGAGGTAACACAGCTCAATGTAAAACTGGGTATTTTCTTTCTACTTTATATTTAAAGTGTGTAGCTACTTCCACAATCTGATATAATCAAGTGTTCTACTCACCACTGTACCCTGTTTTCGGTTTGGTATTTTGGATAACATAAAAAAAAGCTGATGTCTCGCAATATGACATAGGTGGGAAGATGAATTCTTTAGGTGTGGGGGGGGCGGCTGCACAGTCCAACATGCCGGACGCGCTCTAGACAAGCTCTGTGGGCCCGTCAATTCATCCTTCCATTATCCTGCCTACCTGTGTCTGCCTCAGTCCAGTCCTGCCTACACTGTGCTAGCGCCCTGTGAGCTACGAAGACGCCAGGCGGCGTAATTGCCTACGAGGGAGCTGGCTTGAGCGGTTGTTCCCGGACTGGGGCCTGCTGATCAGGTCTCGGCTGATCGGGCCTGGGCCGCATTGCGCCCCGCCTCCTCCAGCCCCGGGCGCTTGGACTATCTGTACTGCTCGCCCCTGGGATTATTGGGGACACTTCGGAAAAGTCTGCTGTGGATCCGGTGGCATATCACCCCACTGATCTCGCGGGGGGTCACACACTGCGCCTGCGTGTCTCGGCAGACCCCCTTGTAGAGAGGGCTGGGCCTTATTTGCGCACATTGCTATGTTAGCAAAGGCTTATTAGAAGTTTAAACGCCATTTTACCTTTTGCTGCTTTTGCACAGAACACTGAATATAGCTGTTGTTGTAAGTTAGGCTGCGTGAATTATTTCACATGAGAAGAGCTTGTTTTCGGCATCCCTAGACTTACATCGTGACCCTAGAGTGAGTGCTAAAGCCTCCAACGTTATCATAACAAGGTAGCTGTTGTTCGGGCTGATCGGCTCACGTTTTAGACATAAAATACATACAGCTACAGTCTACTGAGATTCTGGCGCCTTTAATATTGCACTGTAGGCATGATTTCAGGCACTTGGAAGAATTCAGTTTTCCAGAGAGCTTTTGCAGATCCTGATGTGATTAACTCTTGCTGATCTTAGAGGTTTGGAGTCCCCAACACAAGCCTAAGAGACCTTCTATATTTTATAAAACATAGTTCCTAGCTAGGGAGGGTGATTCACTAGGCGCTATAAGACCTGTTTTCACCATCAGTGTTTTATGGAATTGTAACAATGCCGATCATATTATTTGCAATCATATGTCTGCTTACATTAGCAAAGATACTGCATCTTAGAGCATGTCGTTAAAATAAATATTTTAACCTTTCCTGTGTCTCTTTTTACTCCTGTTGTGGACTGTTATGAGAATAACAAACGAAAGGGTGTTCTTGATTCCCACCATTCCGGAGTATAATCTAAGTCGCATGTTCTGGGTTGTCTAATCATTAGTTCCTTTGCTATAGGACGAAGAGCTAATGTGACACTGATGCTAGTCGGTTAGGGATTCTAGGAACTGAGGTGAGTTTTTTGTACACCACAATTCACTGAGGTCCTGGGTCTCTGAACAGTTCTGTGACTGAGCAGAATCCCTGCAACAAGGCGCACCCAACTTAGTGGTCTTGTTTTGAGACTCTCGTAGTGCTTTTATCAGTCCATGACCCCCTCACTATTGTTTCCGGTTGACAGTGGTGACGGATAAAAATAACTATAGTAACATATGTCTTTTCAAGCTTGATAATTTAAAAGTTTTTTACTGAGTTACTACCCAGTTGTGGTACATTATTTTGTATTGTCTTATCTCTACTGTGTCGTTATGGGTGATGTGGAAATGCCCCAGCATGGCCGGATGGCGGTCCGCAATCATTTGCAGACTTATGCCGTCCCCTTGGAGGGCACGGAAGTAGTTTTCGTGGTGAGTGCTGACACAGCGTTCCCGTTTGAGCTTTACTACTCATGGGTTACGTTACCTGCAGTGAATGCAGATAGTAATAATTTTTATGTTTACACTCACACGGTCGTGCCTATGGAGTACACTCCATATAGGACACAGGAGATTCCGATTTCTGCTTGGCAGCACCGAGTTTGGTTTAATGGCGCCCTTCCCCACTCTTTAAAGGCGGTTTGCTAAGGTCCTTTGTCCATCCCAGGTGCTTCTTGGCCTGTTTTGGCTGGATTTACCCCAAACCCCCGTGCCGCAGTGGTACCGGTTGCTGAATTGAGGCCACTTTATACCTCTGATGTAGGGGTTATAAGGGCCTTGGTTCAATTCATAATCCGCAACTTCCAGGGCGAGGCACCTGGTGTTGCGGCGCATCCAATTGGACCGGGCGGGATGAAGCTTAGTCCCGTCACTGTTAATGCGGTTATGGGCAAGCGCCTCCAGGATAAGGATGATATGCCTTTTTGGCCAACTGGAGGCAGTGTTTCCTAATACGACTCCTGTGGAGCCACACAGGATTCTTACAATTAGTTTCAAGAAAGACTTAGTGCCGGAAGTGACTGATTGTACCACATGGGGTATGATTTTTGCGGCAGTCTATGCTAAGTGCATCGGCACTCCGTCCATGGCTGTCCTTCCATCCGTCATTAAGCGTGTTCAGGACGAACACAGGCCGGAGGCGGCGGTTGAGTTGGGAATGAGACTCGGAGCGTTTGACGTAGTTTCCGATCTTGTCCTTGCTAATGTCAAGGAGGATGCGGTAAGCTTTCAGGTGTCTAATGCTTTGCGCAATGTCCCTGATGCCGAAAAGCCCAGTCAGTTAGCGAAAATATTTACGCCGGCTTATAAGATCATTGGCCGTAATAGTTTGGGTGTTAAGCCTTTTACCAAAGCAGCGCAGAAGCAGACTCAGGCGGCGAAGTCTGACAAAGACAATTGCCCTTTTGCTCCAAAGCAGAATTGGAATAAGAATAAAAAACAGGTGAAACAGCAACAGAAGCAGGGGTCCAGTCCTGCTTCACCGATCCCAGCGTCTACTGAGCGCACTTAGGAGATGCGCGACTGCGCTACTATTAAGTCACCTGATCGTTTTCAGGTTCCTGATCAACGTTCTCCTCGCTCTTTGCAGGAAACATCGGCCTCACCCACTGGTGGAGGAGACGGAGGCAGAGGATGGGGTGTAAAACAAGAGCCACCCCGCAAGACAGACAGTAAAGCCAAGCAGGACGACTCTACATGTCAAAGACCCCAGTTTCAGAAAAAGAAAGTTGTGGCTTTAACAGCGCAATATACCAGGGATAGTGAGAACATAGCTTCGGAACCGGACGTGGGCGCTGACGCTACTAGACAGCGCAACGGAAATTACCACAGTGCATGAAGCATTGCGTCCACTTCTGAAGGTGACCCCAACTGACACGTCGTTGTTGTTGAGACAGCTGACACTAGAGTGGCTCACCCTGAAAGACTTTTTAAAATAGTCCGTTTAATTGAAGGTGACATACAATGTACTGTAAAAGGGGTATTTTGGGAGAATCTAACGACTACCTATGACAATTTGTTGGCGGAGGCCGACTAGCCCCCACCTTTTTTTTTAAGCCGCTCCGCAAGGGGAGCAGGTGATCCTCCCTAGTTTCGCGCACACTGTGCCGAAGGAACAGGCTCTGCATTTTGCAGAAGAGTAGGCTAAGGTGCTTGCACCGGCTTTGTACCGCCCCCCCAACATGAGATACCATTGCGGACTATGCACAGCCTCATCCCCAATACCCCATGCGGCGTGAAACGAAAGCTCCCGTGGCAGAAATCCAACAATTGGAGTATCAAGGTATGATTGAAACGTGTGTCTCCAATGAATAACCCTCTTTTTACTGTGACTAAGCCTGATGGCTTGTACCATTTGGTATTGGATTACCAGCACTTAATCTCTCATTGTCAGACCTGCGTGGTACAAAATACTCACAGTTCTGCCCTAATGCATAGTCTTTTGCGTAAAAGGTTTAAGACCACACTGGACATATCCAATGGCTTTTTCGACCATAACATGTCCTCTATTAGTAGTCAATGGACAGCTTTTACCTGCGGTGGCAAACAGCCCCAGTTCAGAAGATTGGCTATGGGCTATAAGAACAGTTCAGGCGTTTTTGCCGCCCCCGTATAGTCTCTCTTTTGGAGAGACTCGCCCCAGATGCATGTTCGTATGTGGATGACATTCATCTCACAGACGACGAATTATGGCCGCATTTGTGTCACGTTGACCGCATAATTTGTCGGTTTGCGGACTTCGGTTACAAATTTAAATTTGCAAAGTCTCACATTGCAGAGTACACAGTGTTGTTCCTAGGCTATGAGACAACAATGAAGGCTTGAGGTTTAGCACATCACTTCTTGGAGAAATGCGCACAGTTGTGTTCTCCTACAACGCTGAAGAAACTAGTCTTTACTGGGCTTTTTAAATTTCTTTGGTACAACCTACTTTCAACAAATTGTGCTGGCTGCCTGCTCATACAGCCATCTTGCAATCTTTGCAGGCTGATCTTCTAGAATCTAAATTCTTATTGACGCGTGATAACCACACCAACCTGGTGATAAGAATCGTACCTGGGAAGGTAGATTTCACGTATCTGACTTTTAATGAGGTTGACACAGTCCCTATCGCTTACAAGTCACACTTGTACACTTCGACTGAGTTGCGGTTTTCCACTGTGGAGAAAGTTTTGACAGCAGTGCAAATGGTAATTCTGAAAGAACGTGCACTGTCGTAGGGGAAACGCATATTGATTGTTACTCCGTATCCTGCCTTGAAGGCAGTGATGAAAGCCAGTGTACCAAATTCAAAAGCTTTGCACCCAAGGTGGATACAATGGGCTACGTCCTTGACATCTACGGATGTCACGTTAATTTTTGACTCCTCTTTGCAGATACAGGAGTATTTGCAGTATGAATTCGTTCATCCTGCTCCTCTGACCATGCGGCCACTAGAGGATTTCCAGTGTATCATTTACACTGACGGTTCAGTGCAACTGGCTACGGATTCAAGACACGCCTACATTTCGGCCTGCGCAATAGTGGTTGGTTCTTTGGTGAATGGAGAATTCAAGTCCGATGTCGTGCATACAAGATATTAGGGGACTCTACCGCCCAATCGGCAGAGCTCCGTGCTCTAATGCTCGCATTGGAGTACGCTAATCCTAGTGTGACTACTCTTATCGTAAGTGACTCTTACTACTGTGTTCAGTCTTACAATGACAATTTGTTCTTTTGGACTCAAAATGAATATCGTGATTCCAAAGGTAGTACGATAAAACACAAAATGATCTGGGTTTGAGTGACTGAGCTAAAAGAACGGCTGCCACTCGTGTTGGTGATTCATACTCTTGGTCACCAGCATGTCATAGTTCACGCTTTTGGCAATAGTCTTGCTGATGAAGCAGCAAAGACCGCAGTAACAACATATTTAGTTGCAGCAGTTACACGTTCCAAAAGTAAGATTGATTATTAAATCTTGGCAGCTATTGCCGCAACAGAGAAAGGAAGTAATTACCCTTGAGGTTTCTTTTCAAAATACTCTTTTCATTTAAGTCCTGATAAAGTTCCTTATGTGAGAAATTAAGGGCGTTGGTGACAGATTGATTCCCAATGCGGATTGCAGGTCCACACTGATAACAGCCACTCACGAGGGTATGGCCTCTGCTCATGCCGGCGTCTCTGCGACTATCTCTTTTACAACAGCTTTACTGGTGGTGCGGATTGTACAAACAAACGCATGATTATGTTCTTCATTGTGACATTTGCCAGCAGATTAAACCTTCTACTGCTGCACGCCTGCCCCAGACACAGTTGTATATATCTAATAAACCACATGGCTGTGTAGGCAACAGTGTTGTGGAGGGGATGTACCGTGACTTAAAGCAATCCTTGACAGCTAGGGTTATAGGTACAGGCCGGAACTGGCTAGCCCACCTCAATAGCGTTCAGCGTGCACTTAATAATCTCCCTAGAAGGTCTCTGGGTGGGCGGGCTCCATAAGAAATGGTCTTTGCAATCAAATTGTTTGTTCCAGCCCTTGAGGGTCTAGACCAGGCGTCGTCTGCCGCTCCCTTTGACGTAGATGAACATTGCGCTGTTTTCCAGAATCTACAAAAGACCCGTGACAGTCTTGCAGAGGAACATTTGCCCTCCGCAACTGATGCTGGCTGGCTACCCCGAGTTGGTGAACTGGTCCGAGAGAAGGTCAAGAACAAGAAGGAATTCGGCCCCTCTTATCATGCTCCAGTTCCTGTGCTTGGCGTGCAGGGTACAAGAACAGTCATTTTACACCTCCACTTCCTGGTCTAAAGGAAAACAGGTACATCTCCATTGACCATGTCAAACTACACAGAGTGGCCGATTCTTCTCAGTATGACACCTACGGTCTCTTGTCCAGCTATCCTGAGAAACTCTGTTTTGGCTCCGGTACCTACCACCAGGCCTGACGTTGCCATCGAGATGGATACAGTTACAGATCCTTTAGTGTACCCACCGGCTGATGATCTCCTTGATGAAACTGAGTACACTTACCCCACAGACATATCGATGCCCGATTTGCAGACCTGTGTGGCTACTCAGTCACGTTTTTCATTTTACACTGACTACCACATCAAAGTCCCCCTCAAAAGTTAACATTTTTTGATTAACCCATGGACTTACATTCGGCTGGTGCTTTTTTCAAATTTCTATTCATGTCTATTGGATTTGTGGTGTATTTTTTCCTTCTTGTGAACAGACACTATGTTAAAGAAAGATTTAAAATTAGAATGATTGATGGAAATTTGGCACCCCACTCCTCGTCACACATCACGAAGAGGGACCAGACTATTGTGAATATCACTGCTTGGCCTGTCTTGTGTGGGATGCCGTTAAAAATGAGATACATGGTCCCACAGAGGTTATTAATCCATACCCGATCACTCATTGGTCTGTAAGAATAATACAACTGCACGGCTCTTGTGATTCAGAAGCCCTGAATTTGGCCTGTATTTTAAAAAGGTACACCCGCCCCCGGCTATTACACCGACTTTCACGTTGTTAGCAAACCGTAGTTATTTACTTTTACATAATGAAGATTGCTGTGGAATGCTGGCAGGGATTCCGTACATAGTGACTGTCTCCCAACGTGTAGTTTGTTGTAAAAAATATTCTGTTCCCTCCTCCACATGGGAAGCTCGATATATCCATCTGGCCATCCATTCCTACCCTGAAAGCAGAGTTTTTTTTTTTTTTTTAAATATATTTTTATTGCAGAGTTATAAACAGCAGGTAAAGGAAACAGCCAGTGCACTTGCGGGCCCCCCCGTCCAATAACAGTTCACGGTTGTACACAGCCATTCAGCCCGCATCCCGGAGGCCGGGCGGCACATCAGTTCGCTCTGGAGGAGCACAGCATAGTGTACGTCCCATTGGGACCCCGGCGGAAGGTCGATTTATGTATCTGCGTTTACCCCCCCACCCGCAACAACATTCCCGTCAGCCATCCCCATGGTATCAACGTAGTTGCCCCCATCGGGGCCTGCCCAAGGCTATATGGGCCTTCGTGCCAGGCCGTCCCACCCAATCAGGCCTCCCGCCACTCAATACCCCCTGTCCCAGTAGTTCCAGGCCCCCACCAGCAACCCTTCAATGGCTTCCGGCCCCCCCCAAACCCCTCTACAACTAATCCCCCCAACGCCCCCCCTCCCCTGGCAACTGCAAAGGTGTGCGCATCGCTCCACCGAATTGGATGGTTCCACTACAGTGCTGAATGACATACTGCTGTGTTCGCCCTGCGGTGTCCAGCGGCTTAGTTCTCGCCGTCCACATCCACAACCAAAGCATCACGCAGAGCCTGTACCACTAACTCCCACGCACGGGCCGCATCCAGAGCCTTCTCATTCCCCAACTTCACCGCTTGCTTCATCCGGAGCACGCTCTCGCAGTCAGACCATCTCAGCAACTCATTCTTCCATCTGCGCAGTGAGGGACCCCCCCTGGCCTTCCAGTGCCACGATATTTCCCTTTGAGCCAATATCAGACCCAGATCTATGAATTTACTGGTCACCTTGGTGTGCTTAGTATGCGGGAACCAGAGCAAGAGACACGTCGCCATGTCGAAGTCTACCTCCCTGTCAGTCACTTCATTCAAGAGTTCCCCTACCTCAGCCCAATAAGTTCCCAGTTGTGGACACCCCCAAAACAAGTGGTCCATGTCCGCCCCAAGGGACGAGCACCGGGGGCAACAGGCATCCGGCACCCGAAAGTGCCGCTGTAGTTTCTCCGGAGTTAGATAGGCCCTATGGAGCACATAAAAATGAACCTGCTGAAAGCGCGCGTTCCTGGTGCCCTTCCACGTGCGTCGCAGGATATGGCCCCATGCCGTATCCGGTATGGGCCGGCCAATACTCCCCTCCCATTTAGCTTTGAGCCCATGGAGTGGTTCCAGCCCGTCGTGCAGCATCCTATTATGGAGGCACGTCACAGCTTTGAAGGTACCAGCCGCCATCACCACATATTGGCACGCCATAGTCGTCGTAGGTTCCAGGAGCCCCTCCTTCCAGTGCTTTTGCATGGCAGACACTACAGCCGCGTGGAGCAGGAAGCCCCCTTCAGGCAGTCCGAACTGGTCCCGGAGCACGTCGAACGGTGCCAACGCCCCATCTATATACAAGTCACCCACCACCTGTAGCCCCGCGGCCTCCCACTCCATCAACGGGGACCAATCCCCTCCGTGCGGCAGAGCTGTCAACATCCCAATCGGGATCTCCGGGGCATAAGGCCGCGAGGCCCTCGCCCTCCGGAGGCTCCTCTGCCAGCACAGCCGAAGCGTCCGCTCCTCCATGGTGAGGGCCCGTAATTCGAGCCGTTGCTGCATAATAATGTACGACAGCACATGGCGCCGTATCCCCCGACCCCGGTCCTCCTCCGGCCCCCGGAACACCCTGGCTACGTTCTGCGTAAGGACCTGCAACTGCGCTGCTAAATAATACAGCTCAAGATCGGGTACGGCCATGCCCCCCTCCAGCTTGGGGCGAAGTAGCGTGCTCAAGGCTATCCTGCGTCGGCCATGCCCCCATAGAAAGCCAATAATCATTGACCGCAGTTCCCTAAACACCCCCTGGGGAATCCAGACAGGTAGCGTTCGGAAATAATAAAGGAAGCGGGGGAGCGCCACCATTTTCAACAATGCTATCCTGCCCAGGACTGTCAGCGGGAGGGTCGACCAGAAAGACAAGCTGCCCCGTAGTGACCGGACACAACGGCCAATGTTACCCTCCAACAGGTCAGCAGCCGAGTGGTAAATGCGGACACCCAAGTAGGTGATGCAAGAGGGTTCCCACGCCACACCCAGGTCGCTACTAGGGGCTGGAGATCCCGCTCTCAGTGGAAACACGCAGGTCTTTGCCCAATTGACCTTAAGGCCTGACAATCGGCCGAACTCGGACAGCAGATCCATCGCTCCAACCAGTGCCCCCGAAGTGTCAGCTAGGTACAGGAGCAGGTCATCCGCATAGAGCGATATGTGATGCCACCGCCCGTTACTCACTATTCCCGCATATCGATCGCCTGACCTCGCATGGACCGCTAAGGGTTCCATCGCCAGGGCAAACAACAGAGGGGAGAGAGAGCACCCCTGTCGTGTTCCCCTGCCAACCGGATACGCGGCAGACACCAAGCCGCCCAATCGAACTCTCGCCGTCGCCGAATTATACAAGACTCTCGTCCACCTCCGAAATCCATCGCCCATGCCAAACCGCTCCAGCACTCCATCCAAGAAAGGCCATTCCAGACTATCGAAGGCCTTCTCAATATCCACGGACAGAACCGCCGGCGATCCCTCCCCATCCAAGATGGCGTCCATTATTCCCACCAGGCGGCGGATATTCATCGCCGTGCTCCTTGTGGGTATAAACCCGGCCTGATCCCCGTGCACCAGGCCCGTCATGTGCGGGGCCAGTCTAGTAGCTAGGATGCGACTCAGGATCTTATAGTCCACCGTCAGCATGGACAGCGGGCGATAAGACCTCACGTCCGTGGCATCCCGGCCAGGCTTGAGGAGTGGCACTATCAAGGCCTCCCGCATGGAGGCAGGCAATGCCCCCTTCTCGAAGGCCTCCGCATACACCACCAGCAGCCTGGGCGCCAGAGCGTCTACATATTGCTGGTAGAACTCGATTGGGAGTCCGTCCACCCCGGGCGTCTTGTTACGGGCCATATGTTTGATAGCCACTCGAATTTCCGTTAGCGTGATCGGGCTACCCAGGTCCCCCGCGTCGTCGTCGTCCAAGACCGGGAGCGGCCTCTCCCCCAGGTATTCCACGATGTCCTGAACCCCCACTCCCAGCTGACTCCGGTACAATTCCTCATAGTAACCCCGAAAGCGGTCCAATACAGCTGCCTGGGAGTACACCATCCCTCCCAGCGCGTCAATAATGCTGAGGACCGGGCAACCCCTAAGTTCCGGGTTAGCTAATCTGGCCAAGAGGGTACCCACCTTGTCCCTCTCTGCGTGTGCCCTGACAATGTACTGCCTATAATCATAGCAGCGCAAACGTTCCGTCTCCGCGGCTACCGCTTCCTTCGCTTCCAATAACTGGGCCCGTATACCCGGCCTAGTTGGCCTGCGGCGCTCCAGGTCCCTCAAAGTGTCTTCCGCTTTCATTAAATCATTCAGCACAGACATTCGAGCATTCGAGAACCTGCCCAAGCACACCCCTCTCACCACCACCTTCAGTGCATCCCATTCAACAGACCTGCTCGTCGCTGTTCCTTCATTCACACCGAAATAACTATCAATGCCCTGCCGGACCGCACCGGCGAACACAGAATCCTCTAGCGTCTCCGGCCGAAGCCGCCATGTTGGTATTACGGAGCGCTCCCTCTGCCATTGAAAATGTACCAATAGGGGGTTATGATCGGATATCGTCCTAGCAAGGTACTCAGCATGGGTAATCAATGGGGCAAGGGAGCTCCCGCAAAGCACCGAATCAATCCTGACATGTAAATCATGTAGAGCGGAATAAAAGGAGTAATCCCTGGTTCCCCTGTGCCTCTCCCTCCAGACATCTAGCAACTTCCACCGGTCTTGCCAGTCCTTCCTGTGCGCGGCCAGCCTGCGCACAGGAGAGTCTACTAAGGGGGGATGGGACCTATCCAGAGCCACATCCGTAATCGAATTGAAGTCCCCCCCTAGCACTATCGGACCCGCCAGGAAAGAGGCCAAGGACCCCGAGAGGTTATCAAAGTATCGGCCTTGGTCCGTGTTCGGTGCATAAACACAACATAAAACCACATCCTGTCCGTATAATCTCCCCTCCACCGCTACAAACCTGCCATCCGGATCCATTACCTGATTCAACACCTGAAAGGGTATCCCCGCCCTCACCCAGATCAAGACCCCCCTGGCATACGCTGAATAAGTGGTGCCAAAAACCTGGCCCCGCCATCTTTTCTGCAAGGCAGCGCACTCTTTTTTGGTGAGGTGAGTCTCCTGGAGCATAGCTATCTGAACCCCCCTGCGTACCAGGTATGCATGTACTTTGTGACGTTTCACCATAGTCCGCAGCCCCCGGACATTCCACGTTAGGCATTTCAAATTAGGTAATGTCCCCATACCAAGTCCGTACAATCCGAATTAAACTCCAACGGTCCATGACCCCCCCAATGCAGTTGCCCCCCCCCAAACAACCCCAAAACTGAAACATACCCCAAACCCCACTCCCCAGGACAGAGCACACGAACCCAATGGCCGCCCCCATCCAAACCTTGATCCAACTTCTCGCACACTTATCCTGTGGTCTCCACCACAGTCGACCTTAAGGGCCCAGGGGGGGTGAGTCGCCGCCGACCCCAGCTAGCGGAGCCCGCGTCCCGCCCTTCATCCCCTCCAATACACTCAGCTCCCCCACCCGGCGACCCTGCCTCCAGCAACAGGATATCACCCTACCATGAAGTCCCGATCTAGGCCAAAGTCTATCCTAGCCGCAGAAAATTTCATCCGAGGTCTGTGGGGTCACTGTCGGCCCCTTCTGGCTCTCTGCTTCCGAAAGATCCTCTCCTGTTCTGCTGCCTTCACCTCCCGAGTCCGTTTCGGCCCTTTCACTGTTCTGATGTGACCCTGTAATGGCCGCCGTCGCCGCGAGTGCATCCCTCTTCTCCGCCGCCATTTGAGCCTCCCGCTTCTCCCGCTGGCGCCTGTTACGGGACCTGATTCGTTGTGACTGCCGCACCCGGGTCTGCTTGGGTTGGTCTCGCCTACTTTGGTGCGGTCTGTCCGTCCCTGCTCTGTACGACTCAAGCCATTGCCAAGCTTCATCCGGAGTCTGGAAAAAGTGTGTGGTGCCATCCATGATAATCCGCAGCTTGGCCGGGTAAAGCAAGGAGTACTGAATGCCTTCCTCCCTGAGCTCCTTCTTCACAGCAAGGAACGATGCCCTGGCCTTCTGGACCGCCTGCGTATAGTCCGGAAAGATCGTCACTTTGCTGTTCTCCACCCCATAAGGGCCCGACAACCTGGCCCGCTGGATGAGGAGGTCCCGGTCTTTGTAGTGGAGGAGCCGCACCACCATTGGTCGGGGGGGGCGGCCAAGTCCCAACGGGCGAGCGGGCACCCGGTGAGCTCGCTCCAGAGTGAAAAATGGAGTAAGCCCCTCCGGCGCCACCACAGTGCGGAACCAGTTCTCCATGTAGGCCACCGCATCTTCCCCCTCAATCCGTTCCGGCAGGCCCACGACCCGCACGTTGTTCCGCCTATTGCGGCCTTCGGCATCCTCCGCCCTCCGCTCTAGAGTGTCCAGTCGGGCCAAAATGTCTGTAATCCTGCGCTCCGCGGTCACCACCGAGGGCTTCAGGTCCAGCAACAGTTGGTCATGCTCCTTGACCCGATCCGCCAGCTTTGCGTGGTCCGCGCGTAGCAGCCCCAGGCCCGTGGCCACCTGGGCAATGTCGTTGTGCAACGCCTCCTTGGTGGAGGTGATCGCCTCAAGGATGGCATCCAAGCGCCGGTTCAGCCGCTGTTCCTGGTCAAGCTCCGGGGAGGGACTCTCACTCAGCCGGGCCGATGTCGCCGAGTCCCCCTCATGGCTCCCGGGCATCGGCCCTCCGGTCGCCGCCATGTCAGGGTGCTGCGTCACAAGTCCGGCCACCCGTACTGCGGGCGCTCTCGTGGGTCCGTGCTGATTACCGGGCACCGGGCAATGCAATGCCACCGCCAATGGTCTCAAAAACAATGACCAGTCGGATGAGCCCCGGTCCGTCACCCCCACTGGACCCGTGGGGGGAGGATGAGTCGTGGGACGGCGGCCGACGAGAACCCCCGATCTCCTGGGTGAGTCGGGCAGCGTCCCCCGGTCTCAGGACGTCGCGCCGCCAATCCCAGTGCTGCGAGCAGCCGGGTGCAGGGTCCTTCTCTGCTTGGCGACAGCCGGACTCAGGGCCGAAGCTCGGGACCGTCCGACCACCTCGCCGCCATTTTCTTCACACCCCGGGCTACACCTCGGCCGCCTCTTCCTCGATCTCCTCGGGGCCAGCAGTCCCCCAGCGATTCACCGATTACGGCCAGTGGTCCCCTCACCCTTCAGAGGGCAGGAACGTCGTCTCCGGGTCGCCTAGGGTCCCGAAAAACAGGAGAATTAGCGGGATTCCGCGCGGAGCAGCGAGCTCACGCCGCCATCCCGATCGGCGTCCAAGCCACCACCCTGAAAGCAGAGTTCAACAAGATGAGTCGAATAAGGGCTCTTTTGTCTCAAAAAGAAGTCGCCCTTACATTCGCACGTGAAACATTTGTCCTTCACGTGGCTAACACTCGTACTGAGGTACATGCCCTACTCAATACAGATCTTCCCCTGCATTTTGGAGCGTTGATTCTCACTATTTTCAATGCCTCTTCGACCGCAGGCTTGGCGTACTTTATTAAAGTAGTAACTTCTGGCCTTGTGACTTGATTCCAAACTATATTTGGTGTGATACCGGCATTTTTTCATTCTATTTTTTCCAGCGTCTTCGGTGGTTTACCGTTAATTCTCGCCTTGGCTGCGGTGTACTGCTGCTAATTTGCTTGCTCCAATATGGTTGCACATTCTGTGCCCCACGACAATCTGCCCCGGCTGCTCCAACTTCGTAACCAGATGCTTGCATACTATGGATCGCTACCTCTGGCTACTTTGAGTGAGGCGTATGGTTTATCTTTCCGGTTTTCGTACTATACGAAAGTGCAGCCAGTTTTCCACTGCCTGGATTGGTGTCTCTGCAATACGGTGTCTCCTAACCCAGATTATGATCTACTAATGAGTCCCTTAGTTGCTCATGAACTAGACTGTTCTGGTGTCAGGATTTTGGCCTGCGCAGCGGCTCATGGAGTCCTACGCAATTGGAATATATGGACTGCAGCCCATGACTTCTTGGCACGCTGTTATCTCGAAGAACACCTGAGTTGTCCTCTGATGGTGCTGGAGGCTCAGGTTGTTGAGGAACATGTGTGTTCTTTTCCATTACTGAAATGGATGACTGAAATGATCACTGAGGATAACAATGACTTTCTGTTGGAAGCGGTTGCAACGTACTGTGCCTATACGCTGTTGGATTGAAGTACTTTTTTTTCTGCTTCATAGACACGTACTGGACTCATGATTTTTTTCCTTAATTTTTTCTTTTTACACATTTCATGTGTTTGGCACTATACACCCCTGTTGGGTTTAGAATTTTTTTTGTGGTTCCTAATTCAGAATTTACTCCCAATTATCCCGTTTGGCACAATTTATGAACTTGGTCCTGTCCCATTCGAACTTTAACTCTGCGTTCTAAAAATGGCCCCCCTTATTGTGCGTTCTCCGATCAAGGGAGGGTGTAGTGAGGGCTGGGCCTTGTTTGCGCACATTGCTATGTTAGGAAAGGCTTTTTAGAAGTTTAAACGCCATTTTACCTTTTGCTGCTTTTGCACACGACACTGAATATAGCGGTTGTTTTAAGTTAGACTGCGTGAATTATTTCACTTGAGAAGGGCTGGTTTTCGGCATCCCTAGACTTACACCGTAACCCTAGTCAGCATAGTGGGTGCTAAAGCCTCCAAGGTTATCATAACAAGGTTGCTGATGTTCGGGCTCATCGGTTCACGTTTTAGACATAACATACATGCAGCTACAGTATACTGAGATTCTGGCGCCTTTAATATTGCACTGTAGGCATGATTTCAGGCACTTGGAAGAATTCAGTTTTCCAGAGAGACAGAGAGATTTTGCAGATCCTGATGTGATTCACTCTTGCTGATCTTGGAGGTATGCGGTCCCCCACACAAGCCTAAGAGACCTTCTATATTTTGTAAAACATAGTGTCTGGCTAGGGAGGGTGATTCACTTGGCACTACAAGACCTGTTTTCACCATCATTGTAATATGATTTCTCCATTTGTGTTTTACAAAATTGTAACAATGCTGATCATATTATTTCTAATCATATGTCTGCTTATGTTAGCAAAGATAATGCATCTTAGAGCACATCGTTAAAATAAATATTGTAACCTTTCCCGTATCTCTTTTTACTCCTGTTGTGGACTGGTATGAGAATAACAAACAAAAGAGTGTTCTTGTTTCCCACCATTCCTGAGTATAATTAAAGTTGCATGTTCTGGGTTGTCTAATCATTGGTTCCTTTGCTATAGGACGAAGTGTTAATGTGACACTGATGCTAGTCGGTTAGGGGTTCTAGGTACTGAGGTGAGTTTTTGGTCCACCACAATTCACTGAGGTCCTGGGTCTCTGTGCACAGTTCTGTGTCTAAGCAGAATCCCTGCAACAACGTGCGACGTGTCGGCTGGAGCCGGGGACCCGCGATCGGACGCTCCAGGTTGCAGGCTATAACCGCATTGCCTAAATGGTGACCTGGGAGTTGGCGAAGGCCCATAACCGCTCTCCCCTGGCCGGTCATGGTACCCTGATGTGCCCGCGCTGCAGCCGGTCGTGGTCACGCTGCCGCGCTGCCTTACTGCCAGGAGGCGCCATCACAAGCGGGCGGGACGCTTGCTGCTGCTGGGCCTGGCTGCCGCGGATCGCCTCAGATTGATCCCACATAGCTGAACTCCTCGTTGTGGACTCATTCCCAGGTTTGTGCCCAGAGGCCCCTCCTCTGCTGTTTTGACTTTATCTTGGGGGTGTTACCTTACATCTGGACAAAACTGTGCCCCTGCGCAGGGATTCCTGTCCCCGCTATAACTGGGATCCCTGGGACTACTTTGCGGGCTCCTCCTGCCTACTCTGCGGCTGGAGTGACTTTGCTGTGGTAAGGGCTGGGCCTTGCTGCGCACATTGTTAAGTTAGCATAGGCTTATTAGAAGTTTAAAAGTCATTTTACCTTTTCGCTGCTTTTGCACACGACACTGCATATAACTGTTGTTGTAAGTTAGGCTGCGTGAAATGCTTCACAGGTTTTCAGCATCTCTAGACTTACATCGTTACTGTAGTCTGCTCACTGAGTTCTAAAGCTCACGTTTTAGCCATAACATACATGCAGCTGCAGCCAACGTGATTCTGGCACCTTTAATATTGCACTGTAAGCATGATTTTGCACATATGGAAGAAGCGTGTTTTTCCAGAGAGAAAGAGAGCTTTTGCAGATCCTGATGTGATTCACACTTGCTGATCTTGGAGGTATGGGGTCCCCCAAACAAGCCTAAGAGACCTTCGATAATTTTATAAAACATAGTTTCTAGGTAGGGAGGGTGATTTACTAAGCGCTATAGGACCTATTTTCACCATCATTGTAATATGATTTCTCCTTTTGTGTTTTACGGAATTGTAACAATGCTGACCATATTATTTCTAATCATATTTCTGCTTATGTTAGCAAAGATACTGCATCTTAGAGCACGTCGTTAAAATAAATATGTTAATCTTTTTCCGTGTCTCTTTTTTACTCCTGTAAACTAACCGGTCCTTGGATGCTTGATTCCGGTCTGGGAAAGACATGGCTTGGTAGTTCGGACTGGACTGTTCCCATGAGGCACAGGGTCAGAGCCGATTTGCATATAGCCAGTGTCTAACCCAGGGTGGTGTGGAGTGCAAAAACACAATGGATTTAGGCCCAGATTCTGGTACTGGGGTGAATATATGACATTGTTCTACATTCTGTCCATCAACTGTGTTTTTTGCAATTATCACCCCGAGTGGGCTGGGTATGCTCAGACGTGAGTCCCAGGCTCTCCACACCACTGGAGTCAAGCTATCCAGGCTGATGAAGGCTGATAGCCAGAAACCGGTCCTTGGATGCTTGACTGCGGTCTGGGAAAGACATGGCTTGGTAGTTCGGACTGGACTGTTCCCATGAGGCACAGGGTCAGAGCTGATTTGCATATAGCCAGTGTCTAACCCAGGGTGGTGTGGAGTGCAAAAAAACGATGGATTTAGGCCCAGATCCTTGTACTGGGGTGAATGTATGACATTGTTCTAGATTCTGTCCATCAACTGTGTTTTTTCTAATACATTGCAGTATCCCATTTGTTCATAGCCGAACATGGCTAGACCCGCAGGCTAGATTTATTATGAATTATGGGACGTTCTACGGGGAGCCCATCGTCTCAGGCAATGTCTATGCCCCTCCTCCTCTCTTGTGGTCCCTGGCAGAAAAACTGATGACGCTTTGGTCAGACCTTCCATCAGTGTTGACTAATTGGAGGAGACTGGAACGATGTTATGTCCCCGCTACATGATAGATGGCATGCCATGGCCGATGTTGCAGAGGTCCTGGACTCCAAACTATTCCCCTTGGTTCAGGGCTTGGGGTGAGTCGACACATGGAGGACATTACATCCGGACACACGTTTACACCCATTTCTCTATGCCGCATGATTCCTTCTGCCGGCTAGATTACATTTTTCTCACAGCGACACACTCTCAGACTGGCCAAGGCTACAATCCTTTCCAGGTGGATTTCCGACCATTCCCTGGTGTCTATCCTCCTTTCCCTGGACCCCAGAAGGTCTTGGTTTCAGGGGAGGCTGTTGCCATGGCTACTTGGGGACGAGCAATATAGGACACATATGTGTACATCTTTAGCAGACTACCTATGACTGAATACGAAATCAGTGGACTCGCCAGTCTCCTTGTCGGAGGCTATGAAGTCTACTCTTCGGGGAGCAGAAATTGCTTTCTGTACTGCCCTACTCAGGCGATGCAATAAGCTGCTCAGAATTGAGGGCCAACTCCTTGATTTAGAGCGCGTTAGCAGAAACGCAGCGGGACAGGCCGCATGAAGACAACTGTTGACAAAGCAGCAGACGTATGCTAGCGAGCTGCTCAATGAGGCCCGTCTTTATTGGCTTGCCACTCGAACTCGGATCTACCAGTGGGGAGACAACTCCAGGGCTTTACTGCACCGCCTGTGTCAGCAGACACTGCGGGCCCAGTGGCTCCCGACTATATGTGGACCTGATGGGAATACACTTACAGACCCGATTGCCAGCTCCAACAGCTTTGCCTCATTCTTCACAGACCTCTATGCCCCCGGGAGGTATTGTCTGCTGACCTCATACAGAAGTTTATAGATGACTTTCCTCCTCGCACTCTGTCAGACATGTCAAGAGACACGCTGGACGCTCCCTTGTCAGTAGATGAACTTCTGCCTGCACTGCTGTATATGCAAGTGGGTATGGCCCCAGGGCCAAACGGCTATCCCTAGGAGTTCTTTCAAAAATACCACCCGCAACTCCTAAAACCCTATTTAGCCACCCTGGAGGCGTCCTGTGACCATGGCAGCCTTCCCCCAGACTGGCAGCATGCTGAGATCATTGTATTTTTTAAGCCAGACCGACCACCGGAGCACTTCTCTTCCTATCGCCCGATCTATTTAATTACCGTGGAAGCCAAGCTTTTTGCCATGGTGATGGCCAACCGTCTCGTCCCACATATCACAGAGTTAATTCATCCAGATCAGGCAGGATTTATGCCTAATCGCACAATACAATATTCGATGTGCCAACAATGCTATCGCCGCAGTCGATAGGCTTGCCACTCCTGCTGCGCTCCTACTGGCAGACATGAATAAGGCCTTTGATTCTCTTAGCTGGTCGTACCTCTTTGCCTTGCTGGCTTGCCTAAACATCGACCCCCGGCTGCTGGGCCTTATTCACCTACTATACACAGATATAACTGCCTCAATCCGTGTGGCTGACTCAATTTCCAACCGTTTTGCTGTTGGTCTGAGAAGGCGCCAGGGCTGCGCGCTCTTCCCTTACCTTTTTGCTCTAGCTATGGCGCCGCTAGCTGCTTGGGTACGGATAGACACACAAATGTGTGGTTTTGAATGGCACCTCTGCGGGTTGGAGATCGGCTGGGTGACTGGTCACGTGAAGTAGTCATAGCTCCAGATGACTTTAAATATTTGGATGCCCATCTCTCTTCGTCCCAGACTCAGGCAAGGAACAAAAACCTCACCCCCTTATGGACACAGGTGGGTGATCAGACGAGTGTGTGGTCCGACCTACCTACCTCTGTGTCTTTTTGGCAGGTCTGCTATTTTTAAAATAATTTCTCTTCCTCGTCTACTTTATCAGTTAAAGAATCATCCCTACCCGATAAAGCCCACATGGTTCTACCAATTGAATGCTATCCTCGCCCCATTTATGTGGGGGGGTGGCATGTCGCAGGTGGTTCTGCGGACTTGTTTCCAGTCTACCTATTCCGGTGGGGTAGCCAACCCAGGTGTCCAGGTATATTATATGGCCTCCCATTTACTGGTTCTCAACGACTGGTGTATGGAGACCGTCAGGACCCGACATATGCTGTGGAGCATTTGCTCCTGGGAGACAATGCTCTCCACAAGGTTCTCTATGCCGTGGCACTGCGTCGTGAGCTATAGCCTGCCACAGCCACGATCTTTCAGATCTGGAGGGCAGCACTCCGTCAGATGGGTTGGTGGGGAAGACTCACTAAAGAAACTCCATTGTGGAATAATGGACAACTGCTAGTTATTACACTTGTCCGGCTTCCGGGGCTGGGAGGCCAATGGGATAGATACAGTGGGGGCAGTTGTACGTGGATGTACGCTCAAGTCCTTTCTGGACATCCAGGCAGACTACGATATGCTTGCAATTATATCGCTATCTTCAGTTCAGATATGCATTTACCCCATACATTTCTCACCTAACAGAAATTCCTGGATTTAACCCAATCGGGGAGAAGGTTTTCATGGGTGACTTAGGGGATTAGAAAATCACCAAAATATATTACACACTTATCAATATTACCCACACCACACTCCATAAAACTAAGGAGATATGGCAGCAAGATCTAGGTCCCTTAGATGAAGATGACTGGGTGGAGGCGTTGGGAGTCCCCACGCAGTGCAACAATTGCGGCTCGCCTGCGCCTCTTCCAGTTTAAATACCTGCACAGAGCCCATTACACCAGACACAGGCGCTGGCGTATCGGACTTATAACATACCTGCACTGTTTGCGCTGCAGATCTATGGAGGGCACATTCCAACAAACCGCATGGGCATGCCCAGCACTAGCAAATTCTGGAAGGGAGTGTTCACATGCCTGTCTGAGGTTCTGGAATGGGTCCTTACTTCCTCATCACGCCTGGCTATGCTTCATATTATAGAGAACATAGGGGGTAATAGGAATAAGCGCCATCTTCTCTTTCACGGTCTAACACTGGCCAAGAGAGATATCGCCCGCGACTGGAAGAATTAATTTGCGCCATCGCTTGGGGTGTGAAAGAGGGGTCTAGATTAGTGTATGGGATTCGAACTTCCGGTTGTCGAAGATAGGGGATGCCCCCACAAACACTAAAAAATCTGGAAGCGGTGGGCTGACTTATAGGGGACTGTATCTAGAACCTCCTCCCCCATACCTGATGGTGGCAAGTCCATAGAATGATGTTGTTTAGTCGATGTATCTGTAGAATATGTAATAGATTTGCTTATCACTGGCAGAATCTTTCTCTTCATTTAGTGTTAATATATTTGTTAAGGGGGGACGAAGTGGCACATTTGATTGCTTTTTCTTTATTTATCTTATTTTCTGGTTCTCTTGCATTGTATTCACTGTGGACTGCATCCTGTATTATTATTATTGAAAAAGTTGATACATATATTTGCTGCCATATCTATATTCATCGGGTCCGATATGGTGCACTTGTGTTATTCTGGATGGCAACAATAAAAACTTGTAGTGCACCCCACTCATCTAATCAGCACAATTGCAGGTTGATCCTCATCTCAAATAAATCCACTATATTGACTAGAAACATGTAATAACTGCTAAGCAACACCTCTACAAAATAAAATATTACCTGTTTCATGCCGTGCTGTGCCAGATATGCCATCTGCATATGGTTGGGCCTCATTGCTCGTCGGGTGATCGCGTGCATATTTTGTGCATTTTGCAAGTTCTGGGTATTTTGCATATTTTGCACAGCCTGTATGTTCTGTATGCTTTGCATATTCTGCATGTTTTGTGCAGTCTGTACATTCTGGATGTTCTGCATACTCTGCATGTTTTGCACAGTCTGTATACTATGCATATTCTGGATACTTTGAACAGCCTGTATGTTCTGAGGATTTGGCATGTTTTGTGGAAATCTCAGCTGCTGGATGGGAAGCATCGGCCCATTGGATTTTGCATTCATATGCTGGTAATTTACCAAACGTGGGACCTAAATGAAGAGAAGCAGAATTTGATCAGTAATTAGGAGATGGTTTAATTCTGTGTATTAGTAAAATGCTAAAATAAACAAAGCATCTGAACATGATAGGGTATTTTGTTGAGCTAAATTGGTTCTTAAAACAAAATCCAATTATTTGAAAAGGAGGAAAAAATTATTCTATACAACCATGATCAATCCTACATGAAAAAAAGAACAATTCAGATGCTATGGAGTATGAATCCGTGACAAACTGTTTAAGCCCTTGGAGTATTGTTTTCATATGAAAGAGGTCGTATGATTTTGCAGACACAAAGTTAAGAAAAATCTGTAAACATAAAAAATAGGGATCGGAAGAATTAAAAGTCTGCGCAGGCTTCCTGGGCTGGGAATCAGCTTGGTTGGGGGCTGTTTTAAAACGCTACATTTATCTTTGTGTTTTTAATGCACTGGCACTTTCTTCTTTTACCTGCTTAATCTTTTCCGGTCTCCGCCGTGCACCCCGGTCCACCGCGGTCTGTACTGATTGTGTGGAGGGTGCAGGCGGCTCCGTTGCTGCTCTGCCGGCTGGCGAGGGGCGGGGACAGGGAAGTTAGCGCTCTAGTGAGCCTAACTTATTCAAGGAGGTTCGCCCAGCCGCTGCGCTACTGACACTCTACGCGCAGGCTTCCTGGGCTGGGAATCAGCTTGGTGTGGGGCTGTTTTAAAACGCTACATTTATCTTTGTGTTTTTAATGCACTGGCACTTTCTTCTTTTACCTGCTTAATCTTTTCCGGTCTCCTCCGCGCACCCCGGTCCACCGCGGTCTGTACCGATTGTGTGGAGGGTGCAGGCGGCTCCGTTGCTGCTTTGCCGGCTGGCGAGGGGCGGGGACAAGGAGGTTAGCGCTCTAGTCACCCCAGCCTATTTAATTACTATGCCCCGTCTCCCGCGCGGCAGGCGCGCCAAAGGCAAGCCCGTCTGCGCCTCTTCCGTGCCAGGACGGGGCTAGGGGACGGAACGCCTGTACAAATTCCCCCCGGTAATCTTTGCTACAATAAGGAGCAGCTTCTGATGCTCAGAGGTGAGAGGACGAATATATGTTCACATATTATGTCTTTTGAGAAGGAACAGAAGCATTGTCCTCTCTGTAACTTTGATTTTAAGCTTCTAGATCTCATGGCAACAAATTGTTACTGGTCCCACCCACAGAGCAGGTCATCTGCTCGACTATTTCTTTACCAATCTTGATAATATTATTTTGGAGGAGTACGTTATTGTTCCCTGGTCGGACCATTTCCTATTATCTTTTGTCTGGTCCCCTCTTGATCGGGCACAACCTGTCATAAGAACTAAAAAACTGAGTCGCATATGGTCTAAGCTCTCAGCGGAAAACTGGGCAGCCAACCTTAATATTTCTACCCCTGCATTCTGCTCCAATCCTATTAGGGCGAATGAATCTTTTAACAGCTGGCTGGAGTCCTCTTTGGACCTCACCCTTCCTAAGACAGAATTCTGTCATCATACTGGCACAAATGAACAAGTTACTTACCTTCGGTAATGCTTTTTCTGGTGGATACAGTATCTGCCTGTGGATTCCTCACCTTGTGAATATCCCACTGTGTCAGCAACGTTCGGAAAATTTGTAGCACGCCGGCGTGGACCACGTCACAGGAGCATGGCATTGCGTGCGACTCCGACTGAGGTCACGGACTCCTTATTAGGCCTACGTCGGCGTGAAGACATCAGTTCCTCCCTTTTATCCATGCCTTCGAGGCACCCGGACGGACCAATGATAGTAGACATATACATATACAATGTACTCAGTACATAATTTCAAAAAATACACACATAGTGTGAAGATAATGCATGAAAAACACCATATATAACACATTATATATATATATACACACATATGAATGCATTTAAACATTGTCATAAACTCAGATATAGAAGAGTGGACGACGGGGAGGCGGGTGGGCATGTGAGGAATCCACAGACAGACACTGTATCCACCAGAAAAAGCGTTAACGAAGGTAAATAACTTGTTCTTTTAAAAAAAAAACATTTTTTAAGAGTTTTATATAGCGCAAACTAGACCCGAGAAATCAGGTATCAGAGCGCTTCACATGAGCACCAGTTTCGTTACAGAAGGACACATTCATTTTTGTTAGGCACGGGGAGATTAAGTGATTTGCCCATAATCACAGGATGTTTTAGCATCATTGCAGAGACTCGAACACGGTTCCCCAGATCGAGGTCGACCGCTCTAGCCCCAAGGCGGATGGATACATCTGCCAGTGGATTCCTCACCTTGTGAATAGATTCCCACAGCAGTCCCCACCCCCGGAGGAGGGTGTCCACTCTTCTATACCAGTAAATCTTGAAGGACAGAGCGCGCAAAATAGACATCCCTCCTCATCTCGCTATCCAAGCAGTAATGCTTTGCAAAAGTGTGGAGGGTGGCCCATGTCGCCACTCTACAAATGTCCTCTACAGGTACACCTCTAGACCAGTGCTTAATTTGTGCCGGTGCTTTCCGGTGCTTAGCACCGGCACTTATTTCTCGGGCCGGGTCTACACAGTAGTTGAGTCTACATGCAATATGAACAATAAATGGCTGCGTGCTGCTCAGAGTTATGCCACTGTTCATGTGTGTTCCAGTCTCCCCCATCCCCTTGAAGAGCTGAAGTTACTGTCTGCAACCTCCGCGGTCGCACTGCAGCAGCATGGTCCGAGGCTCATTTATGAGACACCGTCAGTGTCCGGGCAGGCAGGGAGGGCTGGGGGCTGCACAGTTTCAGGCTGAGGCTAGAGTCTGTGCTACGGTTGGGAAGGCTGTGACAGACTGTCAGAGCTTGATACTTTGTTCATAGTATCGGAATTGTAAGGCAGTTCAGGCCGGATGCTCTGCGACAAGTGCATCCGGCGTGAAACTGACAACACAGAGGGGCCCAACTTCACTTGGATCCCGTATTTGGCAGGCACTGGCAGCAGTAGCATTACTGTTCTCCTCTGTGCCTGCACTCGCAGAGACAAGGTGGTGCCGGTGCTGCAGCAGCACAGCGGATGTGCGTGCTCCTCTTGAGGAGGCACTACGGGTGCGGTGCAGGATGCTTTTGTTTCACCAGCAACAGGGAGAGCAGGAAGGCATAGCTCTCCCTTTGCTCCCGGGCCCCCAGCACGCCCAGACATCCGTGCATGCAAGGGAGTTGGAGTCTTGTATAGTATACCCAGGTACCCTCAACAAAGTAGCAGCGCACTGGCTTAAAAGTGCCAGCGCTGGCCGGCCGCACCACCATTTAGTATGAGGAGCTCAGTGCGATACTGGCAGGCTAAATTGAGTTGGATTATTGGGAAATCACATAAACATGATTTTTCTTGATGCGGTGCCGACCGCAGGCAGAGAGAGTGTGGGGCTGGCTTCCTGTGGTCCACGCTGCACCTCATTGACTGTGCACTTTAGCTAGCCTTGAAAAGGGTCTTCGGCACGTGACTGAATGATACCAGGCAGGAAGTTTTTTAATTTAGCTAAATTCTGCCAGGAAACAATGTGTGGAGGGTTCCCTAACAATCGAAACTGCTGCCAGCCAAAGCGAGACAGTCCTTGGGAGAGGAGACCTGCCTGTGACTTTCCATCTCGAAGGCCCAAGAAACGTGGCAGTTTAAGATGTGTAAACAAAGCTGCTGGTCGAAGCGCTCAGCTTTGCCACCCCAGGCACTTGTGAAATGGCTGCAGCAAGGTAAGTCACCCGCTGTGCCCTGTGTTAATTTGATACCAGCAACATGTACTTAACTGTATTAATTATGTTAACACAAGTGCAATGGCATGAGTGTTTAAGGCGTGCTCAATGATAATTTCTTTACCTCTATTTTTTTTTGTTTTTATATTGTATCCATTACAAATTACATTCTATCGAAAACAGCTTGAAAGGGAATGCCTGATTTTACAGAATTTCCTCCTGGAGCTATGAGTCTATAACAAATATTTAATTTTGTCTTTGCAATGGAGCATAGGAAACATTTTGAAAACTTGCATGTGCAGCCATGTATAATTTCTGCCTGTGTTTCTTGTTGGAGGGAATCTTGTAAGAGATGTTGCTGTTGCAGATAACGTTCCAATCTTTCAGTGGTTCAATAGAACACCTCCTACATGGATGTTACCTCATGAGCGACTGACTCATTCTTCCTGCTTGGCTTACATGTTTTGATGATGTTAATGTAAGGGTTGTAACTGACCGTAGAGCACTGCATATTCACTGGATGAAACACTTGTTCGTTGTCCATCGACGTCATGTGCCTTGCTGCTTTATACCCATGCTAGGTTAAAAGCAGCCGCTTTTCTCACCGAGGGTTTCTGCTGTTCTTGGCCTCCCATTCCACACAAGGAAGTGTCATGTGGATAATGAACATCCTACTCTCATCATACTTTAGTGCACAGGCCCTACCCTCAGCTGTCTCCACAGTTTTATCCTTCAGACGAACTTCACCATACACACTCTTCAGCCCTTTGCAAACGTTTAGCACAATTGCTTTTACGTTTCTGACTGCTACAATGTGATATTGGTGCCCTGTAAAGTTGCCTCGTTGTCATCAGCATATTACCTTCTATTTCAGGGGTTTTGAGTAGTTCCCAGATATGTATTGCTTCCAATTGAGAAAAAGGCTGTAATTTCTAATATTTAGATCTTTCCATGCACTTTATTTTGCTCGTGAGAAAGTGGCACTCATAATTGTTGAATGTCACTCACAATTACACTGAAATTGTGAAAATGTCACACATCGCAATCATAAACCTTGCCAGCAACGCTGCAACGCTGAAAGCGTGCACATAATACATTTCAAATAGGATGCAGTGGCTTGGCCACCCGCCTAAATGTGAGCCACAAGCATCATATTACCGCCAGAAACTGAAACTGCGTGGGTGCCTGCCCCTGCATAGGTCACCAACACCATCGCACCCCATTTCCATTTTGCAGTCATTCATTGGTAGCGTGCTAGCATAGTGCACTAGCAATAAACGATTGCAAAACATATTAGTAGACTGGCCCAGTCCCTCCTTGTGAAATCATCAAGTTTGTGTCCCGAATCGGACCAATGAGAAGTGTAAGTTTTCACCCTCAGCCCGCCCATCATACTGCGCAGCTGCGGCGTTTATCCGAGGACAGAAGCAATTAGCGTGTCGTGCAGCACAGTCGTCATTCACAGATTAATTAAAACTAAAAAGGCTGCCCACAGTGCCAGTAAGTAATGCCTTTTTCACCAGCACTATATTTGTCTACAAATTTTTAAGCTATGAAATGTATGATTATGCTAAATAACGTTTTATTGTGTGGGGCATATGGCAGCTCTTCCTATACTGCTGCTGGCTTTTGACTTTTGCAGCAATTTTTTTTTTTAAAGTTAATGGCCAGCAGCAGTGACGGAAGAACTGCAGCCGTGGGCCACACACTATTAAATGTATTTTGCATAATAAGCACTTTCAATGCTTTGTAGACAGATATAATACTGAACACTACACAGCTGATGGCAGGAAAACAAAACTATCTGAACGTGCCACTCAACGAAAAAGTGCCTTGAGTGGCACGTTCAGGTAATCTTGTTTTTCTCTAATCAGCTGTGTGCCAGTGTTCAGTCAAGACACTGATTATGCTACATAACATTTTATAGTATATGGGGTTCACGGCGGCTGCAGCTCTTCCTCCACTGCTGCTGGCTTTTAACTTTTGCAGTGAAATAAATCTTTTTTTAAAGTTTAAAAGCCGGTAGCAGTGGCGGAAGAACTACAGCTGTGAGCCCGTCACACTATAAAACGTTATTTAGCATACTAAGCCATTTGAATGCTTTGTAAACAGATATAACATAACACTGAACTCTGGCACACAGCTGATGGCAGAAAAGCAAGATTACCTGAACGTGCCACTCGAGGCAATTTTGCATCAAGTTGCACGTTCAGGAAGACTTGGTTTTCTTTTTTTTCTGCTATCAGCTGTGTACTAGTGTTCAGTGTTATATTTGTCTATAAAACATAGAAATGGCTCATTATGTTAAATAACTTTTTATAGTGTGGGCACACGAATGCAGTTCTTCCTCCATTGCTGCTGGCTTTTAAGTAAAAAAAAAGATTTATTTTACCTTGAGTGGCACATTCAAGTAGTCCTGTTTTCTGCCATCAGCACACATTTGTGCAATGTCATACAGTAAAACTAGAAATCTTACAGCGCAATGTGCTATGCTAGTTTTTCAAAACCTTTTACTGGCTAATGGTAGCACACAATATGGGTCCAATTGTCAGGACAGCTCACCAACCTAGCCGTACCATAATGCTGCTACACAGACTGCACAGGCAGTCGTCACTGGAGTTTCCCCTTCCAGCAGTGCAGGTTCCCATCCATCGGTGTGCTTAACTGAGTGTGGGGGAGTTGTTTTGGAAGTGGTGAGGTTCTAACTGGTTGTGTCTTGTGCAACTGCTTCCTACGTCAGTCTTAAATTGTTAGCCAAGACCACTTTGGATTCAGGGAAATAGGTGGGTGGAGCCAGTGGAGGAAGTGGGTGGAGCCGGGGACATGTGTGTGGCCTCTTACAAAAATTTGAGCACCTGCACTTAAAATTTTACAAATTAAGCACTGCTCTAGTCAAAGCAGATGTTGATGACTTTGCTCTAGTAGAATGAGCCCTTATACCCTCTGGAGGTTCCTTACCAGCCAGGGCGTAGCAGATTTTGATTCATAGTATGATCCATCTTGAGAGTGTGCGCTTGTGCACAGCTCTTCCTTTTTTGCAGCCAGCAAGTCCAACAAAGAGCTGGTCATCCACTCAATAGTCTTTTGTCCTATCAAGATAAAAGCTCACCGCCATTTTGGGGTCCAGACGGTGAAGTCGCTCCTCCTCCTTGGAAGGGTGAGGGGGAGGATAGAAGGTAGGAAGGGTAATGGACTGTCCTAGATGGAAGGGAGTTACCACCTTAGGCAGAAAAGCAGCCCTGGTCCTAAAATCATTCGTTCAGCATAACTGGTCAAGAACGGGGGCTTTGAACTAAGAGCTTGAAGCTCACTTACCCTCCTTGCCGAGGAAATTTCGGCAAGAAAAACAGTCTTAAAAGACAAAAGTCTCAAAGGACACCTGTGTAGAGGTTCAAACGGAGAACCCATTAAATATGTAAGAACCAAGTTCAAGTACCATTGAGGCACAATAAAGGAAGTAGGAGGAAACTTATTTGTTAAACACTTTAAAAATCTCAATACAACAGGAAATTTAAACAAAGATGGTTGATCTGGTAAACAGATAAAAGACGATAAAGCTGATCGATATCCCTTTACCGTAGCTACAGCAAAACCTTGCTGTGCCAATGAAAGAGCAAATTGAAGTATTTCTGACAAACGAGCTCTCAAAGGATCAACAGAATTCTCCCCACACCAGGATACAAATTTAGACCACCTGTAAGAATAGATG
Source organism: Lissotriton helveticus (assembly GCF_964261635.1). Taxonomy (NCBI): domain Eukaryota; kingdom Metazoa; phylum Chordata; class Amphibia; order Caudata; family Salamandridae; genus Lissotriton; species Lissotriton helveticus. The sequence goes on along the minus strand of NC_136057.1, from coordinate 337,150,546 downwards.
GACTTAGTGGAGTCACGCCTGGTCGATAGAATGCAAAAACAACAATTGATGGACAGAATGCAGAACAATGTAATACATTCACCCCAGTACAGAGATCTAGGCCTAAATCCATCGTTTTTTTGCACTCCACACCACCCCAGGTCAGACATGGCAATGTGCAAATCAGCCTTGACCCTGTGCCTCATGGGAATAGTCCAGCCCGAACTGCCAAGCCATGTCTTTCATGGACCAGAATCAAGCATCCAAGGACCGGTTTCTGGCTATCAGCCTTCATCAGCCTGGATAGCTTGACTCCAATGGTGTGGAGAGCATGGGACTCACGTCTGAGCATACCCATCCCACTCGGGGTGACAAATGCAAAAACAACAATTGATGGACAGAATGCAGACCAATGTCATACATTCACCCCAGTACAGAGATCTGGGCCTAAATCCATCGTTTTTTTGCACTCCACACCACCCCAGGTCAGACATGGCAATATGCAAATTAGCCTTGACCCTGTGCCGCATGGGAACAGTCCAGCCCGAACTGCCAAGCCATGTCTTTCCTGGACCGGAATCAAGCATCCAAGGATTGGTTCAGATGCTCCGTCCATCAGCACCCCCTTTTGTACTGGCCGATAGAATGACATCCACCACATCAGGTGGGAGAGAAAAGGAATTCAGGTTGCCTGTTCAATCTCCAGGCATGAAGGTGTAAGGTCTGGAGGTGGGGGTGTAGAACCTGCCCGAGGAGAGGTGGAGAAGATCTGTGTACCACACCCTTCTTGGTCAATCAGGGGCGATCAATATAACACGGGCCCGGTCTTGATGTATCTTCCTCAGAACCCGAGGAATCAAGGGTATGGATGGAAATGCGTAAAGGAGTCGCGAGCCCCAACTCAACTGAAACGCATCCCCCAATGCTCCTTGCATCGGATACTGGAGACTGCAGAATGACGGGCAGTGAGCATTCTCGTGAGTGGCAAACAGGTCCACCAGAGGAGATCCCCATGTCCGAAAGACATGACGAACTACCTCTGGATGAAGCCTCCACTCGTGATCGGCTGAGAACTGCCGACTGAGACTGTCTGCACGAACGTTCAGTACTCCGGCCAGATGAGTGCCACCAGACAAATCTGATGTTCCTGAACCCAGGACCAGAGAAGCAGAGCCTCTCTGCAGAGACACTGCGACCCCGTCCCTTACTGTTCGTTGATATACCACATCGCGGTGGTGTTGTCCTTCAGGACCTGACCCGACTAACCGCGAAGGGAAGGGAGGAAGGCCTTGAGTGCCAGACGTATTGCCCGCAATTCCAAAAGGTTGATGTGAAGAAACCTTTCTTCTGGAGACCAAAGACCCGTGACCTCCAGATCCCCCAGATGAGCACCCCACCCTAGAGTGGATGCATCCGTTATCACTGTGGCCACCGACGGAGGAGTTTGAAAAGGGTTTCCTTGAGACAGCTAGCCTTCCACTCCCCACCAAGACAGATCCGCCGCAGATTCTCTGGAGATCCTCACTGACTCCCCGAGATCCCCTTTGTGTTGATACCACTGCCTGCGGAGGCACCACTGGAGTGCCCTCATGTGCCAGCGTGCATGGTTGACCATCAGAATGCAAGAAGCCATCAGACCGAGCAGACGAAGAACCTTCAGGACTGGAACAACCGCTCCATTGTAAAATAAAGGAATCATTTCCTGTATGTCGTGAATCCTTTGAGGTGGAGGGAATGTACGACATACAGTTGTGTCCAGTACCGCACCTATGAACAGGTTGCACTGGGAGGGCACCAGGTGAGATTTGGGTACAATTATCGAAAAACCCAACCTGTGCAACAACTGAGTTGTCTCTTGCAGATGATGGAGCACTATCTCCGGAGATTCTGATTTGATCAGCCAATCGTCCAGATAAGGGAATACTGGAATCTCTGACCTTCTGAGATGTGCAGCCACCACAGCCATCACCTTGGTGAAGACTCGAGGCGCAGTAGTAAGACCAAACGGTAGAACCGCAAACTGGTAGTGTTGCGATCCCACCGTGAAGCGGAGATACTTTCTGTGCGACTTCAGAATGGGTATATGGAAATAAGCACCCTGCAAGTCGATTGACACCATCCAGTCTTCTTCCATCAGCGCCTGAAGAACCTGCGCAAGAGTGAGCATCATGAACTTCTCCTGCTTTAGGTAAAAGTTAAAGATCCTGAGATCCAGGATTGGACGAAGTCTGTCATCCTTCTTGGGAATCAGGAAATACCAGGAGTAGCATCCCTGACCCCTTTCCTGCTCCGGAAGCACAAGTAACTACTTGTGTAACGATATATCTGTAAGAGACATTATTTAGTAATAGATTCCTTACCTTAGAATATCCCCAGGCGTCTAGACTGGATCCGGAAAATTTTGCGTAGCAATACCCATCTGCGCCGGCAGGCGTCGTCCGTGGCTCCGCGTCCGTCGTCGGCGTCGTTAGCGCCGGAATGACGTCGTCGGAGTACTTAGCCGCTGCCCATGCGCGCTGACGTCAGTTCTGATACACAGCTTTTCCGCGCCAGATACGCAGAGCCATGATAGAACCAACACTGGTGCCATGAAACTAGGGCCCTAAAAGGGGATGACCTTAACCCTAGATATCGGTTCGCAGAACGGGGAGGATGGGTGGGTCGGTAAGGAATCTATCACTAACTAATGTCTCTTACAGATATATCGTTACACAAGTAATAACTTGTGCATCTGAAAGAGACACTTTAGTGATAGATTCCTTACCTTAGAATAGATACCCCAGCAATACCAACCCAGGTGGTGGGTCTGCGAACCAATAATCACACCGGAAAGTCCTGGAGGACTGAACGGCCAAAAAAGACATCCCTCCGGACTTGACTGTCCAGGCAATAGTGTCTTGCAAACGTGTGCAGCGAGGCCCACGTAGCTGCCTGGCAAATGTCCTGCAAGGGCACTCCCCGGCCCAGGGCAGTGGTAGTCGCCATGGCCCTAGTGGAATGAGCCCTCAATCCAACAGGGGGCTCCTTCTTAGCCAAGGAGTAACATGCCTGGATACACAAGATGATCCACCGAGAGATGGTCCGCTGGTGCACCGCCTTTCCCTTCTTAGCGCCCACGTAACCAACAAAGAGTTGGTCATCCACCCGGAACTGGCGTGTGCGATCCAGATAGTAAGAGAGCGCACGTTTTGGGTCCAGACGGTGGAGCCTCTCTTCCTCTTTCGAGGGAGGTGGAGGCGGAAAGAAGGTAGGCAAAGTAATGGACTGCCCGATGTGGAAGGCGGTGACAACCTTGGGCAGGAAAGAAGGTCTCGTCCGCAACACAACCTTGTCCGGATGAACAGAGAGGAAAGGAGGTGTGGAAGAAAGAGCCTGGAGCTCACTCACTCTCCTGGCACAGGTGATGGCAACCAGGAAAGCAGTCTTCAGGGCAAGAAGACGGAGAGGACAGTTATGGAGCGGCTCAAAGGGAGCACACATTAGGTAAGTAAGAACAAGGTTCAAGTCCCACTAGGGCATCACGAAAGGAACAGGAGGGAACATGTGTGTGATGCCCTTCAAAAACCTATTTACAATTGGGGACTTGAACAAGGAAGGCTGATCAGGTAGCCTTAAGAAGGCGAAAAGGGCAGAAAGGTACCCCTTGATAGTGCCCAGAGCAGAGCCCTGCTGGGCAAGAGAAAGAAGGAAGAGGAGAACCTCAGAAAGGGGTGCAGAGAGTGGATCCACAGCCTTTGCTGTGCACCATGCCACAAATCTGTTCCACCTGCAGGCGTATACCAACTTTGTGGAGGGAGGCCTGGCTGCCAGAATGACATTACAGACTTCAGGAGGCAAGTCAAATGGCCTCAACTGCCGCCGCTCAATCTCCAATCTTGTAGGTGGAGACTGGACAGGTTCGGGTGGAGGACCGTCCCCTGTTGCTGCGACAGAAGGTCCTCGCTAAGAGGCAGACGAATTGGGGGATCGACTAACATGCTGAGTAGCTCGGGATAGCAGTATCTTCGTGCCCAGCCGGAGCCACAAGGATAACCTGGGACCGGTCGCGCCTGATCTTCTTCAGTACTCTGGGCAGAAGTGGTATAGGCGGAAAGGCGTACAATAGACCGCAACTCCACTCGCAGCGAAAAGCGTCTCCGAGCGAGTGCCGCCTTGGAAATTCCAACGCGCAGAACTGATTACATTGCGCGTTCGCTTCTGTGGCGAATAGATCTAACCAAGGCTCTCCCCACTGCTGAAAAGGCCTTGTGCCACGTCCGAGTTCAGACGCCATTCATGATCCATCATGCACAGACGGCTGAGTTCGTCCGCCCTGGCATTCAGAGAACCTGCCAGGTGTTGAACCACCAGGGTCACGCCCTGATGTTCCAGCCACTGCCAGAGGCGCAGAGCCTCCTGGCATAGGGCCCACGACCCCACCCCGCCCTGTTTGTTGCAGTACCACATGGCGGTGGTGTTGTCCGTGAACACCTGCACTACACTCCCTCGTACAGAGGGGAGGAATGCCTTCAGTGCTAGTCGGATCGCCCGCAGCTCCAAAAGTTTGATATGGAGCCGGGACTCCGCCGGAGACCAGAGGCCTCTGATCTCCGCCTCTCCCATGTGGCCTCCCCAGCCCTGGAGGGACGCGTCCGTCACAACCACGTGCTTCGGGTGGGGTAGGGAGAGGGATCTGCCACTGACCCAATCGCGGTCCGTGAGCCACCACTGCAACTGTCTTGCAGTGCCCTCCGAGATCCAGACATGATCGGACAAGTTGCCCTGATGCTGGGCCCACTGAAACTTCAGGTCCCACTGCAGAGCCCGCATCCGCCACCGGGCGTGATGCACCAGAAGGATGCAGGAGGCCATCAGCCCCAGAAGACGCAGCGTCAACCTGACCGAGACTCTGGATAAAGGCTGAAAGATCGGAATCAGAGCCTGAATATCCCGAACTCACTGTTCGGGAGGATAAACTCGAAACTGCGCCAAGTCTAGAACCGCTCCGATGAAGAGGAGCTTCTGAGAGGGACACAGGTGCGACTTCGGTACGTTGATGGAGAACCCCAGCAAGTGCAGGAGGTCGGCCGTAGTCTGGACGTGGCTGATGACTGACTGGGGCGAGCCCGTCTTCAACAACCAGTCGTCGAGGTAGGGGTAGACTGACACCCCTAACCTGCGCAGATTAGCTGCGACCACCGCCATCACTTTCGTGAATACCCGTGGGGCGCTGGTAAGGCCGAAGGGGAGCACGGTAAACTGAAAGTGCTCGTGGCCTACCGTGAAGCGCAGGTAACGCCGGTGGGCCGGCAGGACGGGGATGTGAAAATAAGCGTCCTGCAAGTCCAACGCTACCATCCAGTCTCCAGGGCAGCTAAGACCTGAGCCAAAGTCAGCATCTTGAACTTCTCCTTCCGGAGGAAGCCGTTGATGTTACGGAGGTCCAAGATAGGGCATAGGCCCCCTTTGCCCTTCTTGAGTACCAGAAAGTAGTGGGAGTAACAACCACACCCTACTTCTGGCCCAGGAACGTGCTCGATGGCCCCCTTGGCCAAGAGGGCCGTGACTTCCTCTTGCAGAAGTTGCAAGTGATCCCCCGACACGCGGTGGAATTGCCGTGGCATGGCTGGAGGGGTCCCCTCGAAGGGGAGGGAGTAGCCCTTCGGACGATTTGCAGCACCCACCTGTCTGATGTGACAGTGCGCCAGTGGAAGAGGTGATGGTGAACCCTGCCTCCCACTGGCGTCACATGGGCCTGAAAACACGGACTAGGAAGGTTTTGAGGCAGATGCTGCGGGGGGAGGTGTGGACTGGCTTTGCCGTTGTCCCCGACCACAGCCACGGCGGTTTCCACGGCCGCCACCGCGCTGTTGAACATTCTGCGGTGCGTGGCTGGCAGCACGTGTGGGGCGAAAGGCACCCGATTGCTGGCGTGTGGCCGAGAGGCCCAAGGACTTGGCCGTAGCCCTGGAGTCCTTAAAACGCTCAAGCGCATAGTCTGCCTTGTCGCCAAAGAGGCGACGGCCATCCAACGGCATGTCCAGAAGAGTGGCCTGGACATCGCCCGAAAAGTTGGCGGATCTCTACAAGGCGTGGCGTCGAACCGCCACCGTCGTTGCCATCGCCCTGCCCAGTGAGTCCGTGGTATCCAGCCCACACCGGATGGAATATCGCGCTGCATCTCGACCCTCCGCAAGGGCTTGGGCGAGTTCATCCCGGACCTCCTCCGGACATTGTGGCAGCACGTCCGCGACCGTGTCCCACAGGGTGTGGGTGTAGCGGCCCAAGAGGCATGCGGTATTGACAGACCGCAGTCCCAAACTCAGGAACGAGAACACTTTCTTCCCGAACTGTTCATAACTCTTGGATTCCCTATCGGGCGGAGCCGTCGGGAATACGGTCTGGGAAGTTGAGGCCTGGATAACCAGGCTCTCGGGGGTGGGATGGGTGGACAAAAATCAAGGGTCGCCCGGGGCCAGGCGGTAGCGTCTGGCCACGTTCCTATCCACAGGCGGACCTGTGGCGGGCTTGGACCAAGTACCCACAAGAACGTCACACAAGGCCTCATTAAACGGCAGCAGAGGCTCAGTGGAGCTTGCCTGCTGTTTAAGGACCTCAGTGAGGAGGTTAGTCCTCACGGCCGCGACGGGGAGCTCAAGGTGTAAGGCCTTGGCCGCCCGCGTCAACACTACACTGTAAGTAGCCCCCTCCTCCGTAGCCACGGTGGGAGGGGAGACAAATCCAGTGTCTGGCGAAGTGTCAATTCCACTGGCCTCCCCAAGCTCAAATGTCCAGTCCTGTTGAGACTGGCACTCTTGTGCCAGAGGGTCCACAGACCCCTCCCAATCACCTTCGTCACCCATTCCCTGCAGAGCAGGGTCAACAGACGGGGCCGTTTCATAGAAATAAAAATCCAAAAGGCCGTCGGAAGCGGCGCCCAGCGGCGCCGCTCCGGTGCCAGATCCGGACCGAAGGGAGGATTGGGGGCGGCGTTCGTAGTGGGCGCTGGGGGCGACACCCGCGGGGCTGGCGCCGGTGAGGTCGACCGGCGACGACCCGGATCCGGAAGCGGATCCAGTGAGGGCCTGCGGCGCCGGGACCCTAGTCGCCAGCGGCTCCGGGGCCGAAGCACCAGACACGCTAGGCCCTCCAGCCGGGGCCGTTGGGCCCGGAGGCGCCACCGGACCCGGCAGAGAAGGGAGGGACCTCATGACCATGAGGTACCACTTGACCTCCTCTTGCGTCGCGTCATGCCCAGGGACCCGAAGGTGTAGGGCAGGCGTCTCTCCGACCTCTCATGCCTCTTACCTGAGGACTTGGATCCTGACGATTGATGTCCACTCCCGGAGCTGCGAGGACTCCGACCCCGCGACCGGTCCCTCGACCTCCTGTGGGACCGGGACCTGGAGCGGCGCGAGGCCGACTGCCGGAGCTCGAGCCGCTTGCGGGACCGCTCCCGCCTAGCTTTAGACGTCAGGGCCCGGCAGTCGGAGCAGGTGCGGTCATCGTGGTCGAGGCCTAAACACTTGAGGCACCGGCGATGGGGGGCGGTAACCGACATCAGTCGGTCGCACTTGGAGCAGGGTTTAAACCCGGGCATCCCTACCGGCACCGTCTGAGTCGAAGACTCGAGTAGAGAAATGATCAAAAGATCAAAAAAGTTTAGTCAAAAAATGACTAAGGGGTAGAGCTTCTCCGGATCTGCGCTAGCTGGCGCGGAAAAAAAGAAGAACTGACGTCAGCGCGCATGGGCGGCATTTAAGTACTCCGACGACGTCATTCCGGCGCTAACGACGCCGACGACGGACGCGGAGCCGCCAGCCGGCGCACAGGGGTATTGCTACGCAAAATTTTCCGGATCCAGTCTGACGCCTGGGGATATTCTAAGGTAAGGAATCTATCACTAACGTGTCTCTTTCAGATCCACCTCTATCGCACCCTTTTTGACCAATGCTTGTACTTCTTCCTGTAGGAGCAAAAACCTTGGCAAGGAGGGTAATTTGGGGGAAATTCCCAAAAGGAAAGAGCATACCCATTCTCTACAAGATTGAGAACCCAAAGATCTGATGTAACGGATTCCCAATCCTTCAGAAAATAAGTAAGCCGATCCCCACAAGACCCGCATGATCCAGAATGGTGGATCTAGGGCTGCTTTGCTGTTGTAGGTGGGGGGTGGGTAGAAGAAGGAAGTGGAGGAGGAGGAGGCTTGACGTCCACGAGAACGACCCCTTTGTCTGCCTCTGTAGGACCTGTACAAAGGATTTTGCTGCTGCTGTTGCTGCTGGGTCTGCTTATAGGTACGAAAATTAGACCTTCCAAAACCCTTGTATCTTTTGGCGACAGAGCCTCTAGTTTGCAAACCCAAACATCTTGCCGTTGCTCTGCTATCCTTAAACCTTTCCACAGCAGCATCAGCTTTCTTTCCGAAAAGGCCTGTGCCATCAAAAGGCAAATCCATCAGAGCCGCCTGAACATCCGCAGAAAACTCATAAGTCTTTAGCCAAGCAGCTCTTCTGGTGGCGATCGAAGACCCCATGATCCTAGCCACTGAATCTGCTGTGTCCATACCACTTTGTATGACCTGCCGAGCTGCAGCCTGCGTGTCAGATATCACTTCATTAAAGTTCTTTCTAGCCTCCTCAGGAAGCTTAGGAGATAGCTCTTTCACTGTATCCATCAAATCATGGATATATCTGCCTAGCAAACAAGTAGCATTTGTTGATTTTAGGGCCATACTGCCTGACTAAAACACTTTTTTCGCATTTTGATCCTGCTTCTTAGAGTCTTTATCTCCAGGAACCTGGGGAAAAGCACCTGCAGATCTTTTCGAGCAAGCAGCCTGAACCACCAAACTCTCTGGCAAAGGATGTGAGGCTAAGAATTCAGGATCTCCAGGTGCCACTCTGTAGCGCCTTGCAACTGACTTTGAAACTGCAGGAGCAGTAAGAGGTTTACCCCATACCTCCAATAGGGGATCAGTAAGAGCCTCCGTAAATGGAAGAAGTGGCTCAACCACAGAGGATGGAGAATGGAGAACTTCAGTAAGAATGTTCGAATTGTACTCCACAGATGGCAAAGTCAAATTTAAGAGTTCTGCAGCCTTCTTAATTACCACATGGTAAGGCGCCACATCCTTAGAAGGAGCATCAGATACCGTGGGCAACCCCCATTCTGGTGAAAATTCTAGACCACTTGCATCATGCAACTCTTCAAAATAATCCTCCTGATCTTGAAGCTCGCCTTCTTCAATCTCAGCTTCTCCATAATTTCTTTCCTCCAAAAGGCTCTACGCCTCAACCACTCCATTCGAACCGACGTCGTCGGATCCGGTAACGACTCCGATGGAGTCGCAGCTGGCGTCGAATGAGGAGCCAGAGCCGCCTTCGAATGTGAAACTGGTACCGGCGTCGAACTTCGATTTGGATCTCGAGGTCGCTCTTGAGCCGGTGAAGCCGTGCACGGAGTCGATGACCTCGGAGGCGCCGATAGAAGCCATGGTGGAGTCGGCGTCTGCATAAACGGCAGGAAAGGAACAAGAGCATAAGCCTGCGGCACACCCAGATTATAAGCTAATGGACCCATGGGACCAGCCGGCGCACCAGAGGGGTACATTGCTCTCGCATATACGCCATAAATGACCAGGACCAGGAAACTGAGGGTACGAACCCACGAGTTGCTCCTGAGGAGGCTGCACTGGATTCGACTCCTCCTGTACCACTTGTTCCTCGGGATGATGTACAGGAGTCGTCGAACCCTGAGAAACTTCTTCTCCTTCATGCTCCGAAGACTGATACGGATCCGGAGACGGATTCGATTCCGGAGCCGGTGTATGCTCCCGAGATTGTAAAGGCGTGGCCTCACCTTCAGGATTACGAACTAGAGAGGGAGATATTATGCCCTTACGATGTTTTCGTGAAGATGACTTCTTTTTCGAGTCCGACTCCCTGCTGGAATGATGTCTCGAACTGTGCTTCTTTCTCCTATGATTCTTTTTTGATGCACCAGAAGCAGGACCCTAAGCCGACTTCGAAGCCGACCTCGACCGGGATCTCGACCTCGAGCGTCTCGATCTTGACCTCGAAGCTCTCTCGGTATCCTTACCCTTTAATTTGGCAACAAGCAGTTTTGCCTCTCGTTCCCGAAGAGCCTTTGGGTTCATTTTAAAACAGGATCGACAACCCTTGACGTCCTGATCCAAACTCAGACACCATATACAGTCACCATGAGGATCGGTAATGGACATCATCATCCCACATGTATCGCATGGTTTAAATCCTGTCTTCCTCGATGACATCTCGACAGAAGACAGCAACACCACACAGATACAGAAACCAGAAATCCACAAAAGTAACAAAGTTACTATCCGTACAACAGAAGATCCCAAGAAAATTTAGCGTCGACGACGCGGAATAAAGGGAACTGATGTCATCACGCCGACGTAGGCCTAATAAGGAGTCAGTGACGTCAGTCGGAGTCGCGCTCGATGCCGTGCTCCTGTGACATCATCCATGCCGGCGTGCTACAAAAGAATTTTCCGAACGTTGCTGACGCAGGGGGGTATTCACAAGGTGAGGAATCCACTGGCAGATGTATCCATCAGAAAAAAAAGTGTGGTACTCTCTTGAATTAAGACTGCTTAAGCAAGCTCGCAAGCAGTCCGAACGGAAATGGAGGAAGGATTTTTCTGAGGTCAGTAAGGGCAATTATAGATCTGCACTGAGGCTTTATAAAAGTAAAATAAAAATTGCACAATCCAGGTATTACCAGGAGAAGATTGTCTCTGCCTCCAATTCCCCTAGGGAAATTTTTACATTTTTAAATCTCTGATTACCCCCCTGGTCCTCTGACTGAACCGGTGAATGCACAAAAACGTTGTGATGAATTAGCAAATTTCTTTGCTACTAAGGTTGATAACATCTATTCGCCGTTTCAGCAATTGGAGCCTAAATTACAACCTCCTCCACCTGCTCTTCTTGCTGGGTTGGAGGAATTCGCTCTGCTGGATTTACCCAATCTGCAGCGACTCCTGGGGAATCTTAAGTCTAGTTCACCGGCTGACGCCGCGCCTCCCTCCATTCTTAAGTTGGTCTCGGAGACTGTCTCCCCAGTTATTCGGGATTTAATTAACTCTTCCCTTGCAACCAGGTCGGTCCCGCCGTTATAGAAACAGGCATGATTTAAGGCACTATTGAAAAAACCTAATTTAGATCCTGAAGACTGGGCGAATTATCGCCCCATCTCTCTGTTACCAGGTATCAGCAAACTTGCTGAAAAATATGTTAATTCCATACTAGCAGCGTTTGCCCTTCACCCCACCCAGACGGGCTTCAGAAGCAAGCAGGGCACAGAGACCGCCCTTCTTGCCGTAGTTGAAGAAGCTAGGAAAATCGTGGATATCGGAGGCGTCGCTGCTATTATTTTGTTAGAGCTCAGTGCAGCCTTCGACACGGTAAATGATTCTATCATGATTCAAAGACTGAGCGATGTGAGTGTAACAGGGATTGCCCTTAAGTGGCTGCAGTCTTTTCTCTCTAACAGATCTTTTGCAGTGTTTGAGGAAGAGGCTATTTCAAAACAGATCCCTCTGCAGTATGGCGTACCCCAGGGATCATAATGCAAAAAGACAAACAGATCCTGTTTGTTAAAGACGCACTGTACACTTGCCCCTTGGGTGCTTAACTGTTATCTGATTCCAAAGTAACCGTACTCACTTTAAATCTGTGTCATCATCATGAACATATGAAGTACTAATACGATATAAACAAAGTATAAAAACAGTCTCTCATAAGTTCTTCTTATTCTCTTCTTTTATTCTTTTTTCAAATGCTGTTGCTGAATATCTTCAGTATCATTCTTGGTTCATTACTTCATGAATCCTTCACATTTACACTTGCTTCCCAATGCATTTCGGTAAAGTTTACCTTCGTCAGGGGAATGCTGCAGTAAATACATAATAAACACTATATATCTTCTTCCTACTTCATAGGGATTTCCCCACACCAGAGACACCGGCCTCGTGTTTTAACAATATGATCGTGATTGATCCATATTAAAAGTGAATCAACAAGTCTTTACCAACTGCCTTATCATGCTCTATGAGTATTGTGTACAAATATTTCTGGTGCTATTGTGCTTAAAAACCACACCTCGTGTGTCAATAACCAAGCCTCACTAACCTGTGTTAAAATGTATCGAAATTACTATAACAACAAAACGAAAAATAACAAAAACATTATGAGGCTCCACTCTCTCTAGGTTACCACGTATATTCTTGAAAATAAGTCCCAAAACTATTTCTACCTTAATCGTTGTCGGGAACATGTGTGCTTTCACTATCTCATACCGCTGCTCGTTTCACACAAACGTCGTGAATGGCATACACTGAAAGAAGCACGCATTGCTATTACTTGACTTATTCTCACTAGCCCTTTACTTTACATATTTACTTAACAAGTTCCCATAACTCCTCCATACCTTAATGTTCAGTCTCGATGTTCCAAACGCTGGCTTTCAAAACCTTTTTACCGGTAAGCGGGCTGAACTTGCCGTATTGACTTTGAGTGGCGTGTAACGTGTGCGGTGAGTGCTATCAAAAACGGACTACGATATTTCTTCCAAACTGATTTATAGCCGCCATCTTAACCTAGTACTCCTATCTGGTTTTCCTATTATGCCCAATCCTGAAATGCAAGCTCACGTGTGCAAATAGAAACAAACAGATAAAAATTTAAAAAATAATGCTAAAAACCGAAAGGAATACTAGTCTGCCGTTTCCCATAATGTGCTATACTGTAATGACATAACATTTGTGTATGTGTCCTTGATTCCTATTACTCATATGACCTATTATGTCATTGTGTGTTTAATGTCCCCCAATGTGACTATTGATTCACTTTTGCACAATATTATTTATGGCCACTTCTCTATACATCATAAAATATTATGTACACATTACAGATCAATATATCATTCCTCACTTATGTTGTTTCTCAAATATTTTACAAAAAACAAATCATTTCAATTTTGTCGTTCAGTCCACAAGGCTCCAACGTATTAAGATACCGTATCCAAAACGTTTCTCTTTGCGATAAGTATCTGTTGACATCAACGTGATCTTTTTCTTCAATTTTTTCTAACACTGTTTAACGTAATTGAGGAATAGTGTGTTGTCTCTCCTTCCAATGAACCGCTAAATTGGATTTAGAATTCTGAGTTCTAATTAAACTCTTATGCTCGGTTACTCGAGTATTAACTTTTCTAGTGGTTTTCCCCACATACTCTAACCCACACGGGCATTTGATTGCATATACTACCATGTTAGAGTTACAATCTGTAGTGTGTCTCAGTTTTATGTGTTTGCCTGTGTGTGGGTGTGTGAACACATCCCCTACAATAACATCCCCACAATTACTGCAGTTATGACACTTGATCATGCCTTTGTGGTTGGGTGGGACACCCTTCCCTCCACCTCGTTTGAATATTTCTTTCAAATTTCTAGATCTTGTATGTGCAAACATAGGTTTGCCTGTGAACACTTGACTAAAATATGCCTCCTGTTCAATGATTTCCCATCTTTTCAAGATGCTTCTTTTTATGGCTCTTATTGCCGTGGAATACTTTATCACAAACACTTCTCTCTTTAATGGTGTTTTTTTAGTTTTCCTCAATAAATCTGCTCTGGAAACCTGACATGCTTTCTCTTTAGCTGACATTAAAATCTCATTCGGATATCCCCTATCTTTGTAGGCTTGTGTCAAAACCTCCATCTCCTGGATTCCTTGCTTTTCCTCTGAACAAATCCTGCGTGCTCTCAAAAATTGAGAAAAAGGGAAATGTTTTTTTTAGTGTAGGGGTATGAAAACTCTGATAATGCAGCGCATCATTTCTGTCGGTGGGTTTTTGATACACTCTTGTAGTCAGTGTGTTTCCTTGCCTCTCTATGAGAATATCTAAATAGTTCATCTCTGTGGCATGAATGGAAAAAGTTACTTTGATAGGATCGGGACGCTGGTTTAATTTGTGTAATTCAGACTCCAATTGATTTCTAGGACCATTCCACACAACTAGAATATCGTCTATAAACCTCACATATAATTTCAGGTGGTTAGACCATTCTGGATTTTGTAATAGGTGTGTGTCTTCAAAGTGAGCCATGAACATGTTCGCTAGCGTTGGTGCTCCAGTAAAACCCATAGAGGTCCCTGTTCTCTGCAAGTAAAACCTATCCTGCCATGTGAAATACCCATAGGCAAAAGTGTAAAAGCTCGAGCAAGAAAATATTAGTGCCCTCATCGTAATCGTGTTTCAGTAACAGCCACTCAACTGCTTCTATACCTTCCTTATGTGGGATGGAAGTGTATAGTGCAGAAATGTCAATTGTACATAACCATATTTCATCAACTGCTGCTCTGGTCACCTGATCCAATTTCTTTAAACAGTCTGTCGTGTCTTGAATATAAGTGGTCCATTGCTGGACCAATGGTTGCAAAAAATAATCAAGATACTTTCCTAACGGCTCATGTACTGACCCACATCCTGCCACTATCAGGCGGAATGGGGGATCTTTAGGGTCTTTGTGCATTTTTGGAACTATATATATATGGGGTCTTTTTGGATGTGATACTGTCAAGAATTTGTGAATCTGTTCAGTGATCCATCCCATGTTCATGGCTTTAATCAAAATCTGTTCGATAATTGTCTGAAAACGGGTGGTGGGGTCTGCGTCCAAAAGTATATAAGTGTTGATGTCAGAAACGTGCTGTTCCACCTTCATGTCATAATATTGTCTGTTGAGAACCACTAGGGCTCCCCCTTTGTCTGCTGGTACTATTTTTATGGTGTCATTCATAGCTAGCTCGTTCAATGTGACCCTCTCTGTTTTAGTCAAGTTCTGTCTGCGCGTAGACACCTGTGGCATGCTCGATAGATCCTTCTTTACTAGAGTCTCAAACAAGTCCAACGACTTGTGTGAAAATGGCGCCAAAAAGGTGCTAATAGGTCTAAATTTTTGTTCTGCTCTCTGCTCTGTTTCAGTTGTTTGTGTGTTACCTCCTGTGGTGTGAAAAAACCACCCAAGTCTTAGTTTCCTCATAAATTTGAAGAGAGACACTTCTGTCTCTAACGCTTTTGTTTTGTAAGTCGGGACAAACGACATTCCTTTGTTTAACACAGCTACTTCTTTTGAGCTTAATTTGTTATCAGAGATGTTCGTGACTAATGCCTCTTGTTTCTTGGTTTTCAGACCTTGTCCCCGCCTTGTTAGTTTGTTTTTGACACCGTTGTACTGTCATCTGGTGGATGATTTGTAGTACGGTCTACTATAAAAGGTATAGAAGCAGTTGAGTGGTTGTTACTGAAACACGATTACGATGAGGGCACTAATATTTTCTTGCTCGAGCTTTTGCACTTTTGCCTCTACCATGGGTATTTCACATGGCAGGATAGGTTTTACTTGCAGAGAACAGGGACCTCTATGGGTTTTACTGGAGCACCAACACTAGCGAACATGTTCATGGCTCACTTTGAAGACACACACATATTACAAAATCCAGAATGGTCTAACCACCTGAAATTATATGTGAGGTTTATAGACGATATTCTAGTTGTGTGGAATGGTCCTAGAAATCAATAGGAGTCTGAATTACACAAATTAAACCAGTGTCACGATCATATCAAAGTAACTTTTTCCATTCATGCCACAGAGATGAACTATTTAGATATTCTCATAGAGAGGCAAGGAAACACACCGACTACAAGAGTGTATAAAAAACCCACCGACAGAAATAATGCGCTGCATTATCAGAGTTTTCATACCCCTACACTAAAAAACCATTTACCTTTTTCTCAATTTTTGAGAGCACGCAGGATTTGTTCAGAGGAAAAGCAAGGAATCCAGGAGATGGAGGTTTGGACACAAGCCTACAAAGATAGGGGATATCCGAATGAGATTTTAATGTCAGCTAAAGAGAAAGCATGTCAGGTTTCCAGAGCAGATTTATTGAGGAAAACTAAAAAAACGCCATTAAAGAGAGAAGTGTTTGTGATAAAGTATTCCATGGCAACAAGAGCCATAAAAAGAAGCATCTTGAAAAGATGGAAAATCATTGAACAGGAGGCAGATTTTAGTCAAGTGTTCACAGGCAAACCTATGTTTGCACATACAAGATCTAGAAATTTGAAAGAAATATTCAAACGAGGTGGAGGGAAGGGTGTCCCACCCAACTACAAAGGCATGATCAAGTGTCATAACTGCAGTAATTGTGGGAATGTTATTGTAGGGGATGTGTTCACACACCCACACACAGGCAAACACATAAAACTGAGACACACTACAGATTGTAACTCTAACATGGTAGAATATGCAATCAAATGCCCGTGTGGGTTAGTGTATGTGGGGAAAACCACTAGAAAAGTTAAGACTCGAGTAACCGAGCATAAGAATTTAATTAGAACTCAGAATTCTAAATCCAATTTAGCGGTACATTGGAAGGAGAGAAAACACACTATTCCTAAATTACGTTACACAGTGTTAGAAAAAAATGAAGAAAAAGATCACGTTGATGTCAACAGATACTTATCGCAAAGAGAAACGTTTTGGATACGGTATCTTAATACGTTGGAACCTTGTGGACTGAACGACAAAATTGAAATGATTTGTTTTTTGTAAAATATTTGAGAAACAACATCAGTGAGGAATGACATATGGATCTGTAATGTGTACATAGTATTTTATGATGTATAGAGAAGTGGCCATAAATAATATTGTGCAAAAGTGAATCAATAGTCACATTGGGGGACATTAAACACACAATGACATAATAGGTCATATGAGTAATAGGAGTCAGGGACACATATACAAATGTTATGTCATTACAGTATAGCACATTATGGGAAACGGCAGACTAGTATTCCTTTCGCTTTTTAGCATTATTATTTAAATTTTTATCTGTTTGTTTCTATTTGCACACGTGAGCTTGCATTTCAGGATTGGGCACAATAAGGGAGCATAATAGGAAAACCAGATAGGAGTACTAGGTTAAGATGGCAGCTATAAATCAGTTTGGAAGGAATATCGTAGTCCGTTTTTGATAGCACTCACCGCACGCGTCACACGCCACTGAAAGTCAAGACGGCAAGTTCAGCCCGCTTACCGGTAAAAAGATTTTGAAAGCCAACGTTTGGAACATTAAGACTGAACATTAAGGTATGGAGGAGTTATGGGAACTTGTTAAGTAAATGAGTAAAGTAAAGGGTTAGTGAGAATAAGTCAAGTAATAGCAATGCGTGTTTCTTTCAGTGTATGCCATTCACGACGTTTGTGAGAAACGAGCAGCGGTATGAGATAGTGAAAGCACACATGTTCCCGACAACGATTAAGGTAGAAATAGTTTTTGGACTTATTTTCAAGAATATACGTGGTAACCTAGAGAGAGTGGAGCCTCATAATGTTTTTGTTATTGTTTGTTTTGTTGTTCTAGGAATTTCGATACATTTTAACACAGGTTAGTGAGGCTTGTTATTGACACACGAGGTGTGGTTTTTAAGCACAATGGCACAAGACATATTTGTACACAATATTCAGAGCATGATAAGGGGGTTGGTAAAGACTTGTTGATTCACTTTTAATATGGATCAATCACGATCATAGTGTTAAAACACGAGGCCGGTGTCTCTGGTGTGGGGAAATCCCTATGAAGTAGGAAGAAGATATATAGTGTTTATTATGTATTTACTGCAGCATTCCCCTGACGAAGGTAAACTTTACCGAAATGCATTGGGAAGCAAGTGTAAATGTGAAGGATTCATGAAGTAATGAACCAAGAATGATACTGAAGATATTCAGCAACAGCATTTGAAAAAAGAATAAAAGAAGAGAATAAGAAGAACTTATGAGAGACTGTTTTTATACTTTATGTTTATATCGTATTAGTACTTCATATGTTCATGATGATGACACAGATTTAAATTATGAGTACAGTTACTTTGGAATCAGATAACAGTTAAGCACCCAAGGGGCAAGTGTACAGTGCGTCTTTGACAAACAGGATCTGTTTGTCTTTTTGCATTATGTTATAACTGAAAGGAGCCAGTCAGTTTTTAAAGACAGCACCCATAATCAAAATAGAATAAGTGGTAGAAGAGAGTGGATATAAAAAGGAAAAAAGAGATGAGTGTGGGTTATCCAGTTTATATAGGTACCCCAGGGATCCTCATTAAGTAATACCATGTTTAACATCTACATGAGGCCTTTGGCTGATGTGGTTCTTCCCTGGGGGGTCCAGTTGGTCACCTACGCTGATGACACTCAGCTGGTGGTGTCCCTCACCCGGCATGACACAGCCGACAAGAACCTTATCTCCTGCTTGAGCAGAGTATTTGAATGGATGGATTCGTCCTTTCTTATACTTAATGGTTCTAAAACGGAAATTATGATGTTAGGACACATGGCCCCTATTAATTTAGATCCCTGGTGGCCTAGTTGCCTTGGCCCTCCCCCTTCACCTAAAAAACAAATTAAGAGTCTGGGCGTATGGCTGGACCCTAATCTCAGCTTCCTAGTACAATCTCGTAAGGTTGCTGCCACCTGCTATGGCCTGATGAGACTGATAAGGAAAATCCTGCCTCTTCTTCCCTTTGAAGCCAGACGTTTGTTGGTTCAGGCCCTTATTTTATCGCGTCTTGATTACGCTAATGCAGTTTACCTGGGCGTACCTCAGGGAACCATCAAAATCCTACAGATTGTTCAGAACTGCACTGCTTGACTTCTAATGGATGTCCCAAAGCGGAGTTCTGCTAAATCAGCCCTACGTCAGTTGCACTGGTTGCCAGTGCAGCAAAGAATTTTGTTTAAGGCCATGTGCACTGTTCATAAGTCCATCACTGACAACGGACCGGCTTTGTTTCAACTCTATCAGATCACCCGGACTCTTAGATCAAACCATAAAAAACTTCTGACAGTCCCTAGGATCAAACGGACAAGAATGGGTGGCCAACGCTTTTCACTTCATGCTACAACATTCTGGAACCAGCTCCCAGACTCTCTTCGGCTGGAACCTAACTATCTCCGTTTCAGGAAATTGCTGAAAACCTTTCTTTTTCCCTGAACAGTGAAGAATGATTAGGTGTCTTCAATGCTCTGGGATGCCCTTGTGTAGCCATGCTCTATATAAATGCGTATTCATTCATTCATTTTCCTCTTCGTCTTTTACACCGTAGCTGCAATTATGCTCCGTGACCTACCTGCTGCTGGCAGTAGGCATAAAATTGTCGAAGCTCATCTGTGATAAGTAACTAGAGTTGAGCAGCAACGATACTTCGTAACTACAGGTGACTAGATTTGTCATAAATCTCGTGGAATAACAAATTTTAAAGGGCTTTTATACAGGCAATGAAGGCTCCAATATGTTATATATAGACATGTACACATATAGTTTTGTCGTATCTCCATTACATTTTCTGATCATGTGACCATATACCATCGAGCTCTTTACTTTTCTAATCCGAACCAACTGTTCAAACACTCAATAACCAATCAACTTCTTAAAGAAGCAGGGCACCATGCTAATTTATTCGTTTTCACCAGTACTTTTGAATCAATCATTTGGTGCTCACAGAACCCACAACCCAGAAACATGATTGACCAAATCTACCTGATTTGATGCTGAAGGCTGTTGTGAAATTGAGCCCTGGACTCTAGGGTTCTGAAGCCCCAAAGGGTGTGGAGGTCCAGTTGGGCTCTGGAGCCCCATGGAATGGGGAGGACCTGCCGCAGCTGCGCGTCGCTGTGCCTGCTGCCTCTGAGCCAAGATCTGTTGCTGCATGTGCTGTAGGCGAAGCTGTGCCAAATTGATCTGTGTGGGGAACTTCGATAGCTGGTTAGCAGATGATCCTTGCGTCTCGGCATTCTGGGTAGGAGTGTTCTGTGCCTGCGGATTTTGGACCTCCATGGGAGTTGCATGTTGTGACACATCGTTTTCCTCAATAACCAAAGAACCTGAAGTATGGAAAAAATAGATCTCTTCAGAAATTCTGCTCTGTTACATATAATTCCACTCTCCATAGCAAATATCTAACTTGGTGAACGAGAGCTCAATATGCCCCAGTAGCTCCAAAACAGTACTACAACTAAGAGCCAAAAGAAATCTTTTCTAGTACTTCCATAGCTAGTGACCTCTAATCTGCTAGTAGTTTCTAAGTAAAGGAAATGTACATTGCAATCCAGTACAACCTTGAATCCTATGAATAAGTCACTTGTGTAAGAAACTGGCTCTATATATACACTACACCAAAATGAGGTATAGTGTGTATAGATTCCAAGTGTCCCCAGAGGTAGGAAGAGGATAAAGTTAGATAGAACCTTACTCTCTAATAGTGGTAACTTGGTCCAGCAGTAAGGCAGTATCAGAGGACAGTGTTAAGCATTTGATGTACACACTCAGTCAGCAAATGAATTCACACACTCAAGAACTGAACTCTCGGCCAATTGTTTTTGTATAAAAAAATATACTGTTGTTTATTTTTAGAACCAAGCAAGCCTGGCACATGTAAGCACTAAATACTTTTCAGTAATAAGTTACCGGACATAGAACAGTTTGAAAATGCAATAGAACTTGTACTTTGTTTGATTTACAGGGGAGCATTAGTATGCAACACTTGGCATATACAATACATTGGAATAAATGGAATATGCTACTTACCAGTATGCATCTGTTCTTGGCATGTAGAGCTGCAGAGTCGTATACTGTGCATTAGATCGCCACCTGGTGTTGGGCTCGGATGATTGCAGGTTGTTGTCTTCTTGGAAGAGGTCTTTGTAGTCACGAGATAGGTGACTCCTCCCTTGGACAATGCAGCGCATGGTCATCGACTCCATCCTCAGATTGTTTTTCGCCATGATGGGAAATGATGGAGTTAGTAGGAGTAAAGATAAAGAAAGGATGTCCATGCGTGTGCATCTAAATAAGATGATAACTGGAACGGATACAAGTCCCGGGGAGGCGGGCGGGCGTATACGACTCTGCAGCTCTACATGCCAAGAACAGATGCATAACGGTAAGTAGCATATTCCGTTCGAGGCATATGAGCTGCAGATCGTATACTGTGCATTGATTGTGCAGCAGTGTCTCCCCTAGCGGTGGTCGCCTGTATCCGTTGCAGTATTTTGAAACAGTGTTCTAAGGACAGCTTGGCCTACTGCAGCTTGCTGCTTGGCTTGCACATCAACATAGTAGTGTTTAGTAAAGGTGTGTATTGTAGACCATGTGGCTGCCTTGCATATGTCCTCTAGTGGTATATTTCCTAAGAAAGCCATAGAGGCTCCTAGTTTGTGAGTAGTGTGCTCTAGGAGGAACTGCTAGTGTACGTTTAGCCTTTTGATAGCATATTTGTATACACTTTACAATCCACCTGGCAATTCCCCCCTTAGAGATGGGGTTGCCTTTGGGTGGAGGAGAGAAATATACAAATAATTGTTTTGTCTTTCTGAAGGTTTTAGTTCTATCTGTGTAGTATAATAGGGCTCTTCTAACATCTAAGGTGTGTAATGAATATGCTACTTACCAGTATGCATCTGTTCTTGGCATGTAGGGCTGCTAACATTCATATCTTAGCATTAGATCGCCGCCTAGTGTTGGGCTCGGATGATCGCACATTGTTGTCCTGGAAGAGTCTTCGAAGTATCCTGAGATAGGTGGCTCCTCCCCTGGACTACAGTGCGCATGGGCATCGGCTCCATCCCCAGATTGTTTTTCGCCATTGTGGCAGAAGATGGAGTGAAAAGTGTAAAGGATGTCCATGCTAATGAATAAATACAATAGTATATCTGCAGCTGCGACAGGCACCGGGGAGGAGGGCGGGCGATATGAATGTTAGCAGCCCTACATGCCAAGAACAGATGCATACTGGTAAGTAGCATATTCAGTTCGAGGCATGTGGGCTGCTAAATTCATATCTTAGCATAGAATACATAGCAGTTCCTCCATCAGCGGCGGTTGCCCGTGCCAGCTGCAGAAACCTGAAAAAGTGTCTTCAGAACAGCCTGTCCTACAGCAGCTTGCTGCTTGGAATGCACATCAACACAGTAGTGTTTTGTAAAGGTATGTGGTGTAACCCACGTGGCTGCTCTGCAAATATCCTCTAAAGGAATGTTCCCTAGGAAAGCCATGGATGCCCCCAGTTTGCGTGTGGAGTGCGCTCTGGGGGGTATTGTTAAAGTGCGCTTGGCTTTTTGATAACATATCTGGATGCACTTAACAATCCATCTGGCTATCCCTGCCTTGGAAATCGGGTTGCCCTTGTGTTGTGGTGCGAAGGCAACAAAGAGTTGTTTTGTTTTTCTAAAGGGTTGCGTTCTGTCTATGTAGTACATCAACGCCCTCCGTACATCTAAGGTATGGAGCATTCTTTCCGCCACCGTTTGCGGGTTTTGAAAGAATGCTGGTAAGTCAATAGTTTGGTTTAGATGAAACTGTGACACCACCTTCGGAAGGAATTTGGGGTTAGTGCGTAGCACTACCCTATTTGGATGAATTTGAATGAATGGCTCTTGGATTGTGAGCGCCTGCAGCTCACTGACACGCCTCAGAGACGTAATAGCTACAAGGAAAGCTACTTTCCACGTAAGGAACTGGAGTTCACACGAGTGCAGTGGCTCAAATGGTGGTCCCATCAGTCTGGTGAGAACGACATTGAGGTTCCACACCGGAGCTGGCGGTGTTCTTGGGGGAATGACTCGTTTCAGACCTTCAAGGAAGGCTTTAATGGCGGGCACTCTGAAGACAGAGATGCTGCCTGTTTTGAAGATAAGCCGCTATGGCGGATAGATGTATCCGAATGGAAGTGTACGCTAGATTGCACTTGTAAAGATGCAACAGATAGCAAATGATGTTGGGGATAGATGCATCTAGCGGGTTGATGTCATTGGCTTTACAGTAAATGACAAAACGCTTCCATTTCGCAGCATAGCATGCTCTGGTAGATGGCTTCCTTGCCTCCTTGATGATGTTCATGCATTCTGGAGGTAGGTTAAGGTATCCAAACTCTAGGACTTCAGGAGCCAGATCGCCAGGTTGAGCTGTTGCGGATCTGGATGCTGAATTTCTCCATGGTTCTGCGTCAAAAGACTGGGCGTGAGGCGCAGTCTTTGATGCGGCACCACTGAGAGTTCGAGGAACGTGGTGTACCAGGCCTGGCGCGCCCACGTTGGAGCAACTAGGATGAGAGTCATCTCGTGCTGCCTTAGCTTTCTTGCGACCAGCGGTATTAGAGGGGCTGGCGGAAAAGCGTACGCAAATTTGCCTGACCAGTTCATCCATATCGCATTCCCCTGCGACTGTGGGTGAGGGAACCTGGCGGCAAAGTGTTGGCATTTTGCGTTCTCTTTTGTGGCAAACAGGTCTATCTCCGGATGACCCCACTGCTGGAAGTACGGGTGGAGGACAGATGGGTGTAACTCCCACTCGTGCATTTGATGGCTGTACCTGCTGAGCAGATCCGCCATCTGATTGTCCTTTCCTGGGAGGTGTTCTGCCATGAGGAAAATGTTCCTCTGAATGGCCCACTTCCACATGCTCTGAGCCAGATGAGACAGCTGTGGCGAGTGGGTGCCTCCCTGCTTTTGAATGTAGTACATCGCGGTCATGTTGTCCGTCCGGACTAGCACGACTTTGTTGCACAGATGTACAATGAAGGACTTGAGCGCCATGAAGATTGCCATCAGTTCCAGATAGTTGATGTGCATCTTCTGTTGCTGCGTTGTCCATAGTCCCTGCACTGTGTAAGTGAGCACATGAGCTCCCCATCCCTGGAGAGATGCGTCCGTTGTCAGGACAATCTGCGGCACAGGCTCTTGGAACAGTCGGCCCTTGCAAAGGTTGTGTGGAGTCCACCAATGCAGAGAGTCGTATGCCCGACTGGTAACCAACACTAGGTCTGTCAATTGCCCACGAGCCTGTGTCCACTGATTCGCTAAGCACTCCTGGAGCGGGCGCATATGTAGCCGTGCGTGAGGGACTATGAAGATGCAGGAGGCCATCATGCCTATCAACTGCATGAACACTCTCGCTGGAAGCGAGTGTTGTGGCCTGAACCTTTGGATCAGAGCCTGCATGCTGTCTATCCTGACTTGGTTTGGCTGAGCCATGGCCGTCAGGGTGTTGATCGTCGCACCTAGGAACTGCCGGACATGTGCCGGCTGAAGATGCGATTTTGGGTAGTTCAGGGAGAAACCCAGATCGTGAAGAAGGTGAATTGTAGACGACATGTCCGCGGCGCACTGTTGCTCTGACTTGGCTTGCACGAGCCAGTCGTCTAGGTAGGGGTAGACATGGATGTTCTGCCTCCTGAGATGCGCCGCTACTGTCGCCAGACACTTGGTGAACACCCTCGGGGCTGTGGTGACTCCGAAGGGTAGGACCTTGAACTGGTAGTGCCTGCCCTGAATAGTGAACCTGAGGTATTTCCTGTGTGACGGGTGTAGTGGAATGTGGAAATAAGCATCCTTGAGATCTAAGGTTGCTAAGAAATCTCCCTGGTTTAGCAATGGAAGAATCTGTTGCAGTGTAAGCATGTGGAAATGTTCTGACAGTATGTACAGGTTGAGGGGACGTAGATCTAGAATGGGTCTGAGAGATCCGTCCTTCTTTGGAATAAGGAAGTACAGGGAATAAACCCCCGTGCCTTCCTCTCCCACCGGCACGAGCTCGATTGCTCCCTTTTGCAGCATCACCACTACTTCCTGCTGCAATAAGAGCAAGTGCTCTGCGGACATAGGCCTTTGCCTTGGCGGGATGTTGGGTGGAGTGGACCTCAACTCTAGGCAATAACCATACTGGACTAGTTGTCGCACCCACCTGTCTGTGGTGATGTTTTTCCAGACGGGCAGGAACTGCTGTAGTCTCCCCCCGACAGGTGTTAGGTGGTCGGGGGGCAGTGACAGAGAGTCACTGTTTGGCTGGAGCAGAGGAGCGGGAGCTGTTGTTTCCTCTGCCGCGACCTCTGTTGCTGTTATTTCTGTAACCTCCCTTGTTCTGTTTTGTGAACGAGGATTGTGCCCCACCTTTAGAGAACTGGGATTGTTGACCCATTTGTCCTCTGGTGACTCCACGTGCACCTGAGCGACGAAAATTGCTGCCA
The DNA here is from genome assembly GCF_964261635.1 of Lissotriton helveticus. Classification (NCBI taxonomy): domain Eukaryota; kingdom Metazoa; phylum Chordata; class Amphibia; order Caudata; family Salamandridae; genus Lissotriton; species Lissotriton helveticus. Next base: position 337,125,457 of record NC_136057.1, on the reverse strand, counting down.
CGAAACTGTTGTGACTGCAGGGCCCCCATGGACTTAGCAGTTTCTGTGTCCTTCTTTATTTTCTCTAGGGTGGTGTCAACATCTGGACCAAACAGACTATCAGGATTGACTGGCTGATTAAGGATTGTTGTCTGAATATCCGGTTTAAACCCTGAGATGCGGAGCCACGCTTGTCGTCTCAGCATAACGCTAGTGTTGATAGCTCTAGCAGCTGTGTCCGCAGCGTCAAGTGCACACTTGATGGCTGCGTTTGAGATTAGCTTTCCTTCCTCAATGAGCAGGTGGGTGGCTTCTTGGAACTGTGGAGGCAGGTGTTGTACAATCTGTTCTAGGGTGTCGTAGTGCGCCCTATCGTAACGCGCCAAGAGTGCCTGTGTATTGGCGATGCGCCAAAAGTTTGATGCCTGTGCAGCTACTCTTTTGCCCCCTGCCTCTAGCACTTTGGACTCCTTATCCGGGGGAGGAGCTTCACCCGTTGTCTGGGAGTTGGCACGTTTCCTGGCATTGGCGACCACAAGAGAGTCCAGTGGCAATTGTCCCCGGATGTATGCGGGGTCCGCAGGTGCAGGTCTGTACTTTTTTTCAATGCGAGGGTTGACCACCCTCGCTCTTGTAGGCTCCTTAAATATGTCCCCAGCATGCTTGAGGACTCCTTTGAGCATAGGCAGTGTTTTTACTGTCCTTTCAGAGACTGAAAAAGTGTCGAAAAGGAAGTCTTCCTCAACCGGGTCGGCATGCATGTCCACATCATGATTGGCTGCCGCCCTTTCGAGTAGTGCATGAAAACCTGCTGAATCCTCAGTCGGGGATGCACGTGCATTAAAAAGCTGCGGGTCCTGCCCCACACCCTGGGTGTTCTGGTCACCAGTGTCATCATAGGAATCCGGTTGTGCATCAGGTTCATTGATAGGAAAATTGTACTGCTCATCTTCATCATACCCCTCACCCGCAGAGTGTTCTGGGGAGGGAGTAGGGCTCCGTCTCGGAGGAGGCTGGATTGGTTCTGTGAGGCCGGAGGCGTCAAGGGGCACCCTCTTCTTCTTTAGTGGGATGACATAGGAGTCCACTGGCTCCGAAGTGATTTTCCTCTTATAGAGGGTCAGTTTGCCTGTGTCAGCGTCGATGAAATGCTCTGAATCATCCTCTGATTCGAGTACCCGACGTGGAAGCGGGGCAGTCGGTGAAGAAATCACCTGTTTCGGTGCCGATTTGGTTGAAAATGCTTTCGGCGCCTCCTTCGGCGGCAAAATAAAGAGAAGTTTCCCAGAGGGCTTCGCTGGAGTGTCCTTTTGCGGCTGCGGCGATGGTATCGGAGCCGACGGGGCAAAGGCCTTCTCCCTGATTCTTTGCAGTGATTCGGCTATGAGGGACGGCTCACTCACAGTTTGTTTCGGCGCTGACGAGGATGGTTTGATCTTTTCCTCGGATCCGACGTCCTTGTGGGCCTTGTGCGCTTTGGGCGCGGATCCTGTCTTTACCGCCTCCGATTCCTGTGTTCGGGGCGCAGACTTCTTTCCGTGTGCCTGCGTAGCCTCCTTGGAGCCGACTTTGGCGGGCTTGGACGGCGTCGTAGCCGCTGACCCGTGGCGACCATCTTTTTTGGAGGACCCCTCCTCTGGCGTCGGTTTCGATTTTGCAGCATCGGAATCGACGGACTTCTTCGACTTCTGCGGACCGGAGGTCGACGGAGTCGATGGGGTAGCGGGCACCGTCGTTTTCACCGGCACGGCAGCCATCTTAGGGACACTCGAGTCCTTAAGTTTCGGTTTCGTTTTCGGGTCGGCCATTTTAGGTGTTGTCGATCCCGATGGTTTCGGTTTCGAGACAGTCTGCCCAGCAAGTAAGTCCGTGGCCGGGCCCGAAGGCGGGGCTGTGGCTTGCGGCAACGGGTCTTGGGTAAGGCCGACAGGCGATCCCGTGTCCCGGTCGGTATCCTCGTAACCTTCGGGGCAGAGCTCGTCCCCCGAGCTGTCTGCCGCGGCCCCATAAATCTCATCGTCGTCTCCTACCTCGTCGACGTATTCAAGGCCTTGACCCGCGACTCCGTCGTCGTCTCTCGGATCCGCCTCGACCTCCGTCTCGGGTGGGGAGATTTGGAGATGATGACCCTGGTCCTCTTCGTCCTGGTCGCCGAAGATGTTCTCCGGATCCGGGGCCGCTTGTTTAGCTTCCATGCGCACCGCGCGCCGAAGCTTGAGAGTCTTCTTTGAGCGGAACTGTGCACACAACTTGCACTTGCCGTCGTCGTGGTCAGGCGAAAGGCATTTGTTACACACGGGGTGTAGATCGATGTGTGGGTACTTGGACCCACAGAGCGGGCAGTACTTAAACGGGCTCCGCTCCATGTCCGAAAAGTTTTGCAGTCGTGTCGCGATGAGAAGGCCTCAAAGTTCCGAGAGCGAAGAAAACTCCGCTTATTCCGGCTCCAAGAGACGGAAGACTCGAGACCGTGCGCAGACAATACCGACGCAAGAAAATCGAGGCCTTTTGGCCGCTAAAAGTTAGTTTTTCTTGGTTCCGACAGTAAGACGTCGAGACCACATCCGAACCCAATGGCGGAAAAAAACAATCTGGGGATGGAGCCGATGCCCATGCGCACTGTAGTCCAGGGGAGGAGCCACCTATCTCAGGATACTTCGAAGACTCTTCCAGGACAACAATGTGCGATCATCCGAGCCCAACACTAGGCGGCGATCTAATGCTAAGATATGAATTTAGCAGCCCACATGCCTCGAACAGCCCTTTCTGCGACAGAGTCCGGGTTTTGAAAAAACACAGATAACTCTACTGATTGGTTTAGGTGAAAAGGAGTAATAACCTTTGGCAGAAATTTTGGATTAGGCCTAAGAACCACTTTGTTAGTGTGTATCTGAAAAAATGGTTCTTGTATTGTGAATGCTTGTATTTCGCTAACTCTCCTGAGAGAGGGGATGGCCACAAGGAAAGCAGTTTTCCATGTTAGGAACTGTAATTCACACTTATGTAAAGGCTCGAAAGGGGGTCCCATAAGTCTTGTAAGGACCACGTTTAGGTTCCATACTGGAGCAGGTGGTAACCTAGGTGGGATTATACATTTTAATCCTTCCATAAAAGCTTTGATAGCAGGTACTCTGAATAGAGATAGATGTTGTCTATTCTGTAAATAGGCTGCTATTGCTGCCAGATGCAGTCTTATGGAAGAATAAGCTAAATTGGACCTTTGTAGGTGTAGAAGGTAACAAATGATATTCTGGATGGAAACATCCAGCGGATCAATGTGATTATTGTTGCAATATATCACAAATCTTTTCCACTTAGCAGCATAACACACTCTGGTAGTGGGTTTTCTAGCCTCTTTGATTATATTCATACAGTCTGGTGGTAGGTTTAAGTAACCAAACTCCAAGACTTCAGGAGCCAGATTGCCAAATTCAGTTGGCTTGGTTCTGGGTGTCTTATTTCTCCATGGTTCTGTGTTAACAGGGAGGGCGTGAGCCGTCATTTTTGATGTGGAACCAGTGAGAGATCTAGTAGTGTGGTGAACCACGGCTGGCGTGCCCATGTGGGCGCTACTAGTATCAGTTTGAGAGACTGTTGTCTAAGTTTGCGCACTACTAGTGGAATGAGTGGGAGAGGCGGAAAAGCGTACACAAATCTGCCTGACCAGTTCATCCATATTGCATTGCCCTCCGACCTTGCCTGTGGAAACCTGGCGGCAAAGGTTGGGCATTTTGTGTTCTCATGGGTGGCAAACAGATCTATTTGTGAGTGCCCCCACATTTGGAAGAATGGCTGATGAACTTGTGGATATATCTCACATTCGTGAATCTGTTGTGACTGTCGACTCAACAGATCTGCTATCTGATTGTGAATTCCGGGAAGGTGTTCTACTGTCAGATGTATGTTTTGAGGAATGGCCCATCTCCAAATGTTTTGTGCAAGCTGAGACAGTTGCAGAGAGGGTGTCTCCCCACTGTTTTTGTATATAGTACATGGCTGTCATATTGTCCGTCCGGATCAAGAAAGCTTTGTTTCATACTTGTACTTGAAATGTTTTGAGTGCTAGGAAGATTGCTAGCAGCTCTAGATGGTTGATATGGAACAGTTTTTGTTGGTTGTTCCAATGGCCTTGTGTGGTATAATGTAGGAGATGGGCTCCCCATCCTGTGAGGGATGCGTCTGTTGTGAGCACTATCTGTGGAACAGGCTCTAGGAACGGCTGTCCCTTTGTCAAATTTTTGGTGTTCCACCATTGCAGAGAGCGATATGTACGACTGTCCACCAACACCAGGTCTAAGAGCTGAACTTGAGCCTGATTCCATTGTTGTGCTAGACATTCTTGTAATGGTCGCATTTGCAGTCTTGCATTTGGCACTATAAAGATGCAAGATGCCATCATGCCTATTAATCTCATGAACACCTTGGCATGGAGAGACTGCTGGTGTTGAAAAATTGAGACTAAGGTCTGAATGCTCTGTACCCTGGCTGGACTGGGATACGCTTGAGCTGTAGATGTGTCTATGGTAGCTCCTATATACTGATGAACGTGAGAAGGCTCTAGGTGCGACTTGGTGTAGTTAATGGTAAACGCTAATTCGTGCAGTGTCTGAATTGTTTGCTTTGTGTGACGGGCACATTGACTGTATGATTTTGCTTTTATGAGCCAATCGTCTAGGTAAGGGAAGACGTGTATCTGTTGTCTTCTGAGATGTGCCGCTACTACTGCTAAGCACTTTGTGAACACTCGTGGTGCTGTTGTGACCCCGAATGGAAGGACTTTGAATTGATAGTGCTGTCCTTGTATGACATCCCTTAGGTACTTCCTGTGAGCAGGATGTATAGGAATGTGAAAGTAGGCGTCCTTTAGGTCTAGTGTTGAAAGAAAATCGCCTTGTTGAAGTAGTAGGAGTACTTGCTGCAGAGTGATCATGTGGAAATGATCTGACTGTATGTAATGGTTGAGGGGCCTGAGGTCGAGGATTGGCCTTAGTGTCCCGTCCTTTTTGGGAATTAGGAAGTACAGGGAGTAAACTCCTGTTCCTTGTTCCTCTAAAGGAACTACTTGTATAGCATCCTTTTGTAGAAGTGCTAGAACCTCTTGTTGAAGTAAGGTAATATGGTCTGTGGACATTGGACACTGCCTGGGTGGTATGTTTGGGGTGGTTGCTGTGAGTTCTAGGCAGTAACCATGTTGGATAATTTGTCTTACCCACCTGTCTGTTATAATGGAATTCCAGACAGGTAGGAACTGTGATAATCTGCCCCCCACAAGGGTGGAATGCTGTGGGGGAGTCAGAAGGAAGTCACTGTTTTGGAGTGGAAGAGGAGCGGTTGTTGGTATTACCTCTACCTCTTCCCTTGTTATTATTTCCCCTGTATCCTCCTCTGAAGTAGCTCTTGTTAGAGGAGGTCTGTGTATTTGTTTTAAAAGATGACGTTGTGTCCGTGCCGGTTTGCTTTGAGCCTCCTCTATAGAAGGAGCGCCGAATAGAACTTCTAGTCCGTGTGGATTGTAACGCACCCATAGACTTAGCTGTGTCTGTGTCCTTTTTCATTTTTTCTAGTGTGTTGTCTACCTCGGGCCCGAACAATTGGTTTTGATTGAAGGGCTGGTTCAAAATAGTAGTCTGTACCTCTGTTTTAAAACCTGAAATGCGTTGCAACGTATGTTGTCTGAGTATGACACTGGTATTGACTGCCCTGGATGCTGTGTTAGCTACATCTAGTGCACATTTGATTGAGGCATTGGATATTAACTTGCCTTCTTGTATGAGCTCTGTTGCCTGATCTTTGTACTGATCTGGGAGGTGCTCCATTAGTTTTCCTAGTTGGTCGTAGTGCGCCCTATCATAGCGTGAGAGCAGTGCTTGTGTGTTTGCTATGCGCCATATGTTTGTTGCTTGCGCAGCAATCCTTTTCCCGGACGCATCAATAACTTTAGATTCTTTGTCAGGCGGGGGCGTGTCGCCAGAAGACTGGGAATTGGCTCTTTTACGTGCATTTGACACTACTAAAGAGTCTAGTGGCAGATGTCCCTTAATATAACTGGATCAGATGGTGCTGGTCTGTATTTCTTTTCAATTCTTGGATTTAGTACTCTACAGCGTACCGGGTCTTTAAATATTTCTGGAGCATGTTTAATGACTCCTTTGATCATAGGTAATATTTGTGTAGACCTTTGTGACTGCTCAAATGTTTCCAGTAAAAAATCCTCATCAATGGCATCAGAGTGCATTGAAACCCCGTGGTAAAGGGCTGCCCTATTCAATAAATGATTAAACCCAATACTATCCTCTGGAGGTGAAGGTTTTGTTGGGTAAGACTGAGGATCAGGAACGTCGGGCACATTGTGTGGTGTGAAGTCATACATGTCATCTTCCTTAGGATATTCAGGATTGACATCCTCATCTAAGGGGTCTTCTTGTGGTATGTCATCTCCCCCACCTATATCATACTCCTCATCAGTGTGGTGTGATGATGCAGGAGATTGCACAGGAGAAACTGTAGGTTCAATGTAAGGAGGGATAGGAGAGGAAGAAGGTGAAGGAGAGGAAGGGTGCATTGGAGAAGTTGCACAGTCCTTTTTGGCAGGAACTACAAGTCGAAGTGGTGTTTCTGCTGGTCTCTTTTTATAAGGAATAGCCTCTACATATCCAGTCTTTGGATTGATATGAACTTTCCTCTGTTTAGGATCTGGCTTAAACAGTTGTTCCTCCTCTACAACCTTCTTTGGTGTCGATGTTTTCGGTGTCGATAGGGGTTGTTTCGTGTGTTTTGCTTTAGGAGGCGTTATTGAGTCCTTTGGCAAAGTTTTCGGTGCCGAAGGTGGTTTCCGCTTGGTAGGAGTTTTTGGTACCGAGGTTGGAGATTTGGGAGTGGAGACAGGTCCCGTTGGTCTTGTGGCGTCGGACTCTGGTTTCCCATGCTTATCTTTGGAGCCGGAAGGCTTTGGAGTCGGAGCTTTTTTCGGATCCGGTACAGTCTCAGGCTTCGGCACCGACGTGTCCTTTGGTTTGGGTGCCGAAGGATGCTTGTCTTTAGGCACCGAAGGGCGTTTTGGCTTTGGTGTCGAGGAATCCTTCGGTGCCGAAGGATGTGTGTTCTTCGTTGCCAATGGGAGAGGTGGAACTGGCATGTGTGGTCTTGTCGGTGCCGAGGCACCGGAAGGCGTAGTTGTTTTCCTCGGAGATGAGCCCGAAGGCGGGGCGTCGGAGGGGGTATTTCGGTCTCGACTGGGCCCCATGGGCGAAGTCCTGACCGTTGCCTTTTGTTTGGGTAGTGTCTGTTGTGCAGGGGCAGAGGTACTCACGGGTTGTCGAGATGGAATCGAATCGTCCGAGTCCTCTGCTCCCGATATGATCTGGAGATCAGGCGAGTCTTCCTCGGCGACGAGTGGAGCCTCGTCCTCGGAGATATCTTCGAGTGGGTCCTCGTCCTCTGAGACGTCTTCTTCGACGATCTCCTCCTCAAAGATGGCCTCCGGTGCTGATCTCCTCATCTCGTGTCGACGCGCCCTCCAATGCCGAATTGTCTTCTTCGATCGGAAGGACGCACAGGCTGTGCAAGTTGACTAGTCGTGTTCCGGCGATAGACAGAGGTTGCAGACCTCGTGACAGTCGCTATGAGGGAACTTTGCTCGACATACCGGGCATCTTTTGAATGGAGTTCTGTCCATGAGGCGTAGGCCGTACGGCGCCGATAGGCCCAGCGGCCCGCGTCGACGCACCGGGATGTAGTTGATGTCAAAAGTTGTTTATTCGATGTCGATAATGTTTGTTATAAAGTTGTTCGCTTCGAAGTTGCAGAAAAAGTCTTTTCTAGCCGGAGCGGAAAACTTTCATCCGAACCCAGTGGTGGAAAAAAACAATCTGAGGATGGAGTCGATGACCATGCGCAGTATTGTCCAAGGGAGGAGTCACCTATCTTGTGACTACAAAGACTTCTTCCAAGAAGACAACAACCTGCAATCATCCGAGCCCAACACCAGGTGGTGATCTAATGCACAGTATACGATCTGCAGCTCATATGCCTCGAACAGGCCTTTTCAATAAATTGCAGGTAAGTTACTTTTTTACGTTACTTTTTCTAACTCACTGCTGGATGCCTGAATTCAGCACTAGGACATTTCCAGTAAACAGGTGAGTAAATGCGTTTTTGATATTCGTGCGATTTTTAAAGAATATTTTCAGATTTCAAAACTCCACACTTAGAAACTTTTTGGAGCTGTATATTGAAATGAATAAGCTTTTTCAACAAATTGCAGGTAATTTACTTTTACGCTACTTTTTCTAACTCCGTGTTGGATGCCTAGATTCAGCACTGGGACATGTCCTGCAAACATGTGAGAGAAAACACGTTTGAGTTATTTGTACAAATTTTAAAGAATAACTATAGTTTTCAAAACTCCACACTTAGTCGTTTTTTGGAGGGAAAATGGTCAATGTTATCCTATGGAGGAAAAACAGGTTATCAGTTTGCAGGTAAGTAAACAACTGTGGGAGTTAAGGTTCAGAGGAAAGACTCAGGGGTCTCCCAGGGTCAGTGATGCTCTGGAAATTCCCCCTCAGCTGCACTAGGGCAGCCGGGTGCAGAGTGTTATGGCCAAATGTTATCCTATGAAGGATAAGGGGTCTCCGGTTGGTGGCTGCTGGAAAGCAGGCCACAAGGTTGTGGGAGTAAAGCGCCTAGGGTTTAGCTTAGGGCAAGTTGGGGACCAAAGTAGAACCAAAGGTGCACCCTCAGCGGCACTAGGGCGGCCAGGTGCAGGGTGGTGTTTTGAGGTCGGGTGCCCTGTTGTTTCCAATAGAGAACCTCCGGGACAAAGAAAAACTGCAGGCTCGGGGACAAGGATCTTACAGGTGCGACCACCACTTCGAGGGTTGGTTAGGAATTGTTGGTTTGGGCACAAAAGGCCGTGGGGCGTCGGGTGCAGGGGTGCCTTGGGACGTCAGACTTTCTTACCCGCTCTGGTTGCTGTAAGGGGGGTCCTCTTTGAGATTGAGGCTGCAGGAGTTGTCTGGAGGCTTGTGGCAGGTCAGGGGTCACCAGATCTTGGGTCAGCATCGCCTGGGGGACCTCCTTGTAGTATTTTCCCCTCGAGCTCGGGTCGGGTTCGGCGGGTGCAGAGTGGGGCTGGATTTATAGTTTCTGGTTGGCACCAGAAGCTGCAGTTTGAACAAGTCCGGTGTTCACGGGAGATTCAGTCTTTGTAGTGAAGGCAGGCTGGTCCTCCGGGGTTTTTGAGGTTGCCTGCTGCAGGACACACTAGGATTTCGCAGGAGCAGGTTCGAGGGGAGACAGGCCTGTAGGGCTGGGGCCAACTCAGTGTGTGTCGTCCTCCTGTTCGCTCTAAACAGCTTTTCATCCTTCTTCTAATCTTTTTTTCTTGTGGTTTCTAGATCTTAGGAAGGAAGGTTCGGGGTGCCCACTAAATACTAAATGTAGGGGTGTTACAGGTAGGTAAAGGGCAGGAACCAATGGGTCCCTTCCCTGGGGTGGGTACACCCCCTATTGAGCCACTCTCCAGTGGGAGGGGGGCCTTTCCCTGGTTGGCTGGGTCCCCCCCATCCTCAAGATGGCGGGGACTCGAGGTTGTGCTTCACCTCGCCTGCCCCCACCTGAGGCGCACACCTCTCTTCCTCACTTTTTTTCCAGCTGGTTCTCCCAACCAAAGTGAGGGGTAGAACCAGTGGGGACCAGTTGCTGAAAGCAACAAATGGTCTGGAGAGGCTCACAAAGGCAACCGCCCTTTGAAGCTTTTCCTTCACGAACCCTGCCCACCCTGGGGTAGGAGGTTTGGCACCTCGTCCTAGGATGTGCATTGTTTCAAGCTCCTGGGAGCAGCAGCTCTCGACTCAGGGGTCCAGAAACATGTCTGATGGTGGCAGCCTAGGTAGCCATTCAGTCAGGTCACTAGAAGTTGGTGGCGTTTCAGGGGGCATCTCTAAAAAGCCCTCTGTGGTGCATTTTACATAAAATCCCACACTGGCATCAGTGTGGGTTTAATGTGCTGAGAAGTTTGATACCAAACTGCCCAGTCTTCAGAGTGGCCATTATGGTGCTGTGGAGTTCGTAATGACAAATTCCCAGCACCATATACTCTTAATGGCAGCACTGCACTTACAGTGCCCAGGAATTGACCGGGGTACTGTAGGGCTTACGCATCTGTAGCCTCACCACTGGCATAGGGCACCCAGCTAAAGAGGTGACTGATGTCTGCCAGGGCAGTGGGTTCTGTGGGCATGGCACACAGGGATGTGTGCCATGTCGACTCTTGCTTTAGTTCTGTACTTAGGCACTCAGCCTGCAAAAGCAGTGTGTGGGTGCCATGGTACAGGGTCCCTGAGGGTGGCACAATAAGTGTTGCAGCCCTCAGAGGTCTTCCCTGGTCACCATGCCCTGGGTACCTAGCTCTTCACCCGGCTGCCCCTGCGCCGCTGGGACTGAACTAACTGTACTCACCTGACCCTGGGGGATCCCGGAGTCTATGCCCAGAACCCTAACTTCACCAACCAAGTACTCACCTGGAAACCGGTAATTCACTTACCCGTCATTGGATAACATTGACCCATTTTTGACTCGAAAAGTTTCTAAGTGTAAAGTTTTGAAAACTGAAAATATTCCTATAAAATCAGCCAAAGTCCAAATCCGGAAATACTCACCTGTGATCAGGAGAGAAGCCAGTACTGTACCTTTCAGCCCAGTACTGAACCGCAAAAGTAATCCCTAGCGGGGTTACTAGTAACCTGTATATTTCTCTATAGGAACCCATTGTCTGCTTTTCTATGAAATTTCTTCTGTCTACTTTTGACAACTGCAAATATTCTTTAAAAATCGTACAATATACTGAAACGCAATTACCTACCTGTTTTGAGTTAAGCCCCCAGTGCTGGCCCTAGGAGACTAATGCTGGGTTACGAAAGTAACGCGATCGTACTCTACCTGTAACCTGAATTTCCTCCCATTGAATAACATTGTGAGAATCACCTCGAAACGTTTCTAGGTGTGAACTTTTAAAACAGCTTTATATTCAGGAAAAATCATCACTGTAACTAAAATGTTTTTGCTAATCTGGTTTCAGCTTAGACCCCAGGACTGAATCCAAGATCTAGTCCTGGAACTACCAAAGTAATCCATAAAGTAATCAACTGTACTTTCCTATGGAAACCCATTGAGCTCAATGCTAGAGTGTGTTTCAGAACTGTATTGCTATTAGCTAACCTGTGATTATTGTGTGTACAAACTTATTGATCCTCTGCAAAATATTTACCTGAGAGTACTCGTATCTTTCGAAAAGTATATTTTTATACCTGTTGGTTCTAAAAATAAAACAACTATATTTAAGGATATAATAATTGGCCTAGAGTTCAGTTCTTGAGTGTGTGAAACCTTTTGCTGACTGAGTGTGTACAACAAATGCTTTACACTGTCCTCTGGTACTGCCTTAGTGCTCGACCAAGCTACCACTTTGGAGAGTAAGGTCAGTTCTGATTTTAACCTCTGTTAAACCTTTGGGGTTTGTGGACTCTATACACACTGTACTGCCTTATTGTCTAGTATATATAGAGCCACCTTCTCACAATCATGCAAGAAAGAGGGCACTTTCTAACACAAACCCCCTCCCAGACGAAAGATGATGAGACTAATCTTGCCTTAGAGAGTCTTCATTGGCTAAGTGGAAGAACCTGGAAAGTCCATCTGCATTGGCATGGGCAGTCCCAGGTCTGTGTTCCACTTCAAAGTCCATTCCCTGTAGGGGATGGACAACCACAATAGTTTAGGATTTTCTCCTTTCATTTGCATTTGCCATCTGAGAGGTCTATGATCAGTTTGAACTAGGCAGTGAGTACCAAACAAGTATGGTCTCAACTTCTTCAGGGACCAAACCACAGCAACGGCTACCCTCTCAATGGCACTCCAAAGCTGCTCCCTGGGAAGTAGCCTTCTGCTTATAAAAGCAACAGGTTGGTCTTCGCCCTCATCATTGGTCTGGGATAGGACCGTCCCTATCCCTAGCTCAGAGGCATCAGTCTGCCCTATGAACTGCATGGCATCATCTGGAGCCTTAAGAATTGGTGCTGAGCACATTGTTTCTTTAAGTGTGTCAAAAGCTTTTTGGCAACTAACTGTCCAGTTAACCTTTTTGGGCATTTTTTTGGAGGTGAATTCTGTGAGGGAAGTCACAATGGACCCATATCCCTTCACAAACATCCTGTAGTACCCAGTCAAGCCAAGGAATGCCCTGACTTGGGTCTGGGTTGTTGGAGTTGCCCAGTCCAGGATGGCCTGTATCTTGGGCAGCAAGGGCTGTACCTGGCCTCCACCAACAAGGTGGCCCAAGTACACCACAGTGCCCTGCCCAATCTGGCATTTGGATGCTTTGATAGTTAGGCCTGCAGATTACAGGGCTTTTAAAACCTTCTCAAGGTGGATCAGGTGATCCTGCCAGGTGGAACTAAAGACAGCAATAGCATCAAGATAGGCTGCACTAAAGGACTCCAACCAAGTGAGGGCTTGAGTCAACAACCTCTAGAACAGGGCAGGGGCATTCTTTAAACCGAAGGGCATAACAGTGAACTGATGGTGTCCATCAGGTGTGGAGAATGCGGTTTTCTTGTTTGCTCCTGGGGCCATGCCAGTATGCCAGTAACCTGCAGTTAAGTCAAAGATACTTAGAAATGTGGCTGCCCCCAATTTGTATATCAACTCATCTGCTCTTGGAATAGGGTGAGCATCTGTCTTGGTGACAGAGTTGAGCCCTCTATAGTCCACACAAAACTTCATTTCTCTCTTTACACCCTGTGGATGAAGTTTGAGGACTATAACCTCTGGGCTGGCACATAGGCTCTCAGAGTGTTCAATAACGCCTAACTCCAGCATCTTGCTGACTTCAGCTTTGATGCTTTCCTTGACTTGGTCTGACTATCTATATATTTTATTGTTGACAGGTGCACTGTCACCAGTGTCCACATCATGGGTACACCAGTTTGTCAGACCAGGGGTCAGGGAAAAGAGCTTAGCATACTGCTTCAAGACTTGCTTGCAGTCAGTCTGCTGATGGGCAGAGACAGTGTCTGAAAAGACAACTCCATCTACTGACCCATCTTTTGGGCTGTAGGAGAGGAGGTCTGGGAGAGGTTCACTCTCAGCTTCCTGTTCCTCCTCAGTCACCATCAGCATGGTGATGTCAGCCATGTCATTGTAGAGCTTTAGGCGGTTCACATGGATAACCCTTTTGGGTGTTCTGCTTTGCCCAGTTCAACTAAGGAATGTGTTACTTACCTATAACTGCAGTTATCCAGTATTGGTATCTTTCATAGATTCACATGCCGGAATCATACCCAGTCGTCGGGATGGGAGTCCCCGGTACATAAGAAATGTAATGTCTCACTAAACATATAAAGAGATGGGCCAAAGGCCTCACATTAGTAACATATCCAGGTCCTTTTGTAAAAAGGACCAAACTCTAAAGAACAACCAATCAGCTATCACCACCCTCTGGAACCTTCCTGGAAGGAGCACTAGTCCCTCAGATTTTCGTAAGCACAGTGCTAAGTAGATGTATCACTGAGAGAACCAGGTGAGCCCTTCCAGGGGAGGTGGGTGTGAATCTATGAAAGATACCAATACTGGATAACTGCAGTTACAGGTAAGTAACACATTCCTTATCCAGTATTAGGGTATCTTTCATAGATTCACATGCCTGAATTAGAGTAGTAAGCAATGATAAGCACATTTCGGAAGGCACAGAATGTAAAAGTTCACCAGATAATAACATATCAATGTGAAAATAGCAAGTACCCAACTGCAATCAAAGAAAAACATGTCGGTAGCAAACAAAACATTTCCATTTTGCTGCGTAACAGGGTGTAGTTTTAGGTTTGCGTGCTTCCTTGAAAATGTCCACGTATTCTGGTGGTACATCAAGATAGCTATACTCCATGACAACAGGACCCAAATTGTTAGGTTAAGCATTTTGGGGTCTGGGTGTCTGATTTGTCCTTGATTCTGAGTGACAAGGTCCACCTAGTTGTGGAGCTTCTTGTGTGAAACTACTGACACATCTTGCAGTACTGTGAACTAGGACTGACATGCCCAAGTAGGAGCTACAAAGATCATGGTGAGAGGTTTGCCTGAGCCTCTGAACAAGAAATGGATTGAGAGGGGGAGGTGGAAAAGCATAGGCAAATATTCTTTACCAACCCATCCATTGTGCGTTGCACCTGGACAGTGGGTGTGGGTTCTTGGATACAAAGTCTGGGCATTTTGCCTTTTCTGCTGTGACAAAGTTTGAATGAGGAAACCCCCATTTTTGAAAGTAGGGAAGGAGGACTTGTGTGTGGAGTTCCCATTCAAGGACTTGATGCTGCATCCTGCTGAACAGGTCTGCAAAGATATTCCTTCAATAGGTGAATGGTGTGGTGAAGAGCCCACTTCCATATAGTCTGAGGCAGATGTGATAGTTGTGAAGACCTTGTCGGTCTCTCCACCTCCCCCAACCCGTTTTTTGTAGATAATACATGGATATCATTTTGTCCGTCCCTACTTAGACAACCTTGTGAGACAAGTGAGGAAGAAAGTTTTCAGTGCTAGGTCGACCACCTGAAGCTGCAAGTTGTTGATTTGTAGAGATTGATGTGTGGCATCCCAAAGACCTTGTACTGTTAAGGCTTTCAGGGGTGCAACCCATCCATAACGCATCCATGGTGAGAGTGATGTTAGCAACAGGGTCCAGTAAAGGCCACCCCTATGCTAAGTTGTTGGAGTTCCACCATTGCAGAAAACAGTGAGTGTGGCAGTCTATCAACACTAAATGTTGCAAGTGACGCTATAACTGAGACCACTAGCGAGCTAGACATTGCAGTAGAGGACACATGTGTAACCTTGCATGGGAAACTAGGGCAATGCAAGAAGCCATCATTCCTAGGAGAAGCACGGCAGTCCTTAGTGTGAGTGTCCGACTTAGCCGGAACTGGGGTAGAGCTGTCTGAAAGTTGTGAATTCGAGAGGTATTGGGGTATGCTAATCATTACCATGTGTTTAAGATTGCCTCTAAGCATAGGTTGAGCTTGTAGAGGTTCAAGGTGAGACTTGGTGGCATTGATAGTTACCCTAGTCTGTGAAGGAGTCTGTCAACTGAGTGTGTTGTTGACACTGCTGGTGGGTGCTGGCTTTGATCAGCCAATCATCCAGGTAGGAAAACGCGTGGAAATTCTCTCTTCGCAAATGTGCTGCCACCGCCAGGCATTTTGGGAAAACTAGAGGTGCAGTAGTCACCCCGAATGGAAGCACTTTGAACTGATAGGGTTTGCCTGCGATGACAAATCTTAGGTACTTGTGGTGAGCAGGGTGTATTGGTATGTGGAAGTAAGTGTCTTTCAGGTTTAGTGCTCTCCTGGTTGCAGAAGCAGAATGACATCCTGTACAGCAACCCTATGAAAGTGTTCTGACAGGATGTACTTGCTCAGAGGTCTTAGATATAAGATTGGTCTTAGAGCCGTATACCTCTTGGTGATCAGGGAGTATACTCCTGAGCCTCGTTGTTGAAGAGTAACAGGTTCTATAGCCCTTTTTAGAAGAAGGGCTAGGACCTCTTGTTGGAGAACGGTTCGATGTTTGTGTGAAAACCTGCGAGTGCGAGGTAGAATGTTGGGCGGTGTGGTAATGAGCTCCAGACAACAGCCATTTTGGAGAATGTCCAGAACTCATTTGTTTATGGTGATGGAATCCCAGACTTGGTGGAAAAACTATAGTCTGTCCCCAACAAGTGTTATATGGTCAGGGTGGAGGGAATTGAGTAGTCGCTGCTTTGCAGTGGGTGATGCTCCGTGTGCGGAGGCACCGCTGCCCATTCCCTTGTTGTCATTTCCTCTGACGTAACCTCTAAAATTGCCTTTGGTGTAAGAGGACTCCATTTGTTTTTGTTGGGAAGTGGAGGCATTTATGGAGGTGGATTTATATGCCCCTCTGTAGCCTGGGCGACAAAAGGAGCCCCTAGGAGTGAAAGTTTGTAAAGCTCTTATCGCTTTAGCTGTATCGGTGTCCTTTGTAGGTCTCGCCTACGCAGCGTGCATGCGCTGCAAAGGCAAAAACACCTTTTGGGATCACTTTGGCTTTTCAGCTAAGCACGTGCACGCGTTCCATTGCCTTCAATGGCTTACGTGAGTGATCTCTGTGGTACACCCTACTAAGAGCTCCAGGGTGCTCTCCACATGAACTCCATTGCTCTGGCTATCGGATGGGCTGTCTGCACTGATTGCATGTCGGCTGCAGCATAGTGCTTGGCGGGAGCTTGCTAGAATCTACGGGGGTGTTACGGCGCACTTACCAGTTGACCCAGTCTGCTAAGGGACCGACGCTGCAGCCAGCCTCCCGCCGCCGCATTTCCTGTTACCGGAGTGCCGCCGCGGTAGAGTGGAGGGCTGATCAGGTGGGACTTCAATCCCCAGCACCCTCAGCGGCCGGAAGCCGCGCACCGCAAGTTCGCGCCAGGTGGCGCATAAAGCCCAGTGCTACTCCCGGGCACAGCGGGGAGCTTGCTAGAATCTACGGGGGTGTTACGGCGCCCTTACCAGTTGACCCAGTCTGCTAAGGGACCACGCAGGACCGACGCTGCAGCCAGCCTCCCGCCGCCGCATTTCCTGTTACCGGAGTGCCGCTGCGGTAGAGTGGAGGGCTGATCAGGTGGGACTTCAATCCCCAGCACCCTCAGCGGCCGGAAGCCGCGCACCGCAAGTTCGCGCCAGGTGGCGCATAAAGCCCAGCGCTACTCCCCGCATCGCGGGAGCAGCCCAGGAGAAGCCCGTGACAAGGGCGGGACCGTCTCTGGCCGTCCGAGGCAGGAGTAGGCAGGGCTGGGCCACCCCCCTTGGCTGTTTTTTCGAGTAAGTGCCCCGACTTCTATAAACTATATATTTTGGACAACGAGAAGGTAATTGTGTGTTGTGTGGTTTGTGACATTTCTGAACGCCACCTTTTGCCGTAACCTGTGCCCTATATCCCTATATTCCTAAATTGCTGCCAACAATGTCAAAACAAACCTCTCTAATGGACAACTATTTGGTTAAAGTTGTTAGTAGGATTAACAGTGACAGAAGAAAATCCCTAGGTCAAGGCAACTTACCTGACCCACCATTTGATTTATCATTGGATCCCACTAACGAGGATAACATTTTTTCCTCTGTGACAGTCGAGCCTAAGGATACCAGTTGTAACATCGGAACTACCCCCGTAGAGGTGTTGGATGACTCTATCCCTGTGGAAGACCAACTCGAAAGCCCTGATGGTACTCTACAACCATGTAAAAGGGCTACACGTTCTATGAGAGCATGTAGGAAATTAACTACCAACCGGGGAGGCCATATGACCAGGAGGAAAAAGGAATCCACACCTAAGAAAAATGTTTGTGACAAAGGGACTTTAACTAAAGACAATTGCGTTACTATTAATACTGACCAATTTGATTTGTTAGTGGGTTGTATAGATGGTAAATTGAAGTTGATTGTCGAACTGTTACTTGCCAAAATTGATGCCATATCAGCTGAAGTATCTAGATTGGGGTCCCAGCTAGATGTGTACGCAGCCAAGATAGTTAACACTTGACCAGCTAGTAAGGATGCCCCTAGTATTCAATCTGCCCCAAAACCAGTTAAGGGGAAGTCTCGCCCTACGAACAATGTTAAATCTGGTTCCAACATGGATAGTTTACAGGTCCCATCTGCCTTGCCAAGTACGAGCACGTTATCAGCATGTTATTCAGACAAGGTAGGGCAGGCACCACCTGTGATGGCTGCGGCTGTGGGGTCTGTAGTGGGACCTATTTGTAAAAACACACTACCAGCTCTTAAGACAGGCGGGGCAGTGCAGGCACCAGTAATGCCGGTCGCGGCTGCTGGGTCTGTAGGGGCATCTGTTGGTAACAATCGCCCGGTAGATCTCCCACGCGAGTGTGTGCCCTACGTAGTGGTCTTAATCAATGTTCCCTCCTTAGCACTCAGTCAGGCCATACCCTCCCAAGAGCCGCGGGACTCGTTAAAGAACAAAACGGTCTCCTGGCTACATAGTCATTGTGGGTTCCCAGTTAATTTTTCGGATCAAATTCTATCTACCAGAAGGGTTAACTGGATTGGCAACACTAGAAAGAACTGCAGGGGAGACTGTGTGATCGTCAATTTTAAATATCCCCAGCATGTTGCGACGGTCCTACTAAGAGCTGCTGCTATTACACAGTATGAGACCGATGTAACTGCACGTCCTCTGGGTTATTTCTATAACCATCTTAATAAGATTCCACCTGTCACTAGCAGAGATAGGGCATTCACCCCTAACTCTGTATCTAATGGTGAGAGATTTTTTCAACCTACCCCTAACTTTGTACCTAATGGTGATAGATTTTTTCTGCCTACAACAAACTTTATACCTACTGGCGATAGATTTTCCCCACCTAACCCTAATTTTGTACCTATTGGTGACAGATTTTTTCAACCAACTCATGGGATGGTTTATGAAGTCCCGGTCCAGAACAGGTATCAACTCCTGAGCTCTCTGGACCAGAATGATTGACTTCATAAGGGACCTGGGCCTCGGAGGGATGACACCGGGGATGCTAATCTGAATAATCCTAGTGAAGAAAATGTGGTCGCAGAGAGCCAATATACTAATGATATTTTGGGTAATACGAGTAGCGGGACAACAGTGCCCTGTGTGACTGAGATTTCCGAGGACCCAAGGAAGGATGTAGGTAGTTATATAGGGCGGTCAGTGATTGAACGAAGTAGTAAAGGCAAGAATCCCAGCAATGTACATGGCATTCCCAATAGTGACTGTACCACGGGGATTTCTATTGTCAGCTGGAATATTGCCGGTTGGGCCTCTAAGGTACACAAATTGGAGTGGGAGGGCATTGTTAGGTCCTACGACATCCTATGCCTACAGGAGACATGGTGTGTTGCCAAACCTAGTTTTGAAGGGTACACGTGCTATAGTCTAGAAGCTACTGAATCAAAGGCATGGCAGGGCAAAGGGAGGACTACTTTTTCTTGTTTCTGTAGATTTAAAGTTGACAATTATCAAACATTTGCTAGTCGAACCCCACTCACAAATTCTTTGGGTACGTGCACAGGATGGTACTGATGTGCTTTTAATAAATTTTTATAATAATATTTTTAATAACTTACGGCACAAAGTGATAGAGGAGTTAGATTGTGCCCTCATGAAGCCGATATCTGAGGCAAAATGCACTTTTACTTATATTTGGTTAGGGGATTTTAATTTAACAGTCTGCAGTTTGTCCTCCTCCAGGGCTTGTGGGATTCAAACTAATAGTGGGGAGTGCATGTTGCATTTCCCACATCATGCCTATGGGGAGGCTATCAATAACGTCATGGCTTCTTATGATTTAGAGCTAGTGAGTACTGACCTAGGGGGTAGTGAGAGTTCAATTCCAACCTTTATATAGCGGAATAGCGGATCCACTATCGACCATATTATGGTTTCATCTAGTTTGGTACCCCACTGCCTGACCAAGGTAAGGGATGCTTCTGCCCTGAGCGACCATAACTATATCACAATGCAAATAACTACGTGGAAGTGCAGAGTAGAACTGCCAACAAGAATCTTGGATGACATTGAGCCACACAGGGCTAATGGGACTAGGCTTATGTGGAAAGGGGAAAAAGCAGCTATCGTGGAACCAATAATTGTAAATAAATGCCTGGCGGACATTGATATTATCCTGACTCCAGGATGTCCGCCTGCTTCTGTTATGACTCATTTTCTTAACATTAACAACGTTATTGATAACATCTTTACGGGGACTAAATCGGGCAGAAGCGGAAAAGGGATCGGATGGTTTGACCATACCTGTACGACCCTTCTCTCGCAACTTAAACACGCTTTAGCCCTTACTCCAAGAGATAAGAATAGAGTCAGATTCTTAAGAATTGAATATAAAAAGGCGCTATCCAAAAGGAAGAAGGAATTACAGCAGGAAGCCTGGGATCACCTATCCAAGGCAGCAGAAACCGCTGATAGTCACCTGTTTTGGTCCACCGTTAACTCCCCTTTCCTCCAAGATGATAAAAATCCACAGCTCTCCTCCAACGTTGGCAGCGAGGACTGGGTGAAACATTTTTCCATAATTTTCCAGGATAATACCCAGACATCCGAAGAGCAAAGGCTTTGGCCCGTGGTGCCTTTAGATATCGCCCTGAAGGAAGTGGAAAGTAGTATTAAAACTAGTAAGGGTGGTAAGGCCCAGGGGCCAGATGGAGTCCCAATTGATGTGTTCAGGGCTCAACCGAAGCTTTGGGGACCAGTACTTACTTTGGCACTTAATGCTGCAGTAACCACCTTGATCCCACCCTCTTGGGGTGACTCCATCATTGTCCCCATTTATAAAAAGGGGGATAAGGCATCAGCCTTCAATTACCGGCCGATTAGTCTGCTTGACTCATCGGTTAAAATCATGAGTCGAGTATTGCTTTACAGATTAGAAGAGTGGGCGGATGAGAACGGGATTCTCGCCAATTCCCAATACGGATTCAGGAAGGGACGAGGGACCTTAGATCAGTGCCTAAATCTAGAATTATTGATTGGCAAGTACACTAGAGCCAAGCCCGGTAATATTTATCTTTGCTTTGCCGACCTTAGCAGTGCTTTTGATTTAGTAAACGATTCACTCTTGTGGTCAGTTTTGCTTGATATGGGTGCCCCTAAAGAAATTATTTTTTTCTTTGCAAGATTGTATAGTAAGATGCAAACATGTGTCCGCTATGGGGTTAGTGGGGAGTGCACCCCAAATTTTAATGTCAAACGGGGAATTAGACAGGGGTGTGTTCTTGCCCCCCTGTTGTTAATCTTTTTATCAATGAGGTTGAATCTGCCCTGAAAACTGTCAAAGCTGATGCCCCACAGGTTGCTGGGAATAGTGTTCCAGTTCTGCTTTATGCAGATGACGCGGTGCTCCTGTCCCGAACACCTGTTGGCCTGCAGCGCTTGATGGACAGGTTCACTGATTTTATTGGCAGTAGGAGACTGCTGATTAATAAAAACAAAACCCACACTATGACCTGCGGGATAAAGACGGGGAAAAATCGTGCCTTTTTTATAGAAGGGGTAAAGGTACAGCATGTCAATAGTTTTTGCTACCTGGGGGTAACCTTTTCCAGCGATGGCAGTTGGGGGCAAGAATTAACCAATGTTAGGAGCAAAATGAGTAAAAGCTCCTTTGGCATTTTTAAATTTGCCTCTAAGCTAGGGGATAGGCGAATCAAAGATATGATGGAGATCTACAAGGCGCGTAGTGTATCCATCGCCCTTTATGGGGCGGGGCTTTGGGACAACTGCAATATTGAGTGCCTGCAGAGGGAAGAAAATAACTTCCTAAAGAAATTACTGTGCCTCCCTAAATCTGCCTCAACAGAGTTGATCCATAAAGAGGTAGGGCTTGCTTATTTGGGCGACCTTGCTTTACTTAGGCCTCTACTACTCTATCGAGCTATTTGGCTCAAGGAGGAGACTGAGCTTAATCAACTTGTAATTAGGGACTGCCTTGGTTTAGAGAACTGTTTGATGATACCATGGCTTAAATATGTTGTGGATTGCTACCTAAGTATCTATGATATCAACCTGCTGCTAGATCATTGCCCTCCTAGAGGTCTTGCCAAGCAGGACATGAAAAATTATTTTAAGTTTTATAGAGCTCAAAAACGCTCAGCTGTGATCAATTCTCTCGTTACTGTTAATTTTTATAATAAGTATAGTGTTACCGAGGGATTCCAGAATTACCTGAGCGTGGTAACTAGGCCTGCGCACAGATTTGTATTGACTAGATTAAGAGCTGGAATTGCTCATGCTTTGGTGGCCTTTCCACATCAAAAAAAGCACCCGGTTGGCCCTTGTCCCTGCGAAGGGCATTCTAAACAAAGCACCTTGCACTTTATGCTCATTTGTACGTTGTTCCAGCATGTAAGGATCACATATCTAAAACCAATATTTCTTAAGTATGGTATTCTTACTGTGGAGGATGCAATGTGTTTATTATATAACATGGACTGTCCCTATATATGTTTTTATGCTGCGAGTTTTATCTGTAAATCTATGGCTTTTAGGAAAAGTATGATCTTTTAAACATTACTGTCAATTTGCCTGTATTTTATCTTGTTGCATTTTGCTATGTGCTTTTATGGTAATCAATTGTTATGAACCGAATAAAGCTTCATGAAATGAAATGAAATGCCTTCAATGGCAAAGTGTGCACTTCAGGAGATTCACTTGCGGGAGCGAGCACCACCATATGGCAGCAGTTATCGCTCCCACAAGTGAAACATGCAGCCCCCTGCCTCCCCCATGCTGCCGCGCTTGGCGCGCGCGCGCCTCCCCCTTCTGCCGCGCATTAGCGCGCACGTGCCCTTGTTTAAGCATTTCAACTGCTGGTGATAACTGAGCTCCGTGTGGGGGCTAGGAGGCTGGATATGTGTGCCAACCTCCTGAGCTATCTAGCATCCGGTTCTAGAGCTCTATGCTGAGGGAGTCACTGGACCATGCAGACAGACGTGCGAGGACGGAAAGATGGAAGGCGGGCACATTTCTCACACACAACCATGTCTTCCCACCTCTCCACAGGGCTACCTAATTTCAAGTCACCTGAGGCACATGTCAATTCCATACCCGCCAGCTCCACACCCCACAAAAGGTAACATGATACTGATATATATATATTTTTTTTTAAACGTGGCCTCTGCAGGCGTTCCAAGGGGGCGGGGCTGGCATGGTGTGTGACCTCAAGCAATGCTGGATGTGTCTGCTGCAGTTGGAGTTCTAAAGGCTGCCGCGTTAAAGCCGCCCAACTCGTCCGACAGAGGAGGCGCTGAGAGATGTCTCCCACACTGTGAAACGCAAGACGGGCGCGCGAGACCGCAGCAACTGTCTGGGATATCTTTGCGGGGCTCGTGAGGAGGTATGGGTGCAGTGGAACTGGCTGTAAATCGAGCCTTAATTCTATGCCCAGCTTCCCCACTGCCTTGTCGTGTGTTTTTCACCAAGAGTGTGTTTCGCCTCTCATTCTTTCTCAACTTCTCCAGTGTTTACTCACATACAGTGGGGAGTTGGGATAAAAAAAAAAGAAGGGGAAAATCGTCCCTATGAGAATATTTACCCAGCTTCAATACAACCAAACTGTAATTGAGCGGTCTCTAAAAAATTAACGTGGTGCGGACACATCACCTTTACAATTGTTTGTATATATAACTCGTCGTCGCCAGGACGGTGTTTTCTCAATTATTCTGCATTTAATGGCAGCCCATATCTTTCCCTAGACAAAAAAAAGCCCAATCTGTGACTGCAAACCTACTCCTCCAGCCTCAGTGAAAATACAGCCCTGGAGTTTCTAATTTAAAAAAAACACGCACGCCATCCTTTCGCTGGTACAATCTCCAGAGCGTGAACGGGAGGCAGGCGCTGTTCAACCGCCTTTTCGGTAGGGGGTGAGCTTGGAAAGGGTGGACAAGGCAGCGTCCCTAGCAAAGCTGCTGTCAGGCAGCCGAGAGTGAGGAAGCGACAGACAGCCTGCATCTCCTGGCGGCGCACAGAGCAGACTCACACCGAGGGAAGGCATGGGCAGATCGAGCCTTTCTAAAGAGAGATTGCAAATAAAGCAGGTTGGCGCGGCAGAACCCACTGGCAGCGTGGTGGCTGCCATCAGAGAGCTGTTGCTGCTGCTTCCGGTGTGTTCTGCCGGGATTCCACGGATCTGGTCTCCGCTCCGCTCCAGATTGGCGGCGACGATGCCTGTGGCGTGCCGGTGTCCCCCGAGCCAGCTCCCCTCAAGGAAGGGAGAGTGAGGCCCGGCGTGCAGGCGTGAAATGCGGCTGGATCCGCGGGGGGCTGGGACCTGCTCCTGGATCTAACGCATGACATCTCAGAGATGTGCAGGAGGAAATCACACAATTGGGGTGGCACCCGCGCAGATCATATTCAGCTGAACCTCGGACCACGCCATGAACACCACCATGTTTCTCCGCGGTCAAGCAGAAATGTATCTGAGAAACGCCCCGTCATTTTCAGACTGGGGGGGGCGTGTTTTTCTTTCTCTCCTCTTCCCATTGGTTGGAATGTAAACAACGGGCGCGTTTTGACTTGTTGTTGTTTACATTCCAGCCAATGGGAAGAGGAGAGAAAGATGCGAAAAAACACACCCCTCAATCCGAAAAAGACGGGGCTTAGACCTAAAAAATGACATCACTAAAATGTCTTCTCCAATGGCTGCCCGCCGTTTAGGAAGCCAGCCAATGGAGAAGAGGGGCGGGTTTAAGCCTCACTACTAAGAAACATAAAATCTCGCCAGCGAGACTGCACATGTGCGCAGCCTACGCTAGCAGAGACCTAAAAATGGGAGTGTCTCGGTTTGGAAGAGCAGGTTATCCAATAGAAATTCCTGCTCCAGGAGTTCTTTGTGCAGCTCAACGTTATGAAAAGTCGCCACCCCAGAAATAGCCTGCTTGAAGGTGGTGGCATCTTCAGGAGGGACGAGCTGGACATAGGTCTGCATTGTTAGAGATAGTAGGATAAGCATTGTACATATCCCACGGGTCAGAATCACCTAATTGCCCTCCAAGCCCCCCGGTGTCAAGAGTGTGGTGAGTTCTGAGGTGAAACATCAAGTGGGTCACGTGATGGAGGAGGAGGAGGTGATGGAGGAGGAGGAGGTGATGGAGGAGGAGGAGGTGATGGAGGAGGAGGAGGTGACGGAGGAGGAGGAGGTGACGGAGGAGGAGGAGGTGACGGAGGAGGAGGAGGAGGAGGTGACGGAGGAGGAAGAGGTGACGGAGGAGGAAGAGGAAGAAGAAGTGGTGGAGGAGGAGCAGGGCAGGTGATCTAATCCTTGGTTTTCTTGCAAGGAGGAGATAGATATCTAATGCTTCCACAAATGTTAATTTTCACTTTGGATGCTGAGAAGCAAGAATACGACCAGTTCCCACTTGCATTTGAATTTTCCTCTGATGAATGTCCATCTTTTCCAGAACGGGCTCGACAGGAGACGTGGAAGCCGTTGTTGTTTTTGAGTCTATTGGCTCTGAAGGTGTCAGTACTTAGGTTTTCGAATTGAAGTGTGATGCTTGGTCATGCTGAAGGAGATGGGGCTGGCTGCCGAATTGGTACCAAAGGTGGGGTCAGTATAGAAGTATTTTCTTGGTCCAAAGAGGTCGATGCTGAAGACTTAGCCTTGGGAGTAATCTTTGGCCCCAGGTCTGGCCATCCAAAAAGTTTTTTGTGGTGGCCCGGAGACCTAAAATAGTGGGAATGTGAGATTTTTGGGGTTGGCTTGAATGGAAGCGCAGGTGCTGGGGTCATCATACTCACGCGCTGGCTGGATGGGAGTTTGCGCATCTCCATGTCTACCTCTACTTTAGAGCTGGAGCTTTTTTGGATTGAGAAAGCCTCCTCTTTGTCAGTGATTGGCTCCTCTTTGGCGTGTTCTTCACCGAAACAGTTGTGAGTGTGTGACTTTTGGGACCTTTCCAAGTGACGAGAAGTTTTTTTTTTTTACCTAAATGACTTACACTTACTTATGATCAGGCGAAAGGCGCAGGTTGCACACAGGGTGCTGGTCAGTGTACAGGTATTTTGCGTGGCAATGCCGGGAAAATCTGAAGGGTGTACTTCTCATTAGAAACATAGCTTCGAAGGAGCTGGTGACAAACGGGAAGGTAGGCCAGAGACAGACGGAGCCCTAAAGGTTGGTCGCTTGAAGCCCAAACCGATAAAATTAGAGTTTTTGCGCAGAAGTGGAAAAGCGTGGTTGAAACCAATTTAGAAGACAGAAAATAAACCGAGAAATCGTATCGAATGGAGTCGAAAAACAGAGTGGAGGCACTCTTGTCCGAACCAGATGGTGGAGAGAAAACAATTGAGTTGATTCCCATGCACAATATCACAGAGCGGAGGAGTCAATCAACCTTGTGACTCAAAAGACTCCTTCAAATAAAAACAACTTGCACAACTCTGGACAACACTAGATGGCAGGAGTATGCAGAGCATGTGTATCTACAGCCACACAACTAACATCAAGAAAAACTCTTGTCTGACCTATATTGCTTTGTAAATGGCCTCCAATAGGCTCATACTCAAAGCAGGTACACAATACAGCACTCAAACAGACTGTTTATCCAAAAAATATACATTTATTTAATTAAGTGTACAAAATATTTTTTAAGATATTGTTTATAAATAACTTTTTTCGTTATATCAATTCAATTTGAACATGATGATACAATTATTCCTTGCTGTTAATGCACAATAAAAAACATATCATGAATCAGACACAAAACCTATAGTCTCCACATCCTAGTATTGCCTAAAAAACAAGGACAGAGTGACATATACACTGTAATAAATACCATCATAAAATGCATTACCTATGACCCCACTAGCAACCGTCCATCAATCATACTGACCAGCCATAACCGTCTCATACACGCAACACATTCACAGAAAGAAATTAAATTATCATAGGGAATCCTATTATTTCAAATGACAAACACACATTTGTCAATTATGTGGTATGATGTAATCTAGAGGTTATTCACTGGTTTGTTGTCGTGGGTAGGTTTCTCATGTGGTCGGTCAACGCAGGTTTCAGTGGATTAAGATTATCACCACCTTGCAGTGTATGTCACTCTGTCCTTGTTTTTTAGGCAATACTATGATGCGCAGACTACAGGTTTTGTGTCTGATTCATGACACGTTTATTGTGCATTAACAGCAAGGAATAATTGTATATTCATGTTCAAATTGAATTGATATGAACGAAAAAAGTTATTTATAAAAAGCATCTTAAAAAATATTTTGTACACAAAATATCATGAGGTCGACCGGCGGCGACCCGGATCCGGAACCAGACCCAGCGGGGCCCTGCGGCGTCGGGACCGAAGCCGCTAACGGCGCCGGGGCCGAAGCACCAGACGGCACCGGGGCCGAAGTGCCCGGCCGCATGGGGACCCAGTCGGAGCCGCTTGGCCCGAAAGCGCCGCGGAACCCGACGGAGGAGCGAGCGACCTCATGGCCATGAGGAAGTCTGCAATCTCCCCCGGCGTCGGGTCCTGCCCAATGGACCGGCGGGTGTGGAGCAGGCCGCGACACCTGCGGCTCCAACGGAGCCGCGTGGGCGGTGTCGCCCGAACCCCCGGCCACGTCGCACGAGCGTCTGGGGTAGTCAGAAGAGCGATGATGCCTCTTCGACTTATTGTGCCTCTTACCTGAGGACTTCGAGCCCGTAGACGACTCCTGGTACTGTGGCGGCTCCGGCCCCGCGACCGGTCCCTCAACCTCCTTTCGGACCGGGACCTCGAGCGGCGCGGGGTGGACTGCCGAAGCTAGAGTCGCTTACGGGACCGCTCCCGTCTAGCCTTAGACATCAGGGCCCGGCAGCCGGAGCAGGACTTGTCGTCGTGGTCCAGGCCCAAACAGTGCAGGCACCGGCGATGGGGGGTCGGTAACCGACATCAGTCGGTTGCAGTCGGCGCAGGGCTTGAACCCGGGCATCCCTACCGGCACCGTCTGAGTCGAATAGACTTCGAAAATGGATCAAAAAGGATCTCAAAAGGTTAGTCAAAAAGTGACTAGGGTACAACTTTTTCCAGATCTGCGCTAGCAGGCGCGGAAAAAAGAAGAACTGACGTCAGCACACAGAGGCGGCGTCTAAGTACTCCGACGACGTCATCACGGCGCCTACCGACGCGCATGGGTACTGCTACGCAAAACATTTCCGGATCCAGTCTGACGCCTGTGGATATTCTAAGGTAAGTAATCTATCACTAACGTGTATCTTTCAGATTAGAGTTTTTCTTTATGTTAGTTGATATTTCCCCCTTGCTCTCTCCCAGGGGGTACAAGCCATCTACCTTTATGTTAAGCCACAGTCAGCAAGGAGCCTACCAAACATATGCACACTGTGACAGGGAGATTCATAGGAAGAAATAACAGAACATACATCTCCTCTTCAGTGTGTTGATTTAATTGAGAGAAGCATGAGAATGGCAGGTATATGACCCTGTTCAGGCAGACATAGGACAGACCAGGGCGTCACTGGGCCCTAACCGTGGCAGTTGAGGATGACTGCAGCTGATGTCCTGGGCTTTGTCCTACAAAATTACTGTAAAATTGGGCAAAGAACAACTCTTTCTGCACTTGGCTGTCAGGGTTGTGAGCTGTAAATTGTAAAACTCTTGCAATTTCTGTATTGTACCTACATGCCAGTGGGTGCAGATGAGGCTTGCGCCCACGTTCTACTAACCTATCTCACCAGCAAGAGCTACGCGGATGAAAGAGTTGGCACATGGAGGTGGTACCGAGTGCCACAGGCATGAGTCATGTTTGCTCTTTTAATGTGCTGGAGGTGGCTTGCAACTACTTCTTGAAGCTTGTGTGACGAGGATAGAGGTGCCTGAGTTGTTGGAGCACAGCTGTTTTGAGGGGGCCCAAGTTCTGAGGGGATAATTCATTGCATGTGCAGATGTTCTGTTAAGTGCCAAGATGGCGCTCTGATGTAAAGACTGATCACAGTTATTTCTTCTCTCCCTAAAGAGGATTCAATTATGGTTCTTACAGTTCTATGGATATGGCTCAGATAGGCCCAAGATGGCTTCCACACTTCCGGTTAAGAATTTCTAGTTCTGTTTCCTACATAGCCATATACTGAGGGCTCACCATACCCCCATATGTAACAGAAAAGAGGACATTTTTGATAGTTTCATCACCGCTAGTTCTCTATTTTTGTGCCTAGTCAGCATGTTTTCTGTCCTGAGCTCCTTTCTTCTGCTCCCGGAGTTCAAGCCTTTCTGGGAGGTTTAATGCTGCAAGTTGGTTTTCTCCTTTTCAGTGTCACTTCTATGTAGACACCCACTTGTTAGACATTCTCACATAAGAGCACGATGGGTACTGTACGCAACACCCTTAGTCTGAAAAAAACAGAAAAATATTCCTCCAAGGTTTAGAAATAGAAGTTACGTAATGGCCATACTTTTGAGAAAAGGCAGTGACACCCTGACAATCAGATATAACAGGACAGCAGCCAGCTGACCAAGTTCCAGAGATAGCAGGTATCACTTCAACAAATATGGAATTTGCTATTATGAGTATATTAGCGGTGCCATAAGCAACCTCCTGTGAGAGAAATAGTAAGCTGGCTGTGTAAAGAGAAAAAGCCAACTGAGCAGCTGGTTATAGACAGCAAAAGCAGAAAGGCAAAATAACATATCTATTAAACGTCTGGCACCAGAAATATGGGAAATTTACCAGCAAAGTCTCTTAAGGAAAATACGATATTGTGCAGCGCGTGAAAGCTAGGCAGATAAATATGACAAAATGCACTTGTATTTAGCTCCATCCTCATCAATACTAAAAAAAACAAGAAAAATGTCACTAAGCATTTTCACATATTTCACATACAATTGCAATGGGCACTACATGAATTTGACTCTAAAGAAATAAAATAACCAGTGTAATATTGGTTGGAGAGATTCTTTAAGATTACCATCTGTTTTGAAATTTTTTGACAATGTGAATATATGCCAAACCAACTGAATTCTGTTGTATGTGAGGACCAAAAAGCTCTTAAATGCGTCTTTATTCACTGCATTAAAGGAATACAAGTTATCTTTCTTTAATAGCTTAACCCAAAGTTGTTCTGCCAAATGTATATCCCTAAAAAAAACAGTGCAACGGGGGCGTGGACTGGCAAGATGGCTGAGCGGTCGTAATCAGTCTCGGCTCCGGTCTGCGCGCTGTTACAGAGCTGATATTGGCGGTCCACCGGAGTTCTGGGGGCTGAACCCGGCTCCTATACGCAGCGGAAGAAGTAGCGCGCTGTTGGGGAGCCCCCACCTGCTTTATTTCAGGCAGGATCGTTCATGGTTTGACATCGGAGGAATCTCGAGGCCGCAAGGCAAAATGCCTGATCGCCGGACTCTGCATGTTGCTGCAGGGCGATGCCGCCTGGAGACCCTGCCCTTCAATTTTGCTACCACCGCTGGAGGTGAGGCTGGGTCCCATCTCAACGGCCGGGGCGCCCTCACTGCTTTCCCCCAAGGCACATTTCAGGCTGCAAGGCGCCGCAACCCGCCTGCCTGACCCTAAGATGGCGGCCCATTTGGAACATCGTGCCCGCCAATTTTTCAACCGGACTCCCAAGCCCATGCTCAGCTATTGCCAAGCATCGCTTAGGGTGCCACCTGACCCAGTGGCAGATAGCTTACACATTGCGCCCCTCTCTGCCACATGTCGGAAAATGTTTATACCCACAGATGATCACAAAATGGAGCCCTTCCTCTCCTAGTGAGGGGCCTATATATACTCCTGATCACCCGCACCGGGACGTGTGGATGTCGAGGATGGATTGCTACCCTCACCTGCCCGGTGCCCTCCGCTTCCTAAATAAGCCTCCTGGATCCCGTCTAGCCTGCGCCATATGCACCTTGAGACGCCTCATCTACCACGCTCTTCCCCCACACCCTCTCTGGGGCCTCCACCGCCTACCCACCATTCCGGACCTTGCAACAGCTTGCACGTTGGCTACATCTCGGCTGCCTCGGCCCCACACACTACTATGCGGATTCCGCAGCCACCTTCAGCATAACGAAGGGGGCCCCCTGGGGCCAGGCCGCATGACGCCTAAGAAGGGGACTACCAGAACAACCACTACGGTCTCTGATTTCTTCTGGGCCTCAGACAGGCGCTCAGTGCTGCACGCAGAGCCAATATGGCTCTCACTAAGACGGATCTCCTGGCCATGTTCAAAGACTTCATGACAGAGCTACGCAAAGATCTCAGCCAGGACATTAAATCATACATGGAGCAGCTGAGGACGGATCTGACCGAAAAGCTGACTTCCCTCCAACAAGACGTTTACTCTGTGGGCAACTGAGTGTTGGATTTGGAGGCACATCATCAAGGTCAAGAAAAACTTACAACGGAACTCCGAGATGATGTTCGATCTCTCCGTGACCAGTTACTCCAATCACAACTCAAGACAAAGGACCTTGAAAATAGGGCTCGGATGGGAGAACATTTGCATTAAGTACCTGGAGGAGGGCACAGAGGGGCCTGACCTGGGGGCCTTCCTGGAGGGGCTCTTTGCAGAAATCTTGAGTCCTCAAACCCTCAAAATAAAACTCGAATGGGTCCACCGAGTGGGGAGTTTGAAAACTGGCGAAAAGAGGAGGCCCGAGACATTCTAGCGAAATTCCACTCCTTCAAAGTCAAAGAAGCAGTCCTCGTAGCAGCTAGGTCGAAAGGATCTATCTCATTTCAAAATCACACCGGTGCGATCTACCAGGACCTGGCACCAGCCACTCTAGCACGGAGGCAGTTGTTCAGACCAATCACTACCAAACTGTGAGATGATTATCGATGGACTTATCCGTTTGGACTCAGTTTTGAATTCTCGGACATGCAGGAAGGTTTGGATCTACTTGGACTCTCCACTGAGGACGACTCCACCCAGGACAAGTACAACGATTTTCACAGGGCCGCGCCAAACGCGTCTGCATGGTCTGTGGGCCCACGCAGAGGCCGCAAATGAACCCTTGACGAATGCTTCATGGACCCATATCATTTTTGTACCTCAGTGGAACAGAACCTAGCCCTACCATGATCACTAGATGATGAGCTGGGCAGTGCCTCGATTCCATGGGGGTGAGTGGCGGTATCCTACTCCTACTGGCTGCCTTACCCTCTTCTGAACTCATGTTATTATCTACCGCTCAGGGTAAGCTGCATCCCGCATCGCAATTGTCGCCGAGAACAGTGACCTTCTCACTTGTTGACGTCAGGTTTGCTTCGTTATATGCTACATATGTGTATACTGTCTCCTTCCTCTTTCTCTAAGGCAGCCATAGTATTTATAGCACTGGTGCATGTGAATAGGACTTACTTATGGCGGATGGGGGCTTGTCTTAGCGACACCTTATCAGCACCTCAAAGACGCTTCTCCGTTGCTCTTATGTGCACTGCTCCAGGGTGGGAGCGGACGGGGACCTCGGACCTGCTGCCTCCCCGTACTCTTGGGGAGTCTCATTACCCCTAGCAGGGACCTGACAATGTTTTTTGTAATTTTTTTAAGGTTCGAATGTTGTTTCTTTCTTTTTTGGGGTTTTGAAGAGAGGGGTTGGGTGTGTCATGGTGGCAGCTTTTTAACACCTTGTATGGATAGGTTTACAGACCGTACAGTAATTATTTATCACGTTTGAGGGAGATGCACCACCCCTTGGGGGCAACTGTTAGCATGGGTCGTGTCGGGACTGGTGAGGTTTTCATTGAGATGTTGGTTTTTCTTCTAACACTATGACAATCACCATTGGTACCTGGAACATTAAAGGCCTTAACTCCCCTCAGAAATGCCAAAAGGTATGAAAGTACATCATTGATCACCACCTAGATGGGTCAGCCCTCCAGGAAATGCATCGAGGTCTGAGGACACATGGCTCCGGCACAAACACTACCCACTGATTTATAGGTCTTCAGCACAAACGAAACACAGAGGGGTTGCACTCTTATTTCGTTCCTCCACCAAATTCCAACCACTAGATGTACAACGCGACAAAGATGGCCGCTGGATTATGGTAAAGGGTCGCTTAATGAGGAAACTTTGCAACTTCGTAGCGGTATATGCCCCCAATACGGGCCAGACGATATTCCTACACACTCTTTTGGGGAAAGTATTAGACTTTATGGAGGGGGTCGCTGGTACTCATGGGCGATTTCAACTTAACTTGGCAGAAAGACTTAGATAGCACTCGCCCACATCGCTCAGAACTAGGTTCCTTCCCCCGGATGTACAACAACAACTTCATGACATGGGACTTTTAGATACATTGCGCGCTTTATATCCCACATCTCGAGACTACACATTCTATTCACATGCCACAGTACATATTCACATCTCGATTACATCTTTATCAGCCAGTCGCTCATGGGCTACAAGACGGTAAAATATTCCAGGGGCGTGGCCAAGATGGCGGCGGAGTAGGAAGTGTTTTCCAGTCCCTCCGGCGCCGAACCCTACTAAGCCTTGTGAAGCACTCTCCCGGGCTGTCGGGACCCGAAAACCCCCTGCTGCTTCTTCTCCCCGGGCCACCGGTGCTGAAAACGGGGACTCCCGGAGCGCCTCCGGTGAAGGTAGACGACTGTGCGGCAACTCCAAAGCCGATGCGGCCCTCGCACGGTGCTCCAGTCGGGGGTGCCCTGTGCCGCGCCCTGCTTGAATGCTCCTGGCCAGCTGGCGACGGACTCCTGATGACCTCTATGCGCCGGCCTCTGCCGGTGGAGCAGCGGATCCCCCGCGTTTGGTATGCAAGGTGAGCGGCGTGGTGACTGCCCGGAGGCGCGGAAATTTAGCCCGGGGATCCCCGGCCTGCGTTGTTGGCGGACGGCGGCCGTCTGGACTCACCGAGCTGGGTGCCCGGCCTTCCTTGCTGTGCCCGACTCGGACCAACTGCGTACCACGCCGGGACAGCATATTTCCCAGCGCCGATGTAGCAGCACCCCTGGGACCAGTGAGTGCCTCGAGTCGCGAGGCCCACAGTCACGAAAATCGAGTCCGGGGATTGCGGGCCTGCGGCTCCTGCAGACGCCCGGGGCGGTACTACCGGACTGACTCCTGGCTCCCAAGGGGGGCCTTCATAGCATACCTGCAGACCGCTCAGAGGGTGGCATAGGGCTACAGGCGCCTCCGATTCATCAGCGAGACGTGGGACACTCCATGTGTGGTAAATAAATAAATAATACCTCTCTTTTTGACTAGACATATATCATAACAGATAGCTCAATAAATAAGAGTCAAGATTCGAGGTAGTAGGAGTTTTGCAGGTTTAATACAGCATAAGGACAGGAACAGGACAACCTGCATAGGAATAGGATGGCAGGGCCCAGCAGCTGCTGGGGCTGGATCTGGGATGAGCGCGCTAGCTTTTAATAACAATACATGAGCATATATACATAACGCAAACACATAGCATTACATTGCAGTGGGCGTAGCAGTGGGTGGAGCAGAAGGCGTGACGCGTAGCAGTCGCGAAAGATAAGGGGGAAAGGTAGGTGTAACTGGGCGTATACATAGACATGTGGTGCAGACGTAACAGGATATGTCATGAATGGGGCGGAAACCATGGAGGGGGCTACCTAAGGAGCCGGGACCTCTAACCTGATGGTGCGCGCAAACTGGCAATGACGTATCACTAGGAGAAGCTGGGGGCTATGAACTCTGTGCTAGGAGCAGAGACTGAAGTCTGGAGAGTCAGGGCGACATGTACCTAAACAGTATCTAGTATCTGATGTTTAGAGAACATGTTGATATAAACTAGAAGTTAGGAGGGGAAAGGCTAACTTGATTCTAAGACTGGACCATGCATTATTCTACATGTAGTGCGTGATGAAGAATATGAAATGACCATTAAATGCAGTATTTCTCTAACGTAGAGACGTGAAGGCTAGACAATGACGGAAACTATTGATGCAGTTCAGTAGCTTAGGAATGCAGAGAAGGAGGACTGAACTGATAACTGGAATCATAACATATTCTTGGCAGACTCAGAGACTGAGCCAGGCTGGGCCGGGCACTGCGAGGCAGGAAGTAAGTGAAGGGTCGAGGATACAGGTGGGGGCTGTATCCCTCCTCAGCGAGGCTTCAGGAGACAGGAGCTGAATCTGGTGTCCGGGCCCTTTTGAGGCCTAGAAACGGGGACTTTATAATGGAATAACGTGCACACTGAGAAACGTGACAACGTAGCTTTACATAGGCCTGATATTCGTAGTATTCACGAGGACTGGAAACTGGCATACTAGAGGTGGACACAACTGTAATTGCGTCATTAATCGGACGTGGGGAATGCATATGCATATTTAATCATGCACACATAACATATGATGGATGACACGTAGGGACACAGAACATGGCAAAATTTACTTTTCCACATTCCCTCCTTGTCACTACGTTTCATCAGGAAACATCGATATTCATGATACCGTCTATCATTTCATACAGTATCATTTGCTCGTCTCGAATTATCCTGGAACGGGATTTAGAACTGGGCTTGGGACTAGGAATACAAGAGGTAGCACAAATGCCGCAAATCGCAGGGCCACATTGTATGCAGAGGCAGCAGCTGAATATGATCGCTACTGCAATACCTAGAAAGGACAATATTTTCCATCCCCATGCGGAAATTATATTCCAGAACCAACCGGACCATGTCCAGGTGCCTGGATCTTGGTGTATCAGATGGGCAATTTTATGGAGTCTGGTTATAGCTGAATAGACAGACGGCGCGTTATTTGGAATGAAAATGCAGCAACTAGATCCGATGACTCTACAGGCCCCGCCCCTATCGGCCAGTATGACGTCAAGGACGAGACGATTTTGCAAAACGACAAATCTCATAGCAGATTGCTCTTCAGTTAAGTTACCTAGAGCAGAGGCAGTCTCATTTATTACAGCTTCAAGGGTTCTGGTTAACCTACGGATTAGTTTACTATTCTGGATAGGTCCTATAAAGAAGAAGAAACCTTTATTGAAATCGGTATATTGTTCTAGAGTAGTTTCAGTATAATCGACAGTTGGGGACTCCCTTCTATGTCTAATGTGTACTAGATGTGTATTTCTATGATAATCAGATGGGGCTAGAAAAACT
The DNA here is from genome assembly GCF_964261635.1 of Lissotriton helveticus. Lineage (NCBI taxonomy): Eukaryota > Metazoa > Chordata > Amphibia > Caudata > Salamandridae > Lissotriton > Lissotriton helveticus. Next base: position 337,089,797 of record NC_136057.1, on the reverse strand, counting down.
GGTGGCAGTAGGAAGGCAATGTAACAGGTTCCCTCCCAATCGAGGGGCAGACGAACATATGCGGTCTGACCACAAATAAAATATGAATGACGTGAAGCTTTGAAAATAGATTTCCCACTGTCACTATACTTGACAACAGTAGTACAATCACTATGTCCTACATGTACGGAACCATTATTTCGGACACATAATTCGCCTTTGACTGGTAGTACTGAAATAGCAGGTAAGTCTGGAGTAGTATCAGACTGAACATTCAAGACCATGAAATTCGACGAATAATTACCTAAATTATACACTTCATTTTCTAGATCTAAACCTGTTCGGTGAGGGAGACCTTGCTTGTCTGGGAAACATGTACTGTTAAGAAAAGACATATCTGTTGAGGATGACGTTAACGTGGACCATGCTCCACACGAACCATTATGTGAAAATGGATAAGGAAAGAGTGGCAGAACTCCCTTCGGGGTCTGGAAAGGGGGGAGTCGACCACACACCCAACAATTAGTGGCATTGCTGGTCTGGTGTGAGTAATGTAACATGCGGATAAATGAGTTATTACGCATAGCGAGGCGGTAGGAAAATTCATGAGGAGGCAGATCACTAAACATGTGCTCTGCTGTAACATTGGAAGACTTATTTACATGTGAAACTGGGAAACACAGATAAAATGCATAACTGGTGCAGGAAATCATAAGGCTGAAAAACAATATGAAACATAGAAAAACGATACATCGGATTGAGTTTTGACTAACTCTCTCACTATGGGGGTCTATTTTATACATGTCAGAAACAGTCTAACCGTTTCACCTAGGGGAGGACTTAGACAATCAAACGGGCTGACTTATTTTACTAGACCGTAGTTTCTGTTTATACTCCTGCTGCGGAGTTTTCTCTAACAGGGGGGGGTTTTGAATCAATGTCATTTGCGGGACAGTCCTTGAGAACAATGCTTTGGCAATCCTTCAAATCCTGGGAAATGTTCTTAAAGACGGGTTTCAGTCCATTAAAAAGTTTAACATGAGAAAGGTGCACCCAGCCCTTGCGTCCTTCCAACTTCACGGCTGTACGGGTGGTGAGGAGGACCTGTCGGGGCTCTTTCCATCGAGGTTCCAGCGGACTTGATCTGTCAAAGTTGCGGACCATCACCATGGATCCTGGAACGATTTCATGCGGTGCCACCTCGGTATTGTCTGGAAATGCGGTGGCAACCTGTGAACGACATGAGTTGAGGGCAGACATCAAGGAAGCTAGGTAATCTGTCAGCATATTACTTGAAACATCGGTAATACTTCGGGGTCTAGGAGTACCCCACATGTTAGGGGGGCGGCCGAAAACGACCTCGTACGGGGACAGACCTGATCTGGAATGTGCGACCATGCGCATATAAAATAAAGCGACTGGCAGAGCTACTAGCCAGTCCACACCTTTTTCTTTACACACTTTTGCAATACGGATTTTCAGAGTCTGGTTATGTCTCTCAACGAGACCGGCTGCTTCAGGATGGCGTACACAATGGAACTTCCACTGGTACCCTAACAAAAGGGAAACGTGCTTCATTAACTCTGAGGAGAATGGCTGGCCGTTGTCAGAATATACGACTCTAGGGAGTCCATAACGGGGGAAGAACTCACGAACCAACTGCTTGGCAGTGGTCGCGGCTGTGTAATCTGGGACTGGATATGCTTCTGTCCACCTGGACAAAGCGCATACAACTACAAGGACATACTTGAAACCTCGACATCGCTCCATCTGAATATAATCCATCTGGAGGACTTCAAAAGGGTGGTCAGGGGGCTGGAAACCACCTTGTTCCACCGGGACACTTTTACCTGGATTAAACTGGCAACATATCATACAGGTACGGACTTTCTGCTTGGCTGCAGCTCGTAAATGCTTGTTGAACCAAATGTTCTGGATACTGTCTAACATAGCTTTTTCTCCTAAATGCGCTGGACTATGTGCGGTATTAATAATGACTTGAACCATAGAGTCGGGGAGAAACCATGTGGCTCTACCCTTTGTTAACCATCCTTGATCTGTCTGGACCCCTCCTTGTTCGGACCATTTCTTAATTTCATCGGGAGTAGCATGTAACTGGATATCTATGACATCTTGAGTAGGGTCCTTAACTGTCATGCATGTAGTCGGATCTGGAGTGTGTGTCATGTTAACTGGAATGTCTAGAGTCTGTGCTGTAAGCTTGGCTGTGCGGTCTGCTAGATCATTACCTTGGGAAATGATGTCAGTAACTTTCGTATGTGCTTTGCACTTCATGATAGCAATAGATGTCGGTAAGTGTATGGCATCTAACAGAGCTTGAATAAGGAGACCATGCTGAATCTTGGTTCCATGAGAAGTCATGAAACCTCTCTCCTGCCAGAGCACTCCGAAGTCGTGTACAACTCCAAATGCGTAACGTGAATCTGTGTAAACATTAACTTTCAGGTTCTTGGCGTGTATGCAGGCTTGTGTCAGAGCAACTAGCTCTGCTGCTTGAGCGGACAGAGTGTCAATACGGTGTGTTTCAATAACTTCAGTGTCAGTAGTCACTGCATACGCGGCGACTAGTTCTCCTGTACTTGTTCTCATACATGAACCAACCACATAAAGTGTCAGGTCAGGGTCTGGTAACGGAATATCTGTCAGATCTTGTCTTGGCTTTGTCGTAATGTTAACTACTTCCACACAGTCATGTGGGTCAGGATTTGATTTAGCTGATGGTAACAGTGTAGCAGGGTTCAGGACGTTGCAGCGTCTGATTTCTATGTGTGGCTGGAACAGTGTCAATTCATAACCTGTTAGACGTGCAATTGTCAAGTGCTGAGTCTGTGTTCGGTTCAAAAGAACTTCCACGGAGTGTGGGACTTGTACTGTCAAGGTATGTCCTAAGACTATGGAATCACTTTGTCTGATAGCTAGTGCTGTGGCTGCAACTGACTTGAGGCACGCAGGCAACGCCTGGGCGACTGGATCTAATGTGCTCGAAAAATAAGCACAGGGCTTGTATTGTCCTGCTTGATCTTGTGTGAGAACAGATAATGCTGTACCTTCACGTTCAGTAACGAAAAGTGTAAAAGGCTTACTGTAGTTCGGTGTCGCTAGAACTGGAGCTTGGCATAAAGCTTTCTTTAACTCGTTGAAACTAAGTGTATGTTCAGATGTCCAAGGGAGAACAGTCGATACGGCTGCCTCCTGTGTCGTTAACTGTATCAGTGGCTTGGCTAGAAATGCATACTGAGGAATCCATTGTCTACAATAAGAAGTAAGGCCGATAAAGGCACGTACCTCCTTCTGGGTCTTGGGCTGAGGAAGACTCGCTATTAACTGGATACGGTCTGGTGTCAACTGCCTACCCCTCTTGGACAGTAAGTGTCCTAAGTAGACCACTTGCTGGACACAGAATTGAAGCTTCGAAGGGGACACCTTGTGCCCCATCTCGGCCAGGAAATACAAAACTGTAAGGGATGCTCGCTCGCAAGCACGTTCAGAACGGGCTGTGATCAGTAGATCATCGACATACTGGAGCAGGGCAGTGTCAGTTGGCATGTGAATGTTGTCTAGTTGTCTCTTAAGTGCTTGACTGTAAATACTAGGACTTTCTGTGAAACCTTGAGGAGCTCGTGTAAACATATAGCTCCTTCCATTTAAACAAAATCCGAAAAGGAACTGGCTGTCTGGATGAATTGGAACACTAAAAAATGCATTCTTGAGGTCGATTACTGTAAAGAACATGGCTTCGGAATCAATGGCTGTCAATAGAGAAGAGATGTCTGGGACAACTGGGTACTGCGGAATAATACATTTATTAAGCTCTCGTAGGTCGATCACTAATCGATATACTGGGGGTGCATTTGGATCAGTACGTTTCATGACTGGAATGATCGGAGAATTGCATACGTTGGAGTCAGTTTCTACAACTACTCCTTGAGCGATGAGCTCGTCAATAATTTTGGATAGGGCTGCTACAGCCTCGGGTGGCAATCTGTACTGTCTGATTCGTGGTAACACTACACCTGGTTTGAGAGTCACACGATAGGGTGTGATTTGCATGTAACCTACATCAGTTGGACCTTGCGCCCATAAATGCTGTGGAACATTAGACAATCTGGGATCAAAATCACGTAAAACATAGTGACCCTTGAAGTCACGCAGGAACAGACGTATTCCCTCTGGGGAACAACATATAACTGCACCTAACTCTTTCAGTGTTTTAATGCCTAATAGATTTTCTGGACATGACTTAGTAAGCAACAGATCAGTAGTGCGGGACAATGGACCTACTTCTAGAGTAACTGGCTTTGAAATCTCATTTACGATAGGTTTTCCTGAAAATCCAAGGGAAACATTTCTTGAGCCTGAGAGCGGAGCCCCTGGAACTTCGGCGTGACTAATTGTGGTCCTACTTGCCCCTGTATCAAACAAAAACTTTCTGTCTTTCCCTAATACTTGACTGTGAACATAGGGACCTTCTTGGTCTACAGGTATCTCGATGAGAGGCAAGCCTACCTCCCTCTCTAGGCTGTTTCATGAATACTGCTGGTACTCTGGATACTCAGACTGTGCATACTGGTACATCTGCGATGTGACATGCTGGGTTGCAGCAATAGACTGCGGTACTGTAACTGTCTGTTGTGCATTCTGTGGCTGAGGAGTCTGTGAAACTTGCTCTTGTCTAGGCGGACGTGGTCTTTCTTTTGTTTTACCGGTAGCTATGTTGTGTTTCAGAACTGCACACTCGTTTATAAAATGACCTGGCTGTTTACAATAATTGCAATTCCCTTTAACGGGAGCTGCAGGATGACTGGCTTGATTTGGACCCCTCTTCTGACTGTCTTGAGGAACAGACTGTGCAACTAGTACTTTCATTTTCGTGTCTTTCATACGTTTTCTCTCGTGTTCTTGCTCTTCCCTGATTCTATTCTGGTGGTATTGAAGCATTTGCAACATCTGGGACGGGGTATTAGCTTGCCAGGTACTTTCGACTTTCAGAACTCGATTTTTAATTGGTGGGCTTGAATTCTCGACTAATTTAGTAACAAAAAGGTGAGGGTATGACTCACTACTTGTCTTGAGGCCACTATTGATGCTAAAACATTTTTCAAATCTAGAATAAAAATCACTAATATCCTCGTCTTGCTTCTGTTTACAGGCTGAGATTGCATCCCAGTCTTCTTTTCTAGTTGTCAATAATCTAGGTAAAACTTGTATCAATAATTCTGGTAATTCTTTACATTTCTCTCCTAGACCAGTACCTGGTACTCGTGCCTTGTCTTCAGCTTCTAGAACTGCCCAATCTATCTTTTTCTCTCCCACCTCCCATTCTTTTTCCTTGAGCTTTTCATACACCCCTGCGGGCAACAGGACCTTTAACATTTTAATGATATCTGGGTAAGTGTATTCTCCCATACGGAGCATGTCTTTTAATTCTCTATGGAACCCTGCTGGATCTTTGTCATGACAGGGAATTAATTTCTTCATTTCGAGGAGTTCCATCTTTGTAATCGGGGTGTAAACAAACACTCGTTGCATTTCACCGTCCTCTGTCTTAACTGGATGCACTTCTCGTAACGGATTCTGTCTCTCCATGTAAAATGGTTTACTTTCTGGGGGTGAGACATGAACAAAATGCGGGTTCAGAAACGTTCTATATTTGTGGCGCTGTTCTAGAATGACACTAATTAAATCGGTACCTAGACCTCTCCATCTATACTGGAGTAACTCGTTCAGGACATCGTGTAACGGACCTGGATCAGAGTGCTGACCCTCATACAGAGTAATGAGGTGCTGGATCATATACATACCCACCAGTCGTTGCTCGGCTGGGGGCAATTTCAGAAACATTTGTGCCACTATCTCGTCTGGAAAAGTGGTAGAATCAGTAGTCCATCGGACTGCTGATCGGGCTAGTTCCTGTTCATGCATGGTACTTAACTCACTGTAACCGATTCGTGATTGTAGAATGTGATCGGTAGCTTGGAACACTTGTTCTAGGGAACCTTGTTCTGGTGCTGAATGATGGAAAATTGACTTGTGTTCTAGGCGTGAATGGCGATCTGGAAATCTAGATTTTCCTACATACGCTATCCTGGCGGTATTCTCGTCGTCTTCCTCTTCAGGATCAGAGTTACTTTCTTTCTCGCTTACTTGTGCTGCTTTACGTTGTTCGTGTATCTTTATTATTGCTCTACGGATTTTCTTGTACATACTCTCCATGGCACTAATGGTATTGTGCTTACCCTCGGCTATATTATCACTCCACTTTGTCAGGATTTTCATTTCGGCCTGATCTTTAGACGGGTAATCTTGTTCTCTTATTAGACAGTTAATTAAAAACTTTAATATCATACGCTGGATCTCAGCTTTCCTTTGAGACATGGCATCACTAATACTTTCTGGATCATCCCCTGTACGGATGAAACGATATATTCTGTCTAGATCTTCTTTCATATTGGGTAGGGTGACTAGATACTCGGTCACCCTCCTTACGCGTACTGAATATAAAACCATATTATTCTCGCCTGGGACTGGGTCATAGGCACATTCGCTAAGGGCTTGCCTGATTTCTGCAACAGACTTATTACTCTTGGGAGTACGCTGTGATGCTTGAGCATGTAATTCGAGTGCTGATAAACGCTTGCGTGGCGGCGGGGTTTGAGGAGGACCTCCTCCTGCGGCCCCTAGACTAGAATCGTCGACTGATATTCTTCGTGGCGGAGCGGGAAATTGAAATGCTGGCTGGACCGGGGGTACCGTAGCAGGTACTGCATGGGGTGCCCCGGTGTCTGGAGAAGCAGGATGTGCCTGATTTACTGGGACTGGCGGAGCGCGAACAGGATTTGCATATTCAGGGACTGTGTTGTCCAGATAGGACGAAATGAAAATATCAGCTGCGGTCGGTTTGTGACGTAGCTTGGTCGGAACTAATGGTGGCGGGAAATTACTGGATGCCTCTGGGGTCGCTTTTGGCAAGCCCTCGGCAAGAAGAGGGTACATACCCTTAATAAGGGCATTCCTCTGTCTGTCTCTCTGTTCAGTTTTGACTTGTTCACCTATCTCGATTAATTCTTTTTCTTGGGCTCGCTCTTGGGATTCTCTACTTAATTCTGATTTTCTGATTTCTTTTTCGGTTCTTTTATGAGCTTCTTTGCGCCATAACTCGATGGCATCTTTCTGTGACTGTCTGGCTTTCTTTTTCCATAATGCCTCTTCTACTCTCATGATGCATTCGGCATCCCATGTACCCGATACGGGCCATCTATACTTTTCTTCTAACTGTTTGGTGTACTCTACCCATAAATCTAGATACAATATGGCACTTATGCCATGTTTCTGATACATAAAGTGACCTGGACTGTCCCTGGGCGGGACGGGAACTGCTGCTTCCAGCAGACCCTTTCTAGTTTTTAACTGACGTAACTTGGAAAATATGGGCATGACTGAACTGTAATCTAGACACAATACAATACACAATACACACGATACTTATTCCCCATTCATACCACGACATTAAAATACATGAAAAACATTTAAAATAATCAGTTTGAACAGAATACTACCTGGAAATAAATTTTCTCGAGAACAGAAACTGACTAGAACAGAAACTAGATGCACTGCTGAAACAGTACGAAACTTACCAGTCTCATAAAGAGACACGTCAGGACCCGCATCCACCGAAGTGGACACTTCGTTTGTGGGACTGTGTACCACCAACCCACAGACCAGAGTCAATTAAATTGACCCTGTCTAGATACCACCCCAGTAACGGTACTCACCGGGCAGCAAGAACGGAAGGCCTCAGACTGGACTGGACTGCTACGACGACGGACTTCGGACTTCAGTTACGGGTGGACCTCCGGATACCTCGGACCTTGGACTCTTGGCTTGGGCTCTGGTCGGGACTCGCCGCGTTCCTCCACCGTCTCGTTTGGATGCTGGACCGCCTCCTCCGTCTCCTCCGTGGGCCTGAGGGATACTTGAAGCAGAAATATCTGCCGGTGCACAGAAGAGTTCCGTCACAACTGCAGAGGGTCAGGGGGTCGGCGTGGCTTCACCGACGCGTGGGGAAAGGGCAAGTCCCTATTCGGGCGCCATTATGTGGTAAATAAATAAATAATACCTCTCTTTTTGACTAGACATATATCATAACAGATAGCTCAATAAATAAGAGTCAAGATTCGAGGTAGTAGGAGTTTTGCAGGTTTAATACAGCATAAGGACAGGAACAGGACAACCTGCATAGGAATAGGATGGCAGGGCCCAGCAGCTGCTGGGGCTGGATCTGGGATGAGCGCGCTAGCTTTTAATAACAATACATGAGCATATATACATAACGCAAACACATAGCATTACATTGCAGTGGGCGTAGCAGTGGGTGGAGCAGAAGGCGTGACGCGTAGCAGTCGCGAAAGATAAGGGGGAAAGGTAGGTGTAACTGGGCGTATACATAGACATGTGGTGCAGACGTAACAGGATATGTCATGAATGGGGCGGAAACCATGGAGGGGGCTACCTAAGGAGCCGGGACCTCTAACCTGATGGTGCGCGCAAACTGGCAATGACGTATCACTAGGAGAAGCTGGGGGCTATGAACTCTGTGCTAGGAGTAGAGACTGAAGTCTGGAGAGTCAGGGCGACATGTACCTAAACAGTATCTAGTATCTGATGTTTAGAGAACATGTTGATATAAACTAGAAGTTAGGAGGGGAAAGGCTAACTTGATTCTAAGACTGGACCATGCATTATTCTACATGTAGTGCGTGATGAAGAATATGAAATGACCATTAAATGCAGTATTTCTCTAACGTAGAGACGTGAAGGCTAGACAATGACGGAAACTATTGATGCAGTTCAGTAGCTTAGGAATGCAGAGAAGGAGGACTGAACTGATAACTGGAATCATAACATATTCTTGGCAGACTCAGAGACTGAGCCAGGCTGGGCCGGGCACTGCGAGGCAGGAAGTAAGTGAAGGGTCGAGGATACAGGTGGGGGCTGTATCCCTCCTCAGCGAGGCTTCAGGAGACAGGAGCTGAATCTGGTGTCCGGGCCCTTTTGAGGCCTAGAAACGGGGACTTTATAATGGAATAACGTGCACACTGAGAAACGTGACAACGTAGCTTTACATAGGCCTGATATTCGTAGTATTCACGAGGACTGGAAACTGGCATACTAGAGGTGGACACAACTGTAATTGCGTCATTAATCGGACGTGGGGAATGCATATGCATATTTAATCATGCACACATAACATATGATGGATGACACGTAGGGACACAGAACATGGCAAAATTTACTTTTCCACACATGGATGGCTGGGCCTGAGGGTGAGGCCTGCTGGTGGTGGCTGGGCGCATTCGTAGTCTCCCACGCACAACCCCGAGCGTAGCCTACAGGGAAGATCACCAGGGACTTGTGGGGTGTAACGTCTTGACACGATATCCCTCTCTGGCTTACCTGATCAACTTTGCAGGAGGACGGAGGCCGTGATACAGAGAGGGATCAGGGCGGAGACCACGCTGCCTGTCTGCCCTTTGGAGCCTTTGGTCCTGCACCACCCACCAGACGAACTGGACATTTGATGCCCTGCTGTTCGCGAAGGTCACTGGCCGGGGCTTGCCACCTGCTCGGAGGTGGGCGCCTCACTGTAGAGGTGGTGTGACCATCGGATGGTGCATTGATTCACTGGCCGACCACCGCTGGAACGCCTGTTTCGCCCCTGCTCCTGGCACAACCACCTACACGCAATTAGGGCAACGACACTGAGTAGTGGGGCCTCCTCCATTGGGCCCGTACCTGGCGGTTTCGCACGGACTTCGCCACCTGGGACTTCCTGCCCTGTCTGGAGTTGCCTGGGACAACGCACCCGACACAGCCTCGGAGTGGCCTCGCCCGGGTCCGTTGGACGGGGCTGTTCTTGCTTAACGCCTCTGGAGTGGTGGGCCCACCGAGCAGAGACCGTGTCCAACCTAATGCGTAAAGGGAAGCCGGGCAAGGATGGCTCTTCGAGGGGCTCCCAGCAGCCGGCGTCGCCTAGCCCCAGCGCCTCGCCCAAGCCAAGGGATGATGAAGCACCTGCCACCAAAGCCTTCATGCTGGAGCTGTTCTCCGCCATCAAAGAGGATATCTCGGAGCTCCGCTCCCAGCTTGCCTCGGACCTCCGTGAGGTGAGGAGAGATGTGGATGACATTGGGGAACGGGTGGCCACGTTGGAGGAGCATGACCTGGGGGTGGCTGAAGAGGTGCATCAGCTTCAGCAAGATGTGATCCGCCTCACGGAACAGAACTTGGATCTCCAGGCACATGCGGAGGACCTGGAAAATAGATCCCGCTGGAATAATATCCGTATTCGAGCGGTGCCCTGGGATGGAGAGGCTGGAGACCTACGGGGTTATGTTGAGGCCCTTTTTCTGCAGATTTTGGGTGAGGAAGATCTTCACGAAATTCGCATGGACAGAGTACATAGAGTGGGCCTGCCTAGAAGCGGTGGAGCTCCCCCCCTGATATCCTCATTTGTGTTCATGACTTTCAGCTGAAGGAACGCATACTTAAGAAGGCACGGGGGCTCCCCACGCTGCAATTACGGGATCACCACCCCCAGCTCTTTCAGGACTTAGCAGCTTCGACTCTTCAGAAACGGCGCGAATTTCGACCAGTCACTTCCTTTCTGCGCGACCAAAATGTGGCCTACTCCTGGGGCCACCCCTTCAGACTCTTCTTCAGATGGCAAAACAGATTGGTGCAGCTTCGATCCCTGCAGGCCGCCAAGGAACTCCTGGGACTGGACGACGCAGCGCCCACCCCCCTCCCAGGGAGGGAGGGCTCCTCATCGAGGCGCAGGAGCCGCTCTCCCTCCTGGCGCCGAGTGGGCAACGCGACCACATTAAGGAGGCCGGATCCAGCGGCTAGTCTTCAAGAACGGGGGGCTGCAGTCGCATCTGTGACCACGGTCACAGTAGCTTCAACGCAAGACAGCTCCGGAGCGGCCTGATCTTTGATCGAATTAATGGTTCGTGTCGGAGGGACGCCTTCGGATCAGGTACCGTGGGTACTTATGTACTTATTGGGAAGACGCCCCAGTACGGCCCACTGGGGGATCACTGACTATCCCCCGGGCCCCCTTTTTCTACGGAGGCCCGATCCTACTCATGGTATGGAACTGTTGATTCCTTCGATCTGTTTGGGGGGCTTTCCCCTTGCCTCCCCCCACTGTTTCACTCTGTTCTGTTATTTTGTGAGGGGTCTTCGGAGATCAAGGGGAGAGATGGGTTTTAGGTGGGTTCGTGCGGGAGGAGGGGATGTTGGGGAATGGGGGGGCGGTGGTGGTGACCTAGTTGGATGCGTGTGGACGGATGCCTGTTGTTGGACGGCTGTCTGTTGTAGGGGAACGATGCCGTGCCACGACTCTGAGCTGCCTCGAGGAGGGGGGTTGGTGGGCGTTTTTGGCAGGATGCGCGCAGCGAAGGGGGAGGTTTACTTACGCCATGGTACCTAATGTAGGCACGTGGAATGTGAAAGGTATGAACTCCCCGCAAAAGCGTCAGAAAATCTGGAAATATGTGCAGGACCATCATTTAGATGTGGTGGGTCTCCAGGAGACTCACCTAGCGCGCAAGGACGAGTTGCGCCTCAAACATAAACACTTCCCCCTTATATATAGAACCTCAGCCACCTCGAAGCACCCGATCTACTCTTCACTTTCAGCCCTTGGATGTGCGCAGCGATAAGGAGGGGCGTTGGCTGATGGTCAAGGGGTTGTTGTTTGATAGGATGTGCACCTTTGTGGTGGTGTATGCTCCGAATGTGGGCCAGAATAGCTTTTTGCAGGACCTACTGGGGAGGGTTGAAGATTTTGTGGAGGGTGCCCTGTTTGTGTTGGGTGATTTTAACCTGGTTTGGTGCAAGGAAGTGGATAGCTCTCAGTCAGAGATCGGACACTGGGGTGTTTTCTGCTGCAACTCAACGGCGGGTGGGTGACCTGGGGCTGGTGGACGGATGGCGCTCTTTCCATCCCCTCTCCCGAGATTACACCTTCTTCTCCCATGTCCACCACACCTATTCCCGCCTGGACCACGTTTTTTAAGCCAGTCCCTTAGAGGAGATGTCCGCGACGCACGTGTGTTCCCGCTCTCGGTCTCTGACCATAGCTTGCTAGTGCTAGGCCTACACTGGTCAGCAAGGGGGGATGGCCTCCGCAAATGGTATTTCCCGGCCCGCTTGTCCGGGATGACACCTCTTGTAAAGAGCTGCGCAAGTCCATACGTGAATTTTTCGATCTTAATCCCGTGTCTGACACGTCGGTGTTTACCATCTGGGACGCCTTTAAGGCTTCCACGAGAGGTACTTGCTTGGCCCTTAACGCCCAACTTAACAGGCTGCGCCGTAAAGAACGTGAGGATCTGGAGAGCGAACTCTCCATTCTTGAACAGAAACATAAGCAGAACCCCTCTAGACTGACCCTTCGCCCATTAACAGCGGTCAGGGGGAAGCTTAGAGCCCATTATAATAACAGAAACTTCGACGCCTCTCCTACGCCCAGGGGAATAAGGTGGGGAGACATTTGGCTCGCCAGCTCCGAGACAAGCGAGAGCGGGATTATGTGGGAGGGATTCTGGATTCTGCAGGGACCCTGCACCATCGAGATGAGGCCAAGGCCGATCTCTTCGGCCGTTTCTACGAGGCTCTCTACAGGGGGGAGCCCTCCGATCCTGGAGCCCAGCGGACTTATTTGGGGGAGCTTCCGCTGCCCCGAGTCTCTGCGGAGTGGAATGGTTTGTTGGAAGCCCCGTTCACTAGAGAGGAAGTTCTAGCTGCTATTAACAAAATGAAGCCCCACAAGGCCCCTGGGCCTGATGGCTACACCGCACTCTTCTATCAGACCTTTGCGTCTGAGGTAAGTGACTATCTGGTATCCCTCTTTAACACCATGGCGGACACTGGGGAAACGACGGGCTCCATGGCCGAAGCCGTGATCTCCATTATTCCCAAGCCGGGGAAAGACCCATCCAAATGCTCCTCCTACCGGCCGATTGCCCTCCTCAACATCGACGCCAAATTGTACTCTTCCATCATAGCAGGGAGGCTCCAGGACCTGATGCCGGCTCTCATTCACCCCGATCAATCTGGCTTTATTAAGGGGCGCCAGACCCATGATAACACAAGGAGGATCATCCATTTGATTGAGAAGGCACGCAGGTTCCGGATTCCATGCGATCCTGGTGGGCCTTGATGCCGAAAAGGCCTTCGACCGAGTGAACTGGGGCTTTTTATTTCACACCTTGGAGGCTTTCGGGTTTTCAGCTAAATTCATCTCGATGGTGAGAGCGAATTACAGCGACCCTCGCTCGAGAATTGCGGTGAACGGTCACCTTTCGGCCTTTTTCTCACACTCGAGGGGCACCAGGCAGGGCTGTCCCCTTTCCCCCTGGCTCTTCGCCCTGAGTAGCGAACCGCTGGCGCTGGCGATTCGTGAACATGGAGATACGGGGCCTTCCCTTCTCCGGGGAGCAGCATAAGATCACCTTATTTGCGGATGACGTCCTCCTCTCTATTGAGGACCCGGCCCGTTCCCTCCCACACGTCCAGCAAGTTTTGCTACGTTTCGAGGGCGTGGCCGGCTTCAAAGTTAATTATGATAAGTCCTTTATCCTTAATCTTACGCTTTCCAAAGCGGAGGAGGACCTACGGCCCCTCATGCCCTTGGCATGGGCCTCTCGATCTATCCTCTACCTTGGGGTCCGGCTGACTCCCTCGATTGGGCAGCTGTACGCCGCTAACTTTCCCCCGCTGCTGGCACAGACTCGTGAGGAGCTGGAGCGCTAGAAGCCGAAGTACATCTCGTGGCTGGGTAGAATCCATGCCCTTAAAATGGTTCTTCTCCCCAAGTTTTTATACCTTTTCCAGGCCCTCCCTATACCGCTTGAGGCTGACTTCTTCCGTCATCTTAAAACCCAGATGCTGCGGTTTGTCTGGCAGGGAGGAAGGGCACGCTTCTCTTTTGCCACTCTTCGCCGACTGCGGAAGGAGGGAGGAGTGGGCCTCCCCGACATGCACTTATATTATAAAGCTGCGCAGTTGCGGGTATTGGTGGAGTGGTCCCAACAACTCTCGGAGAAGCACTGGCTGCACATGGACAGATGTGTGGCGGGTAGATCGATTTGGGATCCCAAACACGACAGACCCAGGAATGCTTACATTAGTACACCCACTAGCACTACTTTAAAGGTTTGGGACACGGTGACTAGTGATGACCGCTGGACTACGTTCCCCTCTCCCTTCACTCAGATACACTTTCTTCCGGCCTTCCCACCGGCGCTGCATGAAGGACCCTTTGATGTCTGGCGGGAAGGTGGCTGTCGCGCTCTTACACATCTATTCCATGGCCAAGCTACTCTCACCTTTGACAATTGTATGAGAGACTTTGAAGTACCGCGCTCCGAGCGCTTCCACCATGTCAAATTGCTCCACTGGGCTATGTCCCCTGCAGTCAATGCCACTGCCACGAGACCCCCCTCCGTATTTGAGGCCTTCCTTTTGCGCACCTCTTCTATGAAAGGAGTCATCTCCTTCCTCTACAACCTCCTGCTCACTTCCGCGGTGGCGCCTCGGCCCCGTTACATGAGCACTTGGGAGGACCTCCTGGGTAGAGATATCTCGGATGCTGAGTGGTCGAGTTTATGGCGGGACATTACTGCGCATAATCATTCTGTGGAGATCCGGGAGGCCCATCTTAAGACTCTCATGGATTGGTATCTGCATCCCGTCCGCCTGCATCGCATCTTCCCAGCTACCTCTGACAGGTGCTGGATGGGCTGCGGCCTTCTCGGGGATTTCGGCCACATTTGGTGGGACTGCCCGATCATCCGCCCATACTGGGAAGACATCCTGTCCCATATCAAGGAAATTCGAGGTTATCCAGTCGCTGACTCCATGGCCCATGTCCTACTGGGTCTTCGAGACCCTGCGCTCGAACACCAGACCCGAGCGGACAAACGGATTCTATGGTTGTGTATCGGTGCTGCTAAACTCATCTTGGCAGCAGCATGGAAGAAATTAGAGGCCCCGGCGATCTCCCTGTGGCATGCGAGGTTATGGAAACTGCTGAGCATGGAACGGGTGGCGGACATCTTCCTGGGTAACTTTAAAAATGTTATGTTTCGCTGGGGACCCTTGGTGCGCTTCCTCTCCAGGGGACACCCGTCCGCTGTCTGTCCGGCCACGTTTCGAGCCCTCCACCTATTTCAAGTCTGATTGTTGTTTTTGGTTTGCCTGATGAGATGAACGCTGTCACCACCACTGGGGGGTGGGGGGGGTTTGTTCCTTGTTCTCTGTTATCATGCGTCACATCTCGTAGCATCGGCAGCGGACGTACGCCTTACGCCATAAGCTACGATAATTGCTATGGACTGCCTTCCTATATGACTGTCCTGCACTGCCATGCCCTTTGCTTTACGCCTCTCTCTTCGGACATTGCCGGGACTGCCTGGAGACCTCCAGTTCTGGCATTTTGATCTGCATGATGTGCGCTCTGTTGCCAGTAATGCCCTGCGTCCAACCACTATGATTGCCTCCTGTGTGAGGGGATGTGCGGGATTGTCGCTGATTGATCTTTTTCTTCCTTCCTTCTCTCTCTCTTTCTGTTTCTTCCTTCTTAAAACAAAAAATAAGTTTTACAAAAAATATTCTCTCTCTCCATATCAGATCACAGTCTCCTTGCAGTCTCTATGTCCTTGAGGGTAAACTCCCCTGCCTCTTCCAGGTGGTACTTTCCGACTGCGCTTATGCGGGACATGGAATCCTGCACTAAACTACGGGAAACTATCACTGAATTCTTTGACATTAACAAGTCGGAAGATACGTCGGACTTTATCACCTGGAACGCTTTTAAGGCGGTCTTTCGGGAGAAATGCATTTCCCTTAATTCCACATTAATTTTGCAACGCACTAAAGAAACAGTTGGAGACAGAATTCACCTCCACCGAACAAGCTCATAAACTGAACCCCTAGGCAAACCCTCCGCAACCTGACAGCGCTTAGGGGTGAACTCCGAGCCATATACAACAACAGGGCGGAATTCACACTACTGAAACGACGCCACTTATCCTATTCCCAGGGTAATAAGATTGGCAAGCACCTTGCTAGACAGCTCAAGGATAAACGAGAAAGGTACTACATAGGCGGTATTCGGGGATCACATGGGGAACTCACCCATAGTGACGAGGAAAAAGCGGAGATCTTCGGTTCCTTTTACAACACCCTCTACACTGAGGACCACTTAGAGCCCGACGCTCAACGGGATTACCTCTGCACCCTTCAACTTCCACAGGTCTCCCCAGAATGGAATGAGCTACTTTCCGCCCCAACACCTCCGAGGACGTTGCCTCTGCTATTAAGGCTCTTAAGCTTCATAAAGCCCCAGGTCCGGATGGATATATCGCCCTGTTTTATAACAACCCACATCACCCCGAATCTTACATAGCTCTTTAATAAGATGGTGGAGGAAGGTTCCCTATCGAATGCAGTGATCACTGTTATACCCAAACCGGGGAACGACCCCCAGGCTTGTACTTCTTACAGGCCTATCACTCTGCTCAATCTTGATGCGAGACTATACTCCTCCATTCTAGCTAAACGGCTGAACGATCTCATGCCCGATCTCATACATCCAGATCAATCGGGAGGCCAAACACACGATAACACCTGCCGAATTGTACACTTAATTGAGAAGGCCAACAGACGTCAGATCCCCGTGGTCTTAGGGTGGACGCAGAAAAAGCTTTCAACAGGGTGGACTGGACGTTCCTCTTTCACACCCTCACGGCCTTCGGCTTTGCACCCAAATTCCTCACTATGATTTGGGCTAATTATTTTCAATCCCACTCTAAGGTGATGGTCAATGGAGCGCAGTCATCCTCCTTCTTCTTCTTCCACTCCAGAGGTACCAGACAGGGGTGCCCCCTCTCTCTCTTACTTTTTGCCCTTAGTATCAAGCCCTTAGCAGGAGCAATTAGAGCAAACCCTGCAATCCAGGGGATATCCTTTACGGGGGAGCAACACAAAATCTCCCTTTTCGCTGATGACGTCCTGTTATAACTCGCAGACCCAGCCACGTCCCTCCTACCCCTACAGTCGGAGCTAGTTCGGCTTGAGGCAGTAGCGGGCTTTAAAATAAATCTAGACAAGTCATACATTCTCAACCTCACTCTCCCTCCAGAGGAACTCCGCAGGCTCCAACCTCTCACGCTCCTCCAATGGAGCACTTCCTCTATACAATAATTGGGTGTCCAAATCACACCAAGAGTGGAAGGACTCTATGCTACTAACTTCCACCCCAGTCGCACGCGTATTCATGTAGAGCTCAATAAATGGAAGCCCCTCTTCCTGACCTGGTTGGGTCGAATCCACGCCATAAAGATGACACTGCTTCCCAAGCTCCTCTATTTATTTCAAGCTCTGCCCATAGAACTGGAGAGGGACTTCTTTTGCCACGTTAAAGACATGATTCTGAACTTCATCTGGCAGTGGAGGCAGGCTCGCTTCTCTTTTTCGATACTTCGTCGCTCCAGAGCGGAGGGTGTGGTCGCACTCCCGGATGCCACTTATATTATAAAGCCGGCTAATTACGCATTCTGATCGAATAGTCGAAGCGTGAGGCTGATAAAAACTGGTTACATATGGATCGTAGTGTGACTGGACGGACTATATGGGACCTGATCTGGCGCCCTAAACAGGACAGACCCAAGAACACCTAGATCAGCACTCCTACACGAACAACCCTTAAGGTCTGGGACTCAGTGGCAGGTGACGAGAGATGGACATCTTTCCCCTCCCCTTTCACACCGCTGCATTTTAATCTTGCATTCCCCCCAGGGTTACAGGCAGGTCCATTTGATGCTTGGAGGGAGGGAGGATGCTTAGCCCCAACACACCTTTTCCATAACTTTGACCCCCTTACTTTTGACAACTGCAAAACGGACTATGGCCTAGAGAACACAGAAAGATATCACTATAATCAATTGCTGCACTGGGCTCTTACACCACAAGTCCGAGAGGCGGCTACTCGTCCCCTCACAAAATTTGAAGCTTTTCTCACTAAGGCTACCTCTATGAAAGGCGCGATTTCCTTTATATACGAGTTTCTCCTTACCACTACGCTCTCCCAGCGACCGCGCTACATGTCCATGTGGGAGGGAATTCTACAGCGAGACATCTCAGACGATGGATGGTCCCATTTAGGGTCTGACATCACGAAGTTCAACCACATAGACCTTAGGGAAGCACACCTTAAGATCATGATGGCATGGTACCTCCACCCCTCCAAGCTTCAACAGATCTTTCCCAACTTGTCTGATAGATGCTGGAGGGGTTGCGGACTATTGGGGGACTTCCAGCATATCTGGTGGGACGGCCCACATATACGGCCTTTCTGGGAAGAAATACTTGCACACATTAAAGACATGATGGGATACCCTGTCCCAACTACTATGGCAGGGGTACTTCTGGGACCTTGTGACCCTTCCTTAGAACACCAGACCCGGGCTGATAAAACTATCATGTGGCTCTGTATAGGGGCGGCGAAGATCACATTGGCAGCCGCCTGGAAAATAAGAGAAGCTCCGACAATCTCCCTTTGGCACTCTAGGTTATAGAAACTGATTAGTCTAGAACTAATGTCGGACATCTTCAGAGATCATTTAAAAAACTTCTAATTTAAATGGGGCCCACTGGTCACCTTCCTTTCCCGTAGTCTACCATCAGCTGTTTGTCCTTCCTCTATTAGACACTACACCTCTTTCAGATATGAAATGCAACCTATCAATACAAATTGAAGAACACGGTTGTGTCTATGTGCTGCCACCATGTTAGGGAAGGGGGAGGTTGATGGGTGAGGGTTGGTTGGTTACTTTAAGTTCATTGCTCCACAGTTGGGAGCGGTCCCACTACGAACTGTAGTACTATTTGTATAACGCCTTCTGTCCAGAAGGAATCCAGAGCGAGCCATCACGACGAACGATGGGACATTTTTTACTCGGTTTGTTGCATTGTGCAGGAAGCAGGGAGTTGCCCTAAGCCCAGCAACGCTAGAAACTGTACCCCTTATTGATGCAATATATTAAGATTAGGTCGAGGACAATCTTTGGTGATGTGTAACTCTTCACAGTTTCAATAAAAAATATGTGTGAAAAAAAAAAAAGGTGAAACAGTTTTAAAAGAGTTTAAACAGAGCAGTTTCTCTTGCAAGTAATGTACATTTATTTACACTGCAGAAGAATAACTTTAACTCACTGGGTGAAAGCTTTAAAAATGTAATGTTTGCAAGCATTACATTCTTCTTTATTGACTCAAAAAGCACTGCTGAGTAAATTGCAGTGAAGCAGAGTATTTATTGTTTGCTCGCTCTACTGTGGAACACTACATATGAAACAAAGTAAGCAATAAGGTTAGTACTGGACTACTAATGCAAACAAGGTAGTAGCCTACCTAGATGAAAGATATGCTGTGCCCATGAGCTGGCGTCACACTGAAACTGAACTGAGCTTGTGATAGGCGTGGCATCACACCGTGCACGAAGAAGATGTCTCAGTCGATAGGTAATCTGCAGAAGAAAGTAAACACATACATAATCTAAGCAGCAGGAATGCTGAAATGAAAAGATTCATTAACACACCTGTGTCACGAAATCTGAAATTTGCCAGTCATCATGCCAATGCTAAATAACACTAAACCTGCCATTTATGTGTTAGGCTTGTAACTTTACACTGACACAGAATATCCTTACAAAGAATACCACACAAATAAACAACCTCTTTTTCGGCTTTCTCTCATGCAATTGTATGGGGGAAAGGTATCCCACACTAAAAGATGTTGATGACTATAGTATCATGAGCTGTTTTATGAATACTTTTCAGTTTTCCAACTCATGCCCAAAAAAAACAAGTTTAAACATCACAAAATAACCACCTTTACTAAAATCTTTTCAATTGCACATGTCAAACAATACTGCATTCAAACCATCATGGTGATGGTGGTAAGAAAGTAATAGGAGGACCCACTTCTCTGTAGTGATGACCTGCCACTCAGGAGGAAACATCACATTCTGCCTTGAACAGGGTGGCTGTATGCCGGAAAGGACACTAAAACAGGTAGGTGTGTGTAGGTGCATGCAGAGGTGTGTGTGCATAGGTATAGGGGTACATAAGTGCGTGCAGAGGTATGTACGCATAGGTGCGAGTAGAGCTGTGTGTGTGTAGAGGTGGGTGTGTGTATGTATGTGCAGAGGGGGTGGGGGTGTGTGTGTGTATAGAGGTGAGTGTGTGTGTAGAGGCGTGGGTGTGTAGAGGTGCGGGTGTGTTGGGTTGGCAGTTGCTGGCTGCCCCTTGTGTCCAGGGCATTGTCTATGAGGAACGCAGCCACTAAAGAGCTGAACAGGCTGCTGGGCTAGTGGAGGAAAAACTCAAAACATCAATCCCCATAAATGAGAGGAAAGAGTTGTTGGCGGAATTGTATGGTAGGGGCAGAAAAATCTATGGAACGTGCTGTGATCCTCTCTCTGTAGAACGGTCCGAGGCAGAATCTGCTTTTTCACATAAGTGTGGAGAGCCTTCAAATGGCATGCCCATCAGGAATGTCTAGACATCACTGGAAAAGCCAGCAGACCGCATCTAGGTTAGGTGCCTGAGTCTAATAATAGTGTCCATTGATTGACCCAAATAGTCAGGCGTGTTCAAGCAAAAACATTTTTCAAATTGCATTATACTGTACCCATAATGAATTGCCTGAGTATGAGACCCTCAAAGGTCCTCTAGTACAGCCCGTAAAAAGTGTGCCACTGTGTCACAAAGAGTAGCGCCTAGAAGACAATTGGCCTTCACTAACCTCAGATCAAGTCTAGTAGAAGAGAAAATCCACTTGCCAAATGGCTAACAATCAACCAGAGTGGTAGGGAAGGTGTTGGTATTGACTTTGCTGCACTACCAAACTCAGGCTTTGGACGTTGTATAAGAAAGTCTGGGTTACCCTGGGCAGGACAATAGTGGAGGGCAATCCGCCTATTATTGGGTGAACCTAAAAATAGTACTTCTCAATTGCCCATAACTGTATCCAGGAGTGGCTTCATTAAATGGCAGCAGAGGCTCTCTAGGGACTCAATCTGGCTGAGATACCTTAGTGAATACATTACTTTAACCTCCATTGAGGAGCGCTCTTGGTCGAAGACTTCTGCCACCCTTTGCATAACTACTGTGAGGAAGGCACTTTCTTCCATAGCAGGACCTAGAGTAGATACCAGACCTGTATCCGGGGAGGTATCTGGACCAATGCCATCTTGGAGCTCTTCATACCAGTTTTACTCATAATATTGTGGAATATAATCATTCCCTTCACCATAATTGTTACTGTCAGTGCCAAAAATATTGTGAGAACTTTAAAACTTTGGCCCCTGCCGTGTCGTACGGGCAAAGCGTCAGAATCTGAAGGATTACCTGTTGGCTAAGTGGCATCTGAGCCGGGTGGGGCCTCGCTTGAGGTCGTTGTGGATTCTACTTGGAGTTGGATAACACAATAGCATGTATATCCTCCTCTGTCGGAGTCCTTGGAAAGGGGACCAGCGGAGGGAATGGTGTCAGAACTTAATTGTACACAGGAGCAGGTGCTAAATCTGATGCAGGTTAAAGGGGTATAGACAGTGCCGAGGGTGACCCGCCATAAGAAGTCGGATTGGAGGCACCTGCTGATCCTTGGGGACCAAAGACATGCCAGAGTGAACAGCTAAACTGCCAAAAATATGCAGCAGGGCTCCTCGCAAGGTCCCTACTTTCTGCGATGTTGCAGACAGACCTGAGACCTGTGTTCTCTGGGATTAGAATCAGAATCAGCTCCGATGGAGATTGGCGCAATAACGCTAGGCACTTTGATACCCTCACGCCCTCTCTGGTGTCCAAGAAGGGTTGGAAGGGATGAGATTCCCGCAGCAGGGCTCCTCGCAAGGTCCCTACTTGCTGCGATGTTGCAGACAGACCTGAGACCTGTGTTCTCTGGGATTAGAATCAGAATCAGCTCCGATGGAGATTGGCGCAATAACGCTAGGCACTTTGATACCCTCACGCCCTCTCTGGTGTCCAAGAAGGGTTGGAAGGGATGAGATTCCCGCAGCAGGGCTCCTCGCAAGGTCCCTACTTGCTGCGATGTTGCAGACAGACCCGAGACCTGTGTTCTCTGGGATTAGAATCAGAATCAACTCCAATGGAGATTGGCGCAATAACGCTAGGCACTTTGATACCCTCACGCCCTCTCTGGTGTCCAAGAAGGGTTGGAAGGGAGGAGATTCCCGCTTCAACTTCTGATGCTTTTACTTGGATTTACCAGGAGATTTCAACTGCGAAGAAAATCTGTAGCCGGAATGAGACCGCACTTTCAACTTTCACTGGTCGCAACGTAGAGTTTTTTAGCAACGTTACATTTGGCCTTGCTGTCCCGTGTGGCCTTCAGATTAATCTGGGCACAGTTATCACAGGCTCACTTTTTGAGGGTCTGTCACAGACATCAATTTGTGACAGTCCCTTAATGGTCTGAACCTTTTTGTCATAGGGGGTGATATTTTCTATTGCATGCTGGTACAATTTTTGACAAAAAGATAGGTCTTGAAGACCAAGGAGGAGCTGAAAGGTCCATGTCAAAAGGTACGGAAAGCGTGAACTGAAGTCTGCTTCTATGAAGTTCCACTCTTCATTTCTGGAGCAGAATGAGGTCAGCACGGAGCCACACAATGCCCCTGCTTCATAGGTGACAATTAGGCCAATTAATTTTTATGGAAAGCAGGAATTCTTTAGTCAATTGTGGACAGCTGTAGTCGTTCCCATCTGGGGAGTTGGGAGGGTCGATTACAACTTTGATGAGGATTCCCTTGCAAGACAACTAGGTTTACAGGTGCTTTTCCTTCTCTTCCAGGAGATCCTCAACAATAGTCATAAGCACTGACTAGAATAGCAAGCCAATCACACAACAAGGGGACATGAAATAAAAACAGCTCCAACAATCACACAAAAGGGTTCCTCAAAGAAGCCTTCCTACTTGTCCCTCTAGACACAGTAGTGTCTAGAAAAGGTATCTCCAGAATAATATCCCAATCCGTTATGGTGTTGAGGAACCTCCTCCACAGCATGCTTCTGCAATAGAAAGCTTACTTCCTTTTGCAGTTTGTCTTTCTTTTCTGAAAAAGGAAAATGTTGTCGTCTTGGAAGTCTTTTGTAGTCACAAGATGGGTGACTCCTCCCTTGGATGATAGTGCGCATGGGCATCGGCTCCATCCTTAGATTGTTTTTCGCCATGATGGGAAATGATTGAGTTAGTAGAAATGAAGAAGGGATGTTCCATGTCTATATCTAATTAAGATGAAACTGGAACAGATACAGGTCCCGGGGAGGCGGGAGGGCGTGAACAACTCTGCAGCTCTACATGCCAAGAACAGATGCATACTGGTAAGTAGCATTTTCCGTTCAATGCATATGACCTGCAGGTAGCACACTGCATCGATTGTGCAGCACTATCTCCCCTAGCGGTGGTCACCTGTATCTGTTGCAGTAGTTTGAAAGAGAGTTTTTAGGACAGCTCGGCCTACTGCAGCTTGCTGCTTGGCTTGCACATCAACACAGTAGTGTTTAGATAAGGTGTGTGTTGTAGACCATGTTGCTGCCTTGCAGATGTCTTCTAGGGGAATGTTACTTAAGAAAGCCTTGGAGGCTCCTAGTTTGCAGTGCAGTGCGTTCTAGGAGGAACTGTTAATGTACATTTTGCTTTTTGATAGCATATTTGTATACATTTTACAATCCACCTTGCCATTCCAGCTTTAGAGATGGGGTTGCCCTTATGTGGTGGAGAGAAAGCTACAAACAGTTGCTTTGTTTTGCGAAAGGATTTGGTCCTATCTATATAATAGAGAAGAGCTATTTTAATGTCTAGGGTGTGTAGAGCTCTTTCTGCTACAGAGTCTGGGTTTTGGAAAAACACTGGTAACTCTACAGATTGGTTTAAATGAAACGGAGTAATGACTTTTGGAAGGAATTTAGGATTTGTTCTGAGAACCACTTTATTACGGTGTAATTGTAAAAATGGTTTTTGTATAGTGAAAGCTTGAATCTCACTAACTCTCCTAAGAGAGGTAATAGCTACTAGAAAAAGCTGTTTTCCATGTGAGGAATTGCAGTTCACAGTTGTGTACAGGTTGAAAAGTTGGTCCCAGGAGCCTTGTAAGAACAATGTTTAGGTTCCACGCTGGAGAGGGTGGTAACCTGGGAGGAATGATTCTTTTTAATCCTTCCATAAATGCTTCAATAGCAGGCACTCTAAATAAAGTCAAGTCAAGTCAAATGATCTTCATTCGGATAAAAGTATCCATAAAAGCACAATTCATCACCACCAATAAGAAATACAATACAAATTTTAAAACATATAGTATTATTATTATTATTATTATTATATGTAAGTTTATAGAGCGCACAGCTACCCGGAGTTTTCCCGGCGCTACGAACAGGTTGAGGGCAGAGCACCGGCAGGATTAGACTAGAAAAAAAAAAAAAAGGGGAGGTCTATTGGTATAAATATACATATCATCCAATGCAAATACAACGTTACAATATTAAAATCTCTAAAAATGTTGGATGGGCCTGTAAAAACTAGCAGCATTAATAGCATAGTGCAAAATGGTATTTTAGAACAATTGTGCAAATCCGTGATATATTACAAATAAGGTGCAATAATATGCAATAAGTCAGGCATTACTAGGCATCAGGATACAAATGTAATTGAACTAGGCGCCCTTTTTTTTATCCTACCAATACTAGCATCATCATCAAAGTATTGGTTATAGATGATGTTAATGGCCATCATAAAGCAGGGATAAAAAGGGCGTTTCACTAGGTGATGTTATAAGACTCGTGGTGCATTAAAATTCGTTCATGGAAGCATGCGAGCGTAACGCAGCTTGTAAAAACGTGCTTACACAGAGAATCAAATCGTCACTTCCTAGTTTTAAGATTTCAAAGTAAGCTAGTTCAAAATCCACAATAGCCCATGCCTTAAAATAGAGAGTTAAATACTGTTTTGTATATCTTACATAGTATTTGCAAAAGAGTAGAAAATGTAACAGTGACTGTTTACTACCAGTGCCGCAGGGGCAGTTCAACTGCTCAAGGTTGCTGTTAAATCCTATGGGAAAGCAGAGTGAATATTTTATGATGCCGTCTCTAAGGCGGTAAAGTAGACTCCTTTTCCATCTCCCAATGTTTTTCCTAAGATATTGCTGTGGCATGTGATGTTGAGTATTTGTTACATCCAGTAGAGGCATATATCTAATAATCGATGATTTATGATGCTCAATGTTCTGTCTTTCTTTGTGGTACAGATCATACAACGCCCCCCTAACTGATTTCATACTTATGTCTTCCGCTGTTAGAGGGCGTAAAAAAATGTGCTCCAACTTTACACTAGCTAGGCTGTCTTTTACTGCTGCAAGCCAGGGTATACTACCACCCTTGTCACACTTAAGGCAGTCTATAATTATTTCTCTTGTTAAAAATCGCAGCGGGATTCTGCCATATTTTTCACCAAAATAAGGTTGGGCAAGACCTGATAAAATCCTTCACATAATATAAATTCAATTCCTCATGACATATGTAAGTTGGAGATTAAACTTGAGCCCCGAGAATTTTTCTACAAAATCTGTTCTCTTCTTTTTGGATTCCACTACAATTCACATACCCACAAACTTCAGCACCATAAGTGGCTGTTGGTACACATTGTGATTTATATATCTGAATCAACGGTATCACTACCTCAGCTTGTTTTGGTTGCCGAAGGCTAATGATCGAATTAACTGCTTTGGAGAGTTTGCATCTGCTGTGGGCCACATGGGCTTGCCAAGAGCCAGATTCCGAAAAAACTAGGCCCAAGTAAGGAAAAGTGCTTGTGCATATTAAAGATTCACTGCCCGATGTTATAGACTTAATGCAGTGTTTTTTCGGCCCCCAAGTCATTATATAGGATTTTAAAAAATTTGGGCGGAGGTCCAGATCGGCCATAAAAGATACGAATCCCGTAACTAAAGTGCGCAGTGTATTGGGAGTGCGGCTCATAAGGACCGCATCATCTGCGTATAGAAGTACAGGAAATAATTTACTGTTAATTTTGGGTACGTCACTGGTTAGTTTGGGCAGGGAGTTGTGTGATTCATTTATGTAGAGGATGAAAAGTAGAAGGGCCAGAACACAACCTTGTCTGACCCCTCTGCCAATAGCAATGTCCCCACAAACCTCTCCATCATTACATATCCTCACCCGTGCCTTCAAATCCTTGTGCAAATACCCCAAAAACCAAGGCGTCATCCAACCCATAATTTAAAAGAATCTCACAAACAAAATCAAAAGCTGAGGTTAAATCAATAAATCCTAAATAAAGTGGAACTTTTTGAGCGATCGTGTATTTACCCAAAATAAGATTCAAATTCAGACACTGTTCCACGGTTCCAACGTTGCTTCTAAAGCCCAGTTGACAACAGTTTAAAATTTGGTTGTCTTCAGCCCAATTCCTAATCTTATTAAAGACAACCCTGCCCAAGATCTTCAAAGTGCTGTCCATCAGAGAAATTGGGTGGTAACAGCTGGGGTTGGATCTGTCACCCTTTTTAAAGATGGACACAATGATGCTGGTAGACCAGGTGCTCGGAATGGCTGTGTTAGTCAAGTTATTAAAAACATTGCATAAGAGGGGAGCCCAAAAGTCCGGTTCATGTTTTATAAGATCAATTGATAACCCATCCGGACCTGAAGCTTTGTCCCCTAAACTTTGGTGCATGGCATCCTCGACATCAGATACAGTTATAACGGCTGTAGGACTGGGAAGCGGGTATGGTAGCTAGAGGCCTTTGTAGGACTTGTATAGATACTAGCAAAATGCTCCTCCCATAGTTCCCTAGGTATATTACAACTTATGGGAGTGATATTAGAATCCATGGACCTCATACCTTTAACTTCATTCCAAAATTCAGTTACATCCTTAAGTAAAGCAGCACTAGCAAGATTTTCCCAGCATTCTTTCAATATTTCTTCTGAGCGTAATTTAGTTGCTTTCTTATAGCAGGCTCTTAGTGATCTGACTAGGGTTATATCCCTGGGTGTAGCCGCTAATGCTTCACGCAGGTCTCTATTGGCCCGCGAGCATGTGCCATCGAACCATCTAGGATTCTTGCTTAAGTTGATAGCAGGTTTGGAGATGATATGTTTAATACCAGCACACAAGCCACTAAAGGCCGCAACAATCTCACCACCCGAAGTGCTGCTTGATAAACACGTATCAACCAATAGAGGATGCAATTTTATCATACGTTCAAAGAGGGCTTTATTATCTATGCCCTTCCAGATTACTCTGAGTTTGTCAGTGGATGCCACCAAATGTTTAGCCCCTATTTCCCTTTGAATGGAAAATTTAGAGGAAAGTCTAATAGTTGTTAAAATTGGATTATGATCGCCTTGACTAGTACATAAACCCTCAGCCTTAACTAAAAAGTTTACCGATGCGGATGATATAAAAACAATCTATAGCAGATGAACATCCACGTCCTCTGTAAGTAGCCAGTGGACCTTTATTTGAATCAACGCCAGCCTTTTCCATTGTGTTAATTAAATTACGGGAGGATAAATGATTACAAAGTTCCTCCCCTCTTTTGCATGGGTTGAACCTAGCCGGTTCAACCTAGACGGTGGTGGTAGTATTGTAAATGCCACTATACAATCGTGCATTAAAATCCCCACCTAGGCAGATACCGTCTAATTTACCATACCTCTGCACGTCTTCTAGTTCATCAATAAATTCAAACAAGTTAGTAAAATTTCTATTTGGTAGTGATGTAAAATCGTTATTATAAGAATTAATTAAACATATCGAAGCCCTCCGTGTATAGATTTCTCCATGTTGAAAGTCCCCCACACGGACGACCTATTTTGGGACTGGGTACGATGCTATTATAACACGCAAATCCTTCAAGAAACAATTCATTTGTGCACCATGTCTCCTGGAACATAAAGATATCGTATTTGCTAACCAAATCCACCCACTCCATAGAATTCAATTTAGATCTCAATCCTGCGATATTCCAACTTAACACATTTAAGTTAGGTTCTGAGCCTCTAGATTCTGTAACAGTTGAACATGCTACTAAGGGTTCCACTAACTCTGGTATAGTAGTTGGTATTTGACTCAATAGTCAGTCCTGGCTCTCCAGGCTGGACAGAGCAGTGAACCGGTTTTGGGTAGAGTGTTTCGGAATAGAAGGGTTACATGAGCCAGGGTGAGGTTGTAGAAAAAACCTAAGTGTAATGAATGTTTAAGAGTTGGGGCGGTATTGTGGTGAATTTGTGCTCGTAGTAGCCATTTCACCAGGGGGGGGGGACGTCTGAAATTCACAACTATACAGCCATCTGGGATTTTTCTTTCTGAGGGCCCCACCCATCCTACTCGACACCATTAAAATTTCATTAACATTCATCATCCCTAAACCCTTATACTTTGTTGACCAATCGAAACTCTTGTTCTTGAGTTGTTCCCAGGATTCTGATTGATCTTCTTTCAGGGGAGGAACACTGGCTAAACTCACAACATAAGGGCAAGCTTCTGGAGGGAGGTGAAGGATGTCTTTAGATGGACTATTACCCTGATTTTTGAAAATAGAAATATCATTCGAAGCAGTTGCTATACTTGTAGAAGCGGGGGCCAACGTTACAGGAGTAGCTGGTGCCAAGTTTCGTGATAGACTATTACAAATGGTCCTATCACCAGATGCTAAATTCGCTAAAGGCATCAAACTGGGGGTAAGTTTGGGGAAGGGGCCACTCTTAGGATTGCCACACTTATCACATGCAGTATTAACAATAGGAAGTGTACATGCACCGCCCTCTTTTAATATGCCCTGATCAGGTGCCTCCGTTGGTTTAAAATACTGATCCCCCCTGATTTTATCAACAGTAGTGACAGCTTGTTTCTGCATGTCTGATTTCTTGACCAGGTTTTCCAATCAGTCCAGAAGTTTAAAAAGAGCACTAAATTGTTTGTCGATCAAAGTTTTTAAACGATCATTGACTGAGTCCATTATAATGTCTATTAAAGTATCGTCCGACCTTCCGCGGGTACCATGGGCAGTTGTATGCTCAGTTTGGATGTGGATGGAGTTAACTACAACTTTTGATGTTGTCAAGTCCACAGTATTGTCATTTGTTTGCTCAGTTGGGGTCGCTATCACAGCAGTAGATCCTCGTCTCCACATACTCAGTGGAGTGGGTTGAGTTTTTTGGCGAGGTGGCCGTTTCCTCTTACTGCTGGTGGGTTTTGATGTGCCTCTCTTCCTTTTTTCCCCCGCTGATTTAGGGACTGAGGCCAAATTTCCAATACTGACATTGACTTGCGGCCGTAGTTGACGTTCTAGATTGGCCTTGTCGTCCTCACCAGTCTCAAGACCCTCGGGCAACATATCACGCTGACAGGGAATGGTGATTAATACATTAGGTGATAATGGGAGTGGGGCAATTGCATTATCCTGCCCTGCTCCTTCAAAAAGTTGTAATTGAGGTACTAATTGGCCCATAGAGAGTCTGCTTTCGGTTTGCTCAATCTCTGATGAAACCAGATTAACTTTTTCAAGCATACTTTCGATGGCAGTGGCAGTAGACGTTTTTTGGCCGGGTATAACTGTACGTTTCCCCATGATGCTTGATGTCACTCACCTTAAGCTGGTGCTTAGAGGGGTAGCCCGGCCCGGCCATAGACGGCCCGCCCTTTGCCCGGCATTAGCCCGGCGCCCACCCGTGCGCGTCCTGCGAGGTGGGAGGCATTCCACATTCTTCAAGCGCCTCCAGGCGCGGCGGGAGCGTCACGAGTGCACCGGTCCCCGGGGCAGCTGGGAAGTGTAGTTGCCGGCGGGAGAGGTGCGCTGGTAGCGCGGCCATTGTCCTCACGGCCCCCTGGTCACTGCCGGCGAGTTTGTTACTGCCCCCAAAGCGCGCTCTGCGTTCTTCAAGCGCCTCCAGGCGCGGCGGGAGCGTCACGAGTGCGCCGGTCCCCGGGGCAGCTAGGAAGTGTAGTTGGCGGCAGGAGAGGTGCACTGGTAGCGTAGCCGTTGCCCTCACGGCCCCCTGTCACTGCCGGTGAGCTTGTTGCTGCCCCCAAAGCGCGCTCGGCGCTCCGCGTTCTTCAAGCGCCTCCAGGCGCGGCGGGAGTGTCACGAGTGCGCCGGTCCCCGGGGCAGCTGGGAAGTGTAGTTGCCGGTGGGAGAGGTGCGCTGGTAGCGCGGCGGTTGCCCTCACGGCCCCCTGGTCACTTCCGGTGAGTTTGTTACTGCCCCCCTAAATAAAGACAGATGTTGTCTATTTTGTATATATCCTGCAATTGCTGCCAGATGTAGGCGTATAGATGAATATGCCAAGTTACATCTTTTTAAATGTAGAAGGTAGCAAATGATATTTTGGATGGAAGCATCTAGGGGATCAATTTGGTTATTGTTGCAGTAAATGGCAAATCTTCTCCATTCAGCAGCATAGCAAGCTCTAGTAGTAGGTCTCCTGGCTTCTTTAATGATTTCATACAGTCTTGTGGTAGGTTAATATAACCAAACTCTAAGACCTCAGGAGCCAGATCGCCAGATTCAGTTGGCTTGGGTCTGGATGTCTGATGTCTCCATGGTTCTGCGTTAGCAGGGATGGTGTCAGACGTAGTTCTTAGTGTGGAACTAGGGATAGTTCGAGCAGTGTTGTATACCACGGTTGGCGTGCCCATGTGGGAGCTACTAAAATCAGTTTGAGCGACTGTTGTCGTAGCTTGTGCACTATTAGTGGTGTTAGTGGTAGTGGCGGAAAAGCGTACGCAAATCTGCCTGACCAGTTCATCCATATCGCATTGCCCTTGGACAGCGGGTGTGGAAACCTGGCAGCGAAGGTTGGGCATTTTGCGTTTTCGTGTGTGGCGAACAGATCTATGTCTGGATGACTCACTTGTGAAAGAATGGTAGAAGAACTTGCGGATGTAGTTCCCATTCGTGAATTTGTTGTGGCTGTCAACATAACAGATCTGCTATCTGATTGTGAACTCCTGGAAGGTGGTCTGCTAACAGATATATGTTTTGTGGAATGGCCCATCTCCAAATGTTCTGTGCAAGCTGGAACAGCTGTAGAGAGTGTGTCCCCCCCTGTTTTTGTACATAGTACATGGCTGTCATGTCCGTCCGGATTAAGACAGCTTTGTTTTGTACTTGTAAAGTTTTGAGCGCTTGGAATATTGCTAGCAGCTCTAGGTGGTTGATATGGAACGATCTTTGTTGAATGGTCCATTGCCCTTGAGTTGTATTATGTAGGAGATGGGCTCCCCATCCTGTGAGAGGTGCGTCTGCTGTAAGTACTATTTATAGAACAGGTTCGAGGAACGGCCGCCCTTTTGTCAAGTTTTTGGGGAGAGCGATGTGTGCGGCTGGCTACCAACACCAGGTCTGTTAGTTGTCCTTGAACCGGATTCCACTGTTGTGCTAGACATTCCTGTAATGGACGCATTTGCAGTCTTGCATATGGTACAATAAATATGCAAGATGCCATCATGCCTATTAGTCTCATGAACACTCTGGCTGGGAGAGAGTGTTGATGTTGAAACTTTGTGACTAAGGCTTGAATGCTCTGTATCCTTGCTGGACTGGGATACGCTAGAGCTGTAGACGTGTTTATTGTAGCCCCTAAATATTGATGTACATGAGAGGGCTGTAGGTGCAACTTAGTGTAGTTGATTGTGAACCCTAAGTCGTGCAATATTTGAATTGTCTGATATGTGTGTTGGACACACTGATTGAAATGACTTGGCTTTTATGAGCCAATCGTCTAGATATGGGAAGACATATATCTGTTGTCTTCTGAGATGTGCTGCTACTGCTAGGCACTTTGTGAACACAATTGGTGCAGTTGTTAACCCGAATGGAAAGACTTTGAGTTGTTAATGATGTCCTTCCGGCACAAACCTCAGATACTTCCTGTGAGAAGGATGTATAGGAATGTGGAAGTATGCGTCCTTTAGATGTAGTGTTGTAAAGAAGTCGCCTGTTGCAGCAATGGGAGCACTTGTAAAGTGATCATATGAAAATGATCGGAGTGTATATATTGATTGAGGGGCCGGAGGTCGAGAATTGGTCTTAGTGTCCCGTCCTTTTTGGGTATTGGAAAATACAGCGAGTAAACCCCTGTTCCTTGATGTTGTAAAGGAACTATTTCTATTGCGTCCTTTTGAAGAAGTGATAGGACTTCTTGTTTGAGCAGGATAAGATGTTCTGCAGACATTGGACGCTGCCTGGGTGGTATGTGTGATGGGGTAGCTGTAATTTCGAGGCAGTAGCCATACTGCATAATTTATCTTACCCACCTGTCCGTTGTGATGGAATTCCAGACAGGTAGGAACTGTGTTAGTCTGCCCCCCACAGGAGTGGAGTGCTGTTGGGGGAGCAGAGGGAAGTCACGGTTTTGTGGTGGAAGAGGTTCGATTATTGTGGTTACCTCGATCTCTTCCTTTATTGTTGTTGCCTCTATAGCCTCCTCTAAAATATCCTTTACTGGAGGATGTCTGTGTATTAGATTTGAAGGAAGTTATATTCTCTTCTCCAGTCTGTTTGGGCCTCCTCTATAGAAGGAGCGACGAAAGGAGCCTCTAGCTTGTGTGGATTGCAAAGCTCCCATAGATTTGGCTGTATCGGTATCTTTCTTCATTTTCTCAAGTGCTGTGTCTACCTCTGGTCCAAACAATTGATGTTGGTTGATGGCTGATTTAAGATGGTAGTTTGCACTTCCTGCTTAAATCTTGAAATGCGTAGCCACGCATGACGTCTAAGTTGGACACTAGTGTTTACAGCTCTAGATGCAGTGTCTGCTACATCAAGTGCGCACTTGATTGAGGCATTTGAAATTATCTTCCCTTCTTGTATAAGGTCGTTTGCCTGCGCCTTATATTGGTCAGGTAGATGTTGTAGTAGTGTCTCTAACTGATCATAGTGAGCCCTGCCATATCTTGCAAGGAGGGCTTGTGTGTTAGCTATACGCCATGTATTGCTAGCTTGTGCAGCTATCCTTTTTCCTGAAGCATCTATCACCTTAGATTCTTTATCAGGGGTGGTGCTTCACCTGATGTCTGTGAGTTTGCTCTTTTTCTAGCATTTGACACGACTAGGGAATCTAAGGATAGCTGTCCTTTAATGTAGGCAGGATCCCCAGGAGCAGGCCTGTACTTTTTCTCAATTCTAGGGTTTATAATCGCAGCACGTACAGGATCTTTAAATACATCTGGAGCAGGTTTGATGACCCCTTTAATCATAGGCAGAATTTGAACATACCTTTGTGATTGTTCAAACGTATCTAATAAAAAGTCTTCCTCTGCCTCATCTGAATGCATGGTGACCCCATGATAGATGGCAGCCCTATTCAATAAGTGCCCAAAACCAGTATTATCTTCTGGGGGAGAAGGTTTTGATGGATATGAATGTAGGTCAGAAATATCTGGCACATCTTGTGGGTTTGGGTACTCCCAATCTGGATCATCAATAGGGTAGGGAAAAGGCTCATCTAGGTCTACCCCTCCCCCTATGCTATACTCATCATCATTTGGAGGTGTATGTGGTGAAGAATGAGGAGGAGAGTTTTCAGGAGAATTTTGAGGTGTAATGTTAAGAGGAACAGCAGATGAAGGAGAAGGGAGTATAGGAGAAGATAGGTGCTGCAGGTGTAGGTGCTGTCTCTGACTTCTTCTTCCTGTGTGGTGTAGTGGATACATGACCTGTCTTTGGGTCAATGTAGATCTTCTTTAGTAGAGGATCAGGTTGGAAAAGGTCTTCTCCTTGCGTAACCTTTGCCGGCGCTGATTTTTTCGGTTCCGGGCGTGGTTGCTGCTTGTCTTTAGCCTTAGGAGTTGTTACTGTGTCCTTTGGCGTAGATTTCGGCACCAAAGGTATTGTTTTCAGAGTCGTAGGCCGCTTCGAGGGCTTGAGTGCATTGGAATCAGGCCTTGTAGGTTTCGGTACCGAAGATATTGGCTTCGGAGTGGAAGCTGGTCTCGTCGGCGTCGAACACTGGCTTCATAGTTTTGTCTTCATAAGTCGATGGTTTCGGAGCCGGGACTTCTTTCGGTTTCGGTGCCGAGGGAGCTGTTGGGAAGGGCACATGCAGCTTGCTCTGTAAGGAGCTACCGGAAGGCCTGAGTATTTTCTTCGGAGCCGGGCTCGATGGCCAGGCTTTCGAAGTGTTTTTTCGGTCGCGACTGGGCCCTGGAGGCGGAGTGTTGACCTTTGCGCCTTCGATTTGGGTGCTGGGTATGGGGCAGGGGCAGTAGTACTCACGCGCTGACCCGATGGTATAGAGCCCCGGATACGATTTGGAGATCGTCTGAATCTTCTTCGGGGACGAGCGGAACTTCGTCTAAGATATCCACCGGTTCCGAGGCGATCTATGCATGTCGTGTCGACGGGCCCTCCGATCTCGAATGGTCTTCTTGGATCGAAAGGATGCACAGGCTGTACAGCTGGATTCATCGTGTTCTGGCGATAAGCACAGGTTACAGACCTCATGATGGTCACTGTGTGGAAACTTTGCTCCACACTCGGGGCATCTTTTGAATGGAGTCCTTTCCATGAGGTGTAGGCCTCACGGCGTGGATAGGCCCAATGGCCCGCGTCGACGACCGGAATCGAGCTGATGGAGTCGAGTTGATGTTTATTGATATCGAAAGTAGTTTGGTGAAGTTTGAATACGTTTTTACGTGTCGAAGTACTTGAAAAGTAGATTTCGAACCGGAGCGGAAAAGTTTCATCCAAATCCAGTGGTGGAAAAAAACAATCTAAGGATGGAGCTGATGCCCATCCGCACTATCGTCCAAGGAAGGAGTCACCTATCTCGTGACTACAAAAGACTTCTTCCAAGACGACAACAACTTGCAATCATCCGAGCCCAACACCAGGTGGCGATATAATGCTAAGTGTACAATCTGCAGCTCATATGCCTTGAACACAATGTTTTGAATGGTGGAACTGAAAGAAGAGGAGACCTGAAGTGAAGAGAATACCCATTCTGAACAATTTTCAAGACCCAGTAGTCTGTTATTAAGTACCTCTCGTCTAGACATTTAACAACACTTCCTCCTTCTCTCTTTACAACTCATTGTTTAGCCAGAGGTTTTCCTGTAGATGTAGGCTGCTGCTTGGTTCCGCTACGTCTCGATGTTTTTTTGAGGAAGACAGGGTTGTCTTGGTTGTTGTTGGTGAGACGAATGAGGTGTGTGAACGCTGAGAGAAAAATATCTCCCATCATAGGATCATCACCTCCTATAGTAGTCTTTCTACTTCTCCAGACCAACAGCCTTCAAGGCTGTTTGTTGGGGAAATCTCGTTGTGTGCATGGGAACTAGAATGTGCTTCCTAAAAACGGCAAATTCAGAATTTAATGTTTCACTTCTTGTCTGAGTCTGGTGAGTCGGAGCCCAGATCTACGAGCACAGATCCCATGACAAGAACCATGCGCAGCCAGATCCGGTGTGTCAGCTGCTGCACTTACTACCTGGTTTGATACCATACCACCTTCAATTAATCTCTCTTGAAAGTCTTGCCTGTCTTTTGAGAGTTTCTCTATACATTTGTGTAACTAATCCCACAGAGATCAGTCATACCTCCTCAACAATATATCTTCTTTCCGAGAGCCTCTATTTGTTTACTTTCTTTATCTGGTTGTACGGAAGAATAAGTAGCAACAGTGCGAGACTTGTGTGATGCCGCTACAATGACCAAATCTGAAGGAGGGTCTGTTATAAGAGTCGGTGGGTCCTGGCCAGGTAGTTTCTATTTTTTCAGTAGTTTCGATGGAGCAGACTGCACTGATGCAGGCGTAAGGAATAAGTGCATTACAGGTACTTATAGGCCAGGAGCCAGAGGAAAGAATGGCAGTGTTACTCTCTGATGTAATGTCTCAAAGATTTGAATTTGAATTTTTAGAGCGCATAAAACCAACAAGGTATCAAAGCGCGATAACCGGCACGAGCAAACAGGGGAGACATACTAAAGCCAAGTTTTCACGTGCCTGTGAAACATGGCAAAAGAATTTAGGCTAACAATATGTGTAAGAAGTGTGTTCAAAAGCCTGCCGCTGCCAGAAGAAATACATGCTTCCCCCATCTCTCCTTCCAGAGCCTGGGAACGATCACTTTCCTCTTACCTGTTGATCTCAACTGTCTGATCTGAAGATACTAGTTGAAGGTGGTTCTCAGATAGTGAAAGCCCTGCTGCTTGAGGGCCTTATAAACCAAACACAGGGCTTTAAAAATTAACCGCTTCCTCATGAGGAGCCAATGAAGAGTCGGCAATCCTTCCCTAACAGAGAAGTTTAGGAACAATCAATACCAGCCAAACAACAGAATTTTGGATGAGCTGGAGCTTATTAAGAGAGTACTGGTAGAAATGAAAACATCTTTAAGCTCTTAATAGTCCAGAAGCAGGAACTCACTGCTCAATTCACGTGAGAGTCAAATGTTAGGGTGATATCAAAGATCACCGCCAGATTCTTAGCGGCAGCCCCCTTTATCGACTGCATGTCTCAGGCCATCAACTGTCAGTCCAAACCGAATTCTCTGCCCCTGAAAACCAGAATCTGTCTTCTCGGCATCCATTTTAAGCCAATTCTCAAGCATCCATGCGTCTTCAACCATAGCGGACTTGAACTTGTCGGTTACCCTATCCCAATCATCGGTCAAAGACAATGATTTGGGTATCTTCCACAGAATACCTGAACACCACAAAAGCAGACACGTTTGGCCAAAGGGGCCACACAGAGATTGAATTAAGTGGGACTAAGGGATTACCCTTGCGGGACTCCATACGATAGCTGGAAGGATTTGGCCCTGTAGTCCCTGCATCTCACCGTTTGGGTCCTGTTCACCAAAAAGGATTCTACAATATTTAATGCAGAATATCTTAGCAGCACGATGCAGTCTTTGCACCAGCCGAAGAGGACATATGGTATCGAAGGCTGCGGATAAGATTTAGCATAACAGGAATAGCTGCACTTCGCTGATCCACTTGGCAGCGGATAGCATATGCTGCCGTAATCAGTGCTAATTCGGTACTGTGGTTCATCCTGAAGCCATTCTGAGAGGGATCTAAAGCTTATGCTATGAGAAAAACTGGGCTAATTTCTGATTGATGCGTTTTTCAAGAACGTTAGCCAGTGCAGCAACCGGGAGATAGGTCGAAGATTTTTCAAATCTCCAGGATCCCCTTTAGGTTTCTTTTCATGGAGAATGTTGATTGCCTCTTTCCAGCACTGGTGGAAGACACCAGAACGTAAGAATAAACCACTCTAAAAATGCAGCAATTAAATCCAGAGCCAAATGCAACACCGTAGGCGGGCATGGATCATCTGGGGAACCTGATGTAATATGACCCAGAAGAATTTTAATTTTTGCTTCTGGAATAGGAGAGTACGTGGATGATTCACCCTTAGTAGTCTGCCCCTAGGAGTTGTCTTCCATGCTTAAAAATCTGAGATTTCATCTGATGCCTAAAATTCTGAGAAGTGCTTCAAAATCTTGTCTTCAAAACACGTGGCCACACTGTTTGCAAACATCCTGAGAATTCTCCCGCTCCTGTTGAGCTGGCAGGGGCGTAAGATCTCATACCACCTTAACCCGTTCTGTGCATCGGCCGTCCGAGAGCCGTCTGACGCCACAGTGCTCATTTGAGTAGGACGTCTCCCGGCCGTCCATGCACATGGCACAGGAAATCCCTCTAGTGCCCGCACCAGAGAGATTTCCTTTTAATCAAAATACCCTCAGGAGCTGGGGGAAGATCTTCCCCAGTTCCCGAGGGTTTTCTGATTGTTTCCCCGCAATGACGATAAGCGTGCATGCCGTGCTGATCGTCATTTCTGAGAAACCGAAACTTAAACTCAGTTCCAGTTTTACTGCCTCGGTGCTCAGGGGACTTGCTCAGCCTCCTGAGCACCGAGACAGACGCGAGAGGTATCATTGGAAAGGGGAGAACAGGAGGGCGAACCCCAAGCAGGGATCCACCCACTAAGCAATGATAACTCATTTGTGTGGGTGTACATTCAGAATCGCCTAAAACATATATTTTTAAAAAATATAACGCTTGGAGCTCTCTGTGCTATCCCCTCAATCTGTATGTTTTAGGCCCTTCCCAGTGGCAGGCCCTTGGCCTACACACACAAGTGAAGTATAATTTTACTTGGGAGACTGAGGGAACGCTGAGTGGCAGGACATTTGTGTCAGCACGGTGATCCCAGAGACAAATGTGAGGAAAATGTGATTTGTTCCAGATAAATATTAGGTAAGCAGGTTATTCTGGGTAGGAAAACGTTGAGGGATCAACGCAAGTCACACATCCCAGGCCCCTCCTCCCCCGAGTGTGTCTAGTTTTCAAAAAAGTGTGAGTTTGGTAGGTCTTACTAGATGTCCGCCGAGTCCGGGTCTTAAAACACAGGTGCCCCCTTTGCAAAACCGGTGATTTGATGTCTTCACAATACATTTTGGACCCTTCCCTGCCACGGGTACTTGGCCAACCCCCACTAGTGATGTACAATTTTTATCAGGAGATCTAGGGGAAGACTGGGTGGTGGGAAATTTGTGTCAGC
This sequence comes from Lissotriton helveticus, assembly GCF_964261635.1. Classification (NCBI taxonomy): domain Eukaryota; kingdom Metazoa; phylum Chordata; class Amphibia; order Caudata; family Salamandridae; genus Lissotriton; species Lissotriton helveticus. The sequence goes on along the minus strand of NC_136057.1, from coordinate 337,051,110 downwards.
TCAGTGGCCCCACCACTTCCCCACACAGAAACATGAGAAAATGTGATTTTATTTCATCTAAACTTAAGGTTTGCAGGGAATTCTGAGTAGGAAAATGTTGGGGGATCCACGCAAGCCATATCTTCCTGGACTCCCTCGGGTGTCAAGTTTTCAGAAATGTCTTGTCAGGTTTCCCAAGATGGCAGCTGTAGGAAGGTGGATATCGACTATGGTTACCCCCAACTTTTTGCCTGGTGTTTTGCTGGTTTTTGACTTAGTTGGCCTGGGATCCTGCTATTCAGGACCCCAGGCTTCCTGCTATCTCTGTTAAAATGGACTCCATGTACCCTAGGTACATATCTAATTGGATACTGAGTCACCTCATCAGTCCCTGTACAGTGTACCTTAGGTATTCAGGGCATAGGTGTACCCAGGGCCTACCAGGGGCTGAAGCATGTATTATGCCACCCCTGGCTGGCCATCCAAAACTGACACAACTGGCTGCAAGACAGCTGGGGCAAGGTGGTGTAATCAACCTTTGCTATAGATATAGTATACCTATATCTAACCCTAAAATGGACACATATATTCCTATCAGTCACTCCTATGGCAGGCCTTATCTATCCTGAAGGCAGAGTGCTTGGAATTATGTGAGATGATGCTCTGGCATGAGCTGAGCCCGTCTGCAGCTTGCGGAACCAAGTCCTAATAGCTGTTCCATGATAACGCTATACCATATACTCTTAAGTGCATTATCAACCTCGCGGTTAAATGCTAACTCTGGTATGACATTATCAAAACATGTCGAGTAAGGTGTCATACGAATTGGAATACTACCCCCTCGCCAATTCTGGCGACGGGGGTAGCATTCCACCCTTCTAGAGGGGCACGACATGTATGTAACTGTGAACCGCGGTTAAAGTTAACTCGAGCCTTGGCATCACAAAATGGATGCTGCCACCACAGACACAAGTCTGACCTCCTGCTGCTGGGATTCCTTCCAGCGAGGGAGGCTTGGAAAAAGGGTTTCCTGCCTTGGGAGGTGCTAGCATCACCCCAGACAGGATTTTGTGTATTGGGTAGGATAGGCCTGAAAGGAATGAGACATGCCTGGGGCACACAAGGTGCCCTGTGCATACACCGGTTCAAACCAGTTGCTGGGGCACTCCAGCCCCAGCTCTGGCGGGAAACCGGACAAAGGGTAGGGGGTGTAACCACCCCCCTTCCTGGTCCCACCCAGGGGAGGGACCTAGTCAGTAGTGCAGCCCCCTTTAGCAGGATAAAGGTAGGAGCTGGTCCCATTCCAAATTAGATTATCCTGAACAATTCTACAAGAAGAAACTCTGCACTTCGATGTTCTGCTCCACAGAAGACTGATGAATCTCCCTTGTGGACAAGGAGTGTACACCCTGCAACTGCAGGCACCATCAAGCGTCCAGCGGCTTCACTTTGTCGTCTTTCCTCGAGGATCCAGACTTCAGAGCCCGACGAGACCCGGATTCCCAGACCTCTCCGACCTCAACTCACATCTGCAGCAAAGCTGAGACCCGTGGGTGCGACGAGACACGTGGGACCGGCCATCTTGAACGAACCTGCACTTCGCTTCCAGCACGACTCCCGAGGTAAACTCGACCAAGTGCTTTGGGGATTGAGAAGCCCCAGCCCCGAGCAGCCCCTGCACCGAAGATCAGCCCTCCAGCACCCACGAGATCTGCGTGGGGCCCTTCTGCTTGTTTGCTGCTCGACGTGTTGTCTGGTCACTTGCCGGCTGGCTAGTGGCCTCCTAGACGACGAACCTTTGAATCTTTGCTGCTGGTCTGGTTGCTCCAGACTGGCCCTTGCTCCCTTCCAAAAGAGGGGCAACAGGACTCTCCTAGTACACACCAGACGCTTTCTCCACTCACCGTGTGGGTTGCCTTTGCCAAGGCCTGTTGACGCCGATTCCGGATCCAACACCGCCGACAGCGAGAGCCTGCGTGGGACGGCTCGTGCCTCCATCCTGGTCGTCGAAGACACCTCCTGGTCCAAGTGGCTGCAGAGTCAAGCGTCCACTCTTCCCCTGATCGCGACGACGAAATCTGGTTCCTTCCTGGTTCCACACCGGTCACTGGCTAGTGACTGTGAACACTGTCCCCTCTGCTTTCAGGTCCTCTTCTTCACCGATCCACCCTTGGATCGCACCGGACATCTTCCTCCTGGTCGCCTGCGGCATCTTTTCTTCTAGGCTCCATAGACTTCAACGCGAGAACCTGACACACTTTGACACCTATGCACCCGCAGCCCGTGGGTGAGGTAACAAGAGCATTTCGGTGCTCAAGGGTAGTTTAACTGTCCTAGTGCAGAGTGTGAACTCACACGCGAGATGCGTAACAACGTCTATGGACAGTACAGTTCAAGTTAAAGGTGAGTACGGACAATCCTGACTAGGTTGGACTAAAACGACTGTGGAACTGGACACTAGAACAGTTAAACTACCCTTGAGCACCGAAATGCTCTTGTTACCTCACCCACGGGCCGCGGGTGCATAGGTGTCAAAGTGCGTTGGGTTCTCGCGTTGAAGTCAATGGAGCCTGAAAGAAAAGATGCTGCAGGCGACCAGGAGGAAGATGTCCGGTGCAATCCAAGGGTGGATTGTTGAAGAAGGAGACCTGAAAGCAGAGGGGACAATGTTCACAGTCACTAGCCAGTGACTGGAGTGGAACCAGGAAGGAACCAGATGTCGTTGTCGCGATCAGGTGAAGAGTGGACGCTTGACTCTGCAGCCACGTGGACCAGGAGGTGTCTTCGACGACCAGGATGGAGGCACGAGCTGTCCCACGCAGGCTTTCGCTGTCGGCGGTGTTGGATCCGGAATCGGCGTCAACAGGCCTTGGCAAAGGCAACCCACGCTGGTGATTGAAGAAAGCGTCTGGTGCGGACTAGGAGAGTCCGGGGTACCCCTCTTTTGGAAGGGAGCAAGGGCCAGTCTGGAGCAACCAGACCAGCAGCAAAGATTCAAAGGTTCGTCGTCTAGGAGGCCACTAGCCAGCCAGCAAGTGACCAGACAACGTGTCGAGCAGCAGACAAGCAGAAGGGCCCCACGCAGATCTCGTGGATGCTGGATGGCTGATCTTCGGTGCAGGGGCTGCTCGGGGCTGGGGCTTCTCAATCCCCAAAGCACTTGGTCGAGTTTACCTCGGGAGTCGTGCTGGAAGCGAAGTGCAGGTTCGTTCAAGATTGCCTGTCCCACGTGTCTCGTCGCACCCACGGATCTCAGCTGTGCTGCAGATGTAGGTTGAGGTCGGAGAGGTCTGGGAATCTGGGTCTCGTCGGGCTCTGAAGTCTGGATCCTCGAGGGAAGACGACAAAGTGAAGCCGCTGGACGCTTGATGGTGCCTGCAGTTGCAGGGTGGACACTCCTTGTCCACAAGGGAGATTCTTCAGTCTTCTGTGGAGCAGAACGTCGAAGTCCAGAGTTTCTTCTTGTAGAATTGTTCAGGATAATCTAATTTGGAATGGGACCAGCTCCTACCTTTATTCTCCTAAAGGGGGCAGCACTACTGACTAGGTCCCTCCCCTGGGTGGGACCAGGAAGGGGGGTGGTTACACCCCCTATCCTTTGTCCGGTTTCCCGCCAGAGCTGGGGCTGGGATGCCCCAGCAACTGGTTTGAACCGGTGTATGCACAGGGCACCTTGTGTGCCCCAGGCATGTCTCATTCCTTTCAGGCCTCCCTACCTCAATACGCAAAATCCTGTCTGGGGTGGTGCTAGCACCTCCCACGGCAGGAAACCCTTTGTCCAAGCCATCCTTGCTGGAAGGACTCCCAGCAGCAGGAGGTCAGACTTGTGTCTGTGGTGGCAGCATCCATTTTGTGATGCCAAGTCTCGAGTTAACTTTAACCGCGGTTCACAGTTACATACATGTCGTGTCGCTCTAGAAGGGTGGAATGCTACCCCCGTCGCCAGAATTGGCGAGGGGGTAGTATTCCAAATCGTATGACACCTTACTCGACATGTTTTGATAATGTTATACCAGAGTTAGCATTTAACCGCGAGGTTGATAATGCACTTAAGAGTATATGGTATAGCATTATCATGGAACAGCTATTAGGACTTGGTTCCGCAAGCTGCAAACGGGCTCAGCTCATGCCAGAGCACCATCTCACATAATTCCAAGCACTCTGCCTTCAGGATTGATAAGGCCTTCCATAGGAGTGACTGATAGGAATATATGTGTCCATTTTAGGGTTAGATATAGGTATACTAAATCTACAGCAAAGAGTGTTTACACCACCTTGCCCCAGCTGTCATGCAGCCAGTTGTGTCAGATTTAGATGGCCAGCCAGGGGTGGCATAATACATGCTTCAGCCCCTGGTAGGCACTGGGTACACCTAGGCCCGGGGTACAGGGACTGATAAGGTGGCCCAGTACCAATTGGTAAATGCACCTAAAGTACATGGAGTCCATTTTAACAGAGAGAGCAGGAAGCCTGGGGTCCTGAATAGCAGGATCCCAGGCCAACTAAGTCAAAAACCAGCAAAACACTAGGCAAAAAGTTGGGGTAACCATAGTCAGATATCCACCTTCCTACCCTTGGTGAAATAAATAAATAAATAAATACACACACACACATATATTACCTACTGGCGGTCGCCAGTAGGTAGTTATAGTTAGGATCGTTTTCCATAGGAAATCCGCAACATTCTATTGGGAATAACTTTGGCGCCGAATGAGGGATCTGCCTTTTCCTTAACTTTGCCTCGCTGCGCTCCGCTCCTTCCCTGAAAGTTTCGGGGGGATCCGTCAAGCGGGGGCCGAGATAAAAGGGGGGGTCCCAAAACGTGTTTTCCCCATGTTAATTTCCATAGGGCGGTTGGACTCACTTTTAGCCGGAACGGCTGAATGGATTTCCACCAAACTTGGCAAAATTGTAGGGACTGATACCCCGATGTACCTTTGCTATGTCTCAAGATATATGCTCCAGTGGTTTTTACGAAAATTAATTTTGAAAAAATATATATTGGGCTACATTGGGCTATATATTTGTTAGAGCCCAAATGTAGCCAGAGACAAAAAAAACCAAATGTAGCCCAAATATCAGCCAGATGTAGCCCAACTATAGCCCAATGACAGAATGTCCCAGAGTGTTCTAAAGAACAACTAGAACGCTAACAGTCTTACTTATGACAAAGTATGGCACACCTGAAGTCATCTTGATTGGAATAAAGTGGTAACACTTAATACATTTAATTTGAAAAGGAACAAAATGAGGGGTTTCATTTTGCCATAGAAATTTTATATATATATATATATATATATATATATATATATATATATATATATATATATATATATATATATATATATATATATATTCACTGAAAAAACCATAGGTTACACACCAGTTATAGTTAGGAATTAGCATTTAAAAAAACCTTTGAAATTCACTGAAAAAACCATAGGTTTCACACCAGTTATAGTTAGCTGGAAATTTTACTCGCATAAAACCATTGAAATTCCCACATTATAGTTAGTTGGACTCACTATAACTTGCACGTCTGCAATGCACTGCTGATGACGTCACATATTACATCACTCATGCATATATTGAAATATTTAAACATTACTCGCTAATATATGTATTCACTAAGATACACTTAATAAGCCAGTTAACCAATCCATTTTTTTTTTTTTAAAACACTGTCATGAGTGATGTAATATGTGACGTCATCAGCAGTGCATTGCAGACGTGCAAGTTATAGTGAGTCCAACTAACTATAACGTGGGAATATATATATATATATATATATATATATATATATATTCACTGAAAAAACCATAGGTTATAGACCATATATAGTTAGGAATTAGCATTTAGAAAACCTTATTTTACTCACACAAAACCATTGAAATTCCATATATAGTTAGTTGCACTAACTATATATCGCGCACCCGCAATCCACTGCTGATGATGTCACATATTACATCATTCATGACATGGTCAGTGACATCACTGATGACATCACTGATGACATCTCAAATGACATCACTGATGACATCACTGATGACATCTCATTTGACATTACTGATCACATCACTGATGACATCATTCATGTGATGATACAATGAACCTCTTCAGACTCTAATATAACCTTAGATACACTCAGTGTAAACAGACACTCACAGACTGTCACTCATCCATGGAGTTACTCACACACCTAGTCAGTCTTGCAAAGAATCAATCACACCTCGATTTCCTCAACTATATAGTTATACACACCTTACTTATTGGAACATATAATAACACATATTTACTCTGTTATACAATCCCTGATACAAGTTCACAATAATCCATACAGCCACTCACACATTCACTGGCTCTTATGCACAGTTATTTATATATGTCAACTATCACATGTACTGTGTTTTACATATGTACTTACTTTGACATGTAGCACTGAGATATCCATTCACTCACCAATACACTCATGCACACAGTCAACCGCCCATACAGATGTTTCCACATGCACTTTTGAACCCATACATCTAGTGAATCAACTGCTCACACATCTATGCACAGAGTCATACACCTCCCAGACACCCACACACACACTCAGTCTCCCATACAAATACTTGGGCAACTAATCAATAACCCATATAGTTAGTCATATAGCTAATGATCAACACATGCATCAGATTACAAAACAACAGACACAATGATGCACAATTTAAAACAGTTTAGTCACTAACCCATGCACTCAGTGAGACACATTTAATCACTCACTTATACAGTCAGTCATGCACCTACTAAATCCTTCATCCAGACACTTATACATCCACTCATTCTTCAATATGTAAGACATATTTTAACTTTACAGAAGCATACAGTCACTGGATGTTGTCATCAGTGATGTCATCAGTGATGTCATTTGAGATGTCATCAGTGATGTCATCAGTGATGTCACTGACCATGTCATGAATGATGTAATATGTGACATCATCAGCAGTGGATTGCGGGTGCGCGATATATAGTTAGTGCAACTAACTATATATGGAATTTCAATGGTTTTGTGTGAGTAAAATAAGGTTTTCTAAATGCTAATTCCTAACTATATATGGTCTATAACCTATGGTTTTTTCAGTGAATTTTCAAGGTTTTGTAAATGCTAATTCCTAACTATATATGGTCTATAACCTATGGTTTTTTCTGTGAATTTCATTGGTTTTTTAACAGCTAATATCTGTAGCTGTAAAATGTATTCTTCTTTAAATCCAAAAATATATTTTATATGTTTATGAATAATTTTTTTTTAAAATATTTTTTTTTCTTCGTTCCCGCTTCGCGAATCGGGAAGCTTCCCGTTAGCTGACCTTGATGCCGCGAAATAGACCGCGAGCCGGTAAACGTTTCTTTACCGCAAGTGCCGCGTTAGAAAACAACATCGTGACGCCTCCCGTCCGCATGACGTTCCACGTTGTCGCGTGATACGTCATATGACGTGCTACGTTAGCGAACTGGTACGCGAAGCGAGTGCCAAAGCGCAGGTTTCTGGAAGCAAACCGGGAGGCCCTGCAAAGCGCTTAACGTAAACACAGCAAGTCATGTGACTTGGTAATAACACTTTTCATTGGTTCATTTCACTTTTGGTTTCCTAATGATGTAAGACTAGGTCATATAATCTAAAATGAACACTTTTGATTGGTTGAGAACTCTTGTTTTTCCCAAATGATGAAAATCCCTCCTTCTTTCCTCACTCTGACTTTCATCATTGTGAGAGAAAGACCCTTTGTGATCACTGAGCAATGGCTTCTTTAGTAGCTTCAGCTGGTGCTTCCCCACCACCTCCACCACATCCAAGGAAGAGTGGACCACCTGCTCAAGTTGTAATTCAACAAGAAGAAGAAGAAGAGGAACAGGAGGACGAGCACGAAGAGAGGCAGTTTTTGCCTGAGCAGCCCAAGACGTCTCACCGGAAAGAAAACTTCATTTGGCAATTTTTTAAAATTCCCAAAGGTCAGAAAAAAGTAAATGCAAGATACGTAACTTGCCTTATATGTCAAGATAGACTGTCTAGAGGGACCGACAAAAAATACAGTTTCGGAAACTACACAATGCATCGCCATATGACTAGGTGGCATCCTAACAACTACAGTGCTGCACAGTTTCGGAACGACCTAGATAATCTCCCTATTATGGCCAGAAGATCTGTTGTACCGGAAGTAACGGGACCAGAGGGCAGGGAGATGGTGCCAAATATACAAATGAGATTTGGTGAAGTAAAACACACCTGCGTATTTTGCGATGGATTCATTTCCTACGGAGAAAGAAGCATCACTCTGATCAACAGAGCTATTGACTATCATATGCAAGTTTGTCCGAAACGCCCAAAATAATAAATACTTCTTTTTTTTGTTTTGTTGCTCCTGTTGAGCCCTTTACAATGAATCGTTTTCATTGCCCCCTCCAAGAAAACCCCCAAAAAATATAAAACTGTTCCGAAAAATTCAAAAACAGTAAAAAAATGTTCAGAAAAATAAAAAAAAAAGTTCTTTTCAGAACTACCTCCCCGTTATTAAAAAATTGGTACAATATTTGGAACTGTGCCAACCTCTATTTCTCTTAGTTCGCTTCCTAGTTCGCTCGCTGGTACGCGAACTGGAAGCGAACCAAAAACAGTAAGTATAAGGGAAGGAAACACACACTTATGTTAAAAGAAAGACAGCTATAGGGGAGTAAACTAGAGATACTATTACCCATAATCCACTACTGATGATGTCACATATTACATCATTCATGACATGCTCAGTGACATCATCAGCAGAGGATTGCGGGTTTTTTGGCAACATGCCTTATCCACGGTTTAATAACGCTGCCTTTTGCTTTATATAAGTTTTCAAATTGTATGAAATATATACCAATAGGTCTTTATGAACCTTTAGGTAGTGCTTTTGTTCATGAGGTCTGGTCGCTTCCATACACATACAGATGTTTCAAAGATGATCAAGAAGTTTATCTGAATGGAGAGGAATGCACTGAGACGCCAGATCATTCACTAATGTGTAGGCACATACAGTTACACGATTCATGCAACAAACACCGACCAAATATGGCTTGCGTGTTGCAAGGCACGCCAGTTCCTGCTATCATCCCCACGTTCAAGTTGTTGGAAAATGGTAGTTATTTGATGCTCAATAATGAAGATTGTTCTGAGTTAATTAAAAGTATTCCTTTTATCGTAACAGTAAGTGAACGGGTTATTTGCTGCAGAAATGTTCTATTTCCTCCCACACATGAACATAGGGAGTTTTCAATCTGGCCACAAATACCAACCTTGGGACACGTTTCAACGGCATGACAGGAATAAGAGCTCTTTTGTCTCAGAGAGAGGTGGCCTTGAGTTCGGCCCGTGAAACTTTCGTACTTCACATAGCGAACACCCGTACACAGGTTTGCCTTTCAATTTCAGCAACATGTTTCCGACTATCTTTAACGCATCCTCCACAAAATCCCTGGCACACTTTTTTAAAGTTGTTACCAGTGGTCTCGTGACTTCATTTGAGAAAATCTTTGGAGTCATCCCTGCTCCCTTTCATTGTATTTTCTGCACTCTGGTTCGTGGATTGGCATTTTTACTTGCATTACCAGCGGACGCTCTTGTGCTTTTTTACATTTTTAAATATGGATGTCCCTCCTATGCAACCTCCGACCCTGCAGCTGCTGACACTGTTCCGCAATCGCATGCTAGAATATTATGGCACAATGCCGTTGGCGATATTAAGCACGGCATATGGATTATCTTTTCGGTTCTCCTACTTCACCTGTGTCCAGCCTGTATTTCACTGCCTGACCTGTGATTTCGATTGGGCCATTGATTTGTGTCTCTGCGGACCGGTTTCTCCTGACGTCGACTTTAATCAGCTGATGACTCCTATCATTACTCACGAGTTGATTTGTCCTGGCGAAAGGATTATGGCTGTGGCATTGATGCATGGACTACTTGGTCCCTGGAATTTACTGGCGGCAGCACAGTCTTTCTTGGAACACAGCTTTCTTGAAAACCCACCGAGCTGTCCTCTGATGGTGATAGAGGATCCGGTGCTGGGAGAGCACGTATGTTCTTTTCCGCTTTTAAATTGGATGGCTGAACTGTTTTCGGATGAAGACGGTGACTTCCTATTGGAGGCTGTTGCAGCTTATTTTGCATACACAGTTATGTCATAGACCTTTTTCATGTTTGATATGCTGAGTACTAGCATTTCATTGACAATTCATTGACTTATTTGTCAAGTTTTTATTATTTACCTTGCCTATTGGCTTAAGACTCGATAAAGTACTTGGCTGTTTTATTTTTCTTTAGCATTGAATTTTCCTAGTTTTTAATGCTTTACCTTGCGGACCGTCCACATATAAACTTGCAATCTGCTCTCATGAGATGGCACTTCTATTATCTTATTCAGTTCGTTTCCGGATCATGAGGAGGTGTCATCTAGGTCCTGGATATCTTTACACCGTGTTAAGTTAGCATGGGCTCATTACCGGTTTAAACGCCATTTTTCCTTTTTTGCAACTTCTGCACACGACACTTAGTTGTTGCTTTAGCTTTCCACCTAGTAGTTCATCGTGGTTTACATGAGAATAATATGTTATTGGTCTACTATCTGCTTTACTTGTTAAACTATATCTGTACAGCGAGTGCTAAAGTTTCAAGAACAACACGATACAGAATTGTTATGAGGTCTGATCTCCACGACTTCATACTCATAACATAAGTGCAACTTCTGCCAATTCTGGGCATGAGGCGGGTTTTATATTGCTTTGCCGAACACACATACACAACAGTTGATGCGGTTCACATGAAGAGAGAGCTGGTGTATGCTGATGTGATTCCTTCAAATCTAAGACACTAAAGTATGGACACGCCCTAAACCAACACAAAGAGACCTTCTTAGCAAATAATATAATATGTGTATTAGGGAGGGTGAGATATAAGCAGCCGCGGGCCGTGGAGGGAGTTACGATGGGGCAGGGAGGCGGGGAGGGGGAGAAGCAGGGTGGAGCCCTCTCTACCTTGCCCCTCCCCCTCCCCGCCTCCCTGCCCCACCGTAACTCCCTCCACGGCCCGCGGCTGCTTATAAGTGTTGCTAACTCTTATTCATTTACAGCATGTTAACATACTGTCACCATTCGCTTTTTATGTACTAGTAACTATGCTGGTAATTTTGCTACTGATAATATGTGTACTTGTATTCTCCACCCTGCTTCTCCCCCTCCCCGCCTCACCGTAACTCCTCCACGGCTGCTTATAAGTGTTGCTAACTCTTATTCATTTACAGCATGTTAACATACTATCACCATTCACTTTTTATGTACTAGTAACTATGCTGGTAATTTTGCTACTGATAATATGTGTACTTTTATTATCTAAGGTACTACGCCTGAGAAGACGGCATTAGTAAATAAACATTTCAAATACACATCTGTTCTTCTTAACTCCATGTTCTGGTTTCTAAGAAATCTATAACGACCGACTGTTCATGAGTTCCACGTATCCTGAGGTACTATAAGTTCATATTCTGGATTGTCTAAACATTGAGAGTTTGTTATATCCAATGTGACACTGTACCTAGCTTGCTAAATAGTTTTTGATTACTAACGTGAGTTTTGGGACACCCTAATTCGCCGAGGTTCCAATCCTCTGTCCACAGTTCTGTGTGAGAACAGAAACCCTGCGACAGGGGCACCCCCGACCCTTGCTGGAGCTTCATCACACTTGCGATACAACTCCAGCAATGCGCCACCTTTACGGCACAGATACATCACGCATCTGTGCTGTTTTTGCCCCATGATGCGCCGCATTGTAAATGCAGCACACCATAGGTGACGGAACAGCGGCACAGAATGACTAACACATCCCTGGTGATGCGCCAGTCATCATAAATCTATCCCTATGCTTCTTATCTTGTTAGAGATGAACCGCCATATGTATCATCAAAGTTATTTGCATTTCCTAAATAGCGAACTTTAAGGAATAAATAGCGATTCTTTACCATTCCTAGTTTGCGATGAGCTATTTGCTAATTAGCCGAATGTAGCCCAATGAAGCCCAATGTAGCCCAATGTAGCCCAAAGATGGCCGCCAGACACACAAAAAAACAAATGTAGCCCAAATATCAGCCAGATGTAGCCCAACTATAGCCCAGTGACAGAATGACCAATCAGCTTCGCAAACCTCCGTTACGCGAAGCGGAGCGCTGTTACAGATATATATCTTTTTTTGAACGTTAATTTCTCAAAATCCACTGGAGCACATATATTGAGACCTAGCAAAGGCACATCGGGCTACCAGTCCCTAATATTTTGCCAAGTTTCGTGCAAATCCATTCAGCCGTTCAATTATTATTTTTATCATTTTTTTTTGCCCCGCGGGGCCCTTTTAAAACCTCCACATCAAACCTAGGGGGTCAGCGAGGATCTACTATGCCCCCTTATAGTTATTTCCCCCTTTGTTTTGACCTCCTCTTGTCTCTCGATCCTACCGAGAGACAAGATGGCGGCCGCTACGGACTGTTTGGAATGTTGACAGACGCCGGAGAACCAATCAGCTTCGCTTCACAAAGCTCCGTTGCGCGAAAAGTCCGCGAACCAGAGCGCTAACCGGTCCGCTGTTACAGATATATATCTTTTTTTAAACGTTAATTTCTCAAAATCCACTGGAGCACATATATTGAGACCTACAAAAGGCACATCGGGCTACCAGTCCCTACAATTTTGCCAAGTTTCGTGCAAATCCATTCAGCCGTTCGGGCTAAAAGTGAGGCCAACCGCCCTATGGAAAACTCAATGTTAAAAACACGTTTTGGGACCCCCCTTTTTTCTCGGCCCCCACTGGACGAACCCCCCCCAAATTTTCAAGGGCTGCTCAGAAACAAAATGTGCCATTTTCCTGAAAATTTCAGCCAATTCCGTCCACAAACGCCAAAGTTATTAGACATAGAATTTTCAAAAAACCCATAGAGAAAAAATCCTAACTATATATACCTACTGGCGACCGCCAGTAGGTAATATATATATATATATATATATATATATATATATATTTATTTATTTATTTATTTTTTTGGTACAAAGGACGCCGCACACAGCAACTTCAGTTCACAGATTTATTGAGCAAGGCCGTCAGGCTGAAACGCGTTGGTGTTAGACTGGGCACTGAAATAAATCTGTGAACTGAAGTTGCTGTGTGCGGCGTCCTTTGTACCAAAAATTATTTTTTGGCCATTGGTCTGGCACAACGCCGGCACCCGCTGGAGAGAGATCCTGTTACAAGACCACATTGCACCAAAAAATATAAATATATATATACATACACACACACACACATTACCTACTGCCGGTTGCCAGTAGGTAGTTATAGTTAGGACCTAGTTTTCATAGGAAATCTGCAACATTCTATTGGGAATAACTTTGGCGTTGACGGACTTGGCTGAATTTCTCCAAGAAAATGCCCCGCTCCGCTCCTGCCCCGAAAGTTTGGGGGGGATTCGTCAAGCGGGGGCCGAGATAAAAGGGGGGTCCCAAAACGTGTTTTCCCCATGTTAATTCCCATAGGGCGGTTGGACTCACTTTTAGCCCGAACGGCTGAATGGATTCCCACGAAACTTGGCAAAATTGTAGGGACTGGTAGCCAGATGTGCCTTTGCTATGTCTCAAGATATGTGCTCCAGAGGATTTTGAGTAATTTAGGTTAAAAAAAAAATATATATCTATAAGCACGCCAAGGTACGCGCACCGGGGCGCGTACCAGCGCGCTACGCGAGTTCGCGCGCGGAAAGCTGATTGGCTCTAGGGTGTCTGTCAACATTCCAGTCCGGAGCGGCCGCCATCTTGTGTCTCAGTAGGATCGAGACACAAGAGGTGGCAAAAACAAAGGGGGAAATGACCAAAAGGGGGCAGGGTAGACCCCCCCTGACCCCATAGGTTTGATGTGGGGGCCATAAAAGGTTTCCGCGGGGCAAAAAAAAAAAAAAATTTCCGATTTTCGCGGGGGGATAGCTCGGCACGCGCACCGGGGAGCGTACCGGGGAGCGTACCATGGGGAAAAAAGAATGACAGATTTTTTTTTAAATGTAGCCTTTTTTTTTATAAATTGGAGGTAGTTCTAAAAAGAACTGTTTTTTTTTCTTCTTTTGGTTGTTTTATATTTTTTTTAATGTTTTTTTGAACATTTTTATACTTTTTTTGGCTTTTATGAACTATTTTATATTTCTTTGGTTATTTTTATGGGGAGAAACAAAAAACAGGGAATTGTAAACGGCTCAACTGGAGCAAAGAAAAATAAGGAAAAAATTATGTTTTTTTGGGGCAATTGTGGTTGTCACCAGCACGGTTGATGAGCTTTATGCTCTGCTCACCATAGGTGATGGTCTTACCACAAAAAATACAAGTGATCTTGAATTCACCAAACTGTGGTTGTATGTTTGGGACCATCTCCCTTGTCTCTGGTCCCGATGGAGTGGGTTGCTTTCTTTTGGAGGTGCTGGGTGAAGATTGGGGAGGGTTACTGGCCAGTTCTCTCACCTCTGCCGCAGCATAGTTGTTGGGATGCTTGCGCTGCATGTGCCGAATCATGGTGTTATTGCCAAATGAATATTTCTTATTAGGGTTCCCCCTTGAAAGTTCAGAGCCACAGATTTGGCGAGTCACCTTTGGTGCATTCACTTTCTTCTTGCCCTCTGGGATGGAAAAAAACTCCCATACAATGTGCTGCTTTGGCCTATATGGGGTATTGTCTTCTGGCAGGAATGTATATATATATAATATAATATAATAAATATAATCCTCTTGACCACCAATGTGTGTTGTGGTGGTCCTCTTGGTGGTGGTGGTGGTGGTGGTGGTGGTGGTGCAGATGCTCCAGCTGCTGCTGCTACTGTAGCCATTTTAGAGTACAAAATATTAGTCACAGATCTCCAAACAGGTCTTCCTCAGTCAAAGGACAAAGTCTGAATAAGGAAAAAAGGTGGGGGCTTTCATCATTTGGAAAAAAAAATTGTCCTGGACCAATGAAAAGTGTTATTTTCAGGTCACATGACCCGGGCTTTCATCATTTGGAAACCAAAACTGTTCTGCACCAATAAAAAGTGTTATTTTCAGGTCACATGACCCGACGCGCTTACGCTACGCGCCCCCTGGGCGCGTCGCGTAAGCGCATTGGATGCTTACGTGGCGCCATCGTATGCGCTCGAGTGCTTCCGGGTGCGCTTACGCCGTGCGTATCACGCGGACGCGGCTACGCGATACGTCACGAGGATGTGTTCGTTCGTGGCAATAGCGGTAACGGGACGCTCCCCGGTACGCGCCCCGGGGCGTGCCGCAAAATTGCACTGACCGGGGCACTCCCCGGCAAAAAAAAATTAAAAAAAAATTTAATAAAAAAATAGTATTATATAAATATACAACACAGGATTCATTATAAAAAATATTACATTTCATAGGTTTGAGGCCCTATATATAGTTAGGAATTAGCATTTACAAAACCTTTGAAATTCACTGAAAAAACCATAGGTTTCACACCAGTTACAGTTAGGAATTAGCATTTAAAAAACCTATGAAATTCACTGAAAAAAACATAGGTTTCACACCAGTTATAGTTAGGAATTAGCATTTAAAAAACCTATTAAATTCACTGAAAAAACTATAGGTTTCACACCAGTTCTAGTCAGCTGGAAATTTTACTCGCATAAAACCATTGAAATTCCCACGTTATAGTTAGTTGGACTCACTATAACTTGCGCGTGCAATGCAATGCTGATGACATCACATATTACATCACTCATGACATGGTCAGTGACATCACTCATGACATCACTGATGACACCATCCTTGTGACAGAGTGACAGACCTCCTTTCACTGAAATGTAACCCTTGAAACACATATTCAAAAATAAAAACTAACATTTTCAAAAAAATGGAGATAGCCATACCAGTTACAACAAACAATTCAATGATTCCACTATCTATATACTCATGCACTCATTCACCAACAGTTCTATATAGTCACTCATACATATACTCACTCTTCATATGAAGTGATACACCTATACATCCTCTTACACACCGACAGTCATCCTAAAGATACTCTCACACATACTCACACATGCAAATAAACTATTGAACATCTATTTATTTGCATATACAGCTATACACAGACTACCACTTTACTTCTAAGGAAACTTACACATACTTACTCTCTTAAACAATCACTTATAGAAACACATACTAATTTAAACAGGAACTCTTACAATTCCTCACTCACATATACTCACTTATATACATCAATCTTCACATAAACTAGATTAAAACATATGTAGTTACTGATGAACACACTAGTGAGACAGTCATTCACTCACTAACACACACATATACACACTCATCCACCCATACAGTCCTGCACATATGCTGTCTTCAAAACACATACAAACAGAGAGTCAGTCATACATGCATCTATGTGCTAAGTAATACCCCCACCAAACCATACAAACACTCATACTGATACTAAGAAAAACATCTAATAACCCATATACATACACATGTAGCAACTCACCAACCCATGCAGGCACTTATACACAAAGTGAAACACTAATACATATATTTGAATATTTAAACATTACTCTCTAATATATGTATTCACTAAGATACACTTAATAAACCAGTTAACCAATAAAAAATTTTTTTAAAACATTCATGTAAACACTTATTTAAACATTTATTCTTCCATCAACTTTTACATATACATATATAACACATATTTATTTTTTAAAAAGACACACATTCACTGGATGGTGTCATCAGTGATGTCTTGAGTGATGTCACTGACCATGTCATGAGTGATGTAATATGTGACGTCATCAGCAGTGCATTGCACGCGCAAGTTATAGTGAGTCCAATTAACTATAACGTGGGAATTTCAATGGTTTTATGCGAGTAAAATTTCCAGCTGACTATAACTGGTGTGAAACCTATAGTTTTTTCAGTGAATTTAATAGGTTTTTTAAATGCTAATTCCTAACTATAACTGGTGTGAAACCTATGTTTTTTTCAGTGAATTTCATAGGTTTTTTAAATGCTAATTCCTAACTATAACTGGTGTGAAACCTATGGTTTTTTCAGTGAATATAAATGTGAGAAGTTGGCCTGATATATGATGCTCACTAGTTCTAGTGATCACCTTGTATCAGTCCAAACAACCCTTATGGTGATTGGTTGTAAGTCAACCTTATAGACCAGCTATCCGCGCCGGGAAACCCTTTGTTGGGTAGCTGTGCGCATTACAAATGTAAACAAATAAATAAAAATAAATCCTAATGGTAGCATGGACAAAGCAGTCTTAGGCTAAACTCTTTTGGCATGTGAAGCCAGCTGTTTTACCACAATATAACCCCTTGAATACCAAGTGAAAGGACACCACACAGGTTATTATGAAAATAAACTGTATATTTATTAATAACAACACCTCTGAACTCTTTATGAGGTAAGAGGGCTAAGCACATGACAATCTCTTACGAACAATACTACAAGTCGCACAAAATTACAATGGTGCCCTAGGGGCACGACAAACCATATACTAAGTAAGTGGAATGTGAAAGTCGATAATCAGAATGGAGCTGTCCAGAGGCTGTAGGATCGATGGGACCACGCTACACTAACTTCAGGTAAGTAATAGGAGGCCCACGGAACGCGTGTGCAGAGTGTGAACTCACACGCGAGATGCGTAACAACGTCTATGGACAGTACAGTTCAAAGAAAAGGTGAGTACGGACAATCCTGACTAGGTAGGACTAAAACGACTGTGGAACTGGACACTAGGACAGTAAAACTACCCTTGAGCACCGAAATGCTCTCGTTACCTCACCCACGGGCTGCAGGTGCATAGGTGTCAAAGTGCGTCGGGTTCTCGCGTTGAAGTCT
The DNA here is from genome assembly GCF_964261635.1 of Lissotriton helveticus. Lineage (NCBI taxonomy): Eukaryota > Metazoa > Chordata > Amphibia > Caudata > Salamandridae > Lissotriton > Lissotriton helveticus. The sequence goes on along the minus strand of NC_136057.1, from coordinate 337,033,182 downwards.
ATGGAGCCTGAAAGAAAAGATGCTGCAGGCGACCAGGAGGAAGATGTCCGGTGCAATCCAAGGGTGGATTGTTGAAGAAGGAGACCTGAAAGCAGAGGGGACAATGTTCACAGTCACTAGCCAGTGACTGGAGTGGAACCAGGAAGGAACCAGATGTCGTCGTCGCGATCAGGTGAAGAGTGGGCGCTTGACTCTGCAGCCACGTGGACCAGGAGGTGTCTTCGATGACCAGGATGGAGGCACGAGCTGTCCCACGCAGGCTCTCGCTGTCGGCGGTGTTGGATCCGGGATTGGAGGCAACAGGCCTTGGCAAAGGCAACCCACGCGGTGAGTGAAGAAAGCGTCTGGTGCGGACTAGGAGAGTCCGGGGTGCCCCTCTTTTGGAAGGGAGCAAGGGCCAATCTGGAGCAACCAGATCAGCAGTGAAAATTCAAAGGTTCGTCGTCTGGGAGGCCACTAGCCAGCCGGCAAGTGACCAGACAACGCGTCGAGCAGGAACCAAGCAGAAGGGCCCCACGCAGATCTCGTGGATGCTGGAGGGCTGATCTTCGGTGCAGTGGCTGCTCGGGGCTGGGGCTTCTCAGTCCCCAAAGCACTTGGTCGAGTTTACCTCAGGAGTCGTGCTGGAAGCGAAGTGCAGGTTCGTTCAAGATGGCCGGTCCCACGTGTCTCGTCGCACCCACGTGTCTCAGCTTTGCTGCAGATGTAGGGAGAGGTCGGAGAGGTCTGGAAATCCGGGTCTCGTCGGGCTCTGAAGTCTGGATCCTCGAGGGAAGACGACAAAGTGAAGCCGCTGGACGCTTGATGGTGCCTGCAGTTGCAGGGTGGACACTCCTTGTCCACAAGGGAGATTCTTCAGTCTTCTGTGGAGCAGAACGTCGAAGGCCAGAGTTTCTTCTTGATGAATAGTTCAGGATAATCTAATTTGGAATGGGACCAGCTCCTACCTTTATTCTCCTAAAGGGGGCTGCAATACGGACTAGGTCCCTCCCCTGGGTGGGACCAGGAAGGGGGGTGGTTACACCCCCTATCCTTTGTCCGGTTTCCCGCCAGAGCTGGGGCTGGAGTGCCCCAGCAACTGGTTTGAACCGGTGTATGCACAGGGCACCTTGTGTGCCCCAGGCATGTCTCATTCCTTTCAGGCCTCCCTACCTCAATACACAAAATCCTGTCTGGGGTGGTGCTAGCACCTCCCAAGGCAGGAAACCCTTTGTCCAGGCCATCCTCGCTGGAAGGACTCCCAGCAGCAGGAGGTCAGACTTGTGTCTGTGGTGGCAGCATCCATTTTGTGATGCTGAGGCTCGAGTTAACTTTAACCGGGGTTCACAGTTACATACATGTCGTGTCCCTCTAGAAGGGTGGAATGCTACCCCCGTCGCCAGAATTGGCGAGGGGGTAGTATTCCAAATCGTATGACACCTTACTCGACATGTTTTGATAATGTTATACCAGAGTTAGCATTTTACCACGAGGTAGATAATGCACTTAAGAGTATATGGTATAGCGTTATCATGGAACAGCTATTAGGACTTGGTTCCGCAAGCTGCAAATGGGCTCAGCTCATGCCAGAGCACCATCTCACATAATTCCAAGCACTCTGCCTTCAGGATTGATAAGGCCTTTCATAGGAGTGACTGATAGGAATATATGTGTCCATTTTAGGGTTAGATATAGGTATACTATATCTACAGCAAAGGGTGTTTACACCACCTTGCCCCAGCTGTCATGCAGCCAGTTGTGTCAGATTTAGATGGCCAGCCAGGGGTGGCATAATACATGCTTCAGCCCCTGGTAGGCCCTGGGTACACCTATGCCCTGTGTACAGGGACTGATAAGGTAGCCCAGTACCAATTGGTAAATGCACCTAAAGTACATGCTTGTCAATTTAGAGAGAGAACAGCTAGGCTGTGGGTCTGATTAGCAGGTCCACAGCCAGGGAAAGTCGTAAACCAGTGAAGCAAAAAGCAAACATCTGGGGTGACCATAGGATTGCAGACCCCAGTCTCCTACATAACCCCCCCCCAACTTAGGGACATTAAACTAACCTTGACCAGGTGAGTCTTCCTGTTCTAAGTGGAAATACCTGGAGAGACCATCTGCATTGCCATGGTCAGTCCCTGGTCTGTGCTCCACTGTAAAGTCCATCCCCTGTAGGGAAATGGACCACCTAAGAAGTTTGGGGTTTTCACCCTTCATCTGATTTAGCCATAAGAGGGGCTTATGGTCGATCTGAATCTTGAAGTGAGTTCCAAACAAGTATGGCCTCAACTTCTTCAGGGCCCAAACCACAGAAAAGGCCTCCCTCTCAATAGCTGACCAACGTTTCTCTCTAGGGGTCAGCCTTCTGCTTATAAAAGCAATGGGCTGGTCATGACCATCAATATTCAGTTGAGAAAGAACAGCTCCCACACCAAACTCAGATGCATCTGTTTGGACAATGAAGGTTTTGGAGTAGTCAGGACTCTTGAGAATAGGTGCAGTACACATGGCCTGCTTTAGGTCATCAAATACCTTCTGACAGCTAACTGTCCACTGAACTTTCTTTGGCATTTTCTTGCTTGTCAGGTCATTAAGTGGTGTCACAATGGACCCATAATTCTTGACAAACTTCCTATAGTAACCTGACAGGCCCAAGAAAGCTCTGACCTGTGTCTGGGTGGTTGGAGGAGCCCAGTCCTTTATGGCCTGTATCTTGCTCTCCAAAGGTTGAACCTGGACTCCACCCACAAGGTGGCCCAGGTACACAACCTGACTCTGCCCTATCTGGCACTTAGTAGCCTTGATAGTGAGGCCTGCCTTTTGCAGGGCCTCCAAAACTTTCCTCAGGTGGATCAGGTGATCCTCCCAGGTGGAGCTAAAGACAGCAATATCATCTAGATATGCTGCACAAAAGTCATCCAACCCAGTGAGAACTTGGTTCACCAACCTTTGAAAAGTGGCAGGTGCATTTTTCAAACCAAAGGGCATCACCACAAAGTGGTAATTACCTCCTGGGGTAGAAAATGTGGTCTTGGCCTTGGCATCCTCAGCTAACCTGATTTGCCAATAACCAGCTGTGAGGTCAAATGTACTTAAGAAAGTTGCAGAAGCCAACTTGTCTATCAGTTCATCTGCCCTGGGTATTGGATGGGCATCTGTCTTAGTGACAGCATTGAGACCCCTGTAGTCTACACAAAACCTCATCTCTCTCTTACCATCTTGGGTGTGAGGTTTTGGCACTAGAACTACAGGACTAGCCCAAGGGCTCTCTGAGGGTTAAATGACTCCCAATTCCACCATCTTTTGTACTTCTGTTTTTATGCAGTCTCTGACGTGGTCAGGTTGCCTGTAGATTTTACTCTTTATAGGCAGACTGTCTCCAGTGTCCACCTCATGTGTGCACCAGTTTGTCTGACTGGGGGGTTAGAGAAAACATTTGTCAGAAGAATTGAAGGACCTGCTTACAATCCTCTTGTTGATGAGCAGAGAGGCTGTCAGAAAAGACAACACCATCTACTGACCCATCATGAGGGTTCTGAGTGAGCAGGTCTGGGAGAGGGTCACTCTTCCTCCTGCCCCTCATCTGTGGCCATGAGCAAGCCCATGTCCTCCCTGTTGACAAATGCTTTGAGCCTATTCACATGAAGTACTCTGTGAGGGCTCCTGGGAGTTCCCATGTCCACCAAGTAGGTGACTTCTCCCTTTTGTTCAATGATGGTATGGGGTCCAGACCATTTGTCTTGGAGAGCTGCTGGGGCCACTGGCTCCAACACCCACACCTTCTGTCCTGCATAATACACAGTTAGGACAGCCTTTTGGTCATGCCAAGCTTTTTGAAGTTCTTGGCTGGCCTCAAGGTTTTTAGATGCCTTCTCCATGTACTCTGCCATCCTGGAGAGGAGACCAAGTACATAGTCCACTATGTCAAGTTTAGGCTTTTTGAGAGGTAACTCCCATCCTTCCTTCACAATACATAGGGGTCCTCTTACAGGATGTCCAAACAGAAGCTCAAAAGGACTGTAACCAACCCCCTTCTGTGGGACCTCTCTGTAAGCAAACAGGAGGCAGGGTAAAAGGATATCCCATCTTCGCCTGAGCTTTTCAGGTAATCCTTTTATCATCCCTTTGAGGTTCTTGTTGAATCTCTCAACAAGCCCATTGCATTGTGGATGATAGGGTGTGGTGAATTTATAATTGACACCACATTCCTTCCACATAGCAGTCAAGTATTCTGAAATGAAGTTTGCACCTCTGTCAGAGACAACCTCCTTAGGAAACCCCACTCTGGAGAAAACTCCAAGTAGGGCCCTGGCCACAACAGGAGCTGTAGTGGTCCTAAGGGAAATAGCTTCTGGATACCTGGTGGCATGATCCACTACCACCAGTATAAATCTGTGCCCAGATGCTGTTGGGGGATCATTTGGTCCAACAATGTCAATCCCTACTCTTTCAAAGGGAACCCCCACCACAGGTAGTGGTATAAGGGGGGCCTTTGTTGTGCCACCTGATTTGCCACTGGCTTGGCAGATGACACATGAGCGACAAAACTCTTTAGTGTCCTCAGACATATGAGGCCAGTGAAAGTGTGGGGCAAGCCTGTCCCAAGTCTTGTTCTGGCCTAAGTGACCTGCAAGGGGAATCTCATGGGCTAAGGTGAGAAGGAAACCTCTAAGAGACAAGGGGATGACCAGCCTCCTGGTAGCACCAGGCTTGGGGTCTCTTGCCTCAGAGTATAGGAGTCCATCTTCCCAATAAACGTTATGGGCCCCTGTAGCATTCCCTGCAGCCTCAGGAGCAGCCTGCTGTCTGAGGGGTTCAAGAGAGGAACAGTCTAACTGTGCCTGTCTCAAGTCTGCCCTGGAAGGTCCCCCTGACCCAAGAAACTCAACCTGTTCAGGCTCAAGCTCTTCTAGGACAGTTCCTTTTGGGGTCTTGGGGTCCGTCTCATGAGAGAGCTGATCCTCAACCTGAGGCAGGGGGGAAGGGTCAACCTTACCCGTACTGCTCTTTCTCTTGGGTAGTGTCTGGTCCATTCTTCCAGGATCCAGCACTAGTTCAGCTGGGCATTTCTTGGCCTGTGACCTAGTCACAGCAAGCACATGTGAGGAGAGACCTAGCATTTCTACATGAGTCCTGTACTCCACATCTGACCACAGTGAGGATTCCAAATCATTGCCCAAAAGACAATCTACTGGGAGGTCTGAACTAACTACAACCTTTTTGAGGCCGGTTACCCCTCCCCAGGAGAAATGAACAACTGCCATACTGTGATTGGTAGTGACATTGCTAGCATTGGTCACTAGGTAATCTGAACCTAGCATGATCTGGTCAGGGTCCACAAATGGTGGTGTCACCATAGTGACACTGGCACATGTGTCCCTGTAGGCCTGAGCCATTTTTCCATTGATTAAAGGCATTTGCCTGTATTTGCTCAGAGTACTAGGACTTACAGTAGGGGTCATATCCATGTCCCCAGTACAAACAAGAACTGCCTGAGTAGGAATTCTAACTAAGTCAGAACCCACCTCAGTTCCCAGGGTTAACCCAACTATAGCCTTGGGAGGTACACTACTACTACTAACTGTACTAGGGGGTGCAGGTGTCTTAGGGGCAGTAGTGGTAGGAGTTTGGCCTTTCTTGGTGCACTCACTAAACCAGTGAGTCTTACTTTTACAGTATTGGCACCATGGTTTCTTAGGACCCTCCTTCTTTTGGGAAGTTTGGGACCCACCCTCCTTAGGTTGTTGGGGCCCTGTTGAAGACTTCTGGTCATTTTGCTTATTCTCATTACGCTTCTGGTCTGCTTTCTTCTGGACACCACCCTGGTTCTGGTTCTGCTGCTTGACCCTTGTCCTGACCCATCTGTCTGCCTTCTTTCCCAATTCTTGGGGAGAGGTCAGATCTGAGTCAATCAAGTGCTGATGCAACAACTGGTTCTGACAATTATTTAAGATTTGCTCTCTCATAATTAGATTATACAATCCTGTGTAATCAGTAACTTTACTTCCCAGTAACCAGCCCTCCAGAGCCTTAGTGGCACAATCAACAAAGTCAGTCCAATCTTGAGCCTGAGTTTTCTGGGTATCCCTGAACATCAACCTGTACTGTTCAGTGGTTAAGCCAAACCCATCAATCAGAGCAAGTTTCAAGACTTGGTAATCATTAGCATCCTCATCTCTAACAGTGAGGAGCTTGTCTCTACTTTTACCTTCAAAAGAGAGCCACAATTAAGCTGCCCACCGACTCTGGGGTACCTGCTGTACTTTGCAGGCTCTATCCAAAGCAGTCATCCACTTGTGGATATCATCTCCTGTCTTATAGGGGGGCACTATTTTACTCAGGTGTCTATTATCAAAACTCCTGTCTTTATCCTTAGGGATATTGCTGCCACCAGTGGGGACTACCCCACTCAACTGTTGCTCTCTAGCAAATGCAAGCTTCTCCTTGGCAAGGGCAAGTTCTTCCCTCTGGATCCTCAGATTAGCTTGTCTCATCCTTGCTTCTTGCTCTCTTCTCTGAAGGGAAGTCATTGTCCTCTGGGGAGAAGTCCTTCTCCTCTGAGCAGAGGCATGAGAGTGCACAGATGTGTTGGAGTCCCTAGAATGAGATCTATCTCTTCTAACTCCAAGGTTAGGCCTGCTCAGGGTCAGTACTGGGGGTCCCCCAGATCCTTCCCTATGTAGGTCTAAGTTGGCCCTTGTAAGTCTGCTGACTAACTCAGGACCATTGTCTGCCTCATCCCCAGATGGGTCCTCTTCTTCCTCCTCCTCCTCTTCTTCTACATTCTCTGTTTCAGGGAGGTCTGGATCTCCAAGGGTACCCTCTAAGGCTGGCATGCTCCCATCTGTATGAGAAGCCTTTCTACCATCATATGTCTCTAAGAGACCTAACAGAAAGGGAGTGGTAGGGTTGGAACCCTGTTTCAATTTCCTGGAGGTACACAATTGTCTCATCTCCTGGAAACTGAGAGCTGCATATCTGGAAAGGACCTGTGGAGGGTCACTAACCACTTGGGGAGTCTCTGAAGACTCTCCATGGGTAGACATGCTTCTAGTGAGGTGTAAGTGATGCACCTACCTACACTATGGGTTTTCCTACTGATCCCTTGCTAAGAGTTGTAGTCAGGGTGTGCTAGGCCCTTTCTACTACAACAGCGGGTTCAGTAAAACTCAGAGTATTTCTAAGCTTGTTATATGTACCTAGAGTACCTTATGTGATCTTTCAAATGATATTTCAAGATTATACGTGGTAAAAACAACAGCAAGCTCAAATCCCAACCGCTGCACACCAATGTGAGAAGTTGGCCTGATATATGATGCTCACTAGTTCTAGTGATCACCTTGTATCAGTCCAAACAACCCTTATGGTGATTGGTTGTAAGTCAACCTTATAGACCAGCTATCCTAATGGTAGCATGGACAAAGCAGTCTTAGGCTAAACTCTTTTGGCATGTGAAGCCAGCTGTTTTACCACAATATAGCCCCTTGAATACCAAGTGAAAGGACACCACACAGGTTGTTATGAAAATAAACTGTATATTTATTAATAACAACACCTCTGAACTCTTAATGAGGTCAGAGGGCTAAGCACATGACAATCTCTTACGAAAAATACTACAAGTCGCACAAAATTACAATGGTGCCCTAGGGGCACGACAAACCATATACTAAGTAAGTGGAATGTGAAAGTCGATAATTGGAATGGAGCTGTCCAGAGGCTGTAGGATCGATGGGACCACGCTACACTAACTTCAGGTAAGTAATAGGAGGCCCACGGAACGCGTGTGCAGAGTGTGAACTCACACGCGAGATGCTTAACAACGTCTATGGACAGTACAGTTCAAAGAAAAGGTGAGTACGGACAATCCTGACTAGGTAGGACTAGAACGACTGTGGAACTGGACACTAGGACAGTTAAACTACCCTTGAGCACCGAAATGCTCTCGTTACCTCACCCACGGGCTGCAGGTGCATAGGTGTCAAAGTGCGTCGGGTTCTCGCGTTGAAGTCTATGGAGCCTGAAAGAAAAGATGCTGCAGGCGACCAGGAGGAAGATGCCCGGTGCAATCCAAGGGTGGATTGTTGAAGAAGGAGACCTGAAAGCAGAGGGGACAATGTTCACAGTCACTAGCCAGTGACTGGAGTGGAACCAGGAAGGAACCAGATGTCGTCGTCGCGATCAGGTGAAGAGTGGACGCTTGACTCTGCAGCCACGTGGACCAGGAGGTGTCTTCGACGACCAGGATGGAGGCACGAGCTGTCCCACGCAGGCTCTCGCTGTCGGCGGTGTTGGATCCGGGATTGGAGGCAACAGGCCTTGGCAAAGGCAACCCACGCGGTGAGTGAAGAAAGCGTCTGGTGCGGACTAGGAGAGTCCGGGGTGCCCCTCTTTTGGAAGGGAGCAAGGGCCAATCTGGAGCAACCAGATCAGCAGTGAAAATTCAAAGGTTCGTCGTCTGGGAGGCCACTAGCCAGCCGGCAAGTGACCAGACAACGCGTCGAGCAGGAACCAAGCAGAAGGGCCCCACGCAGATCTCGTGGATGCTGGAGGGCTGATCTTCGGTGCAGGGGCTGCTCGGGGCTGGGGCTTCTCAGTCCCCAAAGCACTTGGTCGAGTTTACCTCAGGAGTCGTGCTGGAAGTGAAGTGCAGGTTCGTTCAAGATGGCCGGTCCCACGTGTCTCATCGCACCCACGGGTCTCAGCTTTGCTGCAGATGTAGGGAGAGGTCTGGAAATCCGGGTCTCGTCGCGCTCTGAAGTCTGGATCCTCGAGGGAAGACGACAAAGTGAAGCCGCTGGACGCTTGATGGTGCCTGCAGTTGCAGTGTGGACACTCCTTGTCCACAAGGGAGATTCTTCAGTCTTCTGTGGAGCAGAACGTCGAAGGCCAGAGTTTCTTCTTGATGAATAGTTCAGGATAATCTAATTTGGAATGGGACCAGCTCCTACCTTTATTCTCCTAAAGGGGGCTGCACTACTGACTAGGTCCCTCCCCTGGGTGGGACCAGGAAGGGGGGTGGTTACACCCCCTATCCTTTGTCCGGTTTCCCGCCAGAGCTGGGGCTGGAGTGCCCCAGCAACTGGTTTGAACCGGTGTATGCACAGGGCACCTTGTGTGCCCCAGGCATGTCTCATTCCTTTCAGGCCTCCCTACCTCAATACACAAAATCCTGTCTGGGGTGGTGCTAGCACCTCCCAATGCAGGAAACCCTTTGTCCAGGCCATCCTCGCTGGAAGGACTCCCAGCAGCAGGAGGTCAGACTTGTGTCTGTGGTGGCAGCATCCATTTTGTGATGCTGAGGCTCGAGTTAACTTTAACCGGGGTTCACAGTTACATACATGTCGTGTCCCTCTAGAAGGGTGGAATGCTACCCCCGTCGCCAGAATTGGCGAGGGGGTAGTATTCCAAATCGTACGACACCTTACTCGACATGTTTTGATAATGTTATACCAGAGTTAGCATTTTACCGCGAGGTAGATAATGCACTTAAGAGTATATGGTATAGCGTTATCATGGAACAGCTATTAGGCCTTGGTTCCGCAAGCTGCAAACGGGCTCAGCTCATGCCAGAGCACCATCTCACATAATTCCAAGCACTCTGCCTTCAGGATTGATAAGGCCTTCCATAGGAGTGACTGATAGGAATATATGTGTCCATTTTAGGGTTAGATATAGGTATACTATATCTACAGCAAAGGGGGTTTACACCACCTTGCCCCAGCTGTCATGCAGCCAGTTGTGTCAGATTTAGATGGCCAGCCAGGGGTGGCATAAAACATGCTTCAGCCCCTGGGTACACCAATGCCCTGTGTGCAGGGACTGATAAGGTGGCCCAGTACCAATTGGTAAATGCACCTAAAGTACATGCTTGTCAATTTAGAGAGCGAACAGCTAGGCTGTGGGTCTGATTAGCAGGCCCACAGCCAGGGAAAGTCGTAAACCAGTGAAGCAAAAATCTGGGGTGACCATAGGATTGCAGACCCCACTCTCATATATATATATATACATATATATACACATATACATACATATACATACATATACATATATACATACATATACATATACATACATATACATATATATATATACATATACATACATACATACATACATATATATACATACATATATACACATATATATATACATATATACATACATATATACATATATACATATATATACATATATATACATATATATACATATATATACATATATACGCCGCTCGCCTGCTGAACTGCTTGGGGCGGGTGCATCCTTCGTGCAAACGGCAATGCACGTGTAAATATAACTCTCAAAGGTGTCCCACTTCAAAAGACACTCTGGACACACTGGGGATTGTATGAACAACTTTTAATTGCAACCAGCATGACGCGTTTCGTCATTGCGACTTCCTCAGACGCTGAATGCAAAGTTCAAAAAGCTTCTTGCTGTCAACAGTTTTTAAAAGTCAGCCTGGCTCCTCCTGTTCTGGCACAAGCGAAGAGGGACTCTTTCCATAGTCCTCCCCCTTCTAATTCACCTGGTTTTAGCTGCCATCTTGGAGTGTGTTTTGCGTTTGTCAAATGTGCAACTTCAATGTTCGTGGCTATGTTCCACTGGTTAAGTCTTCCATTGTTTTGGGTAAGAAACACACTGTTCAATATGATGGTACGGTTTTGCCAGAAGTTGTTTGTGGAGCTTGTTGGTCCGCTATGTCCCCTTCCGCCGGCCGCTGCTTTCGAAACCCGTGTCTGGGTAGACGATGTAAGTCATCCGTCCTACCTTGCGTTAGTCGCAATTTCAGAAAACGGGGTT